>NC_081829.1:32213733-32838733 GCF_030867095.1 Alligator mississippiensis
CACAAACATTTTATTTCAGGCTAAAAACAGACAACTGGTTTAACATAGCCTTGATTAGGCCGGAATATGATTTGTGTCAAAACCGACCTGGCACAGCTGTTTATAGGCTAGGGGCTTGGCACAGGTTACCTGTATAACATGATAAATCTGTTAAAATGCTGTCATGTCATATAATAATGGCATTTTACAAGCAATCTCAGGTAAAGGCTTCAGTTAATTTCAGACCTACACTAGTATGACTTGCCTCTAAAGGGCTGGTAAGCAGGGGCATAAACTGGAACCAGGACTCTATATCTCCCCTGTGGTGGGAGAGGCAGGTGGTAGGGTGGTAAGTAGCTGAGAGACAGAAACAAGCATGGGGTCTTCTCTCCCTCCACATCCAGTAGGAGCCCAGCCACAGGAGAGGGTGGGGAGAAACCTTGAAAAAGTGTGAAGTGGGGGGTGGTAGGAGAGGGGAGAATAAAGAAAAAGAAGTGAAAAAAAAAATTAAAAAAAATTAAAGTACTAAAATCTTGCATGTGTGTCAGTGGATTGCGACTGAGTCAGTGGAGGGGGGAAGTTATGGGCAGCAGGGGTCATGCTTGGCTAGCAATGGGGAGCTGTCTTGCACAGACAACAAGGCCCAAGGATGCAACTGCATGCTTGCACCAGCGCCAGCATCCTGCAGGTGTTCAGCCTCTCCCCAAGGAGCTGCATCAGTTTCAGCCTGAGTTCAGTCTCAGAGAGCCTGCAACTCTGGGGCCCTGTGTTCTGGCTGAAACTGATGACCAGGGGTCCTGGTTTTCTCTGTATAAAAATCACAAATTAAAAAAAAAACAAAATTCACGATTGAAATGAAATTCCACTATATATATAGGTATCAATTGAACACAATGTTTTATTTATATATTTACAATTTTAAGGCAATTTGGAAGTCCACCAGTGCCTAAGTCACTATAATAAAATAAATTCTAAATAGTTATACATTTTGGCATATGATTTTGGGTTTTTTATCATGGAAAATCAGAGCTCCCCCTGCCCCCTTCACTCACCAGGATTCAAGTCCAGGCCCCTCACTTCTAAACCACAGACCCCCCAGCCCTGCTGGTACTCCTTACTCTATACCCACAGCCCCTTAGTCCCTACTGGAGCCCCTCTCTCTCCACCCACAGCCTCCCCACCCCTGCCAGAGGGGGCCCCCAGCTGGCAGGGCTATGGAGCCAGGGTCCTGGGTCTGCAGCCCTGTTGCCCCCACAGTAGCACCTGAGCCCTGGCTGCCACCTGCAGGAGGTGACAGCTGCTGCAGTGGAGCAGATGTCAGAGCCCAACTCCCCCTCCCTCACAGGTGGGGGCTAGTGCAAAGCCCGTAGGGAGAGTGGGGGTGGGGGTGGGCTGCCTGCTGCAGGCTCGGCCTCCCCGCACTGCTGCCTTCCCCCTGCGGACTCTGCAGCCCAGCAGGTGGGAACTGGCACAGTCAGGCAGAGTACCATGACAAGGTGTCCTCTGCCCACCCAGCAGCAGCAAGGGGCACAACTCTGCACCACCACCCCTGCTGGGCTGCAGAGGCCCTGGGGGGGAAGGCAGCAGGGTGGGGAGCCTGAGCCCACAGCAGGCACCCTGCTCCCAACCCGTGCCCAGATCTGGGGGCCACATGCCCTCCCTGCCCTGCCCCAGGAGTTTATGCAGTAGCAGGGAGCCAGCCCCACCTCCCTGCATCCCAAACAAGCCATCTGCAGCTCCGTCCACTTCCTGCTGGGGCTCTGAGGCCTCAAATTCTGTCCCCAGGCCCCAAGCCCCATGCAACACCCCAGCTGGACAGAAGCCCCAGCCCCACTACTGCCCAACTCTCTCCCTAGGGGGGGCTCAATCCCCCCTCCCCCTTCCCCCAACTTCCCTATGGGAGCTGCTTTCCAAGCTGCCTGACAGCCATATGCATGTGTGAGCATGCACATTCATATGGCAACCCCTGCCTGACCACCCTTCTCCCACTCCCCCCAGTCTCTTGCAGGCTAGAACTTGCCAGCCTGCTGAGAGCTCTTTGCAAAAGTGAAAAATCCATGTGTTTCTCTGTTAAAAATAAAAATCCACATTTTTCTCAGCTAAAAGGGAAAATCTGCATTTTTTCCATTTCTCCATGGGAAACAGAAAATTCAGATCCCTGCTGATGAGGTTGCTCCCTGCTTAGAGCAGAGTGGCTGGGGCTTGGCCAGAGCACAGGGCCCCAGAGAAGCAACCTTCTTGGTTCTCTGTGCTCAAGCTAAAATTGAGCAGTGATGGTCTCTCTGCAATTAAGCTCAAAACAATTGCTCTCAGTGGGGGATGGGAGACACCACTCAAGTTTTGGAGCATAGGAAGGGGTAGAGCAGTTGAAAGCTGTTCATTCTGGGATGCTGGAGGAATGAAAGTAAAGCATTTTACCTCCCCTGACCAAACAATACCCTGGGTTGTATGGGCAAAATATTTCCAAGATAAAAACCTCCTTTTGAGTAGCTTATCTTTAAAACATTTAAGGCATCTTTACACGTGCTCTGTGGGTAGGGGGTGGTGCTTTAATTAGAGGGGTTCTCGTGTGCTGCTCTAATTAAAGCGCCCAAAGCATCAAGTATATTCAGTGTCCCTTATTTCAAAATGATGGTGGAGGTGCTTAAATTAAAGCTCATAAGCTTTAGTTAAATTGCCCCCACTGCCATTTTGGATTGTGGGGATGTTGAATACATGAGACACTGTGGCTGCTGAAATGTGCTAATTAGAGTGCTCCAGTAGACTCGATAAATAGAGTCTGCTTCCATGTGCTGTAATCACAGCACGTTAGAACAGATGTCCCACATGTCTACAGGCACCCTTAGAGGGTACTCACAACGTAATGACTGTTCTTGTTTTAAATGCCTTTTTGATGTTTTTAAGGAAACTTGTGCTAAGGCCCTAGGCTGAAATGGCAATTAAGTTGAATTAGCCATGATTTGTTCTGAGGCAAACTGTTAATTTGGAGAATTCACAGGTACATCACGTGGGACAATGGGCTTGTCAATCTAAAGGTCTGGTTTTGCTATAGACAAAACATTCAGGTGTGAATCAAGCCAGTTGTTGCTCTTAAGCCTGAAAGAAACTTTTGGGCTGGGTGAGTTTTAGCTGTTGCAAGACTCATCTGCTCACTCAGTTAACTTTAAGTCTTTGATTTCAGTGTCTTTACTTAGCCCTGCCACAAAACTAGCAGTGACATGAGAGGATGCTTCTTAATGCATACATTAACTGGCTTATCTATATGGTTTCCCAGTATTTATTTACATGCCCCTCCATTCAGCAAAGCATAATCTACCACAGGATTGTATGAAACAATCTATCAATCAACTATAACTAATAGTGAAACAATTATTTTAGAAAATTTAAGAACTTTTTTTTTCAGCTTGATTACATGTTTTATCTATAATGACAATCATTACTCATTAGAGGCTCATTACAAGCATATGAATGAAGCTGGTTAGAATTTTTTTCTGTTAAAAATTTTTGACACAAACAAAAGCAGAATATATTTTGGGGGCGTGTCAAAAACTTGAATATTTTCCATAAAAATAACCTTTTTAAAACTTTATTAAATGAGCAATAGGAACATGTATTTGGTTTATCAAATTAAGATCCTTTTCAAATAAAATGCATCTTCCTATTAAGCAGAAATTTTAAGGAATTGTTGATAAGCACACATGAGAAGTAACTAAGATTTAAAAAATGGAGGAATTTTTTTAACATCACAAATCATTACAAATCCCAAATGAGAGTGCTTCAAAATGTGAAAAAGCACAAGGAGTTGTTATAGTGTAGGGGTTGTCAAATGTATATTTAAATGAGGAAGATTTGTATAGTAGCAGTGATTTGCTGTTTTAGAGCGCAGATAGGATGTTCTAGAAACTTGTCAGCAGTCCCTCAATAGGAGGATGACTGTCTTTCAATAAATAGGAAAAGCATCAGTGAGTCCATAGATGACTGAGGAGGCTGATGTGAAATCCACGTTTGACTACAGACATGGCAAACAGCTGTGGGAGGAAGGAGTAGATTCTGTTGATGTCAGGTCATAGCTCTTTCCCTTTGTCTCTCTCAGCTATCTGCCTCTACAGTGAGGCAAGTTTTCTCAACATGATCAATGCCTTGTTGTAAATCATGGTGCCACTAGGGATGATTTAGTTCTTGAGTCTTCCGGGTATTGATGTTCAAATTGCTTTTCTTCAGACTGACCTATAAGGTATCTTTAAATCCCTTCTTTAGCTCACCTCTACAGCAGTGACCATTGCTGATTCAGGAGTGTAGGAGCTGTTTTGGAAACCGGTTGTCAGGCATTCTCATGACATGTCCTGTCCAATGGAGATGGTGGTGCCATGTAAACATGGCTTCAATGTGCATGGTATTTGCTTGAGCCAGGATACTGACATTCATTCTTCTGTCCTTGCTGTTGATATGGAGGATTTTCCAAAGACATCACTGATACAAAGCTTTCAGGTGTTTCTAATTTGTCATCACAGTTTCATACCCGCACAACAGGGTAGGAATGACAACAGCTTCCTAGACAGAAGTTTGCTTTGGGTCCTGATGACTCAGTTAGCAAAGATATGGTTATGGAGGTATTCATAGGCAGCACTGAAAATTTTATTTGGTTTTGAATATCGTTATCTAGGTTTACTTTCTAGGAAAGGTGGCTACCCAGGTAGGGGAAATGTTCAACATTCTCCAAGAATTAGAAATCATATCACTCATACAAAAATAGGGTTGAAAGGGATCTCAGGAGATCATCTAGTCCAGCCCCCTGCTCAAAGCAGGACCATCCCCAGCTAGATCATTCCAGCCAGGGCTTTGTCGAGCCAGGCCTTAAAAATCTCCAAGGATGGAGATACCACCACCGCTCTAGGTAACCTCTCTAGGTAACCCATTCCAGTGCTTCACCACCCTCCTAGTGAGAAGGCTTTTCCTAATATCCAACCTAGACTTCCCTTGCTGCATCTTAAGACCACTGCTCCTTGTTCTGTCATCTGTCACCACTGAGAACTGTCTAGCTCATCTTCTTTGGAAACAACTTTCATTTAGTTAAAGGCTGCTATCAAATCTGCCCTAAGTCTTCTCTTCTTCAGACTAAATAAGCTCAGGTCCTTCAGCTTCTGCTCAGAAGTCATGTGTCCCAGTCCCCTAACCATTTGTATTGCCCTCCGCTGGACATTCTCCAACTTGTCCACATTCTTTCTCTAGTGAAGAACTCTGTAGCAGTGCATGGGATTCTATAGTCCTAAGTGCAGGACTTTGAACTTGCCCTTGTTGAACCTCATGAGATTTCTTTTGGGCCAATCCTCTAATTGCCCTCTAATTGTAATAGATGAAGGAACAGCTTGTTGGTTTGGGATGCGTTAGAAAGACATTTTAATTTTTGTGGTGTTTCAAATGCTTTGTGAAATTTCAAATCAAGAGTCACCTGAAGCTTTTCAATTGAGTGGGCACATGTGACATAATCATTAGTGTATTAATGGAGGTGTTCACTATCTTAGATTTGGTGTGATCCATCCATCCAACAGTGGATGCTGAGCCCCAGATGGAAGTCTGTCAGCAATGAGATGCAGAAAAGCTGAAATACAGATGGGAAAGAGTGTTGGTACAATTTCATATCCTTGCTTGACTTGAGCCCTAAGAATGAAGGGGTCTGTTTATGAGACATTGCTTAGAACAGTTCCTGTCATGTTGTCATGTAGGAGTCTGATAATGATAACTAATGATGGTGAGTATCCTGATCTTTTTGGGATTTTCTATAGGGCCTCTCTGTTGATTGAACCAAATGCAGTATTCAGGTCATTAAAGGCCACATAAAGCTATGTGTTGCTCATGGCACAACTTCTACAGCTATCTAGCAACAAAGATCATATCTATTGTACCTCTGTATGGTCTGAAACCACATTGGGACTCAGGTAAAATCTTCTCAGCAAGAAAAGGGAGTCTATTGAGAAAAATACTGATGAAGTTCTTTCTGGCTATGGACAGGAGTGCAAAATGACAATAATTGCTGCAATTTAATCTATTTCCTTTCTTGAATATAGTTACAATTCTGACATATTTCAAGTTGGTGGGAAACTGTTCATATTTCCAGGTTTTTCATAATAACAACATATAGTTGGTGGGAGAATTATTTTCCATCTTTATTCTGCATTTCATCTGGTGTTCCATCAGTAATAAATGCTGTGCTATTCTGTACCATCTGAATGACTTTGAAGGCCGCTTGATAAGCTGGTGGATCTGCAGAGTAGTCCTTAACAGGGTGTTCTGACTATGGCTTTGATGGTATTGTCTTTGTAAGCATGCCTTCCGGTGTGCACTGATGGTAGAGCTATCTTTAAAGAGTTTTGTTCCACCCTTGGAGCTCAGGTGAACAGTTCCTTGTGTGCTTAGCCCGTAGATAGCTTTGGTTGCACTGAAGAAACTACCCATGCCATGGCTGCCAGAAAATGTTTTAATTTCTTTCGGTTTGTCCTTCCACCACTTGTTCTTTCACTTGCAAATTTTTTATATGAGTCTTGGCTTTAATGTAGTGATAAGTGTCTTGATTATATTTGGAGCTGATGGTATTCTATCAAGCTTTGAATGCTCTCCTTTTTGCTGTCAGTGAGCTTAAATTTCCCTTTCATTCCCATTGAACCTGTCCTGATGTGGCTTTGTGGAGAAGCCTAGAGATTGTTCATATGCCTCATAGATGCCTTTCTTGAGGCTCTCCTACTGATTAACGGTGTCAAGGTCATCAGGAAGTTAGGAGTTTCTCACTGAGGCACTGCTGGAGATGATTGCTTTTAGCAGGGTCTTTTGAGCACTTCAAATTGAATCTCATCCTTGGTTGCTTATTTTGTTTACATCATGTTGGGGTGGTATGAATGGACATTACTGAACATTTCAAATGATGATCTGTCCAGCAAATCTGCACTGGGCAGCTCCATTGATACAGATGTCACAATGGTCCCAGGCACACACTATGATGTAGTCAATCAGGTGCCAGTATTTTGAGCAGGGGTGCATCAATGATGTCTTCCATTTGTTCTTTTGGTGGAACAAGGAGTGTGTGATTACAGTGTGTTCTGAAGAATTCTGTTTGAATTGACTCTTCCTCACCAATTCCTTTCCTAGTGTTCCTTTCCCTAGCTCAGAGTACATGGCCACTCCTGCCTGTGGGTCAAGATCTTTCCCAGTGAACTTGAGAGAGTTTTCTTCCCCTCTTGCTGGGCAAGGTAGCACCCTCCTGGTTGGGGAAAGCTCTCAGAAAGAAATGGACATCAAAAGACCCCAAAGGATTGTTGTCTGGGGTTGTTTGTTATTTGGATGCTTTCTTCTGTTGGTTGGGGTGTTATTTGGTATTTTATAGTTGCTATGTTTCATAAGGTTTAGCTTTAGCTGGGAAAAATGCAGGCTCAGGGATGATCTGATGGCCACCTATAAGTTTATCAGGGGTGACCACCAGTATCTGGGGAACGTTTGTTCACCAGAGCGTCCCAAGGGATGACGAGGTCGAATGGTTATAAATTACTGCAAGACCATTTCAGGCTGGACATAAGGAAGAATTTCTTTACTGTCTGAGCCCCCAAGGCCTGGAATAGCCTGCCATCGGAGGTGGTTCAAGCACCTACATTGAACACCTTCAAGTGAAATTTGGATGCTTATCTTGCTGGGCGTCCTATGACCCCAGCTGACTTTCTGCCCCTCAGGCAGGGGACTGGATTTGATGATCTTCTGAGGTCCCTTCCAGCCCTAATGTCTATAAAATCTATGAAATTTTCTTTTCCCCATTTAATAAACACATATATGCTGTCAGTATCCAGATTGCTTGTGTAATCCTCCTTGTATTGTAGAAGGGAACTTTTCAGAGTGCATCCATCTTGAGCAGGTCCATGAGACCCTCTTGAGCATGCTCAGTGGGTATATGGTGGTGGTTGGTGGTCAAGTGAGGTCAAAGGGAGAGGGGGAAAAAATTCTCTTTTCTGGCTATGAGGTTAGAGAGCAAGTGGAGTTAGGCCCAGAGAGCGGTTATGAGGTATAATTATGAGGTTGGACTTCCCATGCTCCAGTTTGCCTGGACCACCTTTGTGGACTTTCAGGAGGGACCCCAGGCCTATAATTATGATCCCCACTCTGCCCTTTCAGCCCCCAACCCCCCAAAAGCCCTTGAATCCCCTGAAATCCCCTAGCTTCCCTCCACAGAGTGGTACTGTGTGCCCTGGACCTGGGGCCAGCAGTATCCCAGGCCATGTTATCCCAGGAGGCAGGGCCTATGCCAACGGAAAGTGCACCCCAGGAACCAGTCACCACGCTGACCCACCAAGTCCTGGGAATTTGCCAATATTTTTAGCAAGAAGAATGAGGACACACTGCCACCACATCAGCACTATGAGTATTGTAGATGCTTGTGCCTTGTGATCACCCCTCTGCTAAGACTCCTGTTCTCATAGATTGCAGCCACACTACTTGACCAGGAGACCCAAGGAGGACAGGATTTCAGGTTGAAGAAGGGTATGCATTATCACCAAGGAGGCATCTATGTCCCAGAGAGACAATTCTGGATAGAGGTATGGGGACTCTGTCAAGAATTCCTGGTGGCAGAATACTTTGGCCACAAGAAGACCAGGAGACTCCTGGCCCAGTACTTCTGGTGGCCTAAGATGTGAGCAGATGTAAAAGCTTACACTTCTTGTGAGATCTTCTTCTGAATTAAGACTTGCTAAGCCCTTTGGGTTCCTGCAACCCTTGCCCACTCTTGCCTGATCCTAGGCCATGGTCTCTCTTGATTTTTTTATGGGAACTTCTCTGTTCCCAAGGCCACACTACAATCCTAGTGGTGGTGAATCTTCTCACTAAAATGGCCCTCTTTGATCCTTGTCATGGGCTACCCTCTGCCTATGAAACAGTGCAGTTGTTCCTGGAAGGCTTTTTTTTTTAGTTCCACATGATGCCTGCTAACATCATATCACATTAGGGACTTCAGTTCATGTGACATTTCTGGCACGAACTTCTCTGGCTCCTGAGGGTGAAGCAGTTCTTATCATCTGCCTACCACCCAAAGACCAGTTGGCAGATGGAAAAAATTAACCAGGTGTTAGAACGGTACCTGTGATGTTTTTTAAACTTCCACCAGGACAACTTGATCACCCTCCTACCCCTGGCTGAGTTTGCTTACAACAACACAGCACAGGCCCTTCTATCCCAGTTATTACCTCATCGTACCCTCTGCCTCACCATCCCCTGCAGCTTATGACCTGCTTGCAACATATACACAAAGACCTGAAAAGTCAATTCCAGCAGGCTGAAGAAGCTACAAGCATTATGTGGGCCAACAGCACCCTGAAGCCACCTGTGTTTAAGGTAAGGGACAAGGTATGGCTGTCTACCCAACACCTGAAAATCAACTACTTCTCCACCAAACTTGATGACTACCCCAGACCCTACCTGAACACTGCAATTATCAGCCCAGTGGCCTTTTGCCTACAGCTGCCTGATTCCATGTGGGTCCATCTTGTGTTTTACGTCTCTCTGCTGAAGCTGCACACAGAGAACCCCTTTCCAGGATGCTCAACTCCACCTCCCCCACCTCTGCTGGCCCAGGGTCATGAGGAGCCCTGACAGCCAGAGAAGCCTTTGACAGTCAGGAAGCCCTTAACAGCCAGAGAATGCAGGGAAGTCTTCAATATTTAATTGACTGAGAAGGATGTGGGCCACTCATGGGAACGCACACAGAATGTACATGTCCCCAACCTAGTTTAAGTATTCCATCAGGCGTGCCAAGAGGTCACCTTAGGAAGGAAGAGGTACTTTAATGAGGCCAGGTCAGAAACCTGGACCCAGCTGATCCCAGTCAAGAGAGAAGGGCAAGTTCCCCCAAATAAAACACAACCTGTAGCAAGCCCAGAAGAGAGTACCCTGGTCTCAGCTGAGTTGAGGTGTTTGTCATGATCAGTGGTAGGATGTGAAGGCAAAATATTTCTTCACAGAGCTTCTCCTCCCCTACACCCTGCACCCTGCACCTTTCCACTCTCAAATGGGTCTTGGTTATAGTCTTAACAGATCCACTCATGGTCCACTGACTCCAGACTCATCTTCTCCGGCCCTCCAAAGGGAGCCTATTGTCAAATATCCTTGTTTTTCCCCATGTTCAGGTTGGGACCCCTCTTTTGTAGTCAGGCACTGGCCTCCTTAACTCCTCCAAGGACCCACTCAATCCTCCATATATGCTGTCTACATCCAGGATTACAACATAAACCACATCCCTCTCACATCCTACACTCAATCAACAGGTCCAACCATCAGTTTCCTAATCACCCACAGATTATGGGCACTCCCCAGGCATCCTGTTGACTATTTGCCCCCACCATCTCTGATCTCCATGCACTCACTGGCATCATCACTCCTTCCTGCTCTGATCTGGCCACAGGGATTTGCCTGAGGAATTTAAGGTATGCCTCCCCACTCCATTTGGCATTCTGTTCTCTAACTCTAGTTCCTGGCTCTGCTACAATGGCCTCCTCCCAGCAGGGAGCTAAGCCAGGGCTGCATTTAGGGTGGGTGGCAGTGGCGGCACTCAGAGTGGTGGGGCTATGGGGTGGTAGCCCCTCCTCCCAGTGCCACCACCATACACCCTAAGCAAAGCCCCAGTTCAGACCCCCACCAGGAAGAGCCCAGTGCCACCCCCACCCCAGCCCTCAGTGGCAGTCCACCCTCACCCTGTGCACAGAACTGGAAGGCACATGACCCCCATGGCTCCCTCGGGGGTGCGTGCAGTGGCATGAGCCATTCTCCCGCTCTGCACACCCTGGACAAGCTGCTCACAGCTCCATCCCATGCCAAGCCCCAGCCCCACTCCCTCCCTCACTGCAGGGGCCCCACTTATATATATATATAGAGAGAGAGATAAATTATATCTATCTATCTATCTATCTATCTATCTATCTATCTATCTATCTATCTATCTATCATGTGAAGTAAACCTAGAGTTGTTGGGCATTAGGTATTGCATAACCACTAGGGCTGTGTGAAGCTTCAGGTGCTGATTCGATTCAGAGGAGATTCGGCTTGATTCGGCAGCTGAATCTCCAAATCCAAATTGAATCAGGAGACCAATAAAAATGTCAGAATCGATTTGAAGCTCTATGAATTGATTCACAAAATATTTGGAGAGCTTCAGAGATTTGGGCAGTCCCTGCTCACTGCCACAGGGAGCTGGACCTGGATTCCATGCTGGTAAGTAGGGGGCAGGAAAGTGGGGGCTGTAGGAGAAGAGAGGGGAGCATGGTGGGACCCCTGCCAGGCCCCATCCCCTGCCTGCTCCCCCAGGCCTCCTGAGTGCCCCCAACCCCCACCCACTCTCCCAGCCCCCTCCATGGCTGCCCTGCCCAGCCCCAGCTTTCACCTCTTTAAAAAAAAATAAAATGCCCTGCACTCACCGGCTGCTGCAGCAGCCATTGGAGCTTCTGGGAGTTCATAGCAGAGCCTCCCACACAGCATGGGGCAGTGGGGCAGTGGGGATTGCCCCCCCATGCCTGGCAGGAGCCAGTGAGTTCAGGGCTGGGAGAGTGGGCGGGGGATAGGGCTGGTCCAATTCGGAGATTCAGCCGATTTGGCAGCGGCTGAACCTCCAAATCAGATTCAGCTGAATCGATTTGGAACAGTGATTCAAATCACCGAATTGAATCACTGACCCCTGAGTAGGTTGAATCCAAATCCAAAGTGAATACTAGCCACTTCACACATGCCTAATAACCTATCCTTGTGAGTGGGGAAGTTTTCTTTTAGAACCTCCAGTAAAGGTTAAATTTTCCCAAGCATCTGGATGGGGGTTCACGCCAAACTCCCCTGATTTGGACCTGGCCCTTATTTGGTCATCAGGGTCCAGCAGAATGGTTGCATTTGATTTGGACCTCAGATAGAGTGATACCACTAGATGTAGTTTGCCAGTCAGGTAAAATGAAACAAACCATGTTTAGTGTACCTTTTCTATCCCCCTCACCATACTACATAAGAAGAATAGCTCCTAAATAGGTCTGCTAAGTCATGATTGCAAATGAATCACACGTTTCTCAAAATGACCATCATACAATCATTGCCCCCATCTAGGTCCATGACTGAGGGCTTCCACTAATCATTAGCACCTGCCCTATCACTGCTTCATCGCTATCAGACTTGCTATTGAAGGAAGAGGCTTCACATATCATCTTTTAACATGGGGAAGTCATTGTGCAGCCACAAAATACTTTGTAGGAAGGAAAGCTTAATAAGATGACAAGGAAAACCTAAATGACTGGAGGTTTCTATTCTGTTCCAGCCTTCATTTACCTTTGAAACCATTGTAATGTATTCTTTTTTCATTCACCCACTCTGACATTGAGGACTTTTATTTTTATTTTTGAGTTTCTGTTAGTCTGGAAATCTCACTCTCAACCTTTCTGTCATGGGTGACCCTACCAGAAGTACAAAACTCCAGATGGCATCACTCTTCAGGTCATAGGTAGTACCCAAGCCTCTGCACCAGGTCAAGGTTGCGATTCTTAGAATGCTAGTAGAATATAGAAAGTTGTTGGCAGGAAGTTATAGAAACTAGAGTGGAGCTAAAAATATGATTTTTTCAAACTCTACCTCCAGTGAGCTGAATGAGACCAAAACTGAGATTCCAAATTAATTAGTCATTAAAAATCCTGTAGACTCCTTGCAAGGAAAGGAAGGTTTTGGACCTATATGCCTTGACCTAATTCTAGCTTAGATAATTGTATGCTACCTACCAGAAGGACCTCCTTTTTCAAATTTTAATGCCATACCCTAAATAGCTATGTAGTAATACTATTAACTGCATACACCCTTGTAAGCAGTGTTAGATAAATAACTTGAAAATATTTCTCAATAAATTTATAAACCAGTTTATTTTAATCATAATTACAACCAGTGTGTTTCAACTTGACTATAGTTATTCTTACTCCTTTTCCTAATTTGCACCTATAGTTATGGAAAAATCTTTTACTTAAGTTATTTGAACTTTTGCTTGTGATTGGTCTTGATTTAAATAATTTTTTCTAAAAAAATATGTTATAAGCAAGAGTAGACAAATTTGGCTCTAATTTAAATGCCTACACCATATAATTATACAACTGTAAATTTGGAACTTAATTAGATGCCTCCACAATATAATCATACATGTATATAGTGACTCTCATTTTCCAATGACAATAAGCTCTCTTAGTGTATTTTTATATTGTATATACACAATGCAAACTGTTAAAAGTAATCCCAAATGGAAATTAATTTTCTAAAAATGCTTTTAGTGTAGTTTACTGGCTGTTTCTTTTTAGCATTAACACATTTCTTGAAATTAACTTAATATTTGTCCTAAAGCTTTTTAATACATTTAGTATTTCTGACACATAATCCAGTGTTCAGAAACCTAGAAGGAATTGTAGTTTAATTATGATCACATCTAATATGCCTATGTATTTATTATGGGGATTCTTTAAGCTTCATGTTTTGAATGCAGCTATAGGGAATATTTTATTGTAGGAATAGTATCTTTCAGTTCTTACCATTTTTATACTTTAGCTGAAATGTGTAATCTACTTTATTTCTTCTTATTTTCTTCAATTCATATTTCTTTTAGGATCTTTAAATAGGAAAATAATTTTAGCCAAATGAAGTAGGAAGAATTATTATAAGTAAATTCAGAGGTCATATGAGTACTGAAGTAGTAAGCTTCATGTTGGATAGTACTAAACTCTTCTCTTATCTGGAAGGACAGTTTCATAGATTTCATAAACTGGAAGGGACCTTTAAAAGATCAGCAAGTCCAGCCCCTGCCCCAGGGGCAGGAAGTCAGCTAGGGTCAAAGGATGTCAGCAAGATAAGCATCCAAATGTTTCTTAAAAGAGTCCAGGGTAGGTGCTTGCATCACCTCTGGAGAGAGTCTATTCCAGGCCTTGGGGGCTCATACAGTAAAGAAGTTTTTCCTTATGTCCAGCCTAAAATGGTCTTGGAGGAGTTTTTGACCATTGGTCCTTGTCGTCCCTTGGGGCGCTCTGGTGAGCAGCCATTCCCCCAGATCCTGATGCATACCCCTTATATACTTATAGGCTGCCACCAGGTCACTCCTAAGCCTGTGCTTTTCCAGACTGAAGAGTCCCATGGCTCAGCCTCTCTTCATAAGGCCTATTCTCTTGCCCTCTGAACATGCACATGGCTCTCCTCTGGACTCTCTCAAGCTTTTCCACATCCTTCTTCAATTGTGGAGCCCAGAATTGGATTCAGTACTCCAGCTGTGGCCTCACCAAGGCCAAGTACAGTGGGAGGATGACATCCTGCGATTTACTTAAGAAGCATCTATGGATGCAAGCCAAAGTTTTGTTCACTTTACCACCTGTGACATTGCATTAGTGGCTTATGTTCATCTTGTGGTCAATCATGACCCCCTAGTCTCTTTCAGCCATGGTGCTAGCAAACATAGCACTGCCAAGCCTATAAGCGTTCTGCAGGTGTTTTTTCCTGAGGTAGAGTACCTTGCATTTTTTGGTATTGAACGTTATCAGGTTTATATCCGTCCACTTTCTAAGCCTATCCAAGTCAGCCTGGATCACCAGCCTATTCTCAGGTGTGGATGCTCTACCCCAAAGTTTAGTGTCATTGGCGAACTTGACCAGTCCACTTCTGACATCAGTGTCCACATCGTTGATGAAGAGAACCGGTCCAAAGATGGAGCCTTGGGAGACACCACTGGTCACGGAGCACCATAATGATTCACTTCTGTTGACTAATACCTCTGGGTCTGACCTTGAAGCCAATTCCCCAGCCATCGGACTGTGATGTAGCTGAGGCCACAATTGAACAGGTTTTCCATGAGGAGATCATTGTCAGAGCTGATTAGTTGAGTGCCTCGGTACAGTGGAACTTTCTAGCACAAGGCACGGTGAGACAGGGAAATTCTTGGCATGGTGGAGAGCCCTGGCGAGGAAAAGTTCCTGCCGCTCATATGCAAATGTACATACTCTAATTGGCCGGTTTCAAATTATTCCTACGTGGTGGCTGGCAATTGGCTCGCTAGCCGTATAAAGGGTTGGAGTCGTTTCCGCCCAGGTTGAAGAACTCTGTGCTCGTCTCGGAGTGGAACCTGGCGGTCTGATCACCCGCAACGACTCCCCGTCGACGACCCCCCTGACGTACCCCAGTGTTCTGCATGCTCGAGTTAAAGATATCTCGTCTTCTAAGAGCTCCTCAGTTTAATTGGAACAGAAGTTTGAAGTTTGTAACTTTCTTCCTACGCTGTACATCATGACAGTGTAAGTAAAGCCATCTTAGTTTGAACCAGTACGCGTTTGTGCCTAATTCTACTCCGGCAGTTGCAAGTACCCATCTGTACGTGCCGGGTTTGTGGCTACAACCCAGCCGACTCCTTCCCAGATCCCAAGCTCAGCCACCCACAATCATGAGACACCAGATCAAAGGCTTTTTTAAAGTCCAGATATAAGTTGTCAATCACTTCTCCCTTGTCCAGGTGATGTGTCACCTGGTCATAGGAGATGAGATTGGTCAGGCAAGACCTACCCGCAACAAACCCATGCTGGCTGTCCCTCAGGATGTTGCCATCAGCAGGTTGTCAAGAATGGTCTCTTTGATAATCTTTTCCAGAACCTTACCAGGTCAAGCTGATTGTCCTGTTCTTCCCCAGATCCACTTTCCTCCCTTTCTTGAAGATTGGTACCACATTGGCCTTCTTCCAATCTTCAGGTACTTCACCTGAGTGCCACGAGTTTTTTAATATTTTTGCCAATGGTTGGGCTATGACACTGGCCAGCTCCTTAAGTACTCTGGGGTGTAATCTATCAGGACCAGCTGACTTGAAGGTGTCCAGCCTCTCAAGGTGTTCCTTTACAAGGTCTACACTGATGCTGGGTATAAATTCACCCTCACCCTGGCCATCCTACACCATGCAAGGCAGGGTGATCTCTTTGGGCTGATGAAAAACTGACCCAAAGTATCCATTAAGCAGGTTGGCTTTTTCCTGGGTGTCAGTTACCAGTTGTCCTATTTGGTTTAGCAGGGGTCCAGTGTTACCTTTGCTTTTCTTCCAACTCCCCACATATCTGAAAAAGGACTTTTTATTGTCCTTGATATGTGTAGCCAGCTGGAGTTCGGTTGCAGCCCTGGCTTTCCTGGTTTGCTCCCTACAGGTACGGTCCAGTGCAGACTACTCCTCCTTGGTGTTGATTTCAGTCTTCCATTTTTTATAAGCCTCTCTTTTTAGGTGAAGGAGGTCCACGAGTGCCTTGCTGAGCCAAGAGGGGTGGTGGGTGTTCCCTTTTTCTACCCTTCCTCTGACATAGGATGGACAACCCTTGTGCTGTCAGGATCGCTCCCTTAAGGAACAACCACTCTTCTTGAACTCCTCTCCCCGACAAGTCCTGGCCCCTTAGGGCCTTGACAACAAGCCTCCTGAGCTTATCAAAGTCAGCTTTCCTAAAGTTGATGACTTCTGCATTGCTGATTGACTTGCCAGCTTTGCAATGGATAGTAAAAGTGATCAGCTCATGGTTGCTTTCTCCCAGCTTTCCTTGGATTCTTAGGTCACTGACTAGATCATCCCCTTTGGCCAGTACCAGATCCAGCAATGATTTACCTCTTGTTGGTCCATAGACTTCTTCAGTCAGGTACAGCTTGTCCATACACATGAGGAAGTTTTTTGACACTTCATTTTTGTCCAAGTGCTCTTCTCATGAGATGTCCGGGTAGTTGAAGTCTCCCTTAACAACCATGCACTGAGAGCATGCATCCTCAGCAAGTTCCTTGGTGACTTCCTGGTCTATCTCTTGTTCCTGGTTAGGAGGTCTGTAGTAGACTCCTCCTATTGTATTGCCTGTGCCATGTTCCCCATGTATTTTAACCCAGAGGGACTCCAGTCATCCTCCCTGGGTTCCAGTTTCACCTTGCAGAGATGTGTAGTTGTCCTTGACATAGAGAGCTACATCCCCACCCCTTTTATCTGCACAATCTCTCCTGTACAGGGTATAGCTGTCTATACCTGTGACCCAGTCATAGGTGGAGTCCCGCCAGGTCTCCATTATCCCTATGAGATCATAGTCATTCTTGTTTAGCAGGAAGAACAGTT
Source organism: Alligator mississippiensis (assembly GCF_030867095.1). Lineage (NCBI taxonomy): Eukaryota > Metazoa > Chordata > Crocodylia > Alligatoridae > Alligator > Alligator mississippiensis. Next base: position 32,230,847 of record NC_081829.1, read on the forward strand.
CCTCCTGTTTATTGCCCAAGATCCTGGCATTGGTGTACAGACATGTAAGTGTCCCATTGGAAGCCCTAGGCTTCCTTGCACTCCCAGGCAGACACCATTCCTGGGCTGGGGTAGGAATGGATTCCCTTGGGTGCCCTAACCTGCTGGTTTTTCAGTAGTTGCGTGGTGGGCTTGCTTTGGTGGTTTTCCACCCATCCCCTGGTGGGCTTAGTTTAAAACCTGGTTGAGCAGGTCAGTTGTTCTGGCTGAGAAGAGCTTCCTCCCCAGTGAATTGAAGTGGAGGCCATCTCTTCCCATCAGACCACTGCCTCTCTCACAGAAGAGCGGACTGTGATTGTGGAACCCGAAGCCTTCATGATGACACCAGTGCCACAGTCTTTGGTTGACTACCGCGATCTGTCTCTCTCCTCAGCCCATGACCCACAACTGGGAGGATCGAGGAAAAAAACCACCTGCACCCCCAACCCGCTAAGCCCCACTGCCAAAGCCTTGTATTCACTCATGACCTGGCTGGGATTGCTCTGAGCCATGTCATTCATGCCCACATGGAGAAGGACAGTTGAAGGCTAGTGCCATTTACAAAAGTGGTATGGGAAGAGCACTGAAAAATTACCCACTTATTCAAAATGCCACCAACAGAGCTGCTCTTGAGGACCAATTAGGGCAGGGGCGAGCAATTATTTCAGGCAGAGGGCCGCTTACTGAGTTTTGGCAAGCTGTCAAAGGCTGCATGGGAATCCCTGCCCTTTGACAGGTGTCCCACCCCCTGGTTGCCATCTTGGGACCAGAAATCCTCTCCCCTAAGTCCTGACCTTTGCCACCAGAAGTCCCTCCCCTTGCCCGCAGAAGTACTCCTTTCAGTAAGGGGTTTTGCCATCTTAGAACCAGAAAAATACCAAATTATATTCTAAAAAGTGAACATCTACAACATTTATTAATTTGATATTAAAAAATGTTTTTGTCTTGATTTATATGTGTTTGTGTAGTGTACAGAGAGTTGATTGCACAATAGCTTAAAATGAAGTCTTATGCTTGTATAGTGTGGGGGGGTATAGGTTTGTGAGGGGCTGTGGGTGTGTGAGTATGTGGTGGAGGGTGGGTGTATGGTTTGTGGTGAGCTGTGTGTGGGGGGAGGGTGGCTGGGGTGTGTGAGGGGGTGTGAGTAGGGGGTTCTACATGTATGGCAGTACAAGGGGGGTGTGGGTGCGTGTGTATGGTGGGGTGTGCATGTGGGACTCACCCTATGAACACACACACACACACACTGCCCTGCCAACACACACACAGTGCTCCTGCCTACACACACACACACACACACACACACACACAGACTTTGCTCCTGCCTGCACACACACATGCTGCCCCTGCCTACACACACACACACACACACACACACACACACACACACACACACACACACAGATTTTGCTCCTGCCTGCACACACACATGCTGCCCCTGCCTACACACACACACACACCGTCCCTGCCTGCACATGCACACACATTGCCTCTGCCTACACACAGTGCTCCTGCCTGCACACACACATACACACACTGCCCCTGCCTATACACACTCACTGCCCCTGCCTGTGCACATGCACACACACACATACACACTTACCGGAAAAGCCCTGTGTTCTCTGCTTCAGCCATGCAACCAGGAACCACATGGTGTCACAGCAGGTTAAGGACAGGAAGAGAGTGAAATGGCTGGGGGTGGACTGAGCTGATCAGTCCTGCTGAAGACTCCCCTTGGGGTCTACTGCTGCTGGCTCCTGTCAGCTTTGACAAGCAGCCAGGAAAAAATACATATTAATTTAGTAATTTTTTTAGGGCCCCATGGGCCAGGTAGAATGGCCCGGCGAGTGCAGATCCAGCCCGTGGGCCCTATTTTGCCCACCCCTGAATTGGGGGAATAAGCATCTCTGATGATTAGAAAGGTAGTCTGCACACCAGTGAAATTAATCCTCATTTAATATAGTAACTTCTACTGCTGCAGAGATGTATGTACAACCATTTGACTTTGGTTTTGGAGCAGTCCTCTACATGCCAACAGTGGTGGACCTTGCTCAATATAATGTATCCATAAATGGGATGAGTTTTGTAATATTCACTTCCAGTAGAATATTCAGCCACTGGAGGTTCACTGTGTGCTATATGGATTTCTAGATAGGGTATGGTCCCTGCCAAACAATGGAGCCATTGCTGGGATTCAAGCTGTGTGGAAGTTTGTAGTGATAGTTTTTGCCTATAGAAAATGCCTCCTGTTTAGGATTAACTATTTTTCTGTATATCATGGCAAAGCTGTAACAGAAAAAGTAGTCAATGTGGGGTGGAGGAGAATGTATAAGATAAATCTAGTGGTACTGAATTCGCTTCTAGTATTTTGCTCTTCTGCCCCGAAGCATAAGGTCTTGCAACTGTTAATATTCTCCTAATAATATTGACTTTTCAACCTAGAACTAATGTCACCATTCATGGGCAACTGGTGTCACCTTAGTCAGGGGGGGCACATGCCAGTCAGCAACTGGGGGGAAGTCTCCCCATGGTCAGTCCCCCAACAGCAAAACTTACCAACCTGTGAGTGGCTGCACTGCTACGTCCAGAGCTCACACTCCCTGGACAGTGCTCACAAGGGGGGCACCAGCACTCCTGCCTGACCTCCCTGCCCTTCGCCTAAGCAGGGAGCGTGGCTGGTCAGGAGGTGCCTCAATGCTCTCAGAGAGTGCACATGCACCCCTGTGTATCCCCTACGCATTGCCACTGTCACCATTTATGTGACATCTGAATTTGGTCTTTGATATTCATAAGTTTTTCATATTGTCATGCCTACTAGTGTTGCTTAACAGTAGGTTGTTTGTTTTCTTTTTACAATAGTAGTGTCTTATTCCTAAAATACTGCATGTCATGGAGCTTATTACTATGAGTAATCTTGTTGAATACAATTGAGCTATGTGTCCTGGTTAGAATTTTTATATCAAGTTTTTCATCTTTAAGCCCTTAATATTTATTTTTCTTCATGTAACCCTTCTGGCAGGCACTAGATGGCAGCAACAAAGGATGAGTTCATCTTAGGGGTTATCTTGAGTACTCACCAAGAAACCTGGGAAAATAATTTCTGCCTGGGTGTTCCAGTGTGAACAAGTTTTCCCACCTAATAGCAGTATAAAACTATAGCAGGATTTATTAGTGGGGGAAAGGGAGATGGGATGACAAACAGATTTAAGAACCCCATAATAATCAGTAGCCCACTTCAACCCACTATTAACCTTTTAGCACAGTAGGTTCAGAGTTCTTTCTTAGTCCCCACAGGGTGAACTGCTGGGGAAGCTGCTCCTCATTGGTCCTCATCACAGTTGGGGACAGCTGTTCCTTGTTGCTCTGCTCCACCACTCGTTGCTGCTCCTCACTGCTGCCAGGGCACTGCTCCTCTTCTGGTTGCAGAGGCAACCCAGCTCTTTTAGATGCAATCTCAGCATTTTCAGCATCTGGCAGGTACAGGCTTCTACCTGCTAGTACTCTAAGGATTTCAACTCTTTGGCTGCCTATACATGTGCAGGTCAGGGGGAGGAAAGGAGAGAGTGGAATGTGTTAATTAGAATGGCTCCCAGACAGCCTCTCTAATTAAAACTCCTCCCCATCACATGTTTTAAGCCCCTATGCATTTTAAAATGGCTGCAGGATGCATCAGCTAAAACTCATTCAGCAAGGTTTAAAGTGCCCCATGGCCATTTTTAAATGTACAGGGGCTTAATACATGTGACACTGTGGCAATGTTGCAGTGTTCCAATTAGAACCTGGAGCAGACTTAATTGATGCATTCTAATTATAATGCCAAGGAGCATGTATATAGGCAGGCTTTAGGACCAACCGGTTAACAGATTCAAAATTGAACCCATTAAACAGTACATCACCAGCACTTTAACCCATTAAAGAGATTGGTACATCACCAGCACTTATCCCTTCATGGTTGGATAGTGAGATGCAGTACCATCCCACAATCCCCCAGGAGAACTCCAATCTGGAGCCCTTCTTCCCTCCTCTTGTGATTCCTGAGCTGGGGGTTCCTTCACCTTAGATCAGTGGTTTTCAACTTGAGGTGCCTGCGGCCCCCTGGAGGTCTGAAGGCTATGTCTAAGGGTCTGTGAAAGATGACTATGATCAATCAAAAGTAGGTGAATACTCACACACAATTTATAGGGGGTCTGCACCTCCCTTTGGAATTTTTTAGGGGGTCTGCAAATGAAAAAAATGTTGAAAACCACTGCCTTAGACTTCTGAACAGGTCATGGTGAGCACTGACCCCTCGGCTACATTTACTCAACTTTCTCTTACAGCATCAGTCCCCTTATGAACTTTACAGTTTTAGAAGGCAGGGCCAATGTATACAAATTGGACTTCCCTGACCTTTTATTTTCAAAATGTTAAAAGCAGTTGAAACAAATTATTCATAGTCAAAACAAGCACAAAAGAGTTTTTTAGTTCCTCACCCATGCATACCAATGTAGGATATGCAGCTGAGAGACAGTCCAACCTTGCATACCAATGGTGGCATGCAAATAAGTACCCCAGGGACGTTGTCACACCAGTACAATAGCAGCAGTATCACATCCAGGTTTGTTTGTTTTTTAAAGAAGACTTTTTTTTTTTTTAATTACAGAGTAAGTTAAGGTTTTTTTATTCATCAACGTTAAAAAAAACCCAGAACACAACAAAACAAACCCTACAAAAATATAATATTTGTGAAAGGAAAAAAAGTTTACCATTCTGAGATCCTTATGCCAAACACCAGTCAAAAGCAATATTCTTACAGCTGAGTTATACAACCCTTGGAAAAAAAAAGAATAGGAAAATATTAATTAAACATAGATTAAGAACATAATTACATATTTTATTAATTGCACTTTAAAGAGGTCCTTGTGGAAAATCCAGAGGGCATTCTTCAACATTAAAAAATCACATTTCAATTTCCTTGTTAGAGAGTTTAAATCTCATTTGAATTTAGTTTTATGTATGTATCTATTTATTTGGTTAGTTTAACATTTTCCCATTATCTCAGAGTAGCAAAATGGGGACACAAATTCCTTGTAATAATACTGATTGATAATGAGTATGCCAATTTAGTATGTCTGTCATAAGGGTTTTCTAATACCACTGCAGCAGGTGATCTTGGGGAGGACAGGGTTTAGCACTAAAACCTGAAGTTTGCCAGTGAGACTAATTCAGACTTGTCCCTACTACCCACCCTTTTCCAGAGAACGAGATTTTAAGACAGAGTCTTGGGGTTGAGTCCAGAACCTGATTGCTAGTGAATTTCCTGGTCTGCAACATGCCTTTGGACTTATGTTAGGTTGTGCTTTGTTGCCAGGACATGCTGCTGTTATGGCACCTATAAGCCAATAAGGTATGCTTGTTTTTGATAGATAATATCACTCAGTTCAGCAAAAATGAATAAAAGAAAGTGTCTCTTCTAAAGCTTTTTAAGGAGCCTCTGGTTATTCATAGATTCATAGATGTTAGGGTCGGAAGGGACCTCAATAGATCATCGAGTCCGACCCCCTGCATAAGCAGGAAAGAGTGCTGGGTCTCGATGACCCCAGCTAGATACTCATCTAACCTCCTCTTGAAGACCCCCAGGGTAGGGGAGAGCACCACCTCCCTTGGGAGCCCGTTCCAGACCTTGGCCACTTGAACTGTGAAGAAGTTCTTCCTAATGTCCAATCTAAATCTGCTCTCTGCTAGCTTGTGGCCATTGTTTCTTGTAACCCCCGGGGGCGCCTTGGTGAATAAATACTCACCAATTCCCTTCTGTGCCCCCGTGATGAACTTAAAGGCAGCCACAAGGTCGCCTCTCAACCTTCTCTTGCGGAGGCTGAAAAGGTCCAGTTTCTCTAGTCTCTCCTCGTAGGGCTTGGTCTGCAGGCCCTTGACCATACGAGTTGCCCTTCTCTGGACCCTCTCCAGGTTATCCGCATCCTTCTTGAAGTGTGGCGCCCAGAATTGCACACAGTACTCCAACTGCGGTCTGACCAGCGCCCTATAGAGGGGAAGTATCACCTCCCTGGACCTATTCGTCATGCATCTGCTGATGCACGATAAAGTGCCATTGGCTTTTCTGATGGCTTCGTCACACTGCCGACTCACGTTCATCTTAGAGTCCACTAGGACTCCAAGATCCCTTTCCACCTCCATGCCACCCAGCAGGTCATTCCCTAGGCTGTAGGTGTGCTGGACATTTTTCCTCCCTAGGTGCAGCACTTTGCATTTCTCCTTGTTGAACTGCATCCTGTTGTTTTCTGCCCACTTGTCCAACCTGTCCAGGTCTGCCTGCAGCTGTTCCCTGCCCTCTGGCGTGTCCACTTCTCCCCATAGCTTTGTGTCATCTGCAAACTTGGACAGAGTACATTTGACTCCCTCATCCAAGTCACTGATGAAGACATTAAAGAGTATCGGTCCAAGAACCGAGCCCTGCAGGACCCCACTGCCCACACCCTTCCAGGTCGAGACCGACCCATCCACCAGGACTCTCTGGGTGCGACCCTCTAGCCAATTCGCCACCCACTGGACTGTGTAATCATCCACATCACAGCCTCTTAACTTGTTCACCAGTATGGGGTGGGATACCGTATCAAAGGCCTTCCTGAAGTCTAAGTATACGACATCCACCCCTCCTCCTGTGTCCAGGCGTTTCGTAACCTGGTCATAGAAAGAGACTAGATTGGTCAGGCACGATCTGCCCGCCACAAACCCGTGCTGGTTTCCCCTCAGCATAATTTGTCCTGCCGGGCTCTCGCAAATGTGAGCCTTGATAATTTTTTCAAAGACTTTACCAAGGATGGAGGTGAGACTGACTGGCCTATAGTTGCCCGGGTCCTCCTTCCTCCCCTTTTTGAAAATGGGGACCACGTTAGCCCTTTTCCAGTCCTCCGGGACTTGGCCTGTGCGCCACAAGTGTTCGAATATTCCCGCCAGTGGCTCTGCAATGATGTCGGCCAGTGCCTTCAGCACCCTCAGATGGAGCTCATCCAGGCCTGCCGACTTAAAGGCATCCAGTTCTTCCAAGTGACTCTGCACCACCTCAGGATCTACGTATGGAAGTCTGGTGCCCTGCTGCTGCCTCTCTACAACCCCAGTGAGAGACTTGTCGTGCCCCTCGCTTAGGAACACTGAGGCAAAGAACTTGTTGAGGGGTTCAGCCTTGTCCCCCCTGTCTGTCACCAATTGTTTCTGCCCATTTAGCAGGGGTCCTATTCCTCCCTGGGCCTTCCTTTTACTCCCAATATATCTAAAAAACAATTTCTTGTTGTCTTTTTCTTGGGTTGCCATCCTCAGCTCCATGGTAGCTTTGGCCCGTCTAACTGCCTCCCTACAAGCACGAGCAGAGGAGGTATATTCATCTTTAGTGATCTCACCTTGTTTCCACTTTTTATGTGCTCCCCTTTTGGCCCTTAGGCTGCCCTGGATTTCTCTGGTCAGCCATGGAAGCCTCCTGGCCCCTTTCCCTCTTTTGCCTCGCTCGGGGATCGTCTTGCTTTATGCCCGAAGGATCGTTTCCTTAAGGCACAGCCACCCTTCTTGGGCTCCCATCATTTCAAAACTCCTACTCTGCAGTGCGTCCTTGACTAATCGCCTGAGTGCATTGAGATCAGCTTTCCTAAAGTGTAGCACTTTTACCCTACTAGTTACCTTACCCACTCGACGACTTATGTTGAATTCTATTATTAGGTGATCACTGTCTCCCAGATAGCTACCGATTTGGAGGTCCCCTATCATGTCATCCCCTGTTGCCAATACCAGATCCAGTATGGCATTCCCCCTAGTGGGACCATGCACCTCCTGTGTCAGGTGGAGGTCCTGTACACAGGTTAGAAACCTGCGTGAGCGATGGGACCTTGCTGTCTGCGTCTCCCAGCAGATGTCTGGGTAGTTTAGGTCCCCCATGACTACCGCCTCTTTAGTTTTTATGGTCTCCGAGAGTTGCCTCAGGAGCCCCGCATCTCTTTCTTCCCCTTGGTGTGGGGGTCTGTAGCAGACCCCTACCACCAAATCCCTTTCTCCTTGCCCCCCGTGTAGCCTAACCCACAATCCTTCCACTTCCTCAACCTTGGATTCTGTCTTGATGAGGGTTGATGTATATTGCTCACTGACATAAAGTGCAACCCCCCCCCTTTCTTCCCCGACCTGTCCTTTCTGTACAATCTATAGCCCTCAATATGTACCGCCCAGTCGTGGGATGAATCCCACCAGGTTTCTGTTAGCCCCACTAAGTCATAGGTGTTTAGTGAAAGCAGGAGCGCTAGTTCATCCTGCTTGTTCCCCATGCTCCTAGCATTAGTATATAGGCACTTGAGCCCTGCGACTGGTGCCTTTGCTGCCCCCCCGCTCTTAGTCCCAAGGGGCCCATTGTTTCTTACCTTCTTGTTTCTTACCTGTTCTGTAGTGCTGGTCTCCCCATGGCTTTCAGGTTTCCAATGCTCTCTTTCTTCAGGCTGGTCTGTCCTTGTGGGTGCCACATGGTTTGGTGGTCCACAGCTTCCCCTGCCCTCGTACTCCCCTCCCCCCGATGAGCCTAGTTTAAAGCCCGCCGGAGGAGATCCGCCAACCTAGAAGAAAACACACGCTTACCTTTGGGGGACAGGTGAAGCCCATCCCAGCTGAGCATGTCCCTCGTCGTAATGTGCGGGTCATTGTCCAGGAAGCCGAAGCCTGCCTCGAGACACCACTGCCAAAGCCTCCAGTTGGTTTCTCGCATGCAGTTCTCATGCCGTCTTCCTCGTCCGGTCACTGGTGGGATGGAAGAGAAAACCACCTGTGCACCGAACTCCTTCAGCACGCCACCCAGAGCACTGTAGTCCGCCATCAGGTGATCGGGGGTTCTCCTGCCCGTATCATTAGTACCCACATGGACTAGGACCATGGGGTAGTAATCGGTGGGCTTGATCCTGGCCTGGATTACCTCCGTCACATCACGAATCTTTGCTCCAGGGAGGCAGCATACTTCTCGTGCCGAGGGGTCCTGGCGACAGATGGGTCCTTCCATACCTCTCATGATGGAGTCGCCTATGACGAGCACTCGTCGCCTCCTCCTCTGGGTCCTCGTGGATCTCTTGATCTGTTCGGAGTGTGAAGAATGTGGTGTTTCTTCTTGCCCAAGGGTTTCCTCCTCCCCTTCCATCTCCTGCAGGGTCACCAGGGCCTCGTACCTGTTCACCAGTCGGACTGGAGAAGCTGGTACCGGTTCGTTGCGAGCTCCTCCGGTCCTGGCTGTGACTGTCTGCCACTCTGCTGTGGAGGGCACTCCCCGGGCTGCTTCTTCCTTCGGTGCCTGGGTCTGCAGGGAAAGGAAATAACTGTCAATCTCATCCTCCGCCTCCCTGATCCCCCTCAGCCTGCTAACCTCCTCCCGGAGCTCCCTCACCTGCGCCTCCAGAGCCCTAAGATGGGCACCTGCTGGACAGGTGTGGGGGCCCCCAATCTCTGCCCCCCCCAGCCCTGCTGGGGATCCCCACAGGCCAGGAGGTAGGGGGACATCAGCTCCCCCATGGGCTCGGTCTGGGTGGAGGCCTCAGACCAGCCCCGGGTAGCCTTGTCCCCCTGGGCAGAGGCCCTAGCAGCACTCCTCGTAGACACCATTGTATAAGCTGCTGTTTGTAGATCTGTGTGGTGTCTATGCCCTACCCCTACAGGAGTCTCTCTCCTGGCCCTTCTTGCCCACCCGCCGGCATGAACGCCTGCGCAAACGCCAGCGCGCTCTTACAGAGCGTGCCTGTTTGCGCCACGCGGCTCGGGAGCACGGCTCCCTACCGGCTCAGCTATATGGGACCCGGGGGGCTTCCCCTCCGGATCCGGCTCAGCTGCGCCAGGACCCTCCGCCCCACTTACCTTCAGGGGATCAGCTGCTGCTGCCCCCGCTGCTGATTCCTCTGCTGCTGCTGCTGCTGCTGCTGCCGCCGCCGCCACCTCCGGTCAGTCAGTTGGTTAAGGGGCACACGTGCGTGCGGGACACACGTGTGCCTGACTCCTCTCCTTCCCACTGCTGGTTCCCGAGTATATCTCTTATTGATGTGGCTTACATAACCTGGTAATTTCATTCAGATCCTAAACTAAAGTCTACTGATATCAGCATATGGATTGGTCTTTATAGGATAAGATTATGGACAAGGACTTGGGAGATTTGGGTTCAATATCAGCCTCAGCCACATGATTCCTGAGGGAAGTTAGCAAGTAGTTAATCTGGTTATTGTAAATAGATATGGGAAGTGTTATGTTAACTCTATCCAAGGCTTAGCAGCATGGTTCTAGTTATCAATGATCCCCAACTTAACTATGAAAATGTTATTACATGTGAAGTTTTATTAATGGTTTTGTGTCATCCATCCCATTCCCAGTTCCCTTCCAAGATCCCTTTGGATGTCCAGAGACAGCAGCTGCTTTTTCTTGAACATAGATTTTAATCTTTGTAGCTGAGCTTTTCTCAGGCCAATTTAATTTGTCATTTAATACTATCTATAAATAATACTCAAAATATATTAATTTTGACTATCTGCTTGGAAAAATGATATAAATTATTTTTAATTGAAAAGAATTCCATAGATTTGGCTGTCCTTTCCTTTCCTTTCCTTTCCTTTCCTTTCCTTTCCTTTCCTTTCCTAGCCTGATTGCAACATTAGTATTTAAAGAAAGAGTAGAGATGAATTTTGGAGCCTCTGGTTTTTAAATCACAAAGTTTCCTAGGTAACCAGTTAAAAAACATCATGTTGTTGGTAAGGGCCAAAATACACCATGTCTGAAAAGGGCTTGGGGGTCATAATTGGCCAAAAAATTAATATGAACCACCAGTGTGATGCTACAGTTAGCACAACAAACAATACGCTAGCGTGCATCAATTGATGCATCTCAAGCACAAATAAGGAGGTAGGGACAGACATTCAAAAAGCCTGAGCCTGAATTGATTCAATCTTTGCAGGTTAGTCTAACCTGCCTAGGCTGAACCAGTTTGTAATCAGACAGACATTCTCTCTGGACTAAGGAAATTCAGTCACATGCCTGCAGTGGCTCAGGCTAGAAGCTGGAGGGTGCTAGAGCAGCCCTCCCTTCACTTTTACAGAGTTGAGTTGAGGGGGACATGGCCAGGCCCACCAGGACACTCTGATTAGGGAGGGGTCCCCCCCTCACTTCTGACCAGCCCAGCAGAGAATGTTTATCACCCCTAACTCAGTGTTTATCAACTCATTAAGAAAACAAAGCCTCTCTCCATTAGTTCAAACTCTTCTTAAACAGCTTTTCCAAGGAAGGACATTACCAGCTACCTGTTGATTAGCTCCAAAAAGCCTGTCTGCCTTTGTTGTCTCCTACACCACAGACTGTAGCCAGCATGTGGTCTGCTAGTTAATGCTGAGGTGTCTGCGTAAAGCAGAGGGGAGGGGGGAATAATCCCTGCTTAGCAGGGAGAAACCAGGCAGATGTTGCTGCGCCTGCAAGTCTCTGCCAAGCTGCAGCCAGGGAGCAGAGAGGAGGAACGAGCTCTGCTGTGTAGCAGAGGGCCCTGTCCAGCCCAGAGAGCATGCTGGGATGCTGGGGTAGTCTGATTTCACTTAAACTAGCAAGGGATCTGGGACAGACATTGCATAAACCAGCTTGAGCCAAATCAGTTAAGTCTGAAAGTATATTCAACCAGGTTTATCTGAAACCAGTTTTAGCCATTTTCAGACTGGTTCATGTGCACTGAACATCTGTTCTGTTACAGGTTTAAACCGGTTTCTGATCACTTAAACCAGTTTATGTGTAATGTCTGTCCCTAGCCAGGAAGTTATTCTGTCACTCTAGTCATAGATTCATTCATAGATGTAGGGTCAGAAGGGACCTTGCAGATCTTCTAGTCCAACCCCCTGCCCTGGGCAGGAGAGAAAACTGGGCTCAAACAACCCCAGCTAGGTAATCATCAAGCCTCCTCTTAAAGACCCCCAAGGTAGGAAACAGCAGTACTTCCCTTGGAAGTTGGTTCCATATCCTAGCTGCCCTGACTGTGAAGTAGCGCCTTCTAATGTCTAGTTTGAACCTACTCTCTAACAACTTATGGCCATTATTCCTTGTAACTCTGGGAGGCACTTGGGGGAACATGGTCTCTCCCATTCCCCGCTGGTCCCCCCTGGTAAGTTTATAGACAGCCACCAGGTTCCCACTCAGCCTTCTCTTGTGAAGGCTGAAGATTTTAAAATCCCATAGCCTGTCCTTGTTGGTCTGCCCTGCTGTCCCTGGATCATGCGTGTGGCCCTCCTTTGGACCCTCTCAATGCTGTCCACATCCCTCCTGAAGTGCGGTGCCCAGAACTGGACACAATACTCCAACTGTGGCCTGACCCGTGTTGCATAGAGGGGGAGGATCACCTCCTTGGACCTGCTTGTGATGCATCTGTGGATGCATGACAAGGTGCAGTTAGCCTACTGACTGTGTCGGCATTGCTAAAGCCACAGCTGGAGTACTGTGTCTAGTTCCAGGTGCCATACTTCAAGAAGGATGTGGAGAAGCTTGAGAGAGTCCAGAGAAGAGACACTCATATGATTAGAGGCCTGAAGAACAAGCCATACAAGGAAAATCTGACAGATATGGGACTGTTCAGCCTAGAAAAGAGAAGACTTCAGGGGGATTTGGTGACAGTTTACAAATATACCAGGGGAGAGCATCAGGGGCTAGGTGAACAATTATTCACCAAAGTGCCCCAGGGGAAAACCAGAAGCATCAGTCATAACCTCCTTGAAGGTTTCAGACTGGATACAAGGAAAAAATTCTTCACAGTTCGTGTGACCAGACTCTGGAATAGACTCCCAGTGGGTGTGGGGCAGGCACCTACCCTGGAGATTTTCAAAAGGAGACGGGATGCACACTTTGCTCGGGTTATTTGACCCCAGCAGTCTTTCCTGCATAGAGCAGGGGGCTAGGCCTTATGATGTCACGATGTCCCTTCCAGCCCTAAACTTCTGTGAATCTGTTACAATTTAACATCTCCTATAGGAGCACTAAAGAGAATAGGTTCCTCAAAGCCTTGTTTGCTGTTTTTATGAACCTACAAAGTTAGTTAGTATCATATTTTTTGTTTTTTAGATGTCTAAAGGCACCTAGTCAGATTTAAACAAAATGTTTCACTTCTATTAAATGAATGGGAGTCAGGGTGCTAGGCCCTTTCACCAAAGCCCTATGGCATTTATGTGCAATTTTAAGTACTTAAAAAAAAATGTGTGTTGTATAGGAGCTTTCCAAATCTTACTGAAGTTGATGGCAAGCCTCCCACTGAGCAACCATTTTTGCACCCAGATCGTGGCACATCCCTCTTCCAGATTGCTCTTGTTTGCTGATGGCTGCTGCAGGCTGGGGAAAACATTCCCCAGATAGCAGCTAGGGTTACCATATTTCCAGGTCCAAAAATGAGGACACCGGGGGGGCAGGCTGAGCAGGGGGAATATGATGGCATCAGGGCAGTGACATGCCAGTGCCCTGCCCCTCTGATGCCCTGCCTCTGCCTCTGTTGCCCCTCATTGACAAGTCACAGACTCACCCCAGCTCTGCTGCTGCCACACTCCCAACCCGCTGACCCCAGCCCTACCAGTGCACCTCACTTCCAAAAAGCAGTACCCTGCCCCCCCCCCATGTCCCTCACTCCCGGCCTGCAGCCCCCTGGCACTGCCAGTGCCCGGCATACCCAACCCACAGTCACCCCCCTCTACCCCATTCTCTGCTCACTCCCAACCCACAGCCCCCTGCCCCCCAACGCCTGCCAGTGCCCGTCACTCCCACCCCACAGCACTGCCAGTGCCCCACACTCCCAACCTGCAGCTCCTGCTCCCCAGCCCTTCCAGTGCCCTTCACTTCCAACTCACAGCTTTCTGCTCCCTAGCCCTGCTGGGGAGCCTGCATTTATTCCGGCCCGCAGCCCCTGCCCCCTGGCCCCATCCCCCTCAGCCCTGCCTGTGTCCCTCACTCCTGACCCTCTGTGCTCCACTCCCTTATGCGTCTGATCACCCTGCCCCTGCTCCCACCAGCAGAGCAAAGCTAAGTTACAAACTCAGCTCCTGATCATGCATGCACCATGCTAGGTATTCTGGAAATTGCAGTTCTACATATCCATAGCCATATTGCAAATGGACAGGGGGAGGAAATCCTGGACATTTTCCTTGCATTTAAAAAACCTGCCTAGATGCAGCACAGCTGGCCAAAACAGAGGACATGTCCAGGAAAACCCCAACGTATGCTAACCCTAAGCAAAAGCATAAGAGCCCGGCCAGGGGGGAGGGGGCAGGGAAGGGGGTCACAAAATAGTAGAGGAAGCTGTTTGTTCCTCCGCATGTGTTCTTTCCTCCCACTCCTGACCCCTGTCACCCCAGTTTTCCCACCCAGAGGAGCAAACAGCCCCTCCCCTACCCACTGCCAGGGCCACCTGTCAAGACAGCCACCAGGCACCCCCAGCCCTCACCCCATGCCCCAGTTTTCCTTCCCAGAGGAGCAAATAGTCTCTCCCTTACCCATCCGCAAGGTCTCTCTTCCCACTGTCCTTTTTGCAACCCCTTCCCCACTCCCCTGGGCTGCTAGGATTTTTTTCCTGGTTGTGGAATGCTTTCCTCAGCCTGGAACAGCCATCTTGTTGCAATGAAATGTCATGATATGGCTACTTGCCGGGAGTTCTCTAGCAATTGGCCATATTGTGGTGTTTCATTGCAAGTAGCATTTTTTGTGAAAGTCCTTAAATTTTGTGATTTTCAAAAAAATGCAAAATGGCAGTGTAAGCCAGGCCTTACTCATAATGTTTAACTATTAAAATCATGATCCAAATCACTGCACTTTCTAGCTCCAGTGTAAGTTAATACAGAAATAGAAGCTTGGTTGTATATAATTTATTAAAGATTAAAGAAGGTTAAAGAACTTATATTATATCACAGGTTAAAGCAAATATAACTCAGGAAAAACATGAGTTCTGCATGTATGCTGTAGATCAGAATGGCTGCTAGATTGGTTGCTAGATTCTGAAAGTCACAGGTTTCATTTCTACATTGCTTTGTTTATCCACAGAAATGAAGTTTGTATGTGTGTATAAGTGTGTTTAGGTAACAGGGAGCAAAGGTGGCCACCTTTAGCTGCCCAATAATTGTTTAAACTTACTCTCCAATTACAGCAGAATCTTGTGGGCTTTTCTTCAGACAAAACTAGAAAGTCTGGCTAAACCTAGTCACTTTGCCACAAGCCAGAAGGGAAGCTAGGAACTGGAACTGTCTGGAAAGACCACTTATCTCTAGGGTATTTCCCATTGTAGCAGAGCTGGGCCCCAGGAGTAACTGTGATGCTCCCCTGGTGGCCGAGCAGCTACCGACTCATGCTGATTCTAGGTACTCTCCCCTCTGCTCTTGTCTGATACTCCTTGGTGGAATTATTGAATTATAAAAAGGAAGCTGCCTAAGGGTCCTAGAACCCAACTACTTCTTTCCTTCACCAGTGGTTCCCGTCCCAGACTAGCCCAGAGTTGTTCTGTTAGTAGTTGGGCCCTCCTGGCCCATATGTGCCTTGAGGCACCCATTGCCCTAGTGGGTATGACCTCCAATCCTCCCCTACAAGCGTGTGTCATAGTTTCATAGTAGTTAGGGGTCAGAAGGGACCAAATAGATCATCTAGTCTAACCCCCTGCCACTGGTTGGAGCACACACTGGGATCACACAACCCCACACAGGTGTTCATCCAACCTCTTCTTGAATTTACCGAAGGTAGGAGTGAGGACCATTTCCCTAGGAAGTTGGTTCCAGATCCTAGCTACCCTGACAGTGAAATAGTGCCTCCTAATCTCTAACCTGAACCTATTCTCCAGCAGCTTCTGGCCATTGTTTCTCATCACCCCAGGTGCTGCTGTGGGGAATAGGACCCTTCCTATTTGCTGCTGATCTCCCCTAACGAGTTTGTAGGCAGCCACCAAATCCCCCCTCAGCCTCCGCTTGCTGAGGCTGAACAGGTTCGGGTCCCTCAGCCTCTCCTCATAAGGCCTGCCCTGTTGCCCTCCAACCAAGCAGGTGACCCTCCTCTGAACCCTCTCAAGGCAGCCACATCCTTCTTAAAGTGCAGTACTCCAATTGAGGACGGACCAATGTCATGTAGAGGGGGAGTATCTATTCCCTTTAATTTTTTCCACCTCTCTAGACCGGCTTGAGGTGCATCTTTGGTTGCACGACAAGGTGCGGTTGGCTTTGCTGGCTGCGGTCTGGCATTGGCAGCTCATGTTCACCTTGGAGTCAATAATGACTCCAAGATCCCTTTCCGCCTCTGTGCTCTCAAGGGGAAAGCTCCTCAGCTTGTATATATGCTGTGGATTCCTTCTCCCCAGGTGCAGCACCCTGCATTTATCTACATTGAAACCTATCCTATTACCATCCGCCCACTTCTGTAGTCTGTCCAAGTCTAAGTGTAGACTGTCTAAGTCTAATGTGCATGCCTTGCAGGTGGTTTGTATCCTCACTACAGTGAAAGACTTGTCCCCAAAGCCACCAGTCCACCTCAGGCCTTTGCTCCCTTGTTGGGAATTCAGCCTTCACAGCTTCTGCCCCTCTACCCTAGCTGGTCCCTTAGCCAAAGCTCACTGTCCCAGGCCTGGCTTTTGGGCTCTAGCCCCTTTTCTTGCCCTGTGGGGTTGTACTGTATGCCCTGCCCAGGCTCCAGGCTCCCTGGTCCCAAACTCACCCCTCTCTGGGCTCTCTCTGCCCTTCTTGGGCTCTGGGCCCCCTGGCCCAAAGCTCTGCCTCTCTCTGACTGTCTAACACCATGTCTGCCCTTCTTGGGCTATGTTGGGCTCTCTGGCCTCCTGTCTGTGCCTTGAGTCTGACTCCTGGCAGGGCTCAAGGTGGTTAAATGTCTCCCCTCCATCCCCCCCAACACTAATGGGACCTCCAAACTACCCCTTTCTAGTGCCACCCAAACCACTGGTCATAACTGTTAACTAAAACATCACCAAACTAGCTACAACCCATGTTCTAAGAATACCAGTTATGTCACTAGCCTACTCCAGCCTGTCTTTAAGTCCTTTCTTGTGACCTTCATTTCAGGCTCATCTCAGTAAGTCTGTCAGCTAGGGTCCTTTGGGTGAGGAGCACTTCCTTGGGTAGCTCACAGTCCTAAGGGCAAGCAGCTCCCCACCAGTCACCATGGAAAAGCTTTGAGAATAAGAGCTGAGAAGAAAAAAAAAACTGCCCTGCTTACAAACTATTGCTCTGTTGGGACCATTTTGACATTTTCTGACAAACTGTAGCTCACCTGTACTGTCTTCCTTTGCTTCCTCACCAGGGATCCTGGTTTATCCTGATAACAAAATTGCAAATTCTATGATAAAAATCCCCAAATCCGTGATTAAAATGAAAGCCTCCCCCATAGCCCCCCTGGCCCTGCTGGTGCCTCTCACTCCCACCCACAGCCACAGCCCCCCCAGCCCTGCTGAAGGGGACCCCCAGCTGCCAGGGCTATGGGGCCAGGGACATGGGTCTGCAGCCCCCTGCTCCCAACAGGAGGCAGTGGCTGTAGGCCTGTGTGAGTCGGCAGGTATTCGATCTGGCTTTGGATCTGGCTGCTTTGGATGGCAGTGATTCAATCTGGAGCTCTGGATCATTTTGCCACTTTGATCTGGCTGAAGCGGCTCCGAAACTTATGAGCCACTTCGGAGATTCAGCTATAGGCTATAATGGGGGATCAATGAACTATCTATAACTTTTTTGTTTTATCTCTTATTTTGGGTGCAACTTCCAGGGCTGGTATCCTCTGCTGAAGCCTGCCAAGTTTCAAGAAGATAGGTGCAGGGGTTTGAGGGGAACTGCACCCCAAATACTTGAAAGCAAAACTCCTGTCACGTCTATCTGTTACACTACAGGGGAGTGAAAACTGCAGGGATGGTAGCTCCTGCTAAGGTCACAAAGCATGCCAAGTTTCAAGAAGATCGGTGCAGGGGGTTGGGGGAAACTGCACCTCAAGCTGCTGACAGGCAAAACTCATGATGTAGGTGGGTGCTTTGGTGATTGTGTCTGCCTTGGGGCACAGGGGGGTGAAATCTAGTGCAGGCTGGGGTGCTGGGCCCTGCCAGGCCACAAAGCCTGCCAGCTGTGTGTCTTGCTGAGGGAGTCAGTTGTCCGGGGCCCTGCACCTCAAGCTGCTGACAGGCAAAACTCGTGATGTGGGTGGGTGACATTGTGTGTGTGTTAAGGTATGCCCTTCCTGGCACTGGGGCCTCTGCACAACATGGCAGCGTGCCCCAGTGAGGTCTCGTCCTCCCCTATAGCCTCATGCCCAGTGCACCACTTTATGTGACAACAGGTAAAATAACTTAGCTGGCTCAACACCAGCAGCAGCAGCAGCATCAAAGGTACCCAAACAGAACTGTCACAGAGCCTTTATTTTTATAAAGGAATTGACAGCAAGGAGTAAAGATGTTGTGTTGTGTTGTGTTGGACATATGATGTTACTCATGGTGTATGATGGTTTATCTTGTGTTCTTATGTCTATATGTATATTATGGAAAACAAAAGGAGTACTTAAAAAAATGTATCTTTGGAAGCTTAAGAGTTGAAAACCCCTTTGTCAAGCTGAGGAAGTACTTGAAGTTGGTCCTGGATGGAAGGAATAGTAAAGAAGCCAGAGGCTGACCTGGCCCACAATGCAGGCAAGAAAGCCAGTCAGTGAAATGGAAATGGAGGCGTCAGGTGGGAAGGGACAGGCTGGGGTGGGGGGTAGTAGGGAAAGGGAACATCATGGACAGACTTCACCATATTGGCCCTGTTGTCGGTGACCATGAACCCACGAGTGAGCTTGGCCTGCCCAATAAGCCAGTCCTGCACCATGCGATTCATGGCCCCCATAATCTCCCTTGCCACGTGGGACTCATCCAGAACCTCAGCTTGCAGTAGAGCCCACTGATGGCCTGACTGATTGTACCAGTCCCCTGTGAGGGAGAGGTAGGCGTGATTGCTCCAAATGTCAGAGATGAAGTGCAAGGCTACCTGCGGCCCTGCCTTGTGCAGCTCCTCCCTCAAGTACTCCCTGCATGCCTCATACAGGGAGGGCACCACCGTCCTGCTAAAGGTGGTGGGTGCGGGCACTTTGTAAAATGGGGCCAGAAGTGCTACGAACCTCCTGAACCCTGGCCGCGCAACTAGGGAGAAGGACTGGCTATCCAGAGCAAGCATCTGCCCAATGCTCTGGGTGATCTCGCTCGCCTTGGGAATGCAGCCCCTTTCTGTCCACCTTCCCCCACTGCTCCAGGGTGACCTGCCTCTGTTCTGGGGGGAAGGGGGCTTTGGAGTGAGTGGGGGACTTCCCTTTTGGCACACTCGTGCTGGTGCCAGGCTGAGCAGGAAAAAGGGCAAGGGTGTGGTGCCTCCTCAGATGCAGCAGCAGTGCCATGATGGTGACGTGTCTCATGTCCTTGCCATGGCTCATGTGCCTTCGGCAGTGCTGACAGATGGCAAACCTGGGATCATCTGCCAGCTCAAAATGCTCCCACACTACACTACTCCCCTGCTTCTGGGTTGAGGCTGAGGATCTTGCCTTTTCCCACTCCTCAGCAGGCTGAGGCTCAACAGCAGGAGCAGCTGCCTCAGCTGAGCCACTTGCCTCCACAACCTCAGCCTCCTTTGAGGTGCTGCTTTCTGGAGGAGACCTGGGTCTAGGTGAAAGGTGAGGGGTGTGGAGCACAAACTCTGATTCCCCGTCAGTCCCCAGAATTGCTTGAGCCAGTGCGCTCAGCATCCCTGGTTCCAGCTCCAGCTCCTCCTCTGGCAGTGGGAGACTTATGCTGAGAGCTGAAATTGGGGTGGAGGAGACAGTGATTCCACTACTGGTACCCATTTCTGGACTAAGCAGAGGTGCTGCAGGTGCAGGGACATCAGGTGCATACACTGCTCCCACCTCCTGGCTCCCCTAGCAGCACTGATGTCATGGCCGCTTGGGAAGAGATTGTGTCTGTGTTTGGGGGGGGCTCGCAGCTCTAGCTCTCCCCCTACCCCCTCTCCCTCCCCTGCCAGAAGACCTGGCACCTGCCTTTCCAGCACACTTCATATTGATCTTTCCTGTGCTGCAAAAGGTGTGTGTGTGTGTGTGTGTGTGTGTGTGTGTGTGTGTGTGTGTGAATCCTTTTGTATTGTGTGTTTTATTCCCACTGTTACATGCATGTATTGGCCTCTTCTTTGATTGTTTGCTTCAGTGTTAATGATTATGTAATAATTTTGTGCTGTCTATCCATCTATCTTCTTCCCCTATGAATATCTGATTTATCTCTATATTGTCTCTGTGTCTGTGTATCTGTGTGTCTGTCTGTGTGCACACGTACAAGCAATCTGTGCCTCCCTGCACAGTGATGGATCACACTGGCAGGGAAAACACAGCTTTCTTTTTTCAAAGTTTCCAAAAAAAAAAAAAAAGAGCAAATAATAATTCAAACAAATGAATTGAATAGTAATAGTAATAGTAATTGAGTAGCTAAGCTAAGATAAGCTAAATCCTATCCAATCCTTTGTAACAAGAAAAAGGAGCAGGCAAGTTCAACTAGTACTGAGTACAGCCAGCAAGCCATAATGCTTCAGTCTGAGCGTTCCTTTCTCTCACAGTTCCTGACAGGGAACAAGCTGGAAAAGGTACAGAATGCCTCCAAACAGAAGCTTTTATGTTGTTTCTAGTCCCACCCCACAGATGCTGTCATTGGAAAAGCAGCCAAGGAGAAATCCTTCTCACTGGCCACCTAGAGATGTCAGTCTTCCCCTCCACTCTCCCTCCCTTCCCCACTCTTCCTCCCTCTTCTAACTCTCAGTTAAGCTGTCCAAAGCATCCGAAGCATTTCCGAAGCACTTTGGACTCTCCAAACTGCTTCGGATAGCTTAACTGAGCCCGCACTTCAACCTGGGCATGCCGCTTCAGACACAGAAGTGTCCGAAGCAGCACCAGATCCAAAGCGCGATCCAAAGACTCGCACAGCCCTAAGTGGCTGCTGCAATGGAGCAGTCTCCCCCTCCCCCCCACTGCCTGCCTGCTGCAGGCTCAGGGGGGTGGGGCTAGCTCCCCGCCACTGCACGCACTCCTGGGAGGGCAGGGGGACATATGCCCCACCACCATCTGTGCATAAGGTGGGCACAGGCTGCCTGCTGCCCTCCCCCAGGGCCTCTGCAGCCTGGCAAGTGAGGGGCACAACTCTGCGCTGTTGCTCATGCTGCTGTCATGTAGGCAGGGGACTCAATGCCAGGGCAGTGCAGAGCTCGTAGTGGCAAGGAGCTTTCTTCTGTAGCCCCACTCTGCCCTGTAGCACCAGGTCACACCTGCCAGACTGTAGAGGCCCTGGTGGAGGGCAGCAGGGTGGGAGCCCAAGCATGCAGCAGGCAGCCTGCACTGCCCCATGCACAGAGTTGGGGGGCATGGGTCGCCCCTGTCTCCCCAGAAGTGCGTACAGCAGTTGGGAGCTGGCCCCAGCCCCCAGAGATGTGGTGCCCATGGCCCCATCCCATCCCTTGCCCTGTTCCCTGCCAGGGCCGTGCAACTGCATATTGCAGCCCTAGGTCCCAAGCCCCATGCACCGCCTGGTTGGGCAGCAGCCCCAACTCCAGCCCAAGCCCTGCCCAACTCCCTCCCTCCCTCCCTATGGGGGCCTCAATCCTCTCCCCCCACACCCAACTTACCTATGCAAGCTGCTCTCCAGCTGCCCAGTGGCCAGATGCATATACATACACATGGTACCTCTTGCCTGACGGGCCTCCTCCTGCTCCTTCCCAGCCCTTTGCAGTCTGCAACTCTGCCAGCCTGCAGAGACCTCTTTGCAAAACTGCAAAATCTGTGGTTTTCTCTGCTAAAATGAGAAATCCATGTTTTCCTCTGGTAAAGAGGGAAATCCGTGTTTTACTCCATTTTTCCATGGGGAACGGAAAACCCAGATCCCTGCTCATCACATAGTAAACAGTTTAGTGCTCTTTGAACTCTACACTTCCCCACCCCTGCTCAGTACAATTTATTTTTCTTTTGCAGAAACCTGTTTCCATTGCAAGTGGAGTAGAACTTCATCAGCATAAACCACAAATGTTTCTCAAAATAATTTTTATTACCATAAAAAAATATCAAGACAGATGAAAGTATCTTAAGACAATAAGGATGTGTCTCTCCTCTTTTGTGCCAAGCTCAGGAGCATCTCCATGAAATGTGCCCCATGGCCTGTTTGTTATGACCTAGTAATGCTGGCCTCATTTTGAATAGGGACACTTAATTATCTGCGGCATATTAATGTTTGACTTCCTTTCACTGCTCCTTAGTCTTTGTAATTAAAAGGCAACAGACTGAGTTAATTTTTTTAAGTGTGCTTGTGTGTATGTAAAATACCTTTATTGTCCAGTTAAGAAAAAACATTTTTCTTATTAGTGCATTAATAGGACATTAAAAATTAAAGGGAATAGATATTTAGTAATACTGTAGGTCCACAAAATCACCTAAATGCATGTAATTGTATACAATATTATATTGCAAATAACAAATTTAACTTCTCAATTTCCCACCCATATTGAGCCTTTCATCTGGAAATAAAGGGTCCTGATTAAGGAAAACACATTTTTAGCATGTGTGCTTAAATTCCATTGATATTAACTTACTACATTTTTTAAACAACAAATGGCCAGATTTTCAAAAGTACTCTCATTCTTTAGTCATTTTAAATATTCCTTGCTAAGCAAGATTTAAGCAATTGTCTAGAAACATTCACTGAAAATTCTAGGGTTCCCAGAAAGTAGTTACAGTGGGTATGGGGTTTAAAGCAGTGTTGGATTTAGGATGGGGAAACCGAGGCAACCACCCCAGGTGCCACCATGGGTAGGGATAAGAGGAGCGGGTAGAAAAAAAAAAAGGTTGCCAGCACAGCCGCACAATCTCATCATCTGTGCAGCAGCAACTAGAAGTTGCCATGGTCCCTGACTGCTGCCACAGTCAGGGGTGTCTGGCCATGTCATTGTGTCATTGTGTCTCTGGCTTCAAGTGAAATCTTGATTGCAAACTTAACTAAGGATCTAGTGGTTCCAGATTCAGAATATAGTTTAATTAGCTTTAGCTTTAAAAAGTTTTGCAAGTTTTCTCCAAGATTGTATGCCATTTTGCAGTGAATCCATTGCTTCAGCTAAAAGTCCACCTTGAATAGCATTATAAGACAAGGATTACAAGTTTGCAAAATGAGGTTAGAACCCTTTAGTTCCACAAATAAAGATCTCTACTACTTGGATTACTATGGTGAAACACAGAAGACCCCTTATATTATCAAAAGGTTATTATCAAAAGTAATGTTGATACCACTACAGTTAGATACAGTAATCATTAAGAAAGTTGCTTATTGTACCATCATTACTCTTCAAATATGCATTCTGCACAGGATTTCCAAGAGCTATAATAATAGTCTAAAGCAAAAGTAACAAGTTTTATTTTTAGCTAGAAAAGCAAAAGGAAATGAGAGAAAAAAATCAACATGTTATCATGAAAAATTTTAATAACCTGCAACTGAAAGGCAGAATGTCAAATTTTCTCCAAACTGGGGAAAAAAACTTGTCCATAGCCTCTAAAATAAACCTTGCAGTTTTCTGGGCAGACCAGTGTTGATGATCAAAGTGACAGGGGTGTTTAAAACCTGTAAAGGAACCTGGCTTCAATCTTACATATAATATTATTATCAGCCCTTCATGGTTTCTGATTACTCAGTTCAAGAATGGTCCCCTTGTAATTAATTAAATATCTGAAACATTTTTTTGATTGCACATTAATATTTTGAATTGGGCCTTACTACTGAAGCTTACTGCTGCTTTTTCGAAGGGCAAAATGTTTTGCTATGTGGCTTCCAAGTGAAGAATTATTTTTAAAAATGCTTTAGAAATAGAACATAAGTTTCCAACTCTCAGCATACCAGGCCTTTGATTAATGAATATTGTAATCATCACAGAATACAGATGTCTATTAATGATGTAACTAACAGAGTTGAAAAGATTATCAAAGGGCAGAAGCAGCAATTCCACATAGTGGTATGCTCTTGTCTGTAATATTTTAGACTTTCTACTTTCTTTTGAGGCTGCGATTCTTTTTTTAAACTGGTAACAAAATTGGAAAGAAGGAGCAAATACATTTAAAGCAAGGAAGTTTCAGATGTTGATTGACATGAAAAATAAGGCAAACTAGGGCTATTTCTTGAAATTATTATTGCGAAGGGACAGGAAAGGAGGATAAGGAATGAGACTATTATTTTGTGCATGTGTAGCTGGCTTTAATGGCCAGATGAATGGAGATAGAGGATAGATATGTTCAGACAAGTGATTCAGCTTGGTTAGCCTTGGTATTGTATGTCACTGTGGGTCCTGCTGAGATGAGAAACAGAACAGATATGAAGCAAAAACAAAAACAAAAATGGAAGGGAGGATGATGTAAAAGTGTTAATAAATATGCATTTTTTGTGTGCTTGCCAACTGGGTTATAACAGGAATTTCCGATATGCTAACGAGGTACTAGATTGTGTTCTTTTTAAATTATATTATTTTTATTTCCAGGTTTGGCTGAAATGAACCATCTGGCTTTTTGGGTGCTATTCAGACCCCAGAGGTGTTTCCACATGTTCTGTATTATAGCTGGTATTAATTTTCAAGTGGGGGAATTTATAGGCCTTGTACAGGGATGCTTGCAAACCTGTAATACTTCTGCAGGCTTGACTGATTAAGTGATTAATTTTAATTTTCAGGTTTCTGTGGGGCTGAGGGAGGTTGGCCAGACCCCACAGCGATATCTAATACTGTATGGAGATTAATGGTTTCTATAATATGGTGATTCCTATCCTCTGATTCAGAAGTTCTGGTTCCACTGTAGGCAGAGCCCTTCACAGGCATAGCTCATCAAATATTTCAGAATTTTTTAAATTTCCAGTGAGTAAATTGCCCCACTGACCTTGTCATGCAAAAGGTCTATTATCACACCCCAAGCTTTATCTCAAATTTAAATAAAGAACTCAAGTATAGTTAAATGGTACATTTGTCTGAAGTGTGAATTATAATTCATGTTATTATTAAAAGCAAAGATAAAAGAAAGGCAGCAACCTAATAAGAAAAAACTTATGCATAGTGAGGGGCAGGGTAAGTCCTAAACTTCATAGGGTTACTGCACAAATAACAACATGGATACTGTATTTTGAAAGAGTGTAAGACTTCTTTCACAATTGTACATAAATATGTTTCTTTACTTGATTATAAAAGTCATTACCTCAAGATAGCTAGTACAGTAGCTTGAAAAATAATCATGGCAGCCAAAAGTCAGATTTACTATGATATTTAAGTTTAAGCTTTTAGACTGCATCCTGTGTCATGACCCATGAAAAGTACTAAGATGAAGTCATTCATCTATCATTTTAAATCAAAAGGTTACCTTGAAGGTTTGCAACCCAGTCAGACTATAGCATAAAATTGTGGAATCATTTAGAAAAATTAAGTTAGCAAATTTTTAATTTTTTAAATTAAAGCAGGGTACATTTCCTAATAGCAGCATTACCTGAACGTGATGAGTCCTAAAGTACCTGGATATTAAACTGTTTAAAAAAACAAACAGACAAAAAACTCTGATCTCTGATGTAAAATCTCTCATCAACACAGAAAAAAACAGAAACTTTTTTTTTGTTTGTGTATTTATTTCTGATGTGACTGCTTTAAAATTACATTTGAAAAAGGAATAGGCAAAGACATAGACTGAAAGCCACCAGGAGTCTTTGTAGAATGAGCTGAGAAGATGGGGATAGTATGTTGTCTGCAGCATTATAAGACTTGATACACTCATGTACAGACCCAAGTGGGGAGAAGAAATAAAGAGAAATCAAAATCAGGATGCCTGGTAATTCTGAAAACAGTGAGACAGAGCATGACCGGTGGGTAACAATGAATAAACTATGTATGATTCTGTACTGAACCAGGACTATTCTCAGGTGTATTTATGGGTAAATTAAAGGTGATAAGGCCACTTCACATCTGGAAATTTACATTTCATTCCCTCAGACTTTATAAAGTGTATTAAAGATTGCAAGGAAACAAAAAAGGGAAAATATACAAGGATTTAGAAATAAAGACACCTGAGGAGAGACTGTAGGTAGTTCAAAGGGTAGCAAGAAGGGCAGATGTTTCATAGATTCATAGATGTTAGGGTCGGAAGGGACCTCAATAGATCATCAAGTCCGACCCCCTGCATAGGCAGGAAAGAGTGCTGGGTCTAGATGACCCCAGCTAGATACTCGTCTAACCTCCTCTTGAAGACCCCCAGGGTAGGGGAGAGCACCACCTCCCTTGGGAGCCCATTCCAGACCCTGGCCACTCCAACTGTGAAGAAATTCTTCCTAATGTCTAGTCTAAATCTGCTCTAAATCTGCTAAAATCTTCAATATTAGGTTGTCTTAGAAAGTTAGCCAAAAGTTAAAAATTGGTGTAATACTAATTTCAAGAGGCAGCCAATTTGTTATTCTAGGTCATCTTTAGCTAAAAAAATAATGGGAAAGACACAGGAATACATTTTGCTAGACATGATGGGTGTTTATACACATGCTCTGAGAGTTGAGGGGGGTGGGGCACTTTAATTAGAGTTCTGAGAGCTGCTCTAATTAAAGTGCCAAGAGTGTCTTGTGTATCAGTGTCCCCGTGCTTTAAAGTAGCGGTGGACGTGTTTTATCTAAAGCTCACTGAATGAACTCATTGAATGGGGACCAGAGCCCTCATCGAATGTGCTTTAGATAAAGCACCCCCACTGCCATTTTGAAGCATGGGAACACTGATGCATGAGACATGGAAGGCTGTTAAACATCGTAATTGCCACACTCCAGCAAACTCCATTAATTGAGTCTACTCCCATGTGCTGAAATTACAGTGCATCAGAGCAGCCTCCCTGCTTGTGTATAGGCACTTGATGAACTTAGCCTAAGTACAGATGTTCAAAAAGTCCAAGCAGAATTGATCCAAACTATGCAGGTTTCTGTAAACTGTATGGATTGGATTAGGAGCTAACAGAACTCATGTTCACTCTTCAGTTGGGGGAGGCAGGCAGGTGCCTTCACTGGAAGAGGCCAGAAGGTGGGGGGTGCTCCTGCACACCTCGCAGTGTGCCAGAAACTGCTGAGGGCAGCTGAACGCAGCTGAGCAGCTGCACCATCCCTAATTGGCTGTCATGCATGCACCTCCCCCATTGCCGGTAGGTGCAGGCAGCCAGTGAAGGTAGTTATGCTCACCCCTGCTGGGTGGCAGGGGTCCCTGGGCTTTGTCCATGGCCAGGGGTGTGGGGATCCACCCCAGGCAGGACAGAGGTGGTGGGGGAGCAGGATTCAGGAGCTGCCTGGGGGAGGTGTTGCAAGCAGTGCACCCTGCATTCATGGCCAGGTTGGGGTGGCACAGAGTGTCCATCCCCTGTCCCCAAGCCCTGGGACCCTTCACTGGAACAGTTCCATGAAGAGCTCACAGGGTTTCCTCCCTGAAGCCAACGCTGAATTCCTGGATGAAGCTGCTTCTCTGCAGCTGCAAAGGCACAGCTGTCTCTGTCCCTCCCTGAGGACCAGAGCCCCCACCTGCAAATAAGAAGCTTCAGCCTGGAATTTGGCACTGGTTGGGGGGTGGGAATCCTGTGAGCTCTTCCTGGAGCCACTCTAACACAGGGTCCCTGTGGCTGACAGACAGCGAGCTTGGGGTGGGTTGACTAGGCCCTCAGTTGGAGTAGCTGAGCCACAGATCCCTGTGAAGGGGGTTAGCAGAGGTTCCACACAAGCAACTGGGATACCTGTGGACAGTGACCTACCTTGATTCTTGAGTGGACCTGGCACTAATGTTCAATAGACTGGTCTAGCCTAGATCAAGTGAGTGTGATACTACATCAATCCAGGTCTATCTTAAATCAGGATCCACCATTTTTAAAGCAATCTAAACTGAACTTCTGTTTTGCTATAGACCAGTTTTCAACAATCTAAACCAGAAAATAATGTAATGTCTGCACCTGGCCTTAGTCTTTTTTGCCTCTCCTATTTCTGGCAATGAGAGAGACCATCATTTGCAAACTGAATGCCAGCTTCTTAACAGATACAGATTTGTATGGTTTCTTCAGTGAAACTACACAGTTGAGCTCAAAGGGTCTGTTTCTTTTCTGTTTACACAGAGCTGAGATAAACTCTGGGTTCCTAACAGGTGGCCCTTCTCTCTCTCAGTGTATTTGTCATCCTTAGTCAGTAAAAAGGTACCAGTCATTTTCCAATTCTCTTATGTAAGGAACTTCATTTCCTCTCTAGGGGAAGAAACTCACTAGATGTAGTTTCTTCTGCTCTTATCCCATATGTATTATAGGGTTCTAGTCTACATACCATAAACAGCTTTTTCAAGTTTATACCAAATACACATTTCATTAAGCAGTTTTTACTATAGCTTCATAGTCCTGATCTCCACAGCCTTGAACAATGATAGTGACAGTTTGTTTTAGGGAGAGAAGTTGATATACAAGTCTGAGAAAGTCTGAAGTCATTTACAGAGGCAAGGGCTTGGCCAAGCGAAGCCAAGCCCTGTCTGAGCATTTCTCATGATTATGAAAAATGCACCTAGAAAAGCTGGTCTGATTTTTTTTTTAATCCCATACTGTAGTAGGTTGTGCCACAAGGAGATCTGCAAAACCACTGCCATCTGCTTACAAATTGATGGCACAAAATAAATATTACTTGTAATCTCTATGCTTTCAGCACATCTCATTTCTGTGCAAATGTTATTAAAGAAGGTAAGTTTAAGAGGTGGAAAAGAATCATAAAATCATAGAATCATCTAGTCCAACTCCAGCAGAATCATCCCTATCCAAATCATGCTATGGTTTGTACTGTCTCTAACCCTTATGCACCTGGGCTGAAAGTGTGGGTATCCTGTATATGGAAAGTAAGGTGGAAAAGGAAGAGGTTTTGTTCCTTTACATTACCCTGCCCCAGTACAAAGCCCAATTTCACAATCTTGCCTTTACTGGCATTTTGAGGGGAAAAAAGTGAAACAAATTATAATCAGGCACCACTGTGGTATAGAATCATGGTGGTCCACCTCTTGTTACAGTGAGAAGTCACAAAGAATGAATGACTATTCAGCTGGTAAGCTGGAAATCAGGAAACCAACTCATAAAGTTCTCTGCTAAACTACCTGTTAACTGATTAAAGTAACATCATGTTCAAAGGGATTTATAGGTGCATTTTAATAAGTACAGCTATTTTTTAATACAGTTCAAAGTTAGCTATTTTTTGCACATGTGCTGCTTTTATGAGGAACTACTGTGTGCTTTCAATTGGCACTATACAAATGTCACCAGAAGAGCAGTTACTTAAAGAGTGTTTTGTTTATCCAGTATTTTTGTAGCCCTGTAATAACTGTTTTAGCCTTCTATCAGCAGAGCCTTGGGTGGTGTCACCCATTCTCTGGTGTCAGTGGAACAATATGAAGGGACTGATATTACCTAAGTGTTTTAAATCAAAATAGTATAAAGCAACAGAGGTATAATAATTAGTGTTATACAAGAATATTCCTGGTATTTAATGTGATATATATTTTACTGTGTTCATATCAGAGGTCAGTTGCTTATCTAAATCTAAACATAAATTTGAAAATATTCAAATTACAAGTCCATTTCTGGTTCATGAGCTGGTTTGGGGGGGGTTGTTTTTGTTTTTGTTTTGTGGAGTTTTGTTCTTATGAGTTACTATTGTCACACTATTTCTCAGCAAAGTAAATTTAGCCCCCAAACAAGATGCATGCTGCCATAGTTACAATGGTTCCTTTACCTTAGTGTAATGTTTTAAGCTACTGAGTTTGCAGTATAGATTTAAAAGCTTTATTAATCAATGTTAAAAACTGTGTTTAAATTGGGTTATAAGGATGAAAGAGAATATGGGACCTCATACATGGTGGCTACATGGAACGTTGATGGAATGCGTTGGAGCAATCTAAGACATGCACTTGGTTATGTAGCCTACTTTAGCCCAGGGTTAAGGAGGGGAAAGAAGACATAGTGATGGATCACTGTCAGGAAGATATAGGACTCTGCACACGGTAATCTTCTTCCTGGCAAAGGCCCATGATGTGCTCTATGGGGATCTCCCTGGACTATCAGATGGTGTCGGACCCTGTCATCACAGCATAGCAGCAGGGTACTCCTGTAGGCATGCAGGACATGCTCTCACTGTTGGGGTGCCTTGCTCTAAGTGCTTTTGCTCGCAGGCTTTGGCAAAAGCTTGCCACCAGATATCAAAGGGGATGGTCACGTTGATCACCAGGACCCATTTCTTGTCTTTATCCATCAGGGCAACATCTGTGTGCAGCTGGCTGTCAGCCAGGGATGGCTTGGTTCACCACTACCATCCCAATATCTGAGATGGCTTTCACCAGCCAGTTCTAGATGGCATTGTGCTAGAGCTACTAGGCTCTGGTATGGGGCCTGCAGCCACACAGGACATGGGGCAGAGTCTTGCTTTCACAGCTGCACCTCCATCATCTCTTGCCATGGTTTCCTTGTGGATGGTGTGTGTGGCAGAAATGCCACCGTCGGTGCCCCTCTCCAGAGATCTGTCCCGGCCAGCCTGGGAGGCTGCTGTTGAATCCCTCAGAGCGGGAATCTCCCACCTGGTCTGCATGACAAAGGCCTGGCACCTGGGAGGCGATGCTCTAGTCACCTGGGCAGGGGGGAAAGACCCGGCCCTGTGTGGGCCCAGGTAGCCAGGGATGCTTGAGAGATTGGTCAGTTTGTGGCCAGTATTGGCAGCTTCGATTGGACCGGGCTGCTGAGGTCAGAGAGGTTATTTAAGGGCTTGGTTGAAGAAGAAGGCAGCCATTAGCCATTAGCCATGCGGTCATCCAGGTGAATCTGAACCTGGCTCTCTCCTCATCACCGCATGCTCCAAGAGTGCCCTGCCTCCAGAGGAAACAACAACTACCTCTGGATGATGCGTGTGAGTAAGATACTTGAGATCCGATTAGATATTTAGCTTCAGTAACTCAGATGCGTGTTTAAATGGCTACCTCAGCCACCCTGGTTTGCTCTATGGATTCCTTTGATATTCCTGTAAGATTTCTATGATATTGCTCTACCTTTTACCCTGTTTCCGCCCTACCCCCTGTAATCAATAAAGTTCTCCTTGTGACCGGTGTGGGAGACTTATTGAGGGGTGGGTCTAAATTATGCCAAGGAGGCCCCTTAGGTCTGTGGACTAAGGGAGACTTTCTTAATAAGCCCCTGACTTGGGGAAGTCCCCCAAGTGCTTGTATTGGGTCTAGGACCCATTGGACGATCAGGCCTGCGTTCTCCAAGGTGCGCAGAGCCAGAAGTGAGTCCAGAGCCTTGGATGGTGGCAGCGGGAACCCCAGGCTAGCGGGTGTGCTCCAGGGAAGGGGTCGGCCTGACGGGAGGCACCCCAGGGAGGCACTCAGAGCCTGGAAGGTGGTCGGGCGCAGGGAGGTGGGTGGCTCAACGCAGGAGCGCCCCCTACTGGCCCGCCACAGTGCTATTGAGTGGCAGGCAGTTGAGGTGGGTATGATGGATAAACCATGTGAAGTTTCCTCAAGATATGAAGTACTTGCTAGTGTCCCACTCTGAAGTAATCTTGAAAACCTTGCCCTGGTCAGATTTCACCTTCGAGTTCCTGATGTACTTGGCCTGCATGGCTGCGCTCTAGGTTGCATGACCTTATAAAACCTCTCCAAGCAGATCCTGATATGGGGTGGGAGAGGGAGGTTATGTGATAGGCGGCTGGAGCTGGGAGCAGCAAGACCACCATCCCCTGCCACTCCTCACACCATGTCTAGCAGCAGCCAGTGCATTTCCTGAAGTGTTATGTGGATTGCAGCCTTGGATCCTCAGCTAGGCAAAGTCCCTACTATCTCTCCCAAATTTGCCCTCCAGCAACCTGATCATGGACATGGACATGGCCAGGTATTGGTCAGATGAAGACCTGGCAATCCCTGGCCACAATGCTGCTCACCTAATTGTCAGGGTAAGTCAGGAGGTGGAAGGCCTAGGTGACTATCACACTGTCACAGAGGTTACCCATGTGAGGGATGTTGGCACCCCCATGCTGGTAGAGGATGTGCAGGTTCTTAATACACTGCTTTCTTGGTTGTTCAACTTCTAGGGATGAATGGAGCACAAGTAAAGAATCTCATAAACTGAAGGAATGGCATACAGAACAACTTTCACTTGTCCAGATTTTGAGTATGTCAATTTGAAACCACAAATTTTACATGAATTTGCTATGCAATTGCAGTAACTTGTTGGATCTATGTTCATATGAAATTGAGACCAGTTAGACTTGAAAAGGTCATTGAGTATAGTAAGTCTATGCTGTTAGTAGCAATATGTTTATGGCAGCCTAACTAGGTGAATATCGTGAGGTTTCACTGAGAATATTCCACCTAGCTCTTGTTATGATTTCATTGACAGCAATGCAGGTATCATCTATGATAGATACCCTCCTTTGCTTCAACTTTGCTGTCAGTTAGGATTATTCAGTGCTTCTTAAGAGATGCACAATACATCTCAGAATCTGGAAGTATGTGTTGAGTAAATTGTTTATTAAAGCAGTACTGAAATTCACCAAGTATCCATACTGGCTCAGATCACCTGGTGTTTCTGATCTCCACTTGGCTTGGTTGAAGTGTTTGTGTATATGGGGTGGACAGACATGGGCCGTGGGCTGCCAACTGCATTTAAGACTATGATATAGTTTAGAGCAGCCTCAGGCCTGCTCTATGGTTAAATCAGCTTTAAATGGGTCCCTTAAGACTTATGTAGGCCAGGCATCACCAGAATGCAGCATGCTCCTTCAACAGCACGTACCAAGCATGCAGCCTGAAAGAGCCAATGTATTACTGCCAGGGATGGGTAGTAGTCAGGAGTCTGTGGCATAGATTTTAGCCTTGGGGGATTCCATTGTGTCTGGGGAATTCCCAGATACTTTATTAAGGTATCTTTTGTCTCCTTTGCACCTACAAACATCAATTCATAAATCTACTGGATACAAAAAATCATGGACTCAATATAGACATTGTTTTTATGATACATTACAACCTTCCTGACATCTGATTCACCAGATATCTGCCAGACCTGACCTCTTACACTTTTCTTCCCATCCCCCCTGCCTTCTACCCCACATCCCTTCCTTTTCTGCCCTTTGTCTTCCTAATTTCCAGCTATTTACTTTTTCACAGTCAGCCTCTTTTCTACCTTGAACTGCTAGTACTGTAGAGTCTCCCCTACTCACCTTTGCTTCCTCCCTGCCCCAGTTTTTCCCCCTGCCTTCCCTGCTCTACCTTTTGTTGTCTCAATTTACATTCTCACTGACATCCTGTCACACTTTTAGCTTCTTTCATTCCTCAGAGTCTCAGAACAGCAGACTCCCTGTGCCTGAAGAAGGCTGATTCCACCCGAAAGCTTGCCAAGAACTTTTTTCCAACTACTCAGTTGGCCTAATAAAAGATATCAAATCTACCCAAAGAACCTTGCCTGCCTATGCCCTTAGACTAACATGGCTACAACCAAAAACCCTTGCACTTGTAACCTGGGTAGACCCAAGGGTGTTCCCTGTCTTCAATTGGATGGCATAGATGGGCAGGCAACAGTACTGTGAGGGGGATGCTGTGACTCAGGTACAGATTTGTCTATTCTCTATAGAGCCACACACACACACACACACACACACCAAAGCAATAGATAATATTAAAGAAAATTAACCACTATACACTCTTATACATACACATGCTTATAACTATATTCAGAAATGGGCTTGTGCAGGGTATGTTTTGAAAGTGGACCCCTTACACAGGACCCCGAGATCCTTAAGGTAAGGTAAGCCACTAGGCCCACAGGGTAATCCCATGCGGGACTTCAGCAGGTAAGTACCAGATTCCCAATATAATACTCAACAAATTAAGCAACAAGAAAAATAGACTCCAATAGAAAAATAACAACTTTAAAATTATTTATCAGCTAAAATATAACATAATTCACACAGTACAACCAGTTTATAAAATATTAGGTGCAGCTCCTCATTTTATAGAACACACTCTCACTGAATTCTCTGAAAGGAGTGGGGTGGGGGTCCCTTTTCTCCAGCCCCACCCCTGCAAATCCCCTATTCCCTGATCTCATGGTTGTCCCGAGTGGGAATGCAATAGGCTTGTTTCTCCCCTGTGCAGACCTAGCTGCTGCTCCAGTGTGCTGCAGGGGGTTCCTTCTTCATAGGCCATGGTTCAGCCCTGGGTACCTCCAAGGCCTCACCTTCTGTTGAAGTGAGGGGTGGGGCTCGGGCTGCCTCTTCTGGACCCAGGCCCAGTGCCCCTGGGGGAGGAAAGGGACTGGTGACACTCCGACAGTGCTTTAGGGCAGGTGCCCCTTGATGAGGCCCGAGCAGTCTCTCACTGCTCCCAGGGCGAAGGCATCGTGCACCAGGGTGTGCACTATGTGGGGCCCAAGCAGGCTCCCCGTGCTCCCAGGGCTGAGGCTCTGTGCAGCAGCTTCTCCAGTAGTGTCTGCAGGAGCCTAGGGCTATCGCCCGCTGGGGCAGCTCTCCCCAGATTTTTTCAGCTCCGCTATTCTTCTTGTCTCTTGTCAGTCTGGTCTTCCAGCCAAACGTACTATTCTTTTATTGCCATCCAGGGTTCCGCCCTGGATTGCAAAAGGTCCAATCAGAGTTAGGAGCAGTGAAAACCTTTCCAGGACCCCTCCTTCTGGGAGCTCTGCCCCTGGATTGTAACTGCACCAATTGGGGGGGGGGGGGGGCAGGCACCCTCTCTTGATTGGTGAAAGAAATTCCACCAGTGGCTCAGCATCCTGCTCGAGCTGGCAAGCTGTATGCAAGCCATGCCATGGCCAGCATGCCCACTGATTTGCCTTTCTAGAATGGCACTGTATTTTTCTGAATGTTTTTACTTTTTTGGTAGTTAATCTCAATAGTACTGGCTAGAGGAGAAGTCTTTACAGCCTTAGATTTTAACCCTGATATGGGAAACTTCATTCAAGGCAATTTGGATATTTGGTCAATATAAACACTTTATCAGATTATTGCTTGTTTTTAACATAGAGCTGGCTAGCATAGCACTATCCTGCCTTATTTACAGTCTCTTGTGATCTGTGGGGAAAAGTATTGGGTCTAAGAATGTAATGCAGTACTAAACATAGCATCTCTATCCTAAGAATTATTAATAGATCTGATTTAGGAACAAAATGTAAGAGATAATATGATGGCTGTACATAGTCTTTGTTATTAACAGGTTTACTCTTTTGCTTTTACATTTTTTAAAAACATTTCTGTTTCTAGTCCACATGAAACTGTGTTTCTTCTAAGTGTTCATACATTAGGTGTTTGACTCTTAAGTGTTACCACGTTATGTGTGCGTGCATATGTGTTGCTGCATGCACACAATCACTTGAATTCAAAAAATGGCAAACTTTCCATTGAAGGCCCTGCTCTTTCGTGGACCTTGAACATATGTTTAAACTGAAACATCAAAATAGTCCCATTGAACTTAACAGTTTTACTCACATGACTAAAATTGTGCATGTGCATAACTTCTGGACTGCATATTTATGGTTTCAATGGCTTTGCTTTTTGAAAATTAGGCTGTAACTTGTTTAACAGTTAGGTAAGTCCATGTTCCCTTTCTCACTTTCTATAAATATCAGTTTTCTCACATAATTTTGCATCATTATTTTTTTCTTCAGCTCAGCACTTGGCAGTTTGCTATTGATCAGCATCTGGCTTATACATTCCACAGCGGGTACATATCTGCTCTCAAGGCTTTTATTTCCTCCCCTTTCCATTTGCAGGATATCTTGCAATGCCCTTAAAAGTTTGTACCTTGCACAGTCCAGATGTTCCATGAATATCTCAGGCTTCAGATTTTTGAAGGTTCAGTAATGTTTAAACAAGAGCTAGTGTTGGAAAAGGCCAAAGTATTTAAAATCTGGAGCTTGGTCCTGCAAACAGCAGTCTGGCAGCTTGCTTTTAGCCTGACATTGATCAAAAGACGCTCCTTCTGAATTTGTGAAGTCTGCCAAGGTTAAAACATTTCTTTCTATCTGGCTCTGCCATTAAGGCAGTTCTCTGCATATTTTAATGCTAGGGTTAAGCCAGGTCTCTTTTATGTTACATTCAAGTATGTTTTAGCCAGAGAAAACAGGCTCTCCAAAGCCATCAGAATAATGGGGTGATTTTAAAATTTCCCCTGGGTTTAATAAAAAGGTGGTAGTTTTGGTAAAATTTCTGTGATAGGCCCTTCTGTTAATGCTTATCTAGATGATGTATCTTCCAAATGGTCTGACTAGAGTGCTTGTGATATTATGAAGACTGTCATGGGGCTCTACATATGGTTTTTCTGCACCTTTTTTATTAAGAGTTGGGGCTAGAATTTCACAGTCACAGTTGAGGGGGTTGGGATTCTGTACAACTCCAGCTATAGTTCTGTCAAACTCCTGCAGGGAAAAAGGTTTTAAAAAAGGAAAGATTGTTGAGACGGATGGGGGTCTCAGTGTCAAATGCCACCTGAGTTAGCACTCTACAACCACTTCTGCATCCTGTGAACAGCACAAGTTCTGAATGCTTAGGAATGGTGCAGTAAACAACTATGTTGCATCAAAGCAAATGGCATACAAAAAGCTCAAACTTCAGGGGAAATGGACATTTGTAATCAATGTACAATTACAAAAAGGTAAACAAGAAAATATCTATAGCTGGGGTAGCCCAGCCTAAGCCTAGTTCCTCTGAGTTCAATGGAGTATGAATGATTTACAGCAGTTGAGGGTTTGGTCTTATGATAAGGGGCTAACTTGAAAAGTTTTGGTTCTACTAAGCAGTAATGCAACAGAGGGATGACCAGGCAGGGCACTAGCCCCAGGTACCAACTTAGGAGGGGTACAAGAATCACCCCCCACCCCTGCAGAATCTGCACCATGGCAGAAAAAGCATTGCTCTTGCTGAAGCAGTCCATTGCAGGCAGCAGCACAGCACTACTATACAACAGCTGGGGTAGGCAAACAATGTTGTGGTGACGTCTGTAACAGGAGCAGGGGACTGCTTTTGAGTCCCTGGAATAGGTAAGACACCTGAGCTGTATAGTGGCAAAAGTGAAAAATAAGTTAATTGAACTTTATAAAACACCAAAAAGTGTTTTTAGTCCAAGACTTACATCAATTTCTCTGTGTCCAGTCTCTAGAAATCACTGTCATATTTATTTAGATGTATTTTCTTATTTTAAAAAGAGTCACCTAGTTCTGTCTTTGACAATTGTTTAACAATGACAATAGATTTAATGCATTGGAAATAAATATTGTATAACTATGTGCCACTGTGTTCAGCTTTATTTAAGGGTTCTGAAATTATTTCACAGTATGGGTTACATTGTAAATGTAAGCTTGTTTTATAGACTCAGCTCCACTCTTTTCCCCATTTTTGTGAGCTATTACTCAAGTGGTTTGCAGTCACAGAATTCCCTGTGGCTGTGACACCAATTGGTCAGAAGGGAAACATATAATAAAAAACATTTAATTTGTTAATATTTAATTCAATAATAGTATAAATAGCATCTGAGGAGAGACACAACACCCCAAGTCTTTGGGAGTCTTTCCATTGGCTTGGATTACTTCCCATTTAACCTGGCAAACACTGCCCAATCTTAGTTTCAGGTGCGCTAAATTGGATACTGAATTGGATACTGTACTATTCCACTCAATCACTGCCCTTATCATTCTACAGATATGGCAGCAGCTCTCAGCCTTGTCCGTCTCCCAGGAGCACTCGACATGGCGACAAGAGAGGCATAGTTTAAGGCTGTCTCTGACTTGACAATTCATATAACAAGAAATGGAAAAAAATGTCAGTAGACACAGGACCAAGTACAGGGTTTTGGAATAGATCTGTGAAAGCTTTTGAAAGTGCCTGGCTTTAATTAAGTTCTTAGATGTTTTGAAGAGCTCTCTGATTTCCGTCTGTTTCTACTTGTCAGCAGATCACAACTTCATTTCTGAGCAGCTTTGCTTTCTCAGAGTACACAGAAGCAACCACAACATTGAAGTCCCTAAGAAAATTCCCTTCACAATTTATCTATTTTTTTCTCTGCCAGGTTATCACCATCTACATAGTCTAGCTAGAGGTCACATAATAAAAATAAAGGGCCAAACTGCTTTAACTCCATTGTCTTCAGCTTATGCCAGGTGATGATAGAAGTCCATCATTTACACCAGAAAGTAGGGTTAGCACCATCTTGGAAAGCATTAGTAACTTCACTGAAAAAGTAGCATCCCTGTGTCAGTTTGTAGAGAAAGAAATCTTATCCTGACTGTCTAAATACATTGAAAGAATTCTTCTCTCTATCCATCTATCTATTGATACATTTTCTTCCAGTTTATAGATAATGACTACATAGCTATCCCAAGCTTTGGGCACCTACTGTAAATTCTATAATAACAAAATATAACACACAATGTTACATTGTGAGAATATCTGCATTGATAAAATATTCTCTATAGAAAGCATCTCACTATTCTTGAAAATAAACAATACTTGAGCTTCCCTAAAATAAATCTTTAATACTAATGCAGGATTTACATAAAATCTTTGTTTGTCTGATAAACACTCTTTCACATAAATGGAAGAGATCAGCGGACATAAACTATAATTGTACTGTTTGCCAAAGACAAGCTAGGCTTTATATTGAAAGTATTTACTGTTGCCGTAGGTTCTCCAAGCTGCTCTTCCAAAGAGCTGCTTTGCAATCGCGTGTGCTCCTCCAACCCCTGATGTTAAAATGATAACATGAAATACAGCTGAATGACCTGATTTCTTAGGACATGGTGACCTGCTTCATTGTTCAATTTGTAGCCATAACCTTCAAGTGCCAGTCCTCCAGGGAATTCTTTGGAAATGTACAGAAACCACATTCAATAGAAGCAATCAATGCAAGGAGAAGAAATATCACTGAATTTCAGTGTTATTAATTTTGTCTTAAAACATGAAAGAATACTAAGCCCTGGCCTGAGCTTTCATTGTATTAAACATCAGAAAGAAATCTTTACAGCTGTCATAAAGCAGCATAAATATTTATATTAGCTAATGGTTTCATCCAGTGTTGGTTGGTTTTTCCTTCTTATGGTACTCCAGAAAAATTCACCAAGAGACCATAATATACAGTGTTTCATGAAATGGATGGAGGTCAGAAGCAGGAGACAGTTTCATTTGAGGAAACCTATAGCCCTAGAAACTCTTTCCATGGATCTTTCTAATTAAATTAGTGGGAAATTATGAAATGTTGTAGTTTGTTTCATTTTGCTACAATGAATCAGTTGAGTTATATTTTTATTCGTGTTTTTTGCCATTGTAAAGGACTCTGAAAAGTCAACCTTTGATATGTGATTCTGTCTGGTACCTTACATTTCTTTAACATTCTTCTGTCTTTGGATAGACCAGTTTCTACTATCTCCTACTCTAAAGTCTTTAAACTGGCAGTTATCTGATGAACCATTCCAGACTCTCTATGTAACTACTGTCACTATGTAACTACTATGTAACTACTAAGCAACTATTATGTAACTACTATATAACTACTGCTCAGCAATCAAATAATAATATATCAGCTAGTTAAATTAATATAAGCATTCTTACTATCATTCAAGTGGCATTATTTTCAAAGGTTTCATCATACCTAGACTGAAGTTCATGGCAAAAGACTCACTCACCCAAATTTCAACTGCTCACAAGAGCTGCTTAAAAAAAAAGTCCGATTTTTTAAAAATTATTATCAACAAAGATATGATTTCTTTCTCTCAAGCCATATCCTTGGAAACTGCTAAGCCATTTTGAAGGTTTCCAAAAAAATTCAACTTGAGGCATATATCTAGTGTAAAAAGTTTCAGCCCAAACAAATAAAGGGTGACCACATTTTCTAAAGGAGTTGGAAATAGAGTCTTACAATGAGAAGTGTCAAACAACCTTAATAAATGGTGCTACTAGGTCCATCAGTAGTTGTAGTTGTAGTAGTAGTAGTAGTAGTAATAGTTTGAGAACTTCCTGAGGGAAAATTCCGCAAGTACAACAGTGCCCCTGAACTGGACAGCTTTGGAAAGGATGTAATTTTCCAGTGTCAGAGATTCATAGATAGCAAGGCTGGAAGGAACATCAGAAGATCATTAGGTCCAGCCCCCTGCACCAGGCAAGAGAGACAACTGGGTTTAGGTGATCCCAGCAAGGTGACTGTCCAGTCTCCTCTTGAAGATTTCCAGGGTAGGCAAATGTACCACCTTTGGAGGGAGCCTGTTCCACAGTCTGGACACCCTGGTTGTGAAGAAGTTTTTTCCTAATGTTAAGCCTGAAATGGTCTTCCAGGAGTTTATGGCCTTTACTCCTGGCTATCCCCAAGGGCACCCTGGTGAACAGTTGTTCACCAAGCCCTTGATGTATGCCCCTGATGCAGTGGTAAGCTGCTGTAAAGTCCCCTCTCAGCCTTCTCGTTTTCAGGCTGAAGAGTCCCAGGTTCCTCAGCCTTTCTTTATATGGCTTCCCGTGCAAGTTTCTGATCATATGGGTGGCCCTTCTCTAGACTGTCTTGAACTTTACCACATCCTTGTTGAAGTGCAGCGTCCAGTACTGGACACAGTACTCCAGCTGCAGTCTCACCAGGGCCAAGTAGAGTGGAAGAATCACTTCCCTAGTTTTGTTGGAGATGCATTGATTGATGCATGCCAGGGTATTATTTGCCCTGTTGGCCATGGCATCACACTGCTGGCTCGTATTCATACTGTGGTCTATTATTTCCCCCGGATCCCTTTCATTCGTGGTGCTGGTCAGTTTGGTGTTGCCAAGCCTGTAGGTGTGTAGGGGTTTTTTTGTCCCCAGATGCAGCACTTTACATTTCTCAACATTGAACTCCATTTGATTCCAATCTGCACAAATTGCTAGCCTGTCTAGGTTCGCTTGTATCTGCAGCCTATCTTCAAGTGTGATCATGTTTCCCTATAACTTGGTGTTGTCCACAAACCTGGCCAGTGAGCTCTTCACCCCTGCATCCAAATCATTGATTAAGATGTTGAAAAGCACTGAACCAAGTATCGACCCCTGAGGGACACCACTGGCCACTTCTCGCTAAGACAACACAGATCCGTTTATTAGAATTATCTGGATCCTACCCCGTAGCCAGCTCCCTACCCACATAACTGTCTCATGGTTGAGTTCACAGTTCTCCAATTTACTCCTAAGGACATCATGGGATACCAGATCAAAGGCCTTTTGGAAGTCAAGGTATACAATGTCAACCTCTTCTCCTTTATCCAGGTGGTGAGTTACCTAATCGTAAAAGAAGATAAGGTTGGTAAGACAAGACCTGCTGGTGATGAAGCCATGCTGGCTGTCATTCAGAATCCTACCTTCTGCAAGCCTATTTCACATAGATTCCTTGATTAATTTTTCCAGGATTTTCCCTGAGATAAAAGTTAGGCTGATTAGCCTATAGTTACCTGGGTCCTCCCTCCATCATTTCTTGAAGTTGGGAACAACATTGGCCCTGTTTTAGTCCTCAGGGACCTCTCTAGAGCACCAGGAGTTTTGGAAAAGTTTCACCAGCGGTTCCCCAATGACTTTGGCCAGCTCCTTCAGCACCCTCAGATGAAGCTCATCTGGTCCTGCTGATGTATACATGTTTAATTTGTTCAAATGATCACATACCTGTTCTACAGTAATAGTAGGGAGGCAGTCATTCTTACACTGCTCATTCTGTACCCACTCTGGCATGATTTTGCCCCTGGCTCGATGAAAGACCAAAGCAAAAGTCATTCAGGAATTCAGTTTTCTCCTGAGTGCCAGTAACCAGCTGTCCTGAGTTGTTGAGCAGTGGCCCCACACTCCCACTTGTTTTCCTTCTGTTTCCTACCTAAAAAAGGACTTCTTGTTGTCCTTGACTCTCGTCGCTAATTTTAGTTCAGTTGTCGCCTTAGCCTTTTGAATGTGCTTCGAGTGTCTGTGCTTCCTCAGAGGAAAATTATATGACACTGCCCAAGCTAATGACATTCATGGCAATTAGGCCTTAGGGATAATATTGTGGAATAGTGAGTGTCTCTTACCCACTTGAATTGTAGTTACCTGGGAAAGAAATAGAAAGGAGATGAAGTAGCCCTCCCCTTTTTCCAAAAAGTAGCATAACTAATGGTAGGTGAGGCGCAGCTGCCTCAGCCAAATTAGGAGGGGCACCAGAATCATCTCCCACCCCCAAGAGCCCATGCCCCAGCAGAAACTTTTAAACAGTTCCAGCTGCTGTTGCTTTCAGACCAACACAGCTGGGGCAGTAGAGCATGCATGTCAGCAGCAACTCAGCTGGGACTGCTTAGTTCCCAGCTAGGTAAGGCTACTGCCTCCAACCCTGCTCTTGGACTCACACCCCCTGCCTCCCTCCACTCCCCAAACCTGCTTTCTCCCCTCTACCCTTCCCTTCC
This sequence comes from Alligator mississippiensis, assembly GCF_030867095.1. NCBI lineage: Eukaryota > Metazoa > Chordata > Crocodylia > Alligatoridae > Alligator > Alligator mississippiensis. The sequence goes on from NC_081829.1 coordinate 32,273,348, forward strand.
CTGCTTCCCCTCCCACTTTCAGAATCTACATGCCACCCTCCCCCCACACACACTCTTCCAGAGGCACTGCTCAGTTTGTTATATCACTGCCTACAGACCGCCAGCACAAAGACATCACAGAATCTGGAGCTTTATGTTTTAATATTAGCAGGAAACTAGAATTTACAAGTTCTGAATTTTGTGGTGGAAAACACTGAGTTGAAACTTTTTAGACAATTTTATTTAACAGAAAAAAAAATTGCTAAAAGTTTCTGCATTCCATGGAAAATGTTCATTTTCCATCTGCCTCCCCCCAAAATAAAATAAAATAAAATAAAAGCACATTGATGACTCAGCAATGAGGAAGGGAGATCATGGTATATAATGGGAAACAGGCCAGATGGAAAACTTATTGTACAAAGCTACACAAATTTTATATCCCATATGACCTTAAAGAAGCATTTGAGATTCAATTATTTTCAGTTTAAAGCCAAATAGTTTTGGCCAAATTTTTCTACATTGAACTTCTCACTGAGAAATCCAAAGTTTCTGTGAGAAGAAAAACAGATTTTGCAACTAATTTTATGTGCAACCTATAGTAAGTTAATTTTTGGGGCCTTAATTTTGTCATCTATAGATTAGAGACCTACAGAGAAGTAATGAAATATACCTAATTAGGTTAAGGGATTTGATATCCTTCTATCCTTTCTTTCTCATGTCCTTGTCCTTCTGAAAAGGTATTTAGCAGAATTTGCAGATTTGCTGGAATATGACATGGCCATGCTGTAAGCACTTCTGTTGTGACCTTGAACATGCAATCTCTGGGCTGTCAACCATGCACCTTAGTGCCCACACTACCTTGGACTCCATATCCTTCCATAAAGGACTATGGTGTGCAGATGTCTCATTATTTAACCCCGTACTGTGATTTTTTTCCCCTCTTACAAGAACTTATTGGATTTTATAAAAAAGCATCTTATTTCATATTCTAATCTTGCACTGTTCATTCTTTCCAGAGATATAGAATAATAGAATCATCAAAAATTACGGTTAGAAGGGACCTCAGGGGGTCATCTAGTCCAATCCCATGCTCAAAGCAGGACTATTCCCAACCAGATCATCCCAGCCAAAGCTTTGTCTAGCTGGGTCTTGGAAACTTCCAAGGATAGAGACTTCACCACCTCTCTGGGTAACTTAGTCCAGTGTTTCCTAGTGAGAAAATTCATCCTAATATCTAACCTGAACCTCCCTTGCTGTAACTTTGAAACCGTTGCTCCTTGTTCTGTCATCTGCCACCACTGAGAACTGTCTAGCTGCATCCTCTTTTGAACCCCCCGTCAGGTAGTTGAAAGCTGCTATTAAATCCCACCTCAGTCTTCTCTCCTGTAGACTAAATATACCCAGTCCCTCAGCCTGCTCTCATAAATCATGTGCCCCAGCTCCCTCATCATTTTTGTTGCCCTCTGTTGGACTTGCTCCAATTTGTCCATATCCTTCCTGTAGTGGGGGCCCCAAAACTGAACACAGCACTCCAGATGTGGCCTCACCAGTGCTGAATGGAGGAGAATAATCACTTCCTTCCTCCGACACACCTACAGGCTTGGCAACGCCAAACTGGTCAGCACAACAGATGAAAGGGACCTGGGGGAAATAGTAGACCACAGTATGAATATGAGCCGGCAGTGTGATGCCATGGCCAACAGGGCAAATAATACCCTGGCATGCATCAATCGATGCATCTCCAACAAAACTAGGGAAGTGATTCTTCCACTCTACTCGACCTTGGTGAGACTGCAGCTGGAGTACTGCGTCCAGTACTGGGCACTGCACTTCAACAAGGATGTGGTAAAGTTCAAGAGTCCAGAGAAGGGCCACCCATATGATCAGAGACTTTCATGGGAAGCCATACAAGGAAAGACTGAGGGACCTGGGACTCTTCAGCCTGAAAACAAGAAGGATGAGAGGGGGCTTGATAGTGGCTTACCACTACATCAGGGGCGTACATCAAGGGCTTGGTGAACAACTGTTCACCAGGGTGCCCTTGGGGATAGCCAGGAGTAAAGTCCATAAACTCCTGGAATACCATTTCAGGCTCAACATTAGGAAAAACTTCTTCACAGCCAGGGTGTCCAGACTGTGGAATAGGCTCCCTCCAGAGGTGGTACATTTGCCTACCCTGGAAATCTTCAAGAAGAGACAGGACAGTCACCTTGCTGGGGTGACTTTCCAGTGTCTTCTTGTCTCCTCCAGTGACCTACCTACTACCATTTCAGCCCAATATACAGTTAGCCTTCTTTGCAACAAGGGCAAACTGTTGGCTTATATTCAGCTTATTGTAGACTGTCGCCCCCAGGTCCTTTTCTGCAGAGCTGCTGCCCATCCAGTCAGTCCCCAGCCTGTACCAGTGCACGAGATTTTTCCTTCCTAAATGCAAACTATGGAAAACATAGTTTGAAATGCTAAATCATGTTTTGGTTTAATATAGTTTCTTTTTTCAAATTCATGTTAAATTAGCTGCCTATCGGAACTCTGCTTACTCTCTTTCTGATGTTATCACTTAGATTTTTGTGAGTATTAATTTAGATTTAGCTGTCAGAGAGGGATGAAAATTATAACTATATTGTACTGCATAATCAAACTAAATCATTGCTGTAAGTCACAAACACACATGAAAAATATTTTGTTTCACTAAGGATTCATAATGAGCTACAAAGCCGAACATCAAGCAAATCACTTTGAGTCAATTATCTTTATTAATGGTATTTGACTCTTTGCCAGTGATGATCTTCTCAATCTACTCAGTTGTTATAGAGTGATGTAATGCAAAGGTGTCCCTTGCACATATGGTGCAAGGCTAGTCCATTAAGGAGAAGGGCCTACCCAGAGGTGTCTTCAACTTTTTGGCACTGAAAATCATAATGTTAGTTTCAATCCAAGATATTGAAATACAGAAGAGCAGAACTAAGCGTCTTGTTTAAATCTCTTTGATGAGATAATCATGCCACTTTAGGAGTCTCTGTTTACTCCAATTTCCATCTTGGATCTGAGCCCAGTTTTTAACTGTGTACCTTGTGATCACTCCTGTATACAGAGTGCATTGACAGTTAATACCACATCCTTATCCTGGATATTTTTACTATAATTACATTTATGTGGATTAGCTTCCATTCTAGAATAAATGTTTTAACTAGTACAAAGTCAGAGTGTGAAGGCATTAAGGGTCTGATTTTCAGTGTTTCTTAGTAGAGTTTGATTTGTTTTTAATCCAAACATTTTTTCAGGAAGAGTGGGAATATTTTCTTATGAAGAATTTTTACATAAAAACTGTTTTCATTTTTGACCAGTGTTCTGAATGTCACTACTTCTCACTGTAGCCAGTGACAGTTGTAGGTGCTAAATTCCTCTTATCATCAGGCTCTAATTGGTTTTGGTTTTTCCTTGTGCAGAAATGGGGTCAAAATCAGCATGATTCTAAACTGGTGAAACTCCCACTGAGTTTGTTCTATTACCTCATAAACCACAAATGTACAAGATTGAACTAATTAGTGGCTGGCCTGTTCTGTTCTGTTCTGTTCTACTGCCTGCCCCCAATCTTGTTCTCTAAGGCTTAGTGACTAACGTGATTAGCATCTGACTAAATAGGGCTTACACTATTTTTTCATTCTCAGAAGTGGGTACAATGTCCTTTCATCCTTTACACATGTGCCATTCTAGGGCCAAAAGTGGCTCCAGGCAATGTATTCTTCCACAGTCCATGCTTAAAGTATTTTTTTCACCTGTTTATAGTGAAGTAGTTAATTCACCAAGGAGTGGGAGCCTACATTCAGTTTGATAGCATTTCTGTTTGAATGCTGTTGCGATCCACCTCCAATCAGTCCCAGCATTTCAGGGAATGTTCTAGGTAGCAATTGACTGAGCCGTATTGATTTTTGGTGAAAATCAGGAAACCAGAAAAGAGTAATAGGGACACACAAAACTGCTGAGATCTGCTCAGCAGACCCATTAACTTCAACTGTGTTTGGCAATATCAACAGAGTAAAAAAATCAGTTGATACCAACCATTCAGAGCTTCCAATAGAAATACCGCTATCTTAACTCTGTACATCTGCCCCCAAAAAGTGTAGAATGAATGACTTATATTCAAGACAGGAAGAGAAATGAAATTGGGGGTGGGGAAAGCATGCAAATCCTCTAGCAGGGAGCGAAAGGATGACATGATGGAAAATGTTAACAGGAAGAACATGAGAAACACGCAAAACCCCCTGCATGTGTTTGAAGAGAATAGGTTTCCTGGTCTAAGGAGTGGGGATGGTGGTGTCATGGAGACCCTGGGACTAAAAATATGTTGCTAGGAATCCTAGAAATACAAGAGTATGGTGGGGGAAGGAGGGGGGGAGCCAGATGAAGGAAGTATGTTGGATACTGAAGCATGTGAGAAGCACCTGCACTAAGATCAGCCTGAAGAACCAACAAATTGTGCAACCCTCTACATCTGAAAGCTTGGTATTTGGTCTAGAATTTCCTGCCCCCTCTCAAAATGTGGTCTGTTGTTAGGCCATGTTGTGTAATACTTTCCTGAGCTGGGGACTGCAGACATCAATGGAAAATGGAAAAAGTTCTGGGGGTGTAACAGGTAGTACATGTCCTTCTTAGTACTAATCTAGAGCCATGGCATTAAATTAAGGGACATAATAATTATAGGGGTGCTGAGTCCTGAATAAATAGACTTACTAATAAGTACATGGCAGTTATTGCAACATTAATACAACTAACTCAAATGTAACAGACAAAATACCGGTTATGTTCTGCCTACTTCAACTTCCCATCTTATTTCAACTGGATAAAACCTTCTTCATTTCCTGTCCACTGCTGCCATTATCACTGTACCATGCAACCAGTGATGGTTGCACTTTGGTGGTAGAATAAATAAATCCCTTCATGTGCGCTCATTAGACTCTATCTACATGTTACACTTAAGATGTTATTAATTGGTTAATCACGCCTTAAGTTATGAACTGGCCACACATGCAATCAATTAATGGCATGATAAAACAAGGAGTAAGCCACAAAGTTATTCCACAAAAATGTGTAAACAAGGAGTAAGCCACAAAGTTATTCCACAAAAATGTGTAATAACTTCTGTGGCTCATTCTTATCACTCTATTAACTGAACACGGTGCTAGCTGTTCATCTGTCAGGCTCCATCAACTGATGGGGCTCCCATTTGCAGGAGCTTGCCACTTGCTGGTGCATGGGGAGCCCAGAATCCTGATACTCGGGTCCCCCTGAACTGGAAATATGGTGTGAGTGGATCTGATGCTGGATCCCACAGTCATTCCTCCTGCTATGTACATGTTGCATGGTGGGAGGTGCAATTATATGGATTGCACATCAGATAATATAATGCCTTTACCTGAACCTTTGGCAAGGGCCTTAGTTTATAATTCTCTATTAATCTGAGGTATACAAAAAGTGCTGCATCTCCCCATGCATAATATTTTATAGTACAAAACAGCTTCCATGGCTCTTTACATCCATGTGCAGTTTGTCATTAAAATGCCATCTGAAGACTTAACCTAATAAATATTTTGGGGGGGGGGGGGAGAGAGAGAGAGAGAGAGAGAGAGAGAGAGAGAGAGAGAGAGAGAGAGAGGGGAAGTTCCCATTTATTTTCAAGAATATGAATGCAACTTAATTGCATACTTGTCATTTCATAATAAGCTAAACCTTTTACCCCTCCGATTTTGGATCTGTTAAACTATATTCTGGTGATTAAGAATTACTTGATATATATGTTATAGAGGTAAATGTTCTTAATTCGCAACCTTTACCTATTTTATTCCATGTAATCATCTTTTGAATTTGAATGAAGACAGACATCTAGACTTTCCTGCTTTCAACATCAGTGTATTCAGAGGAGAATAGTATTCGCCACCTACAGTTTTGCTGTAATCTATGAATGCCAACTTTTGCCTTCTGTCAGAATTGAAGTGGTATAATTCAACATCATATTCATATATGGAGTCTACTTTCTGTTCTCCAGTAGTTCTGACCTGTCTAAAACCTGAAAGTCTTTACTCTGCTATAAAGATAAATCCCTTAGAATAAATTTACCTTTCTATTTGTTTGATACTTGTTTTAGTTTTGAATTTTCTTTTACTTTTTACAAGAAACGAATTCCATGCTTGTATTCTCGAAGAGTTAATTCAAGCCAAAAATGTTTTTAAAAGCCCCACCACTCTACTAAATTCAGAAAGTGACTGAGTTTCCTGACGAATAGTAATGTCAATCAGCCTGAGACATGCATTATAAACTCCTAAATGAATGCAAATTCATTCACTGTCAGATGATGTTTCTTGTCAGATTAACTTGCGCTCCTCCTCAATTGCAGCGATTCATGGTGGTTGCATTTCCTGCGCTTTCTTCCTTCATTTTGTTAGCAGTTCTTCTCATCATCCTGTAGCATTCTTAATGTGGAAGATGTCATCCCTCTTGACAAAAGACATTAACAATTGTAATGATTAAAGTCTGCAGGTTATATTTAGTGAAGGAAATTTGTCATCTTAAAAAATGTTTCTCAAATTCTAATGCCCACCCATTTTTGTTTTAAAACAATGTTTGACCACAAAGCTTGTACATGACAGAGTTTTGATTTAGTCAAGCATTTAAGCATGTGCTTAACTTTAAACTCTGATCACTAACATTTTTTTTTGCAATACTTGGGAACAAAAATATTTCATATATCTAGAATTCTACATATGAACTTCCAATGTCCTCTGAATTTTAATTGAGTTTGATGAAATTCTTAATGAAATCGCAATGACAGAAATAATAATGATGTGGCCTTGTAATGTTATTTCACAAATGAATTTAGCATAGATTGTTTTGTATCTTCTTATAGACTTACTTTTGAATACCACATGCTTGATCTTCCTTGCTACCATTTACCTAGACAAATATTTCATAGCAACAGTAAATTACTATGTCTGTTTTGTCTCACTTCCAAGGTCACAAAAGGCTGAGACTCCTAATGGAGTAGAGATCTAGTCTGAGGTATGCAGGTCTGCCTGATATCTGGGGAAACCAAGATGCTCCTGCTTTTATAATTAGCGATGGATAAACATAGTGTGACCTGCAAAATTAAAGGTGATCTGCAAAATTATTATAGCATGAATTTTAGAGGATGTAAAATTTGCCTTTTTGATACACCCCTTTGGCCTCAGCAGCTCTTTTAGCTCCATTTTCTCTTTAATTGCATCACAAACCCCATGGACACATTAATTACTGAGTTGTAGTCTGTGCTTTTGCTACTCTGATAATTTCTCATGTGCCTTCCACCCTCACTGTAGTGTGTTGGGTGGGGGAGTAATGTAGCAGCCTTAACCAAGGCAATCTATCATTGTGTTAGTAACCAAAGTGCTATATGTAGAGAGGGAAACACCACCTGAAATCTCAGCAATCTGTGACTGAGACTCGAATAGAACATACTGGCATATCTCCCAGGCCTGTACTATAGCCACTGTCTGTACTGCCTCTCCACAGAAAAGGCCATTGTGGCGGTATTTCAGTCCTTCCAGTCCTGATTATTCCTTGGATGTGCAATGAAGAGCAATCCCAAAAAATAGACTTTTCGTTTGTTTGCTTTTTTAGAAACTTAAACAGCTGGTTTGTTTGTTTTTGTTTTGCAACTCCAAAATATTTTGTACATATGCTGAACCCTGAAACAAATTCTTCATGTACTGGAAAGGCTTTAATATAATTTAATATGCAGGGACAGATTAAAGCATAGGCAAACTAGGCATATACCTAGGGCCCTGAGTTGTAGGGTGGGGTAAAGTGTGGGGAGGTCGATCCTTCCCTCTGTGGCAGCGCAGTGAATGGCCCTGTCCACCTCTCCTTCCCTTCCCTTCCCTTCCCCTCCCCTCCACCAGTCTCGCCGGTGTGGCAGCTGCTTCCTAGCAGTGGCTCTGAGACCCATGCCCTGCAGATGGCTGCACCTGCAGGGAGAAGTGGGGGGGGGTCTCAACTGACTCGGGGCCCACAAGTTTGTTTGCCTAGGGCCCACTAAAGTGTTAATCTGGCCCTGTTAATATGAGGTATTTCTTAGAAATGTAACCTTTTTTGTTACCTTAGTTATACCCATTTCTTTCATTTTTATCTTTTTCAGAAGATGAGTGTCTATAACATGTTGTACACATACAACATAAAATAATATTTCTTTTGTCAAATTTGTCTTTACTGCACATGGTTATATTTTGGTAGTAAAAAGCAGTGCAACTACCATCATTGTACAGGAGAAATAAACATGCCAAAATACTTAAGCACTACAGAATGATAATAATAAAACAATGACCATATTTAAATGCAGATAGATTTTGGCTACATGCAACACATACTAAAACTAGCACAGCACTTCATCCATACCACTTACCTTTGGACAGATATAGCAACCTTTGTGATAAAGGTGATTTGGAGGCAAAACTGCCACAGCAAGTTGTATCATGATGGTCTTTGTATAAAGTGAAGATCCAAAATAATCTCACTATACAATAATGTTAGCATACTACATTTCTATCCTTGCAATAAACTCTTTTGTGGTACAGGCTATGAATATGTAGTTCTAAGCAGCATTCAGGTGAGTCCATTTTTGTTGCAAGACAGAAGGGCATATTTTATGTGATTACTTATGTAATACATGGTCCTTGTGTTTGGGTTTCCTTTGCTGATCATAAAGTTCAGAAAGGGTTACAAACAATGTGTCACTGTCTCGTAACTTGGAGTTTCATTTTCCAGTATACAGAGCCACTTAGGCCTTATCAAGTATAATCTGTTGACTCATAATTATGCATAAGTTGTAATATATCATTAGTTGAGGGTTAATTGGACATTTTTCTGAGCACTCCCTAACTGGTGTGAAACTTCAGGGTTGCTTCTCATGCTGTCAAACTTAATTCCTTCCTGATCACAGAAGATTTCAATTCTGTGGGCCTTTCACATGTGCAAAAGCAATTGGAAATTCAAGGCTTGGGTTTGAAAATCCAAATGCCCTGATGGAAAATACATAGGAGAGACCAAACAACAATTGCACACCAGAATGAACGCACACCAGAAATCTATCAAAGACAAGAATACCCAATTACCTGTGGGAGCACATTTCCCACAAGAAAACCACGCTCTCTCAAATCTCTCAGTTCTAATCCTCAAAGGGAACTTACAAAACACTTCTCAGAGATGAGCCTATGAACTTCACTTCATCAACCTCCTGGGTTCAAAAAATCATGGACTAAATATAGACATTGGATTTATGACACATTATAAGTTGCGTGACATCTGACTCCCCAGGTACCTCTCCATTATTTAACTGCTACATTCAACTCACCTCTTCCCTCCCCACGCAGCCTGTCTCTCACCCACTGACTCCTCAGTTTACATCTTCACTGACTGCCTGTCTTGTATGCACACCAGCACAGCCTCTGGCTTCTTTACCATTCATTCCATCCAGGAACAGCACACACCAACTGCAGAGACTTCTTCAGCCTGACGAAGGGTTTTAAAACTAAAAGCTTGCTAAACATTTTTTCCAACTATTTAAGTTGGTCTAATAAAAGATACCAGATTCACTCAAAGAACCTTGTCTGCCTATGTCCTTAGACCAACACGGCTACAACCTACACCCCTGTAACATTGGAAATCCAATACATTCAGTTACCTGTGTTGCTGATCTGGCCTAACCCAGTGACAGTCTCCTTCTAATGCCTCATGCAGGGACCTTGTGTTGTGATCATGTTCAGTAGTGGGAATGACATTGGAATGATAGGCATTCAGTCATTATTGGCCAATGACCACTCCAGTCATCTTTGCTCCATGGTTTCCTGTCCTGCATCAAATAGGGCTTGGTTAAACGAAGGTATTTGGCTCTCAGATTACTTAGATAAAATACATATGGGGGGAAAGGGTTTAATTCTTTCTCAGAGAACAGAAGATATTAGTGAGATGATCCACCCCTTTTTTTGTCAAATCAAAATGATTAACAAAACAAGGGTTTAGGAAAAAATAGTGACAAAGGTAGCAGCAAGAATGCTCATTTCTGTTTAGATATTAGGTAGCTGATAGTAATTACTGTCTTCTCACTTCAAAAAAGCTCCTTTCCTTTTCCTTTTTTTGGTCCTTTGGAATGCTGCCTTAGGAAAAGCAGCCCCATTTTTTAGATGAGCTGCAATGCCTGTCGTTCCAGGGTTCACCTTTATCATCAAGAGAGCCCATGGAGTCTTAGGTCTGCCTAGAATACTTTATGATCTTCACTTTATAAAGCAATCAGGTCTTCAGTACAACATACTGCTTTTCTGCTTAATAACGTGATACACAAAATGCCTTAATCAGCTTATGCTACCAAGGCAAGTAGTGGAGGCCCCAGCATTTGAATTATTTAAAGCTAAACTAAATGATGGTTCACTGGAGAGTATGTGGAGAACAATCATTCAATTGCAAAGGGAGAGACAAGATGACACTTAGACTGTTTTCATTTCTAAAGTTATGATTCTGTTATTAAAACACATGCATATTACAGATGGTCTGGGATTGAAATACTATTCACAATTAATCTGATGAATACCCTGAGTTACACCAAGAATGAAATTGGTCTTAACTGGGCAGGTATCCTCAAAATACCCTTGAGAACTCCCAGATTTCACAGTACTCATTGTCTCTAAAAAGTAGTATATCAAGAGGATGTGAAGTATTAGCCAGTAGCAGCTGCCTGTTATTATCATTTCCATTTTAGAATTAAGATAAAATCCATTTAATGGGCAGAGAAACTAGTGCTATTTATCAGTCATCTCAACACTCGTAATTTATGTGGGGACGTGGACTGTATTATTGTTCTATGTTTGTACTGTCTCATATCAATGGAGTTCAAGTTCTTATAAGACATAACAATGAAAAACTCATAGCTTAGTAGAGGGATGGAAGCCAAACTTTATGGCATATTATTGACCTCCTGATTGTCCTGCTTACAGTGTTAACCTGGAGTGAAGAAGAAATGAGATTTAGACCACCAGTATATGGTCTTTAGCTTAGCCATTATAAACAGATGACACTTGTGAATTTTGCTGCTGGATCTGGATTTGGATTTTAAATATTACTAAAGTTCAAAATTGTTCTGAATTGAGTCCTCAGTTTTATCCCTAAATCCCACTTTGCTTAAAGGCCAATTCTGATACTTGCAACACATAAAGGAGGTAAGTACTTGATAGGCTGGGAAACAGTCATATTAAGCATTGTTTTATTCTAGCAAATCATACTCCAGTTTGATTTTATGTTAGGCCAACTGTTAATAATTTTACAAGCAGAGCGTGAAATAGCAGCTTGATACCTGACTAAAGAGGAGCTGCAATATTGTATGAGAAAATTTAAATATACTACCCTTAGCGAGCAGCCATTAATGTTATTTCAATGAGTGTCAGAGAAAAGTCTTTGATATTGTGATTGGGATACTTGCTATTGCATTCAAAGTGACAGCTTCAATTGATAGGATTAAAAAAAGGAAATTACAAAAAGGGAATTATTTCAGGCCCTGAAGTACAGATAGGAACAGTTGCCTCTGTGCTTCAAGTCTCGGCCTGATAATGGATTTTTTTCTTCTAGTTTTCTGTATTATGCATAATTCTTAAATTATCTATTTTATTTCTCTTTAGTTTCCTTCACTCTCATTTTTCTGTTTTGGCAAAGTCATTCCCTCTCCCTCACCTTTCCTCTATTAACCTTTAAGTTGTGAATTTTCTATTCTAAATTATTTTCCTTTTTTTCTGTTTACATTTTTTCCCCACTGTATTTTTCTGCCATGTCCTTACCAAGTCTTTCTCTGTATTTTAAGATCTTCATCTGTAAGCTTATAATGAGAGACAATGAGTGGAAAAAAAGCCCGCAATTGTTTTGGATGATGTATGCAAAGATATTGTACACTACAAAAGTAAATAGAATAATGTCCACTTCTGATCAAAGTTTTTTGAAAAGGCACATCCTGTGCTTCTTCTGCTATACTTTTGGGCAGTTTAATACCCAAAATTCATTGGTAAGATGAGTGGAATAAAGGGAACAGAAAGGCCTTGTTGCTCCTTACTCTGTGGGCTACACAAATGTATTATACCTTTCACTGTGAGCCAGTGTTAGTGCTAGCTTGGGTTTGGAGCAGTCACACTTCAGGCCAGCAGGAGATTGGAAAACTAAGCCCAGTCCAGAGAGCAGTGGCGGTAGTGGCAGCAGCTTGGCAAGCAGGTTAACCTTTCCCTGCCTGCTCCCTCAGGGCAGACAGCATGGGCAGCAACAAGTAAGGGGAGGCAGTATGAAGGGGCAGTGAGTGGGAATCTGGAGTGCTGGAGAGGCGGGGGGCTCAATCCAGACCAGCACAGGAGGGGTGGTGGGTGGAGTGTTTACATTAAGGTATAGCCTAAAATGGAGTGGTGCCCTGGAGTGGTGTAAGTTTGAGTCGCCTAATGAGTACTTACAACTAGTCTAGTGTTAAAGTGTGGGTAATCCAGGTGTTAAGAACACCAAGAAAAACCCAAAATTTTCATGTAACAAGGTGCAAAGATTAATGGGTAGGAAGGACTGACTGATGGGGAAGGCTAAAACAAATAATAATACTAATGGTAGAGGGGCAGCAGCAGCTGGGTGTCATATGGCCTAAGATCTCAAAATACTTTATAAAGAATGGGAAATTTCATTTTCACCATTGTATAAATGCTTCCAAATCAGAATTGTCTAATTATGGAATCAAGATTGGAGAATGAAGTGAGCTGAATGAAATTCTAGTCAGTATCACCATAATCCGCAGCAGTCCCTCATAGTTGAGGATGATTGTTTGCCATGATTGTCCTATTTTGTGGGTCTGAATATGGCTGATGAGACCTATCTGGGATCAACAAACACTATTGTGGTTTGGGCACATGTTTCTTAGTGAGGTAGGGTGGGTGGTGCTGGGTTCTTGGTTCAGTCTGTCACATGCTGTTTCTGCTGCTCCTGTTTTTCGTTCTCCTGTTGTCGTCCTAAGATTTTAAAGTACCAAGAACCTTGCAGAAGACCTTTCCTCCATTTGTGGCAGTCCTGGGCAATCCAAAGAGATTGACACCTTTCCTTTTAGATACAGGCTGCTATCTGTGAGTTGGTCATCCAAGGATAGACTTGCAATGCATTCTTTCTGTGTCTGCACACCAAAGGTGTAAATAATCAGTTTTTCATAGATTCATAGATTGTTAGGGGCTGGAAAGGACGTTGCAGAAAGGACTTCAATCCTGCTGGTTGATTTGTCAACCTGGCAGCAGACAGTGAACCTGATAATTTCATGGTCACTGTCACCCAGGTTACCTTCAATGTTCAAGCCACACACCAGATCATGTCCCTTACTCAAGACCAAGTCTAGGAGAGAGTTACCTCTGGTTGGCCCTTGCACTTCCTGGGTCAGAAAGAGCTCCTCAAACACAGTCAGGAAACTGCATGAACAATCTGACCTAGCCAACTGTTCCTCCCAATCTATGTCTGGGTAATTGAAGTCACCCACGACAACCAAGTCCCTTGCATGCACGGCCTCTGTCAGTTCTCAAGAAAACTCCACATCCAGCTCCTCCCTTTGGTTTGGTGGCCTGTAGTAAATGCCTACAGTTAGGGTTCTCTCACTTCACTCTCCCCCGCACCCCATAGCTGCTTATCTTTGGGTTTCAAGCTGCTTATCTTTGGAGCCAATGTCAGCCTCCAGAGAGGTGTGCTGCTCTCTCACCTCTCTCACCCAGGTTTGGAGTCCTGGGCCTCTGAATTGGTGCCCCACTTGACCCACGCTAGTTATCCTACTGCTATGCAATAGAACCATTTATAGAGGGAAGCTGGTACAAAGACAGCAACCTATGGCATGGTTTCTGGGATCTGACCTGGCTCCCCATGAGTCTCTAGCTGGAGTTTATGGTGGTGGTTATAATCCATAAAGTCTCAGCTGGCTTAAGACCAGGTTACCCAGAGGAATTGCCACAACTGCAGTCAGCCGGATGACCAGGTATACTTCCTCCTCCTCACCTTCATTGTAAAACAGAGGTAACAACTGGCAGGGCAATCCATGAGGAGTGTAGGACTTGAGAACTTGCTGTCCCACTTGATTGCTGTAAAAAGATAGAGATATATGCTGCAGAAGCAATGGCAGCATGAGTTCCTGTTACTTTGACATAAGCTTTCCCTCTGAAGTGGTGCAAGCTCCCTGGGGCCTGCCATTCTGATGCCCCCTCTAACTCCTGTGGCTGAGTTTGAAGTTACTCTACTGGTGAAAGAGTTCAGTTTGATAGAGCTTTGGGAGAGGGCTGTGGGCTAGTTCCTGAATGATAGAATCGGTAGGTAGTTGGCTGCTGATTTTCCATGAAAATTCTGCTGAAATGTAATTTAATGGTATTTATTGAATAACTAGCCAATTGCCCATCAGGAATGATTGGGGGGGGAGGTGGAAGGGGGCAGGGATGGAGTGCTGCCACCCACCACCCTGCACTGCCTCCTAGGAATGGAGGGGGATGGGGGAAGCTTGTTTTTCCCCCTCCATCCCGTTCAGCCAGCACCCTGTGCCACTGCTGCCTCCAGGAAGCAGGACTTTGACCACAAACTCCTAGAAGACCGATTCAGGCTCAACATTAGGAAAAACTTCTTCATAGTCAGGGTGTCCAGACTGTGGAATAAGTTCCCTCCAGAGGTGGTGCAATAACCTACCCTGGAAATCTTCAAGAGGAGACTAGACAGTCACTTTGCTGGGGTCACCTGATCCCCAGTTATCTTTCCTGCTTAGTGCCAGGGGCTGGATGCAATGATCTTCCAAGATCCCTTCCAACCTTACAATCTACGAATCTATGAATAGTGCCTTGGATCGGCATCTTAATTATTTTAAATTTAACAAACTAAATATAGCCGCAGCAGAGCATGCATGTCCATCCTTCACATGGTGCTAAGCTGCAAGAGGTATTAGACTATGGAGAATCTGGTTTGGCTGAATGACTTGGATCACATAGTTAACTAATTAATACAGTTCATAATATTCTGTTGTAAAATTTGTCATAAACATTTGTGCTGTTTTTGGACAATGGCAAAACTCAGCCCAAAAGGGATTGGGGAGTGGGGCAATACTAAATGACTTACATGATTAATGCAGCTGTCACGGTACACATTTTGAAATGGAAGTAGTCCCAAAACTTTTGGTTAAAATCCAACAGACTAAAAAATTTTTCGTGACAAAAATGGAGATACGTACATTTTGCATCAATGATTTGGATGTGGGGGTGAAAAGCACAGTGGCAAAGTTTGCTGATAACACTAAGCTGAGATGAAGTGTGGCCATGTATCAGGATAGGCTAATGATCCAGGCAGACCTAGATAGATTAGTTAGATGGGCAGACCAGAACCAGATGCTGTTCAACACTGAGAAGTATAAAGTGCTCCATCTGGGGACAAAAAATCCATAACAAACCTACAGACTCAGTGGTGCTATACTAGCTAGCACCACATCTGAAAGGGATGTGGAGGTCATAAATGACCACTAAATGAATATGAGCCACCAGGGTGATGCTGCAGTTAGCAGAGCAAACAATATGCTGGCATGCATCAACTGATGCATCTCAAGCAAAACTAAGGAAGTTATTCTCTTGCTCTACTCGGCATTTGTGAGGCTGCAGGCAGAGTACTGAGTCCAGTTCTGGGTGCCACACTTCAAGAAGGATGCAGAGAATCTTGAGAGTCCAGAGAAAAGCCACTTGTATAATTACAGGCTTGAAGAGCAAGCCATACTAGGAAAGGCTAACAGATATGGGACTGTTCAGTCTAGAAAAGAGAAGATTTTGGGGGGATTTGGTGGCAGCTTACAAATATATCAGAGGTAAGCATCAGGGGCTAGGCAAACAACTATTCACCAAAGTGCCCTAGGGGAAAACCAGGAGCATCAGTCATAACCTCCTAGAAGGTTTCAGACTGGATACAAGGAAAAACTTCTTCACAGTTCATGTGAACAGACTCTGGAATAGACTCCCAGTGGGGATGGTGCAGGCACGTACCTTGCAGATCTTCCAAAGGAGAGTGGGCGTACACCTTGCTGGGTTATTTGACCCCAGCAGTCTTACCTGCGCAGAGCAGGGGGGCTGGACCCAATGATCTCACAAGGTCCCTTCCAGCCCTAAACTTCTGTGAATCTGCATGCATCATTTTGTGATATGCTTACAGAAAGAAATTTTCCCGTTGAGCAAAAAATAGGAATGTACCAAGTACATTGCTTTGAAAAATATATACTTAGGTCATGCATTAACCCTTTCAGACTGTCTATATATATGAAGAAACAAAGAAGATTTCTGTCTGGTCCCTCATTTCATTAGTGTAATGTTTCTGTTTACAGTAGCATTTACCTTTGTTATGATATGTTATCTTCTGCTTGGAATATGATTGACAGGTCAGGTCATACCTCCTTTACTTATGAATAAAGCAAAAGAAAAAGTGTTTACAAAGAAAATAATCTTTGTATTTTAGGTTTTTCAGTAAGACCTTTCCAGTGTGCTGCAAATCAATGAATAAAATAATTATATCTTCCCTTTACAGCATATTGTACATTCTTTTGAAGGCTGAATGTAGAGCTGCCAAGGGCTTTTTCAACAAAATGTTTTCTATTGGAAAATGACAGTTCATTGGGGGGAAAAGTGTTCATGGGAATGAATCAGTTTTGATGTATTTATCAAGTTAGCAAACAAAAGATGTTGAACTTGTCCAAAATATTAAAAACATTCTAAAAGATTGAATGCAAAAGAAAAAATCTTGTAAATATTAAAAAATAAGTGTTTTAATTTATGTAATTTTTTTTCCTGATTTTTAGTTTTTGAAATTTTTCAAAATGTTTATTTCTGTCCGTGTTTTGGACAGAATTTTCCCCCCCATGATAAACTGATAAATCATTTTCTATCCAGTTCTACTGTTTGGTAACTTACAAACAGCACTTAATTTAGTTTCAGGCTCTTTGATAAGGGGAAAAGTTAGATCAATTTTATATGTAGATAACCTAAACAGAAAAGATAAACAAGTTATCCAAGGCATATGCAGCACTCATAAGATAGTTTTTTCAGTGCTGTTTTAATCATTAACTAAACCATCCTTTTGATTGAGAGAAGCAAGGCCAAAGCCAGCAGTATTATATAATAATTTATTCTATAGATATTTTTTTACTCAGGTTTTCAACTCCTCTATGAAACTCAGATATTTAATAATGAATTTATCATGTTACTGATTTAGTTACTCCTGTTAATGCATGGTTTGACTCAACCTTTCTATTAAAACTCTTCACCCTGATGACGAGATGATTCAGGAGACTGGATCCTGAAAAGTATGTAATGACATGCAGATGTAGCCTGAGCCCTTCAGTATATGGCAACCATGGGTGTGTACAGAAGTTGCTTTTTTTCCCTTTGAAAGCACTTTATTGCTGTGACTTAACAAAAATGCACAGCTTTACAGTGCTTTAAAAATGGGCACAGACTTTAAATTTACCTTTGTTAAATGAGGTATTCAATTTTAAACTCTGTAGTTCACAGCACTTTAAATAACTTCTGTTTGCTGGTCCAGTTTCTGACCAGTGGAGAAGCCCCAGGAGGCTGCAGAGTGCCCCCTGTTGCCTAGGCTGGAAAGTGCAGGGAGGCTCAGCATCCACCCCTCCTCCCCACCACCAAACGTTGCACTTCTGTCATGTTTAAGAGGCCTGTAACTTTATAGTTCTATAAAAAGTGTATGTGCTGTATGTGTTGTAACTGTGTGCTCTCTGATGACTTCCGCAGTATCCTGTGATGTGAAGGAATCTCTCTGAATACTGTTCATTGCAAGTTTCAGCAGTTGGTTGCCTGTGTCAGTAATGGCCAGTGTGACCATTTGAAATAAGCTTGCTAGTCACTTTCTACTTCCCAGTAAGCGAGGGTCTGAATCAGACCAGTACTCTTAGCAGTGAGGCTAAGATCTGATTGAGCCTAGAGCAAGGTGTCCAACCTTTTTGAACGTGGGGCCAGATTATGAACTTTTTATCACCCAGTGGGCTGGCGAGCCATATTCAAAGACCTCACAGGAAGCGGTATCACATCGGGAAGTGATGTCACATGAACTTTGACACCAATGAAGTTGCAGGAAGTGACAATGAAATGGGTCTGGAAATGTGGTTTAAAATGCAAAATAAAAACAATATAAAAGCAACAATGAAATAATACCAAACACTTGACTAAAATAAACACTTTCGCTTCTACTCACTTCTCAATGAATGAAAGAATAGGAATCAAAGGGGGGTGCAAATGCACCAGTGCACCCCCCCTCCCACACACTCCCCAATCCAACCCTGCTAATACCCAGCCGTCAATTTAGATTTTGAAGAACAAGACCTGGGGTCCTTGTAGCCACTTTCATGTTATTCTGTGGAAAGAGCAGCAGCTGGCTGGAGAGAAGCCTGCAAGAAATTACATGTGAAACAGTCTTCAAAAAACCCAAAAAGCCAATGAAATTAAAAACAACACATCAACAACCTACATCTCTTCAGCCCAGCTAGCAAGCCGTCTCACAAATGAAGCTGACAGCTAACCCTTTCCTCTCTGGTGTGGACCCGACCTGGCGCTGACCCCTGACTCTGCTGGGGAGGGCTGGCTGGGGAGCGAGCCTGGATAATACCTCCTGCCAGGGTGTTGCTAGCTGAAATACTGGGGGGTGGGGGGGGGTGGCGACAAATTCAACACTTTGGGGAGAAGCTGGAGTGCACACATTTTTTACAGGGATATAGGTTGTAGCCATGTTGGTTTAAGCACATCAGCAGACCAGGTTCTTTGGGATCCAGGAAGAGTATAGACCAACTGCATATGCTTCTTCAGCCTGAAAAAGGGTGTTTGTACCCAAAAGCTTGCAAAGCAGAATTTTTTGAACTATTTGAGTTGGTCTAATAAAAAATATTTTTTTATATTCTCTTGGTGTAAATATTTTCCACCTAGTACAGAAAAAACCCAGGGCCCAGCAGAGCCCTGAGCCACAGCAGGGCAGGAAGCCCCCCTACCCCCCCTAAACTGGGCATTGCCACTGCCAGGGGCAAGGAGCAGCCCCCAGAACATACTACGGCCTGTCTCCCATTCTTCCCCCACAACCAAGGATGGGTGTCAGGTGTCAGGCACCAGGCAGGAAGGGCCCCGAGGCCAGCTGCCTGCTCTGCTCCACGCCCCTACCTGTATCACATCCTGACAGTTACCTTGAGCGCCGCAGCCCGGGTGCATCCATGCAGAGAGAAGGCTGCCATGTTTTCGTCCAGCAACAAAACCAGCCCCCCTTCCCCCCCCCCCCAACAGGGAAACAACACCCCAGCTGCAAGGGTTCTGCCCGCCCCTAGTGTCCTCAGCGCATGCGCAGAAGGGCTCCTCCCCTGCCAAAAGTGTTTACTTTTGTTTCCCGTTGCAGCACCTCAGGCCTCAGAAAATGGTTTGTCAGGCCGCATGGCAGCCCATGGGCCATATGTTGGACAAGCCAGGCCTAGAAAGTGAACTCTCCTCTCCAGAATATTCTTCAATTTAGCAATATTAGAGGAGTTAGGCTATAACTATAAGGTTATCGTACTCCAAAGCAGTAGCCTCAGGTAGATTGGGCAGGCTGCTTTCTGAACTGCACACAGTGTTGTCACATCTATGCATACCTCAGCTGGGATAATTATCACTGTCAGGTGACTGTGCCACTTAGTCTACTCTATGTTTCTGGTTTAGGGAGTACCCCACGCAGAGCAGAGCAGCATGCCTGGGAATGTTGGCCTGCAGCACCGGCAGTGCAGACATGGCTTTTGTGTAGGGATACTTGTATTATTATTTGTCATACTGTCTTCTTTGTAATTGTCTAGAGATAGCCAGTCTCCAGGGCAGTTGATCTGACACCTTTCATGAGCACTGCATTCACAAAGAAAGCTGAAGAAAGCAGATATCCCTGGATTCTTTGCAAGCAGAACTAACAACAGAACTGACTGACAAATGAGTAATAGTAGGACAGAATGGTTACAAAGAGTTTGAATTAACACCTACAGATTATAAGGAACCATGCTGACTTACAGTTTGCTTAGTTTTAGTACTCAGGTCTGCATTAGGTTTCAATTTCTTCTTTTTGTTAAATTTCTCTGACCATGATTTTATATTTAAAATTCTGTTTCATTGATTTATGTTTCCTCTTTTTCAGGTTCTGTTCTCTTCATGCCAACCTTACTGTGGCAGTATGTTTGAGTTGAACAGGCATTCATTTGCAAGCATTAGCTCTGCTGCATGACACTGCTTTAGTTAATACATTATTTAGGCTCTCTATTCAAGATCCTGTGTAATTGCCTTGTTATTTCAGCTCGTCTCTGACTCCTTTACCTGCTCTGAGTTTTATTTGCGTATGTTGCCTATTTCTCACTATCCCTTTTATCTTTAGTCTTGAATTTCCTTCATTTTGTACAATGAGTGATCCAAGTTGAGCAATACCAGCATATTGGGCTTAGCTTGATTCATGTTGAAATCAAGCAGGATTTGGCTTTTGACTTCACTGGGACCAGATAGTGCTCTTTGATATGCAACTTAGATCATAGTCCTATATTGCCCTTTCCCCATCTAATGGCATAAATCCAGCTACATGAGTCCAGATTTATTACATTGACTAGAAAATATGAATTACATGTGGACATATCAGTCAGGGAATATCTATACGTGAGGGAGATTCAAATGAAGTTATACAATTTTGTGTGATGAAAATTGAAAATCTGGCCCAAAAATAAAAGTGCTTTTGATGGTGTTTAATGTAAGATAATATTTCTGACTTGATGTTTTTGATAAAGAGAATGGTATGATCTGTCACAATACAAGAGGTCATTTGAAGTCACAGACGATCTGGATTTCACTACAGAAAAAACTCAGGTTACCAATACTGTAAATAGCATGAGGCTGAGGTATAAACATTTAGAAGTGTGGAAGCTTGGTGGGAGTATCTAAATTTCAAGTCTGCAATATTGGGCTACATAACAAGAGAACTATTCAGCAAAAACATTGCCACAAATAATTTATCTGATATATTTTTCTCCTTTTCTGTTTGCAAATTATCTGTCAACAGGCTGCGTTACTACAAATTTGTTGTCCGCAATTATCCAGGAAGCATTTGGCATTAATATGTTTCAGGCTGTGGAATGTTGACAAAATGTTTGCTCTTGAGTGGTCTTTTGAGCATTCCATATTCATAATGTATTTTTGCAATTTGACTTGTTTTGACTATACACACGGGTGACATTTTTTCCCCTCGATTGGATCAGAGTAACACTTAGGACCAGGTTTCCAGTGCCAATACTTGACTTTGATAATTCAAATTTAATTCTCTGAAGATGTTGCTAAATTCATTTGCACATCTCATCCAGCAATATATTGTTTGCTGGACTATTCAGAGAAAGTGAATGCAAAAACACATGGTTTTAAGATTGTAACTTAATCATCATTGTTTTTTCTTGCTTTTTTGCACTGTTTACCCAATCCTGATTAGACCAGAAGTGCTTCTAATGATACATTGTATAACATTTTTTATTAACCAAAGGGTATGTGGTTTTAATATGAGTTCTGATTGAATTACAGCGTTGATTTAATTGATCTGATTTGAATTTCCTATTCATGCTCAGAACAGGATTTTTGACTGCAGTAGAATTTTCTGTATTGGGTACTGCAAGTTTCAGTAGCACACCAGTCGACTAGTTTGTTTGGTGGCAGTTGTTGAATATAAAAGACAATAAATTTGAACCATTTCTGTCTTTGTAAAGCATTTGAAAATGTGTACTGTTGTAAATTTATTTTATGTTTCAGTATTTTTAATAAATATTGCAAGATTACTAGTAGCATTCTAGAAATTATGTGCTCAAAAGTTTGTCATACTTCCCTCCCAGCTGTGCAGTTGGTCTCATTTTCATGTGCCTGTGTAATATGAGGCGTTGGAGTTTTAAAGAAAATATGTAATGTGTCTAGAATCAGAATAAATCTGTAGAGTTGACAGTACCACTTGGGAGGTTCTTTTTAAACACATCTCAAAGAGAATAGTTGTTCAACCCCTTCTACAGAAAACGCATCATATACATGTCTTTTCCTCAGGCTTAATTTATTGTCCTTTTCCAAGTTTTCCACAGACACATACAAAAGGTCTGGTTTGTTTTCTAGTTTGTCATTTCCTCACTGAAAAAGTCAATAGCACTTCTTTCTCTAAGTCTGCCTAGTGAAAATGCCCATGGGTAACTCCTGCTTCCTGTGGTTGTATTCAATTCCCTTTCCCAGCATGCATTTGAGTAAGGCTTAACGTTCCCATGTTCCATTTAATATGCCAACCCTAGAATGCTTCTGTTGTGAACAAAACACACAAAAATGACAGAACTAGGCATAGTTTTCTTTTCAAAAAGATGTTTCTTTCTAGTACTTTACAGTTGTTTTATTTCACAAATTACTTGTAAAATAAACAAACATACATATACACACATTTATACTCCAAGTCATAGTCAATAAAAACAAACTATATCAGCCCATGTAGCCATAGATATAATCTTAAATTCATAACATGTCAGTAGGATTTTACAGATTTTAAGCAACCAGGTAAACTTATTATATAAGTAGAATGGTTTATTGAATGATGTGCCATATCTCAAAAAGAATATTAGAAATCAATAGCCAGACAGACTGAAAATTAAGTATTGTGGTTAAGCACCTCTGAATGATGCCATTTTAAAGAGCTGCTTAGAAATAAATATGCCAATTGCCATGTAGCCTATATCTGAAATAAAATGATGTTTAATCAGTTTAAGCCTGTGAGAGAATAAGACCGTCTTAACCAGAAGCAGAGAATGTGTTGTGCATGACTTGTCAAGGGAGACAAAAGACCAAGGCTGTATTGACACAGAAGCTGCAATAAGATAGAGAGCACATGAGCACTGAGAAATGCAGAGTGAAAAACAAAAGGATCATGATCAACATTCAGATCAGTTGAGCTAGGGATGCACAAGGAAAGACTACTGCAGTATAAAATGGATAGCCAGTGGGTCCTGATTGGATTACTTAGTTTAGTCAAGGATAAGCTACTTAACCTACTAACCTAGAATGATATGCCAACAAAGAAATGAAGTAAACTGTCCAAAGATGTCCGAGTTTTGCATGGGACACCAAATTATCATTAATCCGCAACAATATCTGCAAAATCAAACCAATATTCAATAAACAATTCATAACTATCAAAGGGCTTCACAGGTAACCGAGAATTTATAATCTTAAACTAAAGGGAAAATGTGCAAGTAAGGGCCTGATTATATAACATTTACTTGTTACTCTTTCTCACAATGCCATTGAAATCAGTTGAATTATTTATGTGAATGTGTGGCAAATATTAGAAAATAATAATAATGTGTATCAATCCAGGGCAAAAAGTGGCGATTTAATTTAATTTACTCAAATGTTACCTTTATTGTTTCTGAATAATCAGAGATTTTTTCTTTATTATTACCTTCCGGTTTCAGAAATCTCACCTTACATTTGTTTAGGGCCATATTGTTACAGCTTTATTTCCATTGAGTTGGTGCTTTCTACTTTCTAGGACTAGTGCATAGCAAAATACTTCTCATAAAAAGGATTCTCATGAGATTCTGGCCTATGTACAAAGATGAATCAGACATGGTTCTCTGCAAGGTCTGAAGCACGTATATGCTGCTGTACTGATGTACAAGGGATATAAACAGGCAATATGCCCTGAAGGAAGTTTGTCCTTATTTCCAGTGTGATGATTACTTTAACTCTCTGCACGAAACTAAACACAATAGTGTTAAATTAAATGACCGATCCCAGTAATACTCTGAGACACCATTAGCGTCAAAGTAATAGTCATTTTTTCTCTTAAATCCTTGTAATGTGCTTTGGATTCTGCTGGCACCTGTGAACACAGGAAATTGCAAGTGTTGATTAACCTTTGGCAGAAAAAAGTCCTACCAGAATTAAGCTTTGATGCAGTTTGTAATTCTCAGGCATGTCCATGTTTTTTGATTGCTGTCCAGTTCAAGAACCATGCCTGAGGTTAATGCACTTGTGGATCAGGAAGAGACATGTTGAGTCTACTATGCAAAGCATATCAAATGGTCCTGGCACTAGATCCTGATTGTATTATCCATTTTCACATAACTTTTTTATTTTTATTTTTATTTTTTTTTACCTTTCCTTCAGGTTTTTTATATTTTTAAATCTTTTGAGTGATTTTTAGATCTCTGTAAAGGGATGAACTTAAAAATAAAACCTGGACATTATAGCATTGTTAGCTATAGTTAATATATATTGTCCCATGGCCCTGTAAACATTTTTGTTTACTGATATGTTTGTTTTTTTCAAAGCTTGTCTTAGACTAATATAATTGAATACTGCTAGTCCTCTGCAACACAGATACAGTACTGGTAATAATATGCATGCCTCTCTATCCCATTCCATTTAATGTGAATTATCTTTGTTTTTGAGGGACCGTCTCCAGGAATTACACAAATCTGTTAAATCACTCTCCAAATTTATATGTCCATGGCCTTTCTATTGAAGAGGTATAACTAGCAAGTTATATGCACAGCAGGGCAAAACCCTGGTCGTGTATGGAAGGGTAGGGAGGAGAAGGAGGAAGGAGGTCAGTCTTACCTGCCCTAGGGAATCAAAGATATTAACTGCTGCCGTGGCACGGTCTACTATCCTGGTTGTTGCTGCAGCATAGTGTCAGTCCTTCTGGCTGCTGCTGTGGTGAGGACTTTCCAAGGGTCCACCATTCTAGGCCTCTCCTCTAACTTGGTACGCAGGGCTAGTGCCCACTCACCACCCCTAGTTACTCTACTGTGTTACTGAAAGTATCAAATAAAGTCTATACACCAGTGGAGGTTTTTGAGACATGGACAGGTGCTCAATAGTATCTGGATGGAGACCACAAGCTTTTTCCCAGAAACCACAGCTGATGGACTGGTGTTCTGTAGGTTCTGTTTAGAGAACACTAACTTATTTTACAAAAACTACAGCTGGCAACAATATCCAGACACTTCTCCTTTGGTTTAGTTTTACACCAGTTTTGCTCCTAGTACCAAACCTCTGGATCACAAGGTTCTTTTAGAAACACTTTTATCTTTGTCTGGAATGGCATTGTAGCAATCATTCTTTTCTATAATAGCTCTCCATTAGTGTCCTACTAAAGCCTTCCCAAACTACCTTCAGTGGTCCAAGCTCTTAACTGCTATAGATTAACTTGGCTCCATCAAAGTCAGAGAACAATAATTTATATTACCTGAGGATTTGTCGCCATAATATACATTAATTGAAACAAAGGAACAAAGAAAGAATGTTCATCCTGGTGTGAGAGTATTTGGAGATTTCAATTTTTTTAATCTTTTTATTTTTCCTGCATTTTAGACATTTTAGACATGCCTGCATGCTGAATATTTATAAACTTGTGATAAAATCCTGTGAGAAGAGGTGCTAATAAAAGAACATTAAACAGTGAAATGTGCTGCTCTAGTATTTAGTAAGTATATTGGTTCACCTTGAACACTTCTTTTATTGAGTACTTTGGGGCAAGGATGTTTGATTGTGTATAAAAGCTTTGCATGTATGGTATGGAGACCTTGTCTGCTCTTTTTTTTCTGCCCTTCTCCTCCTCCTCTCTTTATTCAAAGATGTAGCTGCCAGACTCAGAGCCCAGCTCCTACACATTCTTCCCAGGAGGCCCTATGAAATCAAGTCGCTCAGTGCGTGCCAACATTGCTTTTGTTCCTTCGAAGGCAGAGCTAGGAGCTGGTTCCACTGCCAAGAACATAGGCACTGTGCACTGAAAAAAAATTCTCTTCGATTTTATTTGCTGCACTGTTTCATCTTTTTAAGTAGCTGGCATCTACAGCCGGTTGCAGCAGGGAAAACCTACAAACATTGCACTTGATGTTAATAAATGTGTTTGCCATTAAGTGGCTGTTGTAATGCTCTGCTTGTTTGCCTTTCCGTGTGCACTTTCATCCTTCACTGTAACACTACTACTGCCTTGTAATTTGTCTCAGACATTTACATTGCCAGCTGCAGGTATACAAACCTCTTAGATCAAGTAACTGCTCAGACACTTGATAAAAGGATCCATTCAGGGTCTTTCCTATTCTGTCTGCCAAATTCAAGCACAGCCTTGATGCATGGAATACAAACTGCCTTATAGTCATAGACCACATTTCACTTCTCCTTGACTCCAGACTGAATAGTAAAAAACATAAGAAGCTTATGTGAAATGTTTAGTGCACACATGGCTGCCATTGATTTTACCAGAGTCTAAAGATGTCTCCTGTGACAGCTTTCTATCTCTCCAAAACAGATGGAAAAGCTATTCCTAGAATTCTCTGAGTGAAGTCCATATTTCAAATAATTGAAAGCAGATCATATAACATCCTTCTCTGTAGGATGGCAGCTATTATCTCCTGTAGAGTAAGCCTGCTCCAGACAGGGAAGTCACCTCTGAACATTGCCTCTGGGTGACATTTTCTTCTCTACAAGAGGCTAGTTCTCCTCCTTCTCCCTCTCCTGTTCCCTCTTCCCTACAAATCATTCCCTCCCTCCTGCCCTACCCTCCCACCCCCAGGAAATCTCTGACATAATGGCAATGTCAGTTTGATATTAGAGGCCCATGAAGCAGGTAATAGGGAGTGTCCACATCTTGGTTCAGCCCTGAATTTCATAGATTCATAGATGTAGGGTTGGAAGGGACCTTGTAGATCTTCTAGTCCGACTCCCTGCCATGGGTAAGAGAGAAAATTGGCTCAAATGACCCCAGCCAGGTAAACTTCGAGCCTCCTCTTAAAGACCCCCAGGGTAGGAGCCATCACCACTTCCCTTGGAAGTTGGTTCCAGATCCTAGCTGCCCTGACTGTGAAGTAGTGCCTTCTAATGTCTAGTCTAAACCTACTCTCTAGCAACTTATGGCCGTTATTCCTTGTTATGCTGGAAGGCACTCGGGGGAACAAGGTCTCTCCCAAACCCTGCTAGTCCCCCCTAGTAAGTTTATAGACAGCCACCAGCCTGCAAAGGCTAAACAGGTTAAGGTCCCATAGCCTCTTCTCATAGGGTCTGCCCTGCTGTCCCCGGATCATGTGAGTGGCCCTCCTCTGGACCCTCTCAATGCTGTCCACATCCCTCCTGAAGTTCGACACCCAGAAGTGGACACATTACTTCAGCTGCAGCCTAACCAATGTTGTATAGAGGGGGAGGATCACCTCCTTGGACCTGCTTGTGATACATCTGTGGATGCAGGACAAGGTATGGTTAACCCTACTGATCGTGTTCACGCATTGTCGGCCCATGTTCATCTTGGAGTCAATAATGACTCCAAGATCTCTTTCTGCCACCAGGCTTTTGAGAAGGGGGTTCACCAGCCTATATGTATGCTTCTGGTTCCTACTGCCCAAGTGCAGCACCCTGCACTTGTCAGTATTGAATCCCATCCTGTTTTCATTTGCCCACCCCTGTAACCTGCCCAGGTCCTGCTGTAATCTGTCCTTCCCTTCTAGTCTGCCCACCTCAGGCCAAATCTTGGTGTCATCTGTGAATTTAAACAGGCTGCTCTTCACCCCATCATCCAAGTCGCTAATAAAGAAATTGAACAGTGTGGGCACAAGGACTGAGCCCTGGGGGACCCCACTGCCCACTTCCCTCCAGGTCGAAAATGACCCATCCACCGGCACTCTCTGAGTACGACCCTTCAGCCAATTTGCAATCCATCTGACTGTGTAGGCATCAATGCCACAATCACCTAGTTTTTTAAAGAGAATGGGGTGGGAGACAGTGTGAAAGGCCTTCCTGAAGTCCAGAAAGACTACATCCACTGTGACACCTGCATCCAGTGATTTTGTGACCTGATCGTAGAAGGCAATCAGGTTGGTCTGCCAGGACCTGCCCCTAATGAAACCATGATGGTTGCCCTTGAGCATCATCCCCCTGCTGGCCCATCACAGATGTGCTTCTTAATAATCTTCTCAAAGAGCTTCCTCAGGATTGAAGTAAGACTAACGGGCCTCTAGTTGTTCGGGTCCTCCCTCTTCCCTTTTTTAAAGATGGGGACCACATTGGCCCTCTTCCAATTGCCTAGCATCTGGCCAGAGCTGTAAAGCCATGCCAGGGGCCCCGTGATAACCCCTGCCAATTCCCTCAACACCCTGCAGTGGAGAGTATCTGGACCTGCTGATTTGAACACTTCCAGCCCCTCCAGAAGTTATCTAACCCGGTCCTCCCTGATCCTAAGCTTGGTGGAGTTTCTCCTGAGTCCATCCTGAATCTCAGTAGGGGAGTCCCAGTCCCTGCACAAGAAAATAGAGGCAAAAAATTTGTTAAAGAGGTCTGCTTTCTCCTCTGGTGCGACCACCAGATTGCCAAGCATATCTTGCAGGGGTCCCACATTACCCGGGGCCTTCTTCATTCTCCCTATGTATTTAAAAAAGAACTTTTTGTTATCCTTGATGCTAGCCTTAATTCTGTGTCTGCCTTAGCTTTCCTAACAGCCCCCCTACAGACCTGAGCAGTGGAGGTATACTCCTCTTTGGAGATAGTCCCTCCCTTCCACTGGGTGTTTACCTCCTTTTTGGCAATCAGGCATTCAAGAATGCCCTTGGTGAGCCGGGGGGGGGGGGGGGGGGGTTGGGCACTCTTGCCCCCTTTGCTTCTTGTTGGGATTGTCACCCCATGGGCTCTGAATATCATCTCCTTAAGGAACGACCAGTCATCTTAGGCACCCAGTTCCCCTACTCTCCAGGACCCTAGTGCCTCCCCCACTAATCACCTCAGCTCATTGAAGTTGGCCATCTTAAAGTCTAAGTCTACTGCCTTGCTGCAGGCCCTTGACACCCTGCGCTGGATGGTGAATTCCAGCAAGTGATGATCACTATCACCCAAGTGGTTGAGGACCTGGAGTCCCCTCACCAGGTTGTCGCCTGTGGCCAGGACCAGGTCCAGCAGGGAATTCCCCCTGGTAGGACTGTGCACCTCTTGGGTTAAGTGGAGGTCCTGTATCTCAGCCAGGAACCTCCGTGAGCAGTCAGACCTGGCTGACTGCTCCTCCCAGATGTCCAGGTAATTTATATCACCCATGACAACTACATCCCTTGCCTTAAGTGCCTCCGCAATCTGACCGAAGAATTCATGGTCCAGCTCTTCCCCTTGGTTGGAAGGTCTATAGTAGACCCCCACTGTTAAGACCCTTTCCCCATGACCCCCTTGTATCCTGACCCAGAGCACTTCAGCCTGCCCCTCCTCTGACCCCATCCTGCTGGTTGAGGATGTGTATTGCTCTTTAACTTAGGAGGCAATGGTTCAGCCTTCCAACATCCCTTAACATGTTTAAGCTATTCTTGAAATGAATTACAAGCCTGAGTGTTCAGTGGAACAGGAATGAGTTTAAACATGTACTTCTAGGCTTTCCTGGAAATTGACCCTGATAGTAGACTTCAGGTGCAGAAAAACAGGTCTGCCATTCATCCTTCTTCCTTTGGGATTGGGGAATCTATCAGGTAGCCTGGCTCTGAATCCAGTAGAATATGCTAAGAGAGCCAACCATAAGTGCAGGCTGAAATAATCTCTATAGGACTTTTCTATCTATCCTCTCATTAG
Source organism: Alligator mississippiensis (assembly GCF_030867095.1). Classification (NCBI taxonomy): domain Eukaryota; kingdom Metazoa; phylum Chordata; order Crocodylia; family Alligatoridae; genus Alligator; species Alligator mississippiensis. The sequence goes on from NC_081829.1 coordinate 32,303,008, forward strand.
TAATAATAAAAATGATAGGATGTTACAACAGTTATCTCAAAGACTATTGCTAATGGTAATCTTACTGTATTATTTTGGAGCAGCACTCCAGACTAAAACTGTGTTTATAAGAGCTAAGAGTGAAGCAGTTTGTTACAAAGCATCATCATTAATGTGATTAGCAATAAATTCCATTGATAGAAAACTATTCCCAGTCCAATTCCCAATTGGATATGCCATGTAGACTGGCTGATTTCCAGAGTTAGGGGGATTTTTCTAGAGGATGCTATATCCGGGAAGATCTGTAGTTGGTAGAAAGAAGGGCTGGGTTAAAATGAATGCCTCTTAATTTTTAAATGACAGTCCTCCCCAACCTGTAAAACACTTTCACCCTCTCCACCCTTTTAGTGAGAGTTATCTCTTCCTTCCCCACCTACAGTTCATTAGCTGCAGAGAAGCATCATGCCCTGCGGAATGGAGGTCAGAGTAGTTCTGTGCTTGGAAGCAGGCTGATTGCTGAAGAGAGGTTAGTGGGGAGAATGAGGATACCAAGTGGCAAAGAGAGACAGGTTATTCAAATGTTCTTTGTAAGGGCTATAAGAAATCCAAGAAGTTAGCAGAGAGTTCTTTCTGAGGGGGTCAGAGAGGTCAAAAGAGTTGTTCTAGCTCAGGGGTTTTCAACCTTTTTGGATCAATGTATCCCCAGTGGCCAGACATGGAGCAGGGTGAGGGGAGAGGTGGTGCATGGCCAAATGTGGAGTGGTGGCAGCCCCTGTTTGCAAGCTTCCTCCTCCGGCCAGATGGGTGGCACCTGTGTGGCAGCATGGGATGGTGTGTGGTGGTTCTCCATCCCTGTCCACCCGTGCATACACCCTAGGGTCTTCTCAAGTACCCCCAGGGGGTATGCATACCCCTGGTTGACAACCCCTGTTCTAGTCAAAGGTTTAGGCCCTATTGTTTTGTTCTCAAGTGACCTTGACATGCTGTAAGTTTAAGTAGTCTCATCATGATGTGAAATGGTAAGGGTGAATATAGCAAATCTGTGTCCTAAAGAAAATCATACACATACCACATATAGGGAGCCTCTTTCCACACTATTGGCTTCCGAGTTGTTGAGAATCTTATCTCTTCCAAGCACCTCCCTAAAACTTACTAAGGGTAGCTTTGCTCCTTAACCAGCCTTGCCATTTTGGATTTTCAGGATATTGACATGTTGAGTGAGAATTATCTCTTCTCATTCAGTGATTCAAGAGATGTAGGTGGCAGGAAAGTATATACTCTGTAAGGTGTAATTATCCGTTTTTAGCACTGAGCTTGTCAATGCAGCTCTGATTGTGATACTTCTACATAGCCTGATTAAATCAAAGCCAGGTTAGGGCATTAGGATTAAGGACATAAATGAATTGTAATTACATCAGAGCCAGCCAAATTAGCGAGTCATCAGTAATATAAGCAACGCTAAATGGCATCTAATTCTGTATAATAATTAATTTGGTTCTCCACTAAACAAGACGCGACACATTGGTCTTTTATCAATCCACAAAGGGCTAGTTAGCCTTGAGCATTTTTGGTGCATATTGGCCTGAAATAAGCATAGGGGTTCTCAGAAATAACATGATAAAACCTTCCTTTTTCATATTTTTTCCTCCTTTTAAAGTTCCTTTTAAAGTCTAAACCCAATGCAGGTTACTCCATTGGTTCCCAGTGCACTAGGTATCTCTGCTGTTAGGTTTGTCTACTCTCTTATACATTTGCTCCACTTCAATTGTTTACTATATCTGCCTCATGGACACTGAATGAAGAGGAGCTTGACAAGTTAGAGTTTGTGAAAATGACAACCAAAAAAATGATCAGTGACTTGTCACTGGAGCTGATTTATGATGCAGGATTAAAGCAGTGTAGGCAAAGGTTAAGTTAGGACCTCTGAAAGTCTACAAATATTTCTGAAGAGTGTAAGAACCAAGGAAAGAGGAATTATTTAGGGTGATGTGTAGAGATTAAATTAGGCAACTCAAGGTTTAGGATTAATATCAGGAACAAAAACATCTTGGCAGTTAAATCTATGGAACTGTGGTATAAAATCCCAAGGGAAATGGTGTAAGTGACACACCAAGAATCAGGGTGTGGTAATTAAACAGGAAAAACTGCTTACAAATTAACTGTGTAGTGTATAGTGTACAAATATACTGCATATTCTTATTTGCCCTCCTGCTAGCTAACACAAACCTGGACATAGTGGGGCTCACCAAAACGTGATGGGATCCAACACACGACTGGGTGGTGAACACCCAGGGCTATAGGCTGTACAGGAGGGATAGAACAGGGAGGAAAAGTGGGGGTGTGGCACTCTATGTCAAAGAACAATTCACATCCTCAACAAGTATCACTGGATCAGAGGAGGGGCAGACTGAAGTGCTCTGGGTCAGAATACAAGGGGGTCAGGTGGAAAAGAACTTAACGGTGGGGGTCTACTACACTCAACCAGGGAGAAGAGCTAGACTGGGAATTCTCAGGTCAGCTTGCGGAGGCAGTTAAGTCAAAGGATGTGGTCATCATGGGTGACCTAAACTATCTGGATATTTGCTGGGAAGAGCAGTCAGCCAGGTCTGTCCGCTCATGTAGGTTCCTAGCCGTGTTACAGGAACCTCATCTAACCCAGGAGGTGCACAGTCCCACCAGGGGAAATGCCTTGTTAGACCTGGTCCTGGCCACAAGCGGCAACCTGGTGAGGGGACTATAGGTGCTTGGTCACCTGGGTGATAGCGATCATCGCCTACTGGAATTCACCATCCAGCACAGGGTGACAAAGGCCTGCAGTAAGACAGCAGCCCTGGACTTCAGGAGGGTGGATTTCATTGAGCTAAGGAGACTAGTTGGGGAGGCACTGAGGTCCCAGAGGGGTGGGGAGTTGGGAGTCACAGAAGAGTACACGTTCCTGAAGGAGACGATCCTCCAAGCACAAAGTGTGGCAATCCCATCATGGATCAAAGGGGGCAAAAGTGCTCAAAAGCCCCCATGGCTCACCAAAAGCATCTAGGAATATCTCAAAGCTAAAAAGGAGGCGCACATCCAATGGAAGGGAGGGGCCATCGCCAGGGAGAACTATGCCTCTGTTGCTCAAGATTGTAGGGGGGCAGTCAGGAAGGCGAAGGCAGAGATGGAACTGGGACTAGCTACCCAGATCAAGGATAACAAAAAATTCTTTTTTAAATACATAGGGGGTAGAAAGAAGGTTCTGAGTAATATGAGGTCTCTGCAGGACATGCTTGGAAATATCGTGCTCTCACCACACGACAAAGCTAGCCTATTTAACAATTTCTTTGCCTCCATTTTTCTGAGCAGGGGCCAGGTCATCCCCCTCCACCGGGATCCCCAATGGTCCCAGGGGAGGTGCAGCCAGGCCCAGGGTTAGTGAGGACCTAGTCAGGGAACTTCTGGTGGGACTGGATGTGTCCAAATCAGAAGGTCCTGATGATCTCCACCCCAGAGTGCTGAGGGAATTAGCAGAGGTCATTGCAGGACCCCTGGCACAGCTTTACAAGCACTCAAGGTGCTCTAGCAAGGTGCCAGAGGATTGGAAATGGGCCAATGTGGTCCCCATTTTCAAAAAAGAGAGGAAGGAGGATCCAGGAAATTATAGGCCTGTTAGTCTTACCTCAGTCCTGGGGAGGCTCTTTGAGAAAATTATCCAGGTGCACATCTGAAAGAGGCAAGCAGGGGAGTGTATGCTTAGGGGCAACCAACATGGGTTCATTAGAGGCAGGTCCTATCAGACCAACCCGGTGGTCTTCTATGACCAGATCACAAAATCATTGGACGCAGGTGTTGTGGTGGACGTAGTTTTTCTGGACTTTAGGAAGGCCTTCGACACTCTCTCTCACCCCATTCTCATTTAAAAATTACGAGATTGTGGTGTCGGTGCCTACACAGTCAGATGGGTTGCCAATAGGTGGAGAGCTGCACCCAGAGAGTGGTGCTGGATGGGTCATTTTTGACCTGGAGGGATGTGGGCAGTGGGGTCCCCCAGGGTTTCATCTTCGGGCCCACATTGTTCAACATCTTCATCAACGACTTGGACGAGGGGGTGAAAAGCACCTTGTTCAAATTTGCTGATGACACTAAGATGTGGGGAGAAGTGGGCACGCTGGAAGGGAGGGACAGGCTGCAATTGGATCTGGACAGGTTACAGGGGTGGGCGGATGAGAATAAGATGGGATTCAATACTGACAAGTGCAGGGTACTGCACCTAGGGAGAAAGAACCAGCAGCATACCTACAGGCTGGGGAACTCCCCTCTCGTCAGCACAGAGGCAGAAAAGCATTTTGGAGCCATAGACTCCAAGAAGAACATGGGCTGCCAATGTGGGGATGCAGTAAGGAAGGCTAATTGCACCTCGTCATGCATCCACAGATGCATCACGAGCAGGTCCAAGGAGGTAATCCTCCCCCTCTATATAACACTGGTCAGGCTGCAGTTGGAGTACTGCATCCAGTTCTGGGTGCTGCACTTCAGGAGGGATGTGGACAACATCAAGAGGGTCCAGAGGAGGGCCACTTGCATGATCAGGGGGCAGCAGGGCAGGCCCTACAAGGAGAGGCTACGAGACCTGAACCTGTTCGGTTTCCACAAGATAAGGCTGAGAGGGGATCTGGTGGCCGTCTATAAACTGGCCAAGGGACACCAGCAGGCAATGGGAGAGTCCCTGTTCCCCCGCGCGCTACTAGGAGTAACAACGAATAACGGTCATAAATTGACTGAGAGTAGATTCAGATTAGATATCAGGAGGCACTACTTTATAGTCAGGGTGGCTAGGATCCGAAACCAACTTCCAAGGGAAGTGGTGCTTGCTCCTACCCTGGGGGTCTTCAAAAGGAGGCTAGATAGATACCTTGCCCGGGTTGTTTGACCGCAGCATTCTTTCCTGCCCATGGCAGGGGGTTGGACTTGGTGATCTGCTCAGGCCCCTTCTGACCCTACCAACTATGAAACTATGAAACTTAAAAGCGCAGGTGTCTGGACTGGCTGATCAATAGGTCTTTATAATTTCTATCAGCAATTGTTCTACAACTCCTGGCAGACATAACACTTAAGATGCAATTAGTCTGTTAATTGTGTCTTAAATAGTAAACTGACCACTTATTGAAGCAATTAATAGTTCCGCAAAAAGGGGAAAGCAGTCACAAAAATATTCCCCAAAAGTGCATAATATTCTGGAAACCAGACACAAAAGTGCCTTAAATTGAACGTGCGATAGAATTAAGGTCTCACTGGGATCTTCAACAGCCCTGATGGGTGATGGGATCCTCGCCAGCTGACGAGCAGTTGATTGTCAGCTGGCTCTGGAACCACACCAAGGCTCAAAGTGTGGTCCTTGACAGACAACTGTCAGCTCATTACCAGCTGAATATGAAACAGCACTGGGGCTCAAACTGGCCCTAGTGCAGTCCTTGCTAGCAATAAGAAGCAGCCTACTATTGGCCCTCTCTGGGACTGCACTGCAGCCAGTTAGAGCCCTGGTGTGGTCCTAATACAGCCAATGATCAGCTGGTTATCATCCAGCTCTGGAGATCTCACCAGGGCCAGTTTGAGCCCTGGCATGGTCTTGGAGACAGCTGACAATCAGCTGATTGTCAGAAACCTGGGATCATGATCCCAGGCTCTCCTTACACCAGTTCCTGATCCCAAAATCACATGTGTGGCATGGCAGGAGGTGCGACTGTTGGGATCAGGGATCTTCATAGATGTAGGTTCATAGATGTAGGGTCGGAAGAAACCTGAGCAGATCATCCAGTCCGACCCCGTGCCCTGGCCAGGAATGAATACTGGGCTCAAAATACCCCTGGTAAATTTAAGCTCATATGACCCCAGCTAGGTAATTATCAAGCCTCCTTTTAAAGACCCCTAAGGTAGGAGCCAGCACCACTTCCCTTGGAAGATCTGATCCCATTGTGCCTTTAAATGAACATCTGTCAGCAGCAGCAGATATTCCTTTTCTATACTGAAGATGATGCCACTGACCTCGTCCTGTTGGAAGTGATTTGCCCCTTGTTTGTCTGACAGGCAAAATTCTCTAGCCAGTCTCTTGGAACTGTGTGGCAGTTGTCCTACTGGTCCGAGAGTTGTGTAGTTATAAATCTTGCACAAAGAAAACTTAGCTGCTTTGAGTCCTTGAACATGATATGACCATCTTGTGCATACTCTAAAAGGGAAAGCTCATTTCATACCATGTTTTTTATTTTGTGGATCCCAAGAGCTGACACAGGTCAGTGTGGCATGCCCCTTAGTTGGTGATTATGGTAGGGGAGTAGCAACATGGCCACTGAATTGTGAAAAGGTGTTTTTGCCATCATGGCTCAATGTTATATAAGTTCTTTAAAATAGCACAGATTGTTAGCCCTGACTCATATGCATGCTTGAATTAGGAACCGATAATAATTTCATTGAAGTCAGTGGAGCTACCGAAGATGAACAAAATTGTAGTATCTCTATGGGATCATGAACTTATTTTTCTGTGAATATAAAAAGGGGGTCCATAATGCTGTTAGATACAATTTTACATTACTACCACATGTTCATATATCCATAAACAGGATATTTTCCAAGGTACAAGTAGTAACTAAGGTCTTTGCTCCCATTGGTTTTAAATATGGATTACATGCTTGCTTGCCACCATGCCATTGAAAATCTCCCTTTAAACATTGAAATATTGGCCAAAATAGAATATGTCAAAAGATAAAAATAATACACTAAAAGTGCCTCCCGTAAGCATACACTGCTTGCATAGCTTCATTGCTTATATGCTTCTTCTCTACATCTTAAACCAACATTTTGTTTTATTTCGTATATCTCAGATGGATTTATCTCTTTCCCCTAAATAATTTTAACATAGTTCAATGCAGTTGTGCTTTTCTTATAATGTTCCCTATGGAGAAGTCCTATTCATGTTCACTCATGCTACAGCAAGACAGGATATCTATGTAATACATTTGCTTAATTGTCAGATATCATGAATTCAGGAGAAATGGTAACTGGGGTGAGACCTGCTCCTATTTGTTCTACTCGATTTGTTTCAAAGATTGCCTGTTCCTGAATTCACCTAAGAGCATCCTACTTTTAAAAACTGCCAGTGCTAGTTCTGCATGAAGTAGAGCCAGCATTATGGGATTTTTATAAATAAAATCCAGTGACATTCATAGCCCTGTAATCAATTACTTGGCTACTTGGCCAAAGATCTGTTGTACTGTAAATGTTTATACACTCAAGAGTGCCTTAAGGCATGCATAATCATTTGGCATACACCATTTGGTGCACAAGTGTAGCGTGGCCTTGCTTACAAAATATGTTCTTGATGACAATTGGAAGTGCAGACTCCATGGACTAGTGGAACCAGTAAGTTCAGCACTGGATATGACAGAATAGATTAGAATTCTGAATATTATTTTAACCAGGCTTTCTATTGATGTATATATGCATATGAATGTGTATATATGTGTGTGCACACATACTTGTCACTGTTGATCACACACATACACACACACAAACATGCACCCATAATCTATACATGTCTATACTCAAAATCTATCATATTGTATGTGAAAAATTTCAAAGTGCTCTCTCAACAAAGGTAGAGAACACTATTTTAATCAATACACTAAATGTCCTGTGTTAAAAATGGGAGAGAGATCCTTCACCTGCAGAAAATGCAGTTAATATAAAAAGAAAGCAAAAGCCCCACTATATTGCAAAACAGAACACAGGGAAACATAACAAAAAAGTTATGAATAAAGTTATGAATAAAGTAAATTCTTCCTCTGATTCAGCTTTGTTAATGCTTTTATGGCTTGTTTGCTGCCTTCTTCGTTTCCAACGCTATGCTGCCCAGAGATACGTCTTACAAACAGGTTCAAGATAAAGAAAGATATGATGATGTTTAAACTGTCACAGTGTAGCCAACACCCACACATTTACTGCAAATCTTTCACTGCTTAGCATTTTCCTAAAGCCTCAGGAGCTGTATGTGTATGTAAAAATTTTAGTTTTCATTAAAAAAGAAAGATCAAGACTAGGGATTTAAACAGAATGTGGAAGATGGATGTTTCCCAAATTAAACTATTTTAATTACTCCGGTGTTTGCTTCCTTTTCTTTTTCTCATTCCCTTTCCCAGCTTGGAGAAACAGCATTTAGAGACAGCTAGCAAATACCCAGAACCAGATAATCAATATTGGGAATAATTAGTGACAGTGCTTTGGTTAAAGAAACAATTTAATTATGATGCAGCTTTGGGCAAATTGCTCAATGATCAAAGATGCTAAAATATATTCTCAAAGTTTTTGGGATGTCAAGGAGCTACTGTATAGCACCTACTATATGCCACTCCTTACTGTTCCTGGAGTGAAATGCCAGAAATGGAGAGTGCTTCTCTGTTTGCCAGTAGTTCCCCACTGCTTTAGGGGTTCCTTATACCTGTTAGATAAGTTACAAGAATCCTCAGGCTTTTATACGTTGTGTGTGGAAACTAGCCCAGCAATTGGGAAACGAACCCAGCAGAGGAGGAGATACTGGTGGCTATGAACTCCTGTAATAGTAGTAGTAGTAAAGCACACCTTTAGGAAAAAAATATACTAGATTAAATGACTAGCCTGACCACCAGGATGTACAGTGGTCTAGCTCTCCTTCTTGTGTCAAAGCTAAGTCGCAATGCAGAAAAGAACCCAGGATTCATGGGCCCAGAGGGAAAAAAAGAAGAGGGAGCATGACTGTAGCTTTGCTGTGGTAAGAATGCTATGCTGCGGGGCCCGGGGGGCAGGAAGACTCCTGGGTTCCAGTATCTGCCATTCAGATTATCTTTACATTTTCCAAATCAAACATTATTGGATAAAATGAACATTTCCCTGAGTAAGTGAAAAGCACATAGAGATCAGTTCCAACATGTAAAAATGGCAAAGAAAATAAATACAAAATGCCTAAATAATTGGATAGCCGAATCACACCATAATTCCAATCTTAAACTAGCGCATCAAAGCCTGAGTTTACTGAGGCTGTGTGTATTTCATTCCAGTGCTAAACACTTATCCTCCTGGCAGTAGAAACCTGTGTCTTGACATCAAACTGTGTCCAGACTAGCACAAACAGCTAGTACTGAGAGGAATAACAGTAGTGTCTTCTGATTCAGCCTCAGGAGGCCTGGGCAAATTGCCATAGATTACATTTTAGCAATCCAGGTAGTAAAAAGCTGGCTTTTCGGGTTTGCTGTACATGAACTTCTGCAGTTACTGTCCTGTTCTTAATGCTGAAATAGAAAAGGCACAGTTATTCTGCCACTTCCATTTTGGTCTCTGTGTCCTAATTACCATGGAAATCACAGTCTGGAGAGAGGCCGTTGTGTTGAACACAAGGAAGTACATATTTTGGCATCTGAAAGGGTGTCCCAGTTTATCTTATTTTCTTTTAATTTTTTTCAAAGTACTGATAAATCATCTTAAAAGTCCGTGTGATTCATTAAATAAAAAAATAAGCTACACATAGCTAGGACTATTTTGCACTTCTAGGGTATGTCTGTACCACTAAATTACAGTGCTGGGCAGCACTGTAGTGAGACGTGGAACATCCATTCCATGTGTTTTAACACCCAAGGAGTAGTGTATCCACCTTAGAGCAGCACTGTGCTTATCCCAGTAGGGCCTGCCTCTCAGCAGAGAGCCACACTGAGGCACACATGCTACTTTTGGTTCAGCAAGATTGTCTATGTAGAGTCAGCCAGGTGATCCCTTGTATGGTACTGTGTGGACATGTGTAATCAGTGCTCATGAATAAACTCCAGAGCTTATTACTTTAGAGGGGTTTTTTTGATCCAGAGCATGCTGTTTGCACATGTGGCCAGAAACAAACCCAGTTTATTCATATACAGCACATGGGGCCTCATCAGAGCAGTCTGGCTTGCAAATATTCAGGGAGTATTTGTTAAATTAAGCCACTTGTCCAAATTCACAGTGAGACATTCATAGAACTGGGAATAGGATTCCTGACACGCAAGTTTCTGTACTAGTCATCACACAGACTCTCCATGGTATATCTACATTTCACATTTCAGTGTATCCAGGGAAAAACATTAAATTAAGAGTTTCCCACATGAATAGGTAGAATTTCACTTAATAGTGAAAGTAGAAGTGATGAATCACAGTGAATCAGGTACTTCAAGTTTTTTCCCCCCACTCATGAATATTCTCAAAGGAAACATTGTATTTTATTGTATACAACACACCTTGAGATAAGATATGCACCTTATTTTTGAAAGATAGAATAAAGTAAACTTATCTTTCCTTGTAGTAAGTAACTGTGTAGCAGCAGCTAGAGAACCAAGCCTTTGCATTGTTCTGCTCATTGTGTATCCCATGCAGTTACTTTTGCTTGGCAGAACCTTCAGCAGCAGAAACTCTTGTTACCATATTTCCTTGCCTGTAATGTGCAACCTAATTTCCAGCCATCTGTTTTTGGAAAACAAGTGTCTGTTGTATTTAAGAAAATGCAGTACCTTGCATGATATGATAGGATCTGAGTATTATGCTTGATTCCTCAGTTTAAGTCACACTTTCCTCTTCCATTCTGTGCCATGGTTTTTATGTACATCTGTCCACACAATGTCTGCTTATATTAACCCTTCCAATTTTCAACAACTAGAAGTGGAAGTGGGAAAATAAATGCATTTTATATTGTCTGCCTCAAGTACCTATGATTTCCAGGTGGTGGAATCTCATCTACAGTGATACTTTTGTCCCATTACACAGCCAGGGTTTTAATTGTCCTTAGGTACATGTCATGTAACGGAGAGAATGAAAGGATGACACCCACAAACAGCTCCGCTTAAGTGGGATTTTTTTTGTTTGTCCTTGTTTTCATGAGATGTCAAAGAAGTTGAGAGGAGTGAAACAACATAAATTTGTTCAAACTCTGGAGATCTGATCCTATTTCTGATTCATTCACAAGACTACTTGTGTGAATAGGGCAAATGAGTTCTGTCTGTGCCTCTGGTTTTAGTCTGTAAAATCAAAATAACAACTTCCTTTGTCTTGCCTGAGGCCCCTTCTACACATTACAGATATTGTACAATTAACTGATCAACTGTGACCAGCTAAACGTGCAAAATACTTATCACATGATAAAAAACTCCAACCAGCTATAAGGTTAGACCTTAAAAATGTTTACTGGCTTTATAGCTGGTTGCTATAAATTTGCTTTAATTAGTATATGTTGCAGGGTCTCCCCTGTGAATGGGAGCCCTGGGAGCTGACAGGACTCCCAGCCACAAAAGCGTACTAGCATGAAACATGCAAGCCCTGGGGATTGCGGCATCCACAATCACTATGGCCCCTGGGTTTCATGCACCTCTGAGTCTGGGAGATTGCAGCTGTCACAGTCCCCCACCCCAAGGGGAGTTTGGGGCACCCCCACAGTGGGGAGCCTTCTCAGTTGGGAGCTTGCTTCTTGCCAGGCCAGGGGGAGCCCAAACCAGGATTGGGCTCCCCCTGAACTGGCAATAAGGCACATGGGATCTAATGTACAATCTCACAATCACACCTCCTGCCATGCATGTGTGGCATGACAGGAGGCACAATTGTATGGATCATTCATTAGATTTCATCGTGCCTTTACCTGCACATGTACAGAGGGCCTGATTTTAAGCCCTTTGGGATGGGGATGTTTGTATCTATGGAATCCAGTTCAAACAAGCTCCAAATTATGTGTTTATGTGATACAAATATATATAATAACTACAAAGTTTTAGAGTGCTGAATTTGCATTTTCAGAACTGTTTTTTTCTTATTGTTATATGCATATGCACCCAATGATAAGCTCATCCACTGGGTTTCCCCAAGTTTTAGGGACCAGTCCTGTCCTTCCATGCATATAATGCACATAATTCCCATTAACTCCCATTAATGTAAATTATGTGCACGCTTGAAGAGAGGAGCAGCCCTCTGCATCTGTGCAGCTCTAATTGCTGTCGGACATATATTACAAGTTGCTTTATCAAGCACCACAGGGGATGATGAGGAGAGGATGAATCACAACCTCTTGGTTCCTTCCACATAATACAGGAGGCAGTGAAAAGTAGAGTTGCTATTTGGAGGTGTGTTTAGGGAGGGAGTGGGGCAGGGGGGGGGGAGGGGGGCAGCATGTGGTGGGGAAGGATCTGTTGCCCAATGATGGAGGATGATAAGAAGTTGATATTTGGAGAGCATATGGGCTAGTCTAAAGAATATGTAATTGATCGTTTGGATTCCTTTTGTAGTATACCATTAAGACATGCTGCTGAGACTGATTAGCAATAGAAACAAGAAAGTCATTTTTTTTAAATCCTGTTTCCTTCCTGCATCAGGCATGGAGTCTGCTGTGATGCCTCTTACTCTGACTTTCCTGTGACCTTGCATTAGGCTGTAGTGAGGAGAAATAGACTGAGCACAGACAGGCTTCAAAAGTGAATTGTTATACTTGAGGGTATTTCTTCACCAGAAAATGAATAATAAAATGAGGAGGGGTTCAACATCTGTATTTTAATCCTGAAGCTCTCTTACCCTGAAACAGGTCAGTTTACTCTAGTGTAAAATGAGGTTAAAGGTACATTCTTGCCTTCACCCATTCTTGGATGCGCTGAGCACAGCTGCCCCTCTTGAGCGTTGTACTCAATCTCTTTGATACTGTCTACTAAGGAAGATGCCTTTGGTGGGGTTACTCACATATTTAAAGTGCTTTTCTGGATCAAACATGTTACCAGATCCCTTAAATTTAGTTGCATTATAGACCCAATGCTGTGAGGTCAGACTGCCCTCCAAGTTCCTCAGCACCCTCAGCTTCTACTGAGGGTTATTTGAAATTGGAGGTACTCAGCAACTTGTGTATGTGTCCTTTGTAATAAAGGTTAATTTTATGATGAGTGTGGATTATTTTGGGCTTGATTTATAGCCTTCTGACCTCAGTGAGGCTCAGGAAGGCCCACCCCATGCATAAAAGGACAGTAGATGCATGGATAGTGCATAGTGGATGCATAGTGGCTTGGATCTTTGGCCAGATTGCAGTCACTTTGCAACCAAGCTTTGGTATAAAGCAGCCCCTGTTGTTAGCAAACTTTACTATAGGACAAAAAACTCTCTGTATAAGGATCTTCCAGTGGTGCAGAGCTAGTGTAGCCAGAGCAAAGGAAACTCTGACCTCAGCCCCCTGAAAGTACAGCCACAGAGAAAAAGGAGAATGGCTAGGGCCCCTTTGTAAACTAGCAATCCCCAGCCACTATAGCAGCACCTTGGAGCCATTGGCAACCTGGGTAAATTACAGTAGCCTTTAGGATACTATAATTTATGTCATTTTTGTGCAATGCACAGCTAATCCCAGACAGGAAAAGAACAAAAATACTTTGAATCATCCCTCTCCTGAGATGCATGCTATGCATCTTGCGTTACATCCAAGGTCCTGGGCCACTACAGTATCATTTAGGGCACTGGTATGATTAGTCGAAAGCTATTCAAGGAGTCTTCAAGGATGTATTCATGTGATTATATTTACTTTCATGAAAATGGTGGAAGCAGATTTTCCTGGGATTTAGTAAAGTGCTAGTTAGCGTAAACAATGAGCCAGTTTTCAGACCACTTAATTCAAATGCTATATTTAATGGTGGGAATGGCAATCTACAGATGCCTGTGGCTGATTTCAAATTAAAGCATAGGAGGTTCAATTTTGGTGCAAAACTAGGCAATATGCATTCAAAGGAATAGAACTAGCTCACTCCATTTAACGATGCATTATTATACTTTCTTTTGGAGAGCTCTAGTTTTTCTGAAGTTAAATATGATACATATGGGGAAGAGATTGAAGTACATTAATTGCCTTATTCATCACATCATTAAAATTATAGGTCTTGCTACAGAGTAGTTGTGATGTCTTATTGTGTTTCTGGTATACATCATTAATAAAAGCACTCTTGCTAGTGGTGTGCAAGATGTACTTTCTAAATAACTATAGAGTGATTTGGGGCTCACTTATGCAACATATTGCTACAAACTATTGTAATACCCCTGGCACTTGCTTAAACTCATTGGGCTAGTGATGGAATTAATGAGGCTGCTGCTACTGCAGTATGCTGAGCACGCTCAGTTCCTTTACTGTTCTTTGTCTGCAGTGAGGCTCTTGTCTTTCAGTGCTGGCTGCCGCTCTGTCTCCAGGGCTGATCCTAGAATCAGATAATGAACAGCATATCAGTGCAGCAGAGGGGGTAGGGGGCGATGGGAGAAGACTTATTATTCCTTCACTCTCAAACAAAACAAAATCATTGAACTGTCAGGGTCATTAAGGACCCTGGGGTTGTCATGGAAACGACCTTTGGGGGTTTATGGCTGTTAATGCATGAGTGACTGTCTGTATTATGTGTGTGTGGAAGGGGTCACAGTTTTGTTGGTGGCTTCTAAAAAAACTGGATTGGATGGCTGGCGTTCAAAAAGAAATCACTGTGCTCCATGGTGTGACTAACTATTTTGGATGTTGCAGGCTTCAGGGGGAAAAAATGAAAAGCTTTACTGACAAATATTTAGACAGATGCATAATTGCTCATGGATTTCTTTACATCCGTACTGCAACTTTGTTTCCAAGTTTTAGGCAATAAACTCAAATTTCTTTTTGCTGTCCTGGAATATTTTAAAAACCTGTAAACAAATAATTTGGATTCAGAGGAATTATTTTGAGATGGCAATGTTGCAAGGCGATGTCTGGAACAGAATGTAAGAATGTAAGTAACTGTAGGATTATAAGAAACTCATCCTGAGAGAGAGGCTGCTCTTTTGGACTAAGGAGACCTGAATTTGACTTCTGGATCTGACACAGATTTCCAGTGTGATCCATCACAACCAATGGATAAAACACCCATTAAGTTCAACATGAAGGATGATGATACTTTGTGACATCACAGGGGTGTTTGAAGGTTAAAACCGTTAATGCATCTGAGCCACTTGGGTACTGTAGTGATGTGGGATGTATATATACACAGAGAGGATCACAGTGGAATTAGTGGATCAGTGCATCAGTTTTGCCCAATGTCCTTAAGTTTCCAGGTGGATGCCATTTTGACTTTTTGCTTCATAAGCTTCCATTAACAAAATGTTTGATACAAGCCTTGGTCTTCATCCTTGGACACAAGGATGCTTTCTTCAACTGGATGCACAGAAAACTAGGAGTAGGATGTATGGAGCTGAAAATAGAGACACCAAAGCAGATGTAATATGAAAAAATAATTGAAAACAGGGTGACTCCCTCCTGTAGAGCCAGTAATTGTGAGGGAATACCATCCATTCCCACCCTAGTAAGACTAGGGAGATCAGTGAGCTACAAAACAACCATTATTTACTTTACCTTTGGAAGTAGTAGCTAGTAGGGGTGTGGAAAATGGGCTGTATTCAATTCAGATTTGGATTTGACCTGAATCAGGCCCAGTCATAAGATTCATTGATTCAGATCACTGTCCCCAAATCTGAATCTGAAGATTCAATGCTGATTTGGAAGAATCAGCAATTCGGCCATAGACACAGCTTTAAAAAATTTTTCTACACACCTTGAAGTACCAGGCGCAGCTCATGAATGCTGCAATGGTGGGGCAGATGGAGTGTCCCACAGAAAGAAAGAAAGACTTTGACTTTTAAGAGGCATTTATTCCAGGGAGGATGACAAATCAGGGCCAGTAGAGAGTATGTACAGGTTGGCCCGAACACCTGGGCCTCACGGACATGGCCTGGGCTCATGGCCTGCAAGGCCTGCCCGTACACTCTAGACTAAAAACCACAACGAACAAAAGGACTATTTACATATTTACAGTTCTGCCAGCGGGGACACCCATGGGGGGCCTCAGGGGTCGACTCGCGTGAAACAAAGTCCAAGGCCTTGGCCCGCTGGACGTGTCTCTGCAGCTTGAGCAGCCGGTGGTGTTACAGGGCGAGGAGCAGGCGTCCTGCCTCGACTCAACACAGCGCCCCCTCGAGAGCCCAGCATTCCTCGAAGGTGGGCACCATCTGCCGCAGGACCACATGCTCAAACTCGAGTGAGAGGCAGGCCCACACCAGCAGGCGGAAGAGCTGCAGGGCGTTGACCATCCCGGTCCCGGCGAGCCGGTTTCGCCAGCTCTTCAGGGTGGCCATCTTGGCCTGGCCCAGCAGGAAGTTGGCCAGGCTGACCAGGGCTTGCTCAGCCGCCCGGTAGGAGAAGGAGTGGATGTAGATGTCCTCCGAGAAGTCCCAGCCCAGTGCCCAAAGCAGCGCACCCAGGGTGGCAAAGAGCAGCTGCAGCTAGGGGCAGTCAAGGAAAGCATGGAAAATGTCCTCGTCCCGCACCCCTGGGCAGAAGGGGCAGGCCGCCGAGGCTGCCGGGTCCAGGTGGCGAACAAAGGTGCCGGTGGCCAGGATGCTGTGCACGAGTCGCCACTGCAGGTTGCTGGTCTTCTTGGCAGTGCGTGCCTTATACAGCGTGCGCCACGCTGGGGTCCCGGGCTGTGCCAGGCGCCACCGCCACACAGTGTCAGGGCGGCCGGCCAGCACCTGGGCATGCTGGGTGCACACCACCCACGCGTAGAGGCCCTTGCAGGGCAGGGTGCCAAAAGGGCAGCCTGTATTGCTGCTGGGGGGCACTGGGAACCTGAGCAGCATGTTGGACCGCTCAGCCAGCTCGCCGGGTACCGCTGGGATGATGGGCAGTGGTGGGAAGGCATCGTGTGTGGCGGGTCTGGCAAGCCTGGAGATAGACTTCCAGGGCAGTTGTTGCTTCCTTCCAGAGAGCGCCCCTGATGGTCCGCAGAAACTGGCCTGCGGTGCGGATGGAGCGCAGCACCAGCGGGGCAGCCAGGGCTTCGGGTGACAGCCAGGCCAACCGAGCAGGGTCCAGGAGGTGCTCCAGGTGGGTGATGCGCACCTTGATGAAAGCTGCCGCGAGGCTGGCGGAGGCCAGGCTCGGCGCGACACGCTGCAGGGCTGGGTTGTAGACCAGGGGCTCCCGAAGCAGGTGCGGGAACTGCAGGTGCCTGGCCTGGGGACAGAGATGGAAGGCTGCCCACCAGGCCCACACCATGCTGTGGTAGAACGGGGGAAGGACCGCCCTGTTCAGGAAGGTGAGGTCCAGCAGAAACAGATCCCAGTCAAAGCTGAGGCCCCCCACTCGCCGCAGGAATTGGCACACCAGCTGCTGCCACGGGAGGTGGCCCTCGACGTACAGGAGCCGTTGGAGGGCCTGCAGCTGGTAGGCGGCCACCTTGCTGGCCAGGTCGATCAGGCCTTGGCCCCCCTCACCAGTGGGCAGGTAGAGGGCAGCTTGTGGGAGCCAGTGGTGTCCGTCGCACAGGAAGGCCACCAGGAGCCACTGCAGTCTCTCCAGGAGCTCCGGTGGAGGGTCCAGCACTGCACAGCGGTGCCACAGGGTTGCCACCGCCAGGTTGTTGATGACAAGAACCCGGCCACGGTAAGAGAGGGCGGGCAGGTGCCAGCGCCAGCGCTGAAGGCGGGCCTCCACTCCCTCTGCCAGGTCCTCCCAGGTGCGGGCCGCAAAGGCCGGCGGACCCAGGAACACTCCCAGGGCTTTGAGGCCTTCCCAGCACCAGACGTGGCCTCCCGGCAGGTCCAGAAGCAAACATGCCGGCCCACATCCCAAGCAGGAAGGTGTCGCTCTTGCCCCAGTTGATGCGGGCCAATGCGGCGAGCTTGTAGGTGCGTTGGCAATCCACCAGGGCCTGCACATCCTCCTGGCTGCCCAGGAAGACAGTCACGTCATCCGCTTACACCGTCAGCCAGATCGGGAGGCTGGTGGGGGGGCCCGGTGCCGGTGGCAGGGCTAGGCTGGTCAGGCGACGTCGCAGAGTGTGCAGCAGTGGTTCAACAGCCAGGGCGTACAGCACACCCAACAGGGGGCAGCCCTGGCATATGCCGTGATGCACAGGGAACAGGGAGCACAGTGCACCATTCACCTTGAGCAGGACGGAGGTGTCGTGGTACAGAACCCGGAGCGCCGTGGTGAAGAGCAGCCCAAAGCCAAAGGCCTCGAAGGTGCCGAGCAGGTACCGGTGGTCGACATGGTCGAAGGCCTTCTTCTGGTCCAGGGAGACCACGCCGACGTCCAGGCCAAAATCTCCACGGCCGTGAGCAGGTCACGCAGCAGAAACAAGTTGTCCTGGATGGTCCTGCCCAGCACACAATAGCTCTCCTTGGGCCCGATGACAGAGGTCATTACAGTGCGGAGATGGTTCACCAGCGCCTTGGCCAGGATCTTGTAGCCGGCGCACAGGAGGGAGATGGGCCGCCAGTTCTTCAGGCAGCCAAGGTCGCCCTTCTTGGACAGCAGGGTGAGCACTGCCCGGCAGCAGCTGGTCGGCGGGGTCCCATCGGTGAGGCTATCGAGGAAGACGCAGAGGAGGCTGGGCCCAAGGAGGGGCCAGAAGGCTCTGTAAATTTCCATGGGCAGGCCATCAAGGCCCGGGGCCTTGCCCAAGGCAAGCCCCCCCACAGCAGCCTTGAGCTCCGCCAGGGAGAGTAGCACTCCGGGGCCTCGACCTGCGAAGCACCAAGGCACGGCAGGTCCTGACATAGCTCCTGAGTGGCCTGTGGACAAATGGGCTCAGCTGCAAACAAGTCCCGATAGATGGCGACGGCATGCCCCCACACTCTGCCTGGGTCCGTGAGCAGCCATCCCTCCGGGGTCTTGAGATGGTCCAGCATCTTCTCCACGGCCCGCCACCACTGCAGGCCAAAGAAGAAGCCAGTTGGGGCGTCGGCCTCTGCCAGCTCCTGGCAGCGGGCACGTACCCGTGCACGGTGGGTCGCACCCTCCGCCAACTCCCGCAGGCATTTCTTGCGGTACCGGAGGCTCTTGAGGAGTGCCACGTCATTGTCCGCATGGAGCAGGGCTGCCTCAAGCTCCACCACATCCTCCTCCAGCTCCTGAGTGCGGCGGTGGAGCTCGCTCGTTGCCCGCTGGCAATACTGCTGGCAGAATGCCCGGATCTGGACCTTTCCCACGTCCCACCATAGGCACCAGGAGGAGTAGTCTGCTCGTGCTGACTCCCAGCTCCTCCAGAGGTGGGCAAAGCAGTCCCTGAAATGGGCATCCTGCAGCAGGCTGACATTGAGGCACCAGTAAGGGGTCCGCGTGCGTGCTCTACCAGGCAGGCTCAGTTCGCAGCAGACCAGGGCATGGTCTGAGAGGCCAGATGGAATGATGCGGCTGCTGCGCAGTAACGGCAGGTGGTGCTGGCTGATGGAGAGGTGGTCAAAGCTGGCCATGGCGAGCCCACTGGCACTCATCTTTGCCCAGGTGTATTGTCGCGCGTCAGCATGGTGGACCCTCCAGGCATCCATGAGGTCCGCCGCCTCCAGCACGGTCCGCAGCTTGCGGGCCAAAGGCAGGAGTGGCTCTGACCCCATCTGATCTAGCAGTGCATCAATGGTGCAGTTGAAGACCCCACCCATGAATCCTTCTCGCTGGCATCACTCAGGAGGTCGCCCAAGGTCTCTAGGAAGGCAACCCTCTCTCTCCCATCGGTGGGCACGTAGACGTTGACAAGGAGCAGGCTCTGGTGTGTCAGGGTGACGTGGACGGTCAGCAGCCAGCGGGGGATGACCTCTCATGCCACCGCTGAGTCGTACCACAGCAGCAGTGAGAGGAGGGTCGCCACTCCTGCGCTGAGGTTGGTGCCGTGGCTCAGGAACAAGCAACCTCTCCAGGCGGCGTGCCAGTCGGCTTGAATGTGCACGTTGCTGTGTGTCTCCTGGAGGAAGGCAATCGCCAGTTGCTTTTCCTGCAGGCCCTCCCGGACGGCCGTCCGCTTCACCGGGTCTCTGCAGCCGTTGGTGTTTAGTGAGGCAATTGTGGTAACCGCCATGAGCAGGAGAAGAGAGAGGAAGGGTAGTCAGGGTACCGGCGGAAGAGAAGGTGACAGAGCCGGGCAAAAACCGCAGAGACAGTGGAAGGCCTATCGTTGCCCTACCCTATTCCGTGGGCCTGCCTCAGCCCCACACCTCCCTCACCTGGGTCACCAGCTTCTCGAGCCAGAAGGCATGTTGACTCATGCCTGGGTCCCGGCACATGAGCCTCGCCACATCGCTAGCGGCACGGACATACTGCATAGGGTCCGGGCACCATTGCCGGATACTCTCGGCCACATTCCTCTGGTCCTTGTTCTGGTCCAAGAGGTTGAGGAGACCTCCATAGCCGGGGGCCACCCAGGGGGCATTCTCCAGAAGGAGCTGGATATTGCCAACTGACAACCAGCGGGGCTGTACTCTGGGAGGGGACTTCCCAGTGAGACTGGTGAAAGTGCC
Organism: Alligator mississippiensis; assembly: GCF_030867095.1. NCBI lineage: Eukaryota > Metazoa > Chordata > Crocodylia > Alligatoridae > Alligator > Alligator mississippiensis. The sequence continues at coordinate 32,323,321 of NC_081829.1, forward strand.
CTCAATGGCCATGCTCCATTGGCTCCATTGGCAGTCAGCCGGTGCCCTGGCTGACTGCTCTAATGGGCACTGGACAGCTAGGTGGGAGCTGCCGCTGCAGCGGCGGCATGAATTCCTGCCCTGGGAGAAATACACCACATAGGACCTCCCATCCAACACAAAGGTCAAGGAGGGAGGCAGTTTCCGGGTTTCACCCATGAGGAGCATGAATGCCTGCCTCCAAAAGGACAGGACGTGTCTGAGCTTGGGGTCCCTATTCCCCATGGTCAGCCTGTGCCAGGGGCTGGTGAGGACACCATAGCGCTCGAATGCGTTGGTGAGGTCCCAGTCTGGCAGGTGTGGGGGGATGTTGGAGGCCACCACCCACGCTACCAGGGTCTCCAGGGGCATAACCAAGTGGTGGACTCCCGAGATGCCCAGCCCCGCCGCACACACCTCCCTCACCAGGCTGGGAGAACTCAAATATACAATGGGCACTGAATTTACCAAGGAGGCGTACTGGATGCTCCGGTGTCCCAGCAGGTCCACCAGAGATCCGGTGCAGTCCTCCACCCTGACATAGAGAGGGGCATGCACTCGCAGGCCATGGCTGAGGGGAAGGTCCGCAGAGACATCCCCATGCCAAGTGCCCTGGCTGCTCGCAGCCATCTGGGCAGGAGAGGGTTAACTCTTCCACAGGAGGGAGAGGGGGGAAAAAAAAAGCCTCAAGCTGACGCCAGGGACTGGGACTGGGAGGGGGCTGAAAATGCCCCAAAATCAGCCTGGGGGGGGCGGAGCAACCCTGCAGGGGCTCAGGGCAAGCCCTATGGTGGGGGGGGGATGGCAAAGACCAAGGTAAGGGGCCCTGGGGGAGGGAGGCAGCAGGAATCAAAGGGAGAACTGAGGCGGTGGTGGGGGAGGGGCAGAGGCAAACGAGGCTGCCAGAGCCCAGGGGAAAAATGCTCAGAAACTGGGGGGAAGGGGCAGGGAGGGGGTCCCCAAGCACAGGCTGGGGAGAGGCAAGGTTTGGGAGGGTGGGGAGAGGAACAGGAGGGGCAGGAGTGCAGGGGAATGCGCAGAAGGCACCTGAGCTGCAGGAGCTCAGAAGTGCTTCACCTGTCGGTGGCCATCTTAAAGGAAGGAAGGAAGGACTTTTGACTTTTGACTTTTAACAACTTTATTTCACAAAAGATCAGGTACAGAAAGCAAAAAAACCATCAAACCACACCAAAGAGAAACCATTCCAGGACATTCAGAACATCACACCGTGACAAACACCTTCGCAGTAATACACATCGTGTCTAACATGCTATTTATATATATAGCCCTCGAGAAACGAACAATTCCACCCTTCCCTGTCCCATAGTACACGTACAAAACCCTTCGACTTCTCACCCCGAGAAAATGAACAAAAGCAGCCTGGTGAGGGCCCAGGGCACGGCACAAGCCGGAAGCCACAGTCCGCCACTGCGCCCGCCCGGTCGCCCAGACCGGTCACGACATCAGAGCGCGTATTTGAGACGGCCGTCCTCCACGTGGCACAGCGCTCCCTCAAGGGCCCAGAGTGCCTCGAAGGCGGGCACCCCCCGCCGGAGCACAGTGTGCTCAAACTCCAGCGAGAGGCGCGCCCGCACTAGGAGGCCAAAGAGCCACGGGGCATCGTCTGAGCCGGTGCCGGCAAGCCGGTTACGGCGGCTCTTGAGGACGGCCATCTTGGCCTGGCCCAGCAAAAAGTTGGCCAGGCAGATGGCGCCCCGCTCGGCCGCCCGGTATGGGTAGGAGCATATGTAGGTGGTCTCTGAGAGGCTCCTGCCCAGCGCCCGCAGTGGCAGCTCGAGGGTAGCAAAGAGCGGCCGCAGGCAGGGACAGTCCAGGAAGGCGTGAAAGAGATCCTCCTCCACGCCCCCAGGGCAGAAGGGGCAGGCCGTCGAAGCGGCTGGGTCAAAGTGGGACGCAAACGTGCCAGTGGCTAGGATGCCGTGCAGCAACCGCCACTGCAGGTCGCCAGTCTTCTTGGCGGTCGGCGGCTTATACAATGTGCGCCACGCCGGGTGGGCCGGTGGGGAAGCCGGTGGCCCCAGGCGCCGTCGCCACGGTGTATCGGGGCGTCCCGCCAGCACCTGAGCATGGCGGACACAGACCACCCAGGCATACAAGCTTCTACGCGATAGAGAAGCAAAGGGACAACCCATGTCACTATCGGGAGGCATGGGGAGCCGCAACAGAGTGCCCGGCCCACCGGCCAACTCCGCGGCCACAGCCGGGGTGACCGGCAGCGAAGGGAAAGCCTCGCTCGCGGCATCCGCGGCCCGCGGGATCTGGCGCGCACGGAGATGTTCGTCCAAGGCGGCCGCCGCCACCGGCGGGAGGGCGGCGCGGATGTCACGCAGGAGATGACCCATGGTGCGGATGGAGCGCACGCCCAGCCGTGTGGCCAGCGCCTCGGGCGAGAGCCAGGCTGACCGAGCGGGGTCCAGGAGATGGTGCAGGCGGAGGACACGCGCCTGGATGAGGGTGGCCGTGAGGCTGGCAGAGGCCAGGCTCGGCACGGAGCCCCACAGGGCTGAGTTGTGCACCAGAGGCTCCCTCAGCAGCTGCAGGAAACACAGTGTCCGGGCTCGAGGCTGGAGGCGGAAGGCGACCTGCCAGGCTCGTACCACGCTGCGATAAAAGGCCGGAAGCACCGCCCAGTTCAGGAGCGTGGGTGTCAACAAAAAGAGCTCCCGGTCAAAGCCAAGGGCGCCGACCATCTGTAGGAACCGGCACGCCAGTTGTTGCCATGGCAGCTGCTCCTCGCTGTAAAGCAGTCACTGAAGGGCCTGCAGGCGGAAGGCCGCCACTCTGCTGGCCAGATCAACCAGACCCTGGCCCCCCTCGGCAACAGGCAGGTGAAGGACGGCTCGTGGGAGCCAGTGGCGCCCATCCCAGAAGAAGTCCACCAGGTTGCGCTGGAGTCTCTCCAGGAGATCCGGTGGGGGGTCGAGCACGGCGCACCGGTGCCACAAGGTCGCTGCTGCCAGGTTGTTGATGACAAGGACGCGCCCCCGGTAGGAAAGGCTGGGCAGGCGCCAGCGCCACCGCTGCAGGCGGGCCTCCACCCCCTCCTCGAGGTCGTCCCAGTTACGCGCCATGAAGGCCGGTGGCCCCAGGAACACGCCCAAGATCTTGAGGCCCTCGCGGCGCCATGTGAGCCCCCCCGGCAAGTCCGGGGGGAGCGTGCCAGTCCATGCGCCAAGCAGCAAAGTATCGCTCTTGGCCCAGTTGATGCGGGCGGAGGAGGCACGCTCATAGGCACGCTGGCAATCCGCCAGGGCCCGCACGTCTTCCTGAGTGTTGAGGAAGACGGTGACATCATCCGCATATGCCGACAGCCGGAGAGGAGGCCTAGCAGACGGGCCGGTGGCCACTGGCAGGGCCACACCACTCAGGCGGCGTCGCAGCATGTGCAGCAGCGGCTCGATGGCCAGGGAGTAGAGCATGCCTGACAGCGGACACCCCTGACGAATGCCCCTGCGTGCGGGGAACGGAGCACACAGCACACCGTTCACCTTGAGCAGGCTGGAAATGTCTCGGTACAAGACCCGGAGGGCCCCGGTGAAGAGGGGCCCAAAACCAAAGGCCTCCAGAGTCCGGAAGAGATAGGCGTGGCCCACCCGGTCAAAGGCCTTCTCCTGGTCTAGAGAGATGACGCCGATGTCGAGGCCAAAGAGCTCGCTAGCTGTGAGTAGGTCCCGCAGCAGGAACAGGTTGTCTTGAATGGTCCTGCCCGGCATGCAGTAGCTCTGCTCGGGCCCGGTGAGAGAGGCCATGACCGCGCAGAGGCGGGTGGCCAACGCTTTGGCCAGGATCTTATAGTCCGCGCACAGCAGGGAGACCGGCCGCCAGTTCTTCATGTAGCCCAGGTCTCCCTTCTTGGGCAGCAGGGTCAACACCGCTCGGCGGCAGCTGATCGGCAAGACCTTGTCAGCGAGGCTGTCCTGGAAAACGCGCAGGAGGCTGGGGCCGAGGAGAGGCCAGAAGGTCTTGTAAAACTCAGCAGGCAACCCATCGAGGCCCGGGGCTTTGCCGGAGGCGAGGCCGGCCGTGGCGGCCGCCAGCTCTTCCAGGGACAAGTCCCGCTCAAGCTTTCCGGCCTCCAGGGCATCGAGACGTGGTAGGCCCTCGTGGAGTTCCCACGTGGCCTCGGGGCACGACGGCTCGGCCGCAAACAGGTCACGATAGAAAGCGACAGCATGTTCGCATATTTCGCCGGGCTCTGTAATTACCCGGCCCTCAGGAGTCTTGAGATGGTCCAAGACTTTGCTCGCTGCCCTCCGCCGCTCCAGGTTGAAAAAGAAGCGGGTCGGGGCGTCAGTTTCCGCCAGTTCCTGGCAACGGGTGCGGATCCTCGCGCCGCTGGCCGCGCTCTCCGCCAAGTCGCGCAGACATTTCCTGTGGAACCGGAGGCTCTTGCTCAGTGCTGCGTCACTGCCAGCGGCCAGCAGAGCAGCCTTGAGCTCCGCCACGTCCTCCTCCAACTCCCGGATACGTCGGCGCGTCTCGTTCGCGGCCAGCTGGGTGTACTGCTGGCAAAAGGCTCGGATCTGTACCTTGCCCACATCCCACCACAGCTTCCAGGAGGAGTGGCTCGATCTCACAGCCTCCCACCTCCTCCAGAAGTGGGCAAAGCAGTCCCGGAAATAGGAGTCCTGAAGCAGGCTGACGTTGAAACACCAATAAGGTGCCCGCGCACAGGCTCTCCCCGGCAGGCTCAGTTCACTGAAGGCTAGGTCATGATCTGACAGACCCGAGGGAGCAATGCAGCTGCTGCGCAGGAGTGGCAGGTGGTGCCTGGTGACATAAAGGCAGTCGAGGCGAGCCATGGTGACACCACCGGCACCCATCCTGGCCCAGGTGTACTGGCGCACATCAGGATGCAGGGCTCGCCAGATGTCCACGAGGTCTGCCCCCTCCAAGGCAGATTGCAGCTTGCGAGCGGAGGGCAGGTGGGGCTCAGGCCCTGTGCGGTTGAGGCGCGGGGCAGTGGTGCAGTTGAAATCCCCACCGAGGAAGAGCAGGTCATCATCCTCGCTAGCGTCGCGCAGGAGGGCAGCCAAGTTCTTGAAGAAAACGACCCTCTCCTGACCATCGGAAGGCGCATAGACGTTGATGAGCAGCAGGCGGTGTTGTGCGAGGGTGACGCGGACGGTCAGCAGGTGGCCGGGGACAACCTCCCGCGGCACCACCGCGTCAAGCTGCAGCTGCGGTGATAAGAGTGTCACGACTCCCGCGCGGAGGTTGGTGCCGTGGCTCAAGAACACCTGTCCTCGCCAGGCAGCCCGCCAGGCCGCCTGGTTGAACCTGTCAGAGTGGGTCTCTTGTGGAAGGTGACGGCCAGCCTCTTCTGTCGCAGGAGCTCCAGGACGGCCTCGCGCTTCACCGTGTCTCGACAGCCGTTGACGTTGAAGGTGCCAATGGTTGTGGCTGCCATAGGTGTGGGTGTGGGAGAGGAGGAGCAAAGCAAAGTGCGGGTGGAAGAGCGAGCACCCAAGAGCAGAGCAAGGCAATACAGACAGGTCAGGGAAGGCCTACTGTGCCCTACTCTAGTCGAGGGACCCGCCCAGGCCCCACTCCACTCTCACCCTCTGGGCAAGCTTGTCCAGACGGTAGGCCATCTGGCGTGTGCCCCGATCCTGCTACATGAGCTTGACTGCTGCCCTGGCAGCCTTGACAAACACTTTGGGGTCCGCACACCACTGGGTGATGTGCCCCGCTACATTTTTCTGCCCCTTAGTTAGCTTCAGCAAGGACAGGAGTCCCCTATAGTCAGGAGGGACCCAGGGGGGCTCCGCCAGCTTGGGGTGGATGTTGCCTACGGAAGAGCGGCAAGGCCGCACCCCCGGCGGGAGCTCGCCCGCAACTGCAGCGTCGACCCCCTCGATGTCCAGGCACATCAGCCACCTCTCGTCGTCTGAGTCAAGGACCGGCTCCGCGAGGACATTCCCTGTCTTCTTGGGGGGGGAGGGGCCATCCCGCTCACGACGTCTCTTGCGAGACTCAGAGAGCTGGATCTCCATCTTGCTAACTTCCCCATCTGATCCGCCAGGCTGGGGCGTGACCAAAGGGGCAGCAGGCTCTCCCGCCACCCCCGGAGCCAGGCCACTGGAAGAGAGACATTCGTCACTATCCCTGCTGCCGCCCGACTCCGGAGGCTGGGGGACAGGCGAGGGGAGGGGGACCCCTGAAGGCCCCTCCCCCCCACCAGCTAAGTCTGCCCCGTCGGTGGCTACATCCAAAGGGGCGGGTGGTGTGGCAGCCAGAGTGGGGTCCGGCTCTGTAGTGGGGGGGCCCTCGGCACTGGCCGAGGAGGCGTCTGTCAGGGATGGGGTGTCCTGAGAGGCCCCCCTCATCTCCCTCTCTTTCTCGGGTGGTTGGGAGGATGCCTGAGCCCCATCATCCGATGAGGCTCCAGCACCGCAGTCCCCGGCCACCCCAGCCACTTCGGCCGGGGCAGGCAGGGGGCAAGGGGAAGCGTCCGCCCCTCCACCCGGTGGGGCTGCCGCACTGAGGGCAGGGTGAACCACAGACGGGGGAGGGGGCAGTGGGGCCATGGTAGTAGCACCAGCCCCTCGGCTGGACGATGGCTTCCCGCTGGAGACCCCGGTCCCCTGAGATAGAATGGGGGTGGAAGGAGGTTGGGAGGAAGAGCTCCCAGCCTCCCTGGGACTACTGAGTGCCCCAGAAGTCGACGCGCCGTCTCTCGGCGCTGCCGCAGGTGGTGATGGTCCGGCCGCCTTGCCCTGAGGGCACTGAGCAGCCAGGTGGGAGGAGCCACCGCACTTGAAGCACGTGGTCTCTCCCACAGATAAATAGATAATAAACCTCCGCCCCTCAAGCATGAGGCTCAGGGAGCGAGGCAACGACTGGGGGCCCTCCTTGAGAAGCATGAAGACCTGCCTCCGAAAAGACAGGACGTGCTTCCCCCGAGGGTCCTTGCTTCCCATCGGCAGGCGGCGAAAAGGACTCACAGGAACCCCATAGGCCTCGAGTCCCCTGGCCAGCTCCCGATCGGAAACGTGTGGTGAGACGTTGGAAATCACCACCCTCACTGCCTGAGTCTCTAGGGGCGTGACAGGGTAGTGGATGCCCGCAATGTCCAGGCCCTCCGCACACACCCTGTCAACCAAGGCGGGCTTGCTCAAATAGATCATCGGGACCGTGTTCACGCGCCCCATGTAGCGGATGGTACGCCATCCCAGGAGGGCGGCCAGAGCCTCCACGCAAACCTCAAGCCCCACATGGAGAGGGGTATGAACCCTCAGGCCATGAGTCAGTGGGAGGTCCCGAGAGACATCCTCATGCCAGCTGCCAGGCGTAGGAGCTGCCATTCCTCGCCAGGACAGGGTTAAACTGCAAAGCGCAAAAAAAAAAAAAAAAAAAAAGCCTCAGGCTGACACAGGGGACTGGGACTGGGAGGGGGCTGGGGCTCAGGGCAAGCCCCAAGGCAGGGGGAGATGGCAGGGACCAAGGGAAGGGGCAATGGGGGAGGGAGGCAGCATAAATCAAAGGGAGAACTCAGGCGGGGGTGGGGGAGGGGCAGAGACAAACGAGGCTGCCAGAGCCCAGGGGAAAAAGGCTCAGAAAGTGGGGGGAAGGGGCAGGGAGGGGGTCCCCAGGGACAGGGTGGGGAGAGGCAAGGGTTTTTTTTGGGGGGGGGGACAGGAAAAGGGGGGCAAGGAGTGCGAGGCAACGAGCTGAAAGCACCTGAGCTGGAGGAGCTTAGAAGGGCTTCAGCTGTTGGCGGCCATCTTGAAAGAAAGAAAGAAAGACTTTTACTTACTTACTTTTAACTTTTAAGAGATGTTTATTCGGGGAGGGTGACAAATGGGGGGCAGTAGAGATCATGTACAGGTTGGCCTGAAGATCTAGGCCTCAAGGACAAGGCCTGGGCTTATGGCCTGCCCATACACTTTAGACAAAAAATAAAACACAAAGAACAAAAGGAGTATTTATATATATAGATATATACAGTTCTGCCAGTGGGGATGCCCAGGAGAGCCTCAGGACATCAGGGGTCGGCCCACATGGACAAAGTCCGAGGTCTCAGCTCGCTGAATGTGCCTCTGCACCTTGAGCAGCTGGTGGCATCACAGGGCATGGAGCAGGCATCCCGCCTTGACTGGGCCCAGTGCCCCCTTGATGGCCCAGCATTCCTCAAAGGTGGACACTGTCTGCCGGAGGACCATGTGCTCGAATTCAAGCAAGAGGCAGACCCGCACCAGCAGGTGGAAGAGCTGCAGGACATCGTCCATCCCAGTCCCAGTGAGCCGGTTTCGCCGGCTCTTCAGGGTGGCCATCTTGGCCTGGCCCACCAGGAAGATGGCCAGGCTGACTGCAACCCGCTCGGCCACCCAGTGTCCTCCGAGAAGTCCTGGCCCAGTGCCCAAAACAATGCTCCAAGGATGGGAAAGAGTGGCCGCAGCCAGGGCAGTGGAGGAAGGTGTAGAAAACATCCTCATCCAGCACCCCCGGGCAGAAGGGGCAGGCTGCTGAGGTCACCAGGTCCAGGTGGCGCACAAAGGTGCCAGTGGCCAAGATTATGTGCACCAATCTCCACTGGAGGTCACCAGTCTTCTTGGCGGTAGGCGTCTTGTACAGCATGCACCACTCTGGGGTCCCGGGCCATGCCAGGTACCGCTGCCACACAGTGTTGGGGCAGCTGGCCAGCACCTGGACATGCCGGGCGTGCACCACCCACATGTGGAGTTGCTTCTGGGGCAGTGTGACAAAGGGGCAGCCTGTATTGCTGCTGCGGGGCACAGGGAGCCTAAGCAGTGTGTTGGGCCGGTCAGCCAGCTCACTGGCCACCGCTGGGATAACCAGCAGTGGTGGGAAAGCATCACCTGCGGTGTCCACAGTGGGGAGGGTCTGGTGAGCCTGGAGATAGCCTTCCAGGGTGGTTGCTGCTTCCATCAGGAAGGCGGCCTTAATGGCCTGCAGAAGCCGGCCCATGGTGTGGCTGAAGCGCAGTGCCAGATGGGCAGCCAGGGCTTTGGGTGACAGCCAGTCCAACTGAGCAGGGTACAGGAGGTGCCCCAGGCGGGTGGTGTGCCCCTCGATGACAGCAGCCATGAGGCTGGTGGAGGCCAGGCTTGGAATGACATGCTTCAGGACTGGGTTGTAAACCGGGCTCCTGAAGCAGTTGTGGGAACCGCAGGTGCCTGGCCTGGGGACAGAGATGGAGGCAGCCCGCCAGGCCTGCACCATGCTGCAGTAGAATGAAGTACCACCCCATTCAGGAAGGTGAGGTCCAGCATAAAGAGCTCCCAGTCAAAGCCAAGGCCCCCCACTCGCTGCAGGAACCGGCATGGCAGTTCCCACCACGGGAGGTGGCCCTCGGCATACAGGAGCCACTGGAGGGCTTGCAGCTGGTAGGTGGCCACCCTGCTGGCCAGGTCAATCAGGCTCTGGCCCCCCTCGCTGGTGGGCAGGTAGAGGGCAGCTTGTGGCAGCCAGTGGCATCCATCCCAGAGGAAGTCCACTAGGAGCCGCTGCAGTCTCTCAAGTAACTCCGGTGGAGGGTCCAGCATGGCGCAGTGGAGCCACAGGGTCACCGCCACCAGGTTGTTGGTGATGAGGACCTGGCCAAAGTAGGAGAGGATGGAGAAGCGCCAGTGCCAGTGCTGCAGGTGGGCGTTATGCAGCAGAAACAGGTTATCCTGGATGGTCCTGCCTGGGACACAGTAGCTCTGCTCGGGCCCGATGACGGAGGCCATGATGGTGCGGAGACAGTTCGCCAGTGCCTTCACCAGAATCTTATAGTTGGTGCACAAAAGGGAGATGGGCCACCAGTTCTAAAGGCCCTTCTTGTTCAGCAAGGTGAGCACTGCCCGGCGGCAGCTGGTGGGCAGGGTCCCGTCGGCGAGGCTTGCGCGGAAGACGCAGAGGAGGCTGGGCCTAAGGAGGAGCCAGAAGGCTTTGTAAAATTCCATGGGCAGTCCATCAAGGCCCGGGGCCTTGGCCGAGGCAAGCCCCCCCACAGCAACCTCGAGCTCTGCCAGGGAGAGTTCACGCTCCAGGGCTTTGACCTGCGAAGCGCCGAGGTGCAGCAGGTCCTTATGTAGCTGCTGAGCAGCCTCCGGACAAATGGGATCAGCTGCAAAGAAGTCCCGATAGAAGGCGATGGCATGCCCCCGTACTTTGCCTGGGTCTGTGACCAGCCATCCCTCTGGGGTCTTGAGATGGTCCAGTGTCTTTGCCACAGCCCATCACCTCTGCGGGCCAAAGAAGCCAGTCAGGGCATCGACCTCTGCCAGCTCCTGGCAGCGGGCACGTACCTGCACGCTGCGGGCTGCACCCTCCGCCAGCTCCCGCAGGCATTTCTTGCAGGACCAGAGGCTATCAAGGAGTGCCACATCATTGCCCACATGAAGCAGGGCTGCCTCAAGCTCCACCACATCCTCCTCCAGCTCCTGGGTGCGGCAGTGGAGCTCGCTTGCTGCCAGCTGGCAATACTGCTGGCAGAATGCCCAGATCTGGACCTTTCCCACGTCCCACCATAGGCACCAGGAGGAGTAGTCTGCTCATGCCGCTTCCCAGATCCTCCAGAGGTGGGCAAAGCAGTCCCTGAAATGGGTGTCCTGCAGCAGGCTGACACTGAGGCACCAGTAAGGGGCCCGCGTGCGTGCTTTGCCGGGCAAGCTCAGTTCACAGCAGATCAGGGCATGGTCCAAGAGGCCCAATGGGATGATGCGACTGTCGCACGGTAATGGCAGATGGTGCTGGCCGATATAGATGTGGTCGAGGCGGGCCATGGCAATCCCACTGGCACTTATCTTTGCCCAGGTGTATTGGCACATGTCAGCATGGAGGACCCGCCAGGCGTCGATGAGATCTGCGCCTCAAGCACAGTCCGTAGCTTGCGGGCCAAAGGCAGGTGCAGCTCCGGCCCAGTCTGGTCTAGCAGCGCATCGATGGTGCACTTGAAGTCTCCGTCCACGAGGAGCAGGTCATCGTTCTCGCTGGCGTCATGCAGGAGGTCGCCCAGAGTCTCTAGGAAGGCAACCCTCTCTCTTCAGTCGGTGGGCGCATAGACGTTGACAAAAAGCAAGCTCTGGTGTGCCAGGGTGATGTGGACAGTCAGCAGCCAGCCGGGGACGACCTCTTGTGCCACCGCCAAGTCTTACTGCAGCTGCAGCAAGAGGAGGGTTGCCACTCCTGCGCTGAGGTTGGTGCTGTGGCTCAGACACAAGCAACCTCTCCAGACATCATGCCAGTCAGCTTGAACGTGCACGTCACTGTGCGTCTCCTGGAGGAAGGCGATCACCAGCCGCTTTTGCTGCAAGCCCTCCAGGACAGCTGTCCTCTTCACTGGGTCTCTGCAGCCATTGGTATTTAGTGAGGTAATTGTGGTAACCACCATAAACAGAAGAATAGAGAGGAAGGGTAGGCAGGGTACCGGCGGGAGAGAAGGTGACAGAGCCGGGCAAAAACCACAGAGACAGGGGAAGGCCTATCTTTGCCCTACCCTTTTCCACGGACCCGTCTCAGCTCCCTCACACAGGTCACCAGCTTCTCAAGGTGGAAGGCATGTTGACGCGTGCCTGGGTCCCGGTGCATGAGCCTCACCACGTCACTAGCTGCGAGGACAAACTGCGCGGGGTCTGGGCACCATTTCCAGATACTCTCTGCCACATTCCTCTGGCCCTTGGTCTGGTCTACGAGGTTGAGGAGTCCTCCATAGCTGGGGGCCATCCAGGGTGGGTTCTTCAGAAGGAGCTGGATGTTGCCAACTGAGAACCAGAGGTGCTGTACTCTGGGAGGGGACTTCCCAGTGAGACTGGTGAAGGTGCCTTCAATGGCCAGGCTCCCTAGTAGGCCCCCCTCAGTATCTAGGTCGAGGACCATCTCTGGGAGATCGATCCTCATCCACTTTGGGGGACAAATGTCATCCTGCTCCCGGGGCCACTTGCGGCGCTCAGAGGGCAGGCACTCCATCTCCTCCTCATCAGCCTCGGTGGGCAGGGGAGTGGGCGGTGGGGTGGCAGGACCCTCTGCTGTCTACTGTGCCTGCAGGTCAGGAGGCAGGAACTCTCCCCCTGCCTTGCCACTCACTAGCCCCACTAGCTGGGATGGGGGTGAAGGGTTGCCAGTCATCTCTAGGACACCCTCAGTCATGGCCTGAAGTGGCGGGGTTTCCGGGGGGAGGCAGGCAGGGTGGGGTCATGTTCCCTGGCTACATTTTCCTTGGTGCTGTTCGAGGCAGGCCTCAAAGGGGCAGGAGCTCCTTTTGAAGCTCCTTTTTGCCTCTTGCTGTTAGCTTTTTTTGGGAGCAGCTGGCACCTCCCGCATAGGGGGCAGGCCAGGCTGCTTCAGGTTCATCACCTCCAGGTCCACTGCCTCAGCTGAGGCAGAGGTGGAGGGGAGGTCTCGGTTGCTCCACCTGACGGGGCCCCAGCTCCTGAGATGCCAGCCACCCCAGGTGCAACTGGGACAGGGAGGGACTGGGACTGGGAGGACTCCCCAGACCCTCCGCTGGGCAAGGCATCACCCATGACAGGGGCGGGAGAAACCTGGGAGGGCATCCCAGGCCCCCCCAGGTGGCATGCCAGCTCCAGAGGGATCGATCCCCCCGGATGGAACACGGGTGGAGGGGGGCTTTGCGGATCCCACAACCCCACCCTTTGATGAGGGTCCCACACCAGAGGTGGATGCACCATCCTCCTGGGCGGGTGCAGCAGCCGGTGCCCCAGCTGACTGCCCTAATGGGCACTGGGCAGCTAGGTGGGAGCTGCTGCCGTAGCGTTGGCATGAATTCCCACCCTGGGAGAAATACACCACGTAGGACCTCCCATCCAACACAAAGGTCATGGAGAAAGGCAGTTTCCGGGTGTCACCCGTGAGGAACATGAACGCCTGCCTCCAAAAGGACAAGACGTGTCTGAGCTTGGGGTCCCTACTCCCCATGGTCAGCTTGCGCCAGGGACTGGTGAGGACACCATAGTGCTCGAGTGCTTTGGTGAGGTCCCAGTCTGGCAGGTGCTGGGGGACATTGGAGGCCACCACCCACACTGCCAGGGTCTCCAGGGATGTAACCAAGTGGTGGACCCCCGAGATTTCCAGCCCCGCCGCACAAACCTCCCTCACCAGATTGGGAGAGCTCAAATATACGATGGGACTGAGTTTACCCGGGAGGCGTACCAGATGCTCCTGTATCCCAGCAGGTCCGCCAGAGTTCCAGCGTAGTCCTCCACCCTGACATGGAGAGGGGCATGCACCCGCGGGCCATGGCTGAGGGGAAGGTCCGCAGAGACATCCCCATGCCAAGTGCCCTGGCTGCTGGCAGCCATCTGGGCAGGAAAGGGTTAACTCTCCCACAGGGAAAAAAAAAAAGCCTCAGAATGTGCTGGCGACTGGGACTGGGAGGGGGCTAAAATAGCCCCAAAATCAGCCTGAGCGGGGAGCAGAGCAACCCTGCAGGGGCTGAAGACAAGCCCTAAGGCAGGAGGAGATGGCAGAGACCAAGGTAAGGGGCTCTGGAGGAGCAGAAATCAAAGGGAGAGCACAAGCAAGGGTGGGGGAGGGGAGAGGCAAAAGAGGCTGCAAGAGCCCAGGGGAAAATGCTCAGAAAGTGGGGGAAAGGGGCAGGGAGGGGGTCCCCAAGCACAGGCTGGGGAGAGGTAAGGTTTGGGGGGGTGGGGAGTGGAATAGGGGGCCAGGGAGTGCGGGGGAACATGCAGAAGGGACCTGAGCTGCAGGAGCTCAGAAGGGCTTCACCTGTTGGTGGCCATCTTGAAAGGAAGAAAGAAATCTTGCAATGTTTTTACAATGACGGCTAGATTCTGTGCTCTGTTATACCTATAAGGCTGAAATAATGGTGTTGCATGGATGAAGTGGGTAAAAACTGGCTTAGTCTGTGTTCACAGTAACAGAAGTCAGGGCAGGGTGGCAAATTAGAGAATGACTGGTTCAGAGAAGTACTAAACTTTCATAGAAAACAGCCTATTTCATCAATGCTTTGTGTTAACACTGCCAGGCTGCCACGCCAGGGTTGTAGGAGGTGCCTTCAATTCCCTTTGTTTTTTACAGTTTGTTTGACCTTAGGGAAGTCATTTTAACTCCTTGTGCCTCAATTTCTCACTTATAATGTGGATGTTATAACAATTCTATGTCTCACAATCTTGTGAGCATGCAAATATTAAAGTTTGTGAAAAGCAGTTAAAATAATGGTGGAGGCCAGGCATCCAAAATAGATACATAGATGGGCAGTGTACCCAGGTGTTTCCTGACGTTCCAAAGTCTGTTCTCTGTTATGTCTGTGCACCCTTGGAAGTGGAGGATTCCACCGTGGGGTATATTGACGCACTAGAGCTAAGTGCAGACAGTCAAAAGGCCCAAGGCTAAATCAGCTCAAACTTCATAGGTTCTAACCTGCATAGATTGAACTGATAAGCGAGTGAACAGACATATACTTTTGATTTCAGAAATGCAGCCACATGCCTGCAGTGGCCCAGTTGGGGGACCCTAAAGCACTTCTCTTGTAGGCTGTAGCTGCTAGCTTTGGCCAAGGCTGGCTCACTCACACCATGATGGAGGATTTGCAAAGCATCCTGGGATACTGGGGGATGATGAGTTAACTTGAATCTGGAAGAGATTTGGGACAAAAGTTCAATTAACTGAATTAACCTACATCAGTCAAGCCTGATACTCCATCCCTCCAGGTTTATCTTAAACAAACCAGTTTGGGCCATTTTGAAAGTGGTTTATGTACACTGAACTTCTGGGCTAGGGACAGACATTACACATAAACTGGTTTAAAGTGAACATTACACCTTAACTGGTTTAAACCTGTAACAGAACATAAGTTCAGTGCACATAAACCACTTTCAAAATGGCTGAAACCGGTTTAAGATAAATCTTGTTGAGTGCAGTATCAGACTTAACTGATTTGGGTTAAACTGGTTTATGCAATGTCTGTCCCAGACCCCTTCCTGATTTAAGTTAAATGAGAGTCCCCTAGCATCCCAGATACTTTACAGCCCTGGGATATACTGTCTGCTCAAGAGAACAGGGATGGCCCCAACCCTCTGCTCCCTAGCCAAAGCTCCAGAAGAGACTGCAGGCATAGCAGGGTCTGCCTGGCTTCCCCCTTCTCCCCCCCACCCCCCAACTGCTCGCTGCTCAAGCAGGGATCCCCCCACCACCTCTCCCTTCCTCCATTCCCTCCCCTCCCTACCTCCCTCCCATCTCCCACAGCACAGACCCCAGCCATGTGATATGCTAGCTAATGCTGAGCAGTGTCTGTGTGTCTCCCCAATTTTACTGGACCAGGCAGACAGAACTGTGTCCACTTATGGCTTTTTAGAGGTAATCAACAGGTCAGCTGGTAATGTCCATCTGTTCCTTCCTTGGAAAAAGCTGTTTAAGAAGAGGTTGAACTAATGACGGAGGCTTTTGTTTTGTCGATGGTCTGATAAACATTGTATTATCAGCAAGGATCCTGGTTTTCCCTGATAAAAAATTGCAAATTCTCTGATAAAGCCCCCCAAATCCATAATTAAAATTTAAGGCCCCGCACAACAATCCCCAGCCCTACAGTAAACTGGTTCAACCTAGTCAAGTTGGACTAACCTGCAAAGATTGAATCCATTCAGGCTCAGGCTCTCTGAATGTCTGTCCTTAGCTTTGTTGTGTTACAGATTTGAACTGGTTTCCAATCACTTATACCAGTTTGTGTAATTTCTGCCCCTAGCCCACAAGTAAAAAAGATGATTGGAAAATGAATCCTCTTTTGTTGAATTTTCATGATAATTTCAGAGCTTAGGGTTTCTTGTAATTACAGCAGTTAAAGCACTTCTCTGTGAATTTTCACTCAAGTAGATTAAGAAGATAGCTATATCATTAGAGCATTGAATGTGTTTGATCTGCCAAAGATCTGTGGTAGTTTAAAGGTTATGCAACTTCCTTTTAAGATACAAATCTTCCAGGAAAGTGAAATTATATAAACAATTCTGAATTAGAATAGGCTGGAAAAAGAATTTGGGAAAGTTTAAGAATGTATGTTATTTCTAATTGTATGCATATTTTTGCTGCTGCTTGATTGGCTGCTAGTAATTGCTATTGTAGTTCATTCAAAGAAGCTGAGGAGCAAACATCTTTTAAAGCACCTAAAGTAGACTTCCTGTCCTGTCTTGTCCTGTCTTGTTCTTATGCTTATGTGATACTTGATAATTTAGCATTTCAGGTTTCCTTCAGATTCACATTTTCTGTAGATTCATTTCATTAGGGTTTGCACAGTCTGGCACTGAGATGACAGTAACTCCAAAAACTTGAAGTGAAACTTAGGGCTTATCTCTACTACCTCCATGCTCCATACACTGCCTCTCAGAGTGCCCCTGTAAATTATGTTCTGCCCACTTACTCCCTCTCCAACTGTGCCATAATGGGAAAATTAGACAATATTTATGTATAGAGCTGCTCTTAGCCTCTCTGTCTCCGGGCATTTTTGTTTGCACATGATCTGGTCCAACTGAAGGCCATGTACAGATATTCAATTTCTCCTGAGAGAGAGTGACTGTCCAGGAGAAGCCATGAGTGTAAAGATGTTCAAAATGTTTCTCCTGGAGCAAAAATGGTCACTTGGGGAGAAAAATAATCTGGGAATAACCAGGGTTAAATCACTCCCAGGAGAGTTGCTTCTGGGAACTGTACTGTTGCTTCTGTACATGTGTTCTTCTGTGAGAAGCCACAGCATAGTTTACCAGCATCCCAGGGTACTGTGCTCCTGTCCCACCCAGGGAGACAATATGTCATACTCTGGATTCTGCTGCTCCAGCCAAACAGGGAACAGAACATGCCCCCTTCACAATCCTGACACTGTGCAGCAAGGAAAGACAGACTGACCCTCAGCAGTCTGGTTTAGCCAGTCAGGCCTGCCCTATGCCCTGCTGCCATCTGTCTCTAAGCAGACTGAAGGAGCCTGCAGAATATGCTGAGATGTGTGCACAGGGGGCCTCTGGCTGCACAGCATCAGCACTGCAATTCCGTGAGCCCAGCCATATAGCAGCATTGCACAGCCCACACAACTGGTACAGGGCCAGGATGGGACCGTGCTCAGTGCCTCAAGTCAGAATGGGGACAAAGCCTGCTGGTGTGGAGCAGAAGCTTGGGGTGAAGCGTGGAGAAAAGTTTAAGGGGAGAGCGGGGGCCTGGGGTGCAGGGAGGGGGCAGAGGTAGCAGGCAGAGAAAGACAAGCAAGCGGCAAGTTGCTTGACCTTACCATACCACCTGACTCCCCACTGCTTGCCTCCTGCAGCAACTGGAGGAATGAATTAAAAATGATCCTACAGTAATTGGGTTCTATAACGGAAAATTGGGTTCTATAATGTAAACAAACATATACATTTTCTATGTATGCAATCTGTCCCAGGGACACCAGGGCTATAGGGAAACCCCGGCCCAAAACCAACAAAAAAGGAAGCACGTACTTACCCCTTGCAGGAGCCGAGGACAGCAGAAGACCGCACGCCGAAAAATCACCCGTGTGTTTTGTTAGCCACGCTCACATCCAGCTGAAAGCGGATGACGTCAGCGAGAGACGCCACCCAGCGGGAATAAAGTGCGGCCCCAGGAGCAGCACCGGGAGGCTGCAGGAGACAACGGGACCCGAGGTCATAAGCAGGGGTTTCTCTGCCTCGGGCAGGGAAAGCTGCAGCAGCGCTGGGAGCGGCAAAAGTGGCGAGAGCCGCAGCTACGAGAACACCAGCTGTGGAGCCAGCGAGAGAGCCGGTAGGAGAGTGGGGGAGGGAACCGGCTGCGGAGCCGGTGGAAGAGCTGGCTGGGAAGCCAGTGAAGGAACTGGTGGGGAAGCCGGCAGGGACGCCGGTGAAGGAACCAGTGGGAGAGCCAGCTGGGACACTGGTGCAAGAGCTAGCGGGGAAGCCGGTGAAGGAACCAGTGAGAGAGCCAGCAGGGAAGCCGGGGAGGAAGCCCGCAGGGGCAACAGGACCTCAGGTCTTGTAGTCCTCGGACTGGAGTCCAGCTTAAGACATCGAGTCAAGCTGGTCAAGGACGAGGGAAGAGACAAGGCTGGGTTGGTTAGAAGAGACTGAGAGACCCACGACCAAAGGTGGCGTTGTCCGGGGTGTAGGGGAGGTTGGAGCCTCGCGAGTGCTCGCCAAAGGTGTGACGACACTGGAGGCTGCGGCGAGGGGGAACCCCACCACTGAGGGTCCAGATAAGGCCATGGCTGGCGAGTTTCGGGGGTATGCCACCTTCACCCGGGGCACCCTCTGGGGGCCACCCGCAGGACCGGGGCAGACCCGGTCAGCCACCCGAGCCAAAGCAGCCCGAGAACGCTTTTTGGAACAGCGGAGGGCACACAATCTAATTACTTGGGGTGTCATCTTAAATTCAGGAGCATCTTAGATTCAGGTAAATATGGTAGATAAACCCTTAGCTAAAAGCATTTTTCTTGATGCAGGACTATATATCATATTTATCTAAATTCAAGATAACTTCACATTTTAAAAGAACCTCCCAGTAATAAGTTTCTATATATGGAAAAGTAGTGGGGCAATCAACACAGAGAGAAAGAGTACTTCAGGGCCCAGCCCTGATTCCCTCATTGCTGTCTGGCTCCCCTCTGGGTCCTGTGTTGTACCTTGACTCCCTGCTCAGCTAGGGATGTGGGAGAATCAGTAAAGAGCCAGAAAGCAGCACGGGATGCAATGCTAATTCCTCCACCACTCCCGGCTCAGCAGAGAGCAGCACAGGACCCAGTGCTACCTGCAGGTACTCAATTCTAAGACAAGGCTTCATTTCCCCCATTATGTAAATATAGTATCTCTGGGTAATTTCACTGAAAGCCCAGATATTACTAAAAATCTCTGTTCATGATGAACAGATCTACTTCTTTAATTCTGACCCATCTCTTGTCCAAATGAAAGTCTTGGATTGTTTCTCTCTGATAGCCCTGTATGAATGTCTAGCTATCTCCTCAAGATCAACATGGTTAGAACAGAGCTCTTAATCTCTTCTCTGCGCTATTCCATTATGTTCTTTTTTTGATCACCATGGGAGTGGGGGGTGAGAGGAAGCCAAGCAGGATGCCTGTCCCTAGGACAACTTTCTAGGTCCTCACAGGCTATTTTTAAATCATAAAGAATCTTCCCACATTACACTGAATATGTAGTCAGCAACTTAGTTAAAGCTCTCATCCAGGCTCTCTTCATTTTATATCTCATTTATGGTATCATACTTTATCTGGTCTTGACAAATGCAGTCTTACCCTGCTCATAACTATTCAGAATGTTGCTACAAAGATCATTTTCGTAGTTCATCACTGAACAAGTCATCTTTTAATCCCTTAAATAACTATCCTGTCCCTATTGCATCAAACATAAGATATCTGTCTTTCTTTCAAGATCTTTCTTGTTTATTTCCATCCTCTCTTTCATTGATATGTTGACTCCTGCAACTGGTCCTTTATATCAGCCACCATTAGTCACTTCTTTAATTAAAAATGACCTGACCATAACTTTCAGAAGACTAATACACTATTCTCCTTGAAAACTGTCCTTAAAATACTCATTTACTGTGATGCTTCAAAAAACTTCACAGTGGTTTGGCTGCTGAAATGCTAAGACCACTGCCTATAAGAATGACCAATGCTGTTTCTTTATACTCTCCTGCTTATCTGTATTCACTGGCTGTCTTTTGTCATATACTTGATGGTAAATTCGTTGAGGTAGGGAGCATCTGCATATTCTACACAATGTATAGTATGGTACAATAATACTAATAAATAATTCTATAGATAATACAAATCCTTCTGGGGAATCTGGGATGACTTCCCAGTTTGTGAAGAAACCCCCAAACCGGGTAAATTTCATGTGTTTTTTGGGGGGATTCATTGCAAAGTTTTTGTCCATCTGTAGTAGTTAAAGCAATTTTGTCACAAGAAGTAGAAATTCTCTAGAGAGGCCCTGAAAAGTTTTATATTTTCACTGTTGATATTTCTTTGATGATTACTCTTAGAATTCTCTTCATGTTTGGGGAACAGGGGGCTAGGATAATGCAGTGTAGCCAGTGGTTTTTTTTGCCCCCAGCAGTATGAAAATACCATCATAGCTAAGGAAATTGTCTAGAGCCTAATCCTGAATTCCTTGCATTAGGGATTTTGTTGTTGGCATTGTTTTAATCTGTGTTCACCCAAAAGTGATGGAATGAACAAAAATAGCAAGGGTTACAAATATGATTTCTCTTTTACCTTGAAAAAATAAATACATCTGCTTCGTACACATTCTCTTTAAATGTATGGATGTTCGATGATCAAATATGTTTCAAGCATGGAGACAATTATAAAAAATTTAGATTCTTTCTATGCCATGTAAATAAAAATAAATGGTTGATGGACATCTTACACATGTCTGTTGTTTCCAGATGTTAAGGGACCCATATTTTGAGATTGTTTACTCTTTAGTTAGAAATCACTTCACAAATTAGGCTTCCTTCTAATGTATTGCATTTATTATCCCTCCTAAAATCATTATTGAAATCAACACAGGGTAAAAAGAGTACAAAACAGGTTTCTTTTTCTACATACTGCTATAGATTGTAATACATTAATGGGTTTACTGTCAGCTCTTCCTGCTCCTACAATATTTAAATAATTCAGAGTATATTATTTGGTTACACTTACATTGTTTTTTATCAATAGTGTTCTCACACCATCTTCTGTTAAATTAAAGAGTTTCAATCAAGCACCTATATCAATAATAGAATTTGGGTCAGTGAAGATTCATTAGGGCCATATCCTCAGCTGGTGGAAACTGGTGTACTTTCATTTACTTCACCTGAACTATGCTGAATTACACCAATTCAGAATCTTAATATCTAATGCAACAAACTCTCTTCCTTCCCTGGTAGCCTAATGAGAGCCTAGCATAGTGGCTCTATACAACCCAACTGGGGTCTGAAAACTAGATAACATTCATTTTCTTCGTTGGTCTATAGGGATTGCTTTTGTAATTGCTCCAGGTTCTGTAACTGTCTCAGATTTGTTCAGTGCCAGGGAACCTGAATTTGCATCAAATAATGCATAATTCATATGGCGTGGACAGCAATTATGAGCTAATTGAGGGGTGTAATGTTTAAAGAAAGGATACATTATGAAGAATATCAGGAATGTCGGAATGAAAAAAGACTCTTCATTCCATTGAGACTCATTTCTTTTAATATTGTTTTCTTTAAAATGGCACTAATTGTCTTTTGAAGGACACGAGAGAACCCTAAGTTCCCTACTTTAACAACATTTCTTGGTAGGTAACATCAGAGTCATTATTCTTCCAGGGATAAGTAATTCCAGTGTCAAGTATGAAATTATTCATTTCCATTTTACCCACTTTCACACAATTTATGCTTGATTATCTCCCAGCAATATCTATATTTTTAAATCAGGTATATTTCAATTAATATACCTTCTTAAGCCATTTGTACCCTTCAGCTCATAAGGAAGTGTTTGAAGCTATTTTTACTGCCATAACATTTTGTTCCTGTGATCAACATAATCGTCACTTTTCTCTGTATCTTCTCACATGTTGTAATATCTACTTTTGTATAGATGGATTGAATGGTTTCACTGGTAATTTGAGCAGAGCTCTTGGCCTCTTTCCATGTCTTTAAATAATGAGGACATTTAGCACTGTGAAGGAAATGTTTGCATTTTTTTTCCAAGTGGTACTGTGGATACATGTACTGTAGGGGAAATCCACCCCTCCATACAAAGCCAGTATCACCAAGCCTTTAAATGGCATCTAAGTAGGGACCAGAAGATGGAATTCAAACACCCACTTTCAGTGCACAGGTGGGTCAAGGAACAGGAACAAAGGATTTTGGCTGTGTACACCATACCAAACACTGGAAAAGTTGCTACATGGCCTTAGGATTCCCTGGGTTTTTCCTCCACTGTGCTCACTTAACTGTGCCTGAAACACGCTCCCTCCACCCCCAACATACAAGGGGACCCTCATAGCTTGTCAGACTGTAATCTATTTCATATCTATAGGGTGGGTCAAATGATATGAAAATCCCTCTGAGCTCTAGCCACAGAAAAGTCACAACTGAAAACAAGGGTATATTTCTTTATCCAGCATGAAGCAAAGCGGAAACTGTGCACCTTAAGTCTGGAAATAGGGTAAAAAAAAAAGCAATTCACAAAAAATCCTTTATAAAGGGAATTTTAATTTACCTGCAAATATTTGAGTATCATTAATGTTAATACTGCTGAAAAGTGAACTTTACAGCTGAAGTGTTATCATATTTTTAATAAATAAAATAAATGTGAGTTCAGTAGTATTAATGATTTACCACAAGCCAGTCAAGAAAGAGACAAAATATCACATGACTTATTCCAGTATTCAATACAGCACTGATTGCATATCACAGGTATCTGCAGTGCACAGTTTGAATGATTTTCAGACAAAAATTATTGGCTCAAAAATTCACACAGAAATGTGTGAATAACAAAGATGTAGATAATTTCATGATCTCTATGTGAACAATTCACTAACAGAAAATAAAAGAGGCTAAATTACCTGAATGAATTACCCTTTATGAATTGTTCAGTCTGCTGTAGTCAAGACACAGTATGGGTGCACAATGCAAGGGGTGAACTATGTTTTTCTATCAGAAGAATTGTTAGGTATACTTTGCTTACAGCAGGCGAAGTTTAAATTAGCTTAATTTCAATATAGGAACTCCTGTACAGATTCAGACTGATGTTCCATCTATTTGAGTGTTCTGTCTCCTACAATGGGCAATGATAGTCCTTAAGGGAAACATGACAAATGAATGAAATTTCTCTTGTGCACCAAACTGTGCTACATAATTTCCCAAGACTGATCTCTGGTCTTGGGGAATTTCTCTTTCATCCTATTTCTGTATCTCTTAAAATCCTTCTAGTTATCATTGTCCAAAAAAATTCTGTTGTCAGCCACTTTTTCTCCTACCCTAAAATTAACTGCTTTACATGTTGATATTACGTATTCCATTTTTTCCTCAGATGATGCCCTCTGCTATAGTACCAACCTTACCCCCTTATTGAGATTTTTATTCCAAAGCTTTTTAGTTTATGGTTCCCAGATTTCTTTGATAGCTTGCTTGAAGACAAAGTAAATGCAATAATTGTAACCTAGCTGGACTTCACCAAACAGTTGATAGGGTACCACATGGGAAATCATTAGTTAAACTGGAAAAGATAGGGATTAGAACTGTGAAATGGATAAGGGACATGACTATGACTTTTGCTGTAAGGGGAACTACTGGGCTGAGGAAGGTTACTTAATGAAATTCCCAAAGGTTAATTTGGAGACCAATCTTATTTTCATTACTTTCTACTTTGGCATTAAAAAGGCATTAATGATAGAAAGTTGAAAGGTATTGTCTATATGGAGGAGGTAGGGATGTCATACATGATGAACTGGGTAATACTTAAGACTGGAATAATACACACAGGATGGATTTTAGTATTACAAAGCACATTGTTGTGAATTTATAGTACAAATCATCAGTAAGAAGTGACAGGGAGTAGAAATTTCTGTCCATGTCTCAGCTTTGTACAGCAAGGTGGGGATCATAACTGCTTGGTAAACCATGAGCTTGGTTTCAGATGTGATGTCTTGATTTTCAAACACCCATTTCTTCAGGTATCCAAAGGCTGAACTTGGATATTTGAGATGATGTTGAATTTCTTTATGAATATTAACCTTCTGCGAGATATGGCTTCTGAGGTACAGGAAATGCTCAATGTTCTCCAGAGTCTCACCATGGATTTGGATTACCAGAGCTGGATACTGTTCATTAGGAGCTTGTTGCTGGAGGACCTTAGTCTTCTGAATGTTAAGGATGAGTAACATTTTCTTGTATGCCTCGGTAAAGACATTGATGATAGCCTAAAGGTCTGTTTCCAAATGAGCGCACACTGTGGTATCATCAGCATACTGGAGCTCAATGATTGCGGTTGGCATGGTCTTAGTTGTGGCTCAGAGTTGACTAAGGTTCAGTAGCTTACCATCCATTTAGTAGTTTAGCTCCACTCTGTCTGGAAGCTTGTTGGCAGTCAGATATAGCATCATGGCAAGCCTTATTGAGAAGAGTCTTGGAGCAATAATGCAGCCTTGCTTAATTCCCATTTTAACCTCAAAGGGATCTGTGATAGATCCATTACTGAGACCCACATACTGTCATGGAGCAGGCACAGAATGGTGACAAATTTTGGTGGGTATTCATACTTCAGAAGGATCCTCCACAACACATCTCAGCTGACAGAGTCAAAAACTTTTGTGAGGTTAAAGAAAGTCATGTAAAGATGCTTATTAGGCCTGTGCAAACTGGCTAGTGTTCACTTCGGATTTGGATTTTGCTGATCTAGGGGACAGCGATTCAATTCAGTGATTCAAATCACTTTCCCAAATTGATTCATTGAATCTGATTTGGAGATTTGGCCGCTGCTGAATCGTATCTCCAAATCAAACAGGCCCCATCCCTCGCCCACTCTTCTAGCCCCATCAATGGCTGCCCTGCCCGGCCCCAGAGTCCTGACTCTCTTAAAAAAAACCCCGCACTCACCGGCTGTGGCGGGGTGGGGGCAATCCCTGCTGCACCCCATTTCCTCATGCTGTGTAGAGGGCTCTGCCATGAACCCCCAAACCCTGCCCACTCTCCCTTACTCAGTCAATGGCTGCCTCGCCTGGCCTCAGCATCCCAGCACTTTTTTTTTTAAAGCCCCACACTCACTGGCTGCTGCCAGGCAAAGGGGTGATCCCCACTGCCTTCCACTGCCCCATGCTGCATGGCAGGCTCTGCGATGAGCCTATGGAAGCCCTAATGGCCACTGCAGTAGCTGGTGAGAGCGGGGCTCCTTTTTTTTTTTTTAAAGCCAGGATGCTGGGGCCAGGTGGGGCAGCTATCAACGGGGCTGGGAGAGTGGTTGGGGGACGGGGGCTCATGGCAGAACCCCCCACACAGCACAGGGCAGTGGGAAGCAGTGGGGATTGTCCCCCACCTGGCAGGAGCCAGTGAGTGTGGAGCTTTATTTTTTTTTAAAGAGCTGTGATGCTGAGGCCAGGCGTCGCAGCCATTGACGGGGCTGGGAGAGTGGGCAGAGGTCAGGGGCACTCAGGGGGGCTGGGGAAGAAGGTAGGGGAGCAGGCCTGGCCTGGGTTCCCCCATGGTCCCTCCCCTTCCTCCAGACCCCACCATCACAGAGTCCAGGTCCATCTCCCTGCAGCAGTGAGCAGGGACTTCCTGAATCTCCAAATCTCTCTGAAGCTCTCTGAATCTTTTGCAAATCCATTCAGAGAGTTCTGAATCATTTCAGACCTTTTTATTAGTCTCTTGATTCGAATTGGGCCAAATCTCCTCCGAACCAAATCAGCACCTGAAGCTTCACATATCCCTAATCCTTATTTTGACCCCAGCACTTTTCCTGCAGCTGGTGATCTGTGAAGATCATGTTAGTTGTGCCTCTTGATGCCCTAAACCCACACTGAGATTCTAGAAAAAGCTTTTCAGCAAGTGGAAGGAAATGGTTTAGGAGGGCTCTCTCAATGATCTTTCCTGTGGTGGTCAGCAGGGCACCCCCACTGTGATGGGCTAGCTGGCAGTGACTTAGCCCAGGGGTTTTGAAATGGTAAAAGATGATTGCGGGACTTGGGATTCCCTTTCCTCACCAATCAGGCCCCAGAGACTCACCCTCCACGTCCCCTGATTGGCCCCTTGGGTCACCTAGAGGGGGATAAAATGTCACTTGACAGTTCAAACAATGCTTTTTATGCTGTTTTTCCATAGACCGCTGGGATTGGAAGGGACCTCAGGGAAGGATCACTGTCACAGGATAGCTATACACATCAATATCAGAGGAGTCCTTCCCCCCTTTTCCCCCTCCCTCTCCTTCCTTTCTGTTTCCCTGCAGGCAAGCCCAGCTTCAGCTTCAGAACTCAAAATGTTTGAAAACTTTTGAAACTTTTCAAGTGCCCTCATTGAAGCTGTTTCAAAGCCTTTCATTTCATTTCTATTTTGCTGTTTCGAGCTCAAAACGAAACACCCATTGAAATTTCACACAGTCCTACTGGGCAGGTGCTGTCAGGGTTTGAGAGGCATAATCCTGTCTGAGAATTCCTGGGCAGAATTGGGCCCCTCAAGTCCCCAAAAGGACACTTCACCCATTGTCCCACAGCATCGAGAGGCAGGACAACATTTGACATATTTCACCCAATTAAATGGATTGACTCTTCTGAGTACATCTTGGTACAGCTGCTGCACTTCATTTGGCAGCATGTATTTCTAAACTGAAGGAAATGCTTCTGAAAAGTTATGCACTTCAGAGAGAAATAAATACAGATTTGAGGTTGCTTGGCTCAAGCATCTTTTAAGGGTCTTAGCTGATCCATTTAGGGCAAAGAATATGTTGCTCCCCAAGTTAGCAAACTAGCCTATTTCATAGTTGGTAGGGTCGGAAGTGACCTGAGCAGATCAAGTCTGACCCCCTGCCATGGCAGGAAAAAGTACTGGGGTCAAACGACCCCAGCAAGGTGTTTGTCTAACCTCCTCTAAAGACCCCCAGGGTAGGAGCCAGCTGCACCTTGCTTGGAAGTTGGTTCCAGATCCTAGACGCCCTGACTGTGAAGTAGCACCTCCTGATGTCTAGTCTGAATCTACCCTCTGCCAGCTTGTGACCATTATTTCTAGTCCTGGTAGTGCCCGGGGGAACAGGGACTCCTCCAATGCCTGCTGGTCCCCTCTGACTAGTTTGTAACAGGTCACTAGATTCCCCACTCAGCCTTCTCTTGTGGAGGCTGAGGAGGTTCAGGTCCCTTAGCCTCTCCTCGTAGGGCCTGCCCTGCTGACCCCTGATCATGCAGGTGGCCCTCCTCTGGACCCTCTCAATGCTGTCCACATCCCTCCTGAAGTCCAGCACCCAGAACTGGACACAGTACTCCAACTGCAGCCTGACCAGTGCCACATAGAGGGGGAGGATCACCTCCTTGGACCTGCTCGAGATGCATCTGTGGATGCATGCCAAGGTGTGGTTGGCCTTCCTGACCACGTCCCCACACTGCCAGCCCATGTTCATTTTGGCATCAATAATTATTCCAAGATCCTTTTCTGCCTCGCAATGACAAAAAAGGACTTTCCCAGCCTGTAGGTATGCTGCTGGTTCTTCCTCCCCAGGTGCAGCACCTTGCACTTGTCAGTGTTGAAACCCATCCTGTTCTCATCCGCCCACCCCTGTAACCTGTCTAGGTCCAATTGCAGCCTATTCCTCCCTTCTAGCATGCCCACATCCCCACACATCTTAGTGTCATCAGCAAATTTGAACAGGGTGCTTTTTACCCCCTCATCCAAGTCACTGATGAAGATGTTGAACAGCGCGGTTCCAAGGACCGAGTCCTGGGGGACCCCACTATTTAATCTCCTCTTTTGGGTAAGTCTGGTAAAAACTGTATGCCCCAGATGTGAAAGTAGAGACTCTTTAGAGCTTCAACAGAAATAGAGTCTATGAAGGTGTATGTCAGTGCTGAGTGCTAAGTTCATGGTGCCACATCCACCTTCTTTCCCCCATACATTCTGCCATTTTAAAAGGCCTAACTTGATTTTTCTCTTCAAACTTGATTTAGTTTTAGGAACTTCTGGAGACTTCCAGGCCCAGTTTTATCAACACCAATCTGAAGTCTGTATGAATGGCAACTTTAACTTACTCCAGTGAAGTTGTATAAGGAATTCCAATGTGTATGGTATTATCAACTGAGCAGAGAGAAAGATGCTGTACTATTAAATTAGGGCAGTTTCTCATTTTAGTTCTTTGCACTATGCTATCATAAAAGTTTTTGGTTCTTACCTGGCTCTGGCCTCCTTTTCTCAATAGGACTAAAGGAATCATTATCAGGAACAAAGTGGAATGGTACTTGGGCCATAGGGTCTCTAGCTGAATCCCAGTGAAAACTTCACAATAAGCTACATTAGAAGACATCAAGGTAGAAATAGCACATTTTAAGGCACAAGGATAAACAAGCAGCCTTACAGATGAGGTATGGATCTTAATTTAGTATTTCATTCCTACTCCCCCCCAAACCATTATTCTGGAGAATTATGAATGGAACTAGTTATGGGAGAAAAAAAACGATATATATGTTCCATAATAAGGTCCTATAATATTTGGTAAATAACAGGAGAGCTTTTGTCCACCATTAATTGCAATAGACTCCTACAGATGGCAGTTTTCCCAAGGCCATTGCCCTAAGTGTATATAAATGACCAAGGGATCTATTGGTGAGTATATGAAATATGTATGATACTCTTTCAACTGCTTCATGCTAACAATAAAAATGCAGCTTGCAAATTAACTGGAGAGTAGTGGAGATGATCATCATAGAATTGCTATCTAAGAATGGCTGCAGTTATTGTAGTAGTCTTGACTATAATCATATTAACTAGATGGATGTACAGAGAAATGTCATGAAGTTGAGTGTCAAGCTTCACTTTACTTGGTTAACTATACTGAGTGTTTGAGGGTTAAAAGGAAACACACATGTTAACTAAATGAAGATGGGAAAAGGTAGGACACTAATTTTTAAAGGTTCCGATTTAAAATTTTAATACATAACCCAATTAAGAGAGTTATTTGCAAGTTTTTCCAGAAAAAAAATATCTTCATAATTTATATTGAACACTGAATTGTTCAAATAAATTATGTAAATAAAATACACCTGAAGAGTATATACCTGTTGGGCAGCAACACTAAAATTCCAAATTCACATTCTTAATCTCATACCCAGGACTAATCCCATTGTAAATAAAGAGGACTGCTCACTTTTGCAGAGCTGCATACATGCACAAATCTCCCCTCAACTAAGGGCTAGTTTAGAGAACATTTTTAAGTGAAAAACTAAAATTTTATTAACTGCAGATTCATAACTAGTGCCTACATCCTGTAATAATTTCTAAATATGATAATTTGGAGCTAGTGGCAAGTTCTTATGCAGAGCAAATTGTCATGCTGTGCCTGTTTTAGCACGAGTATTCAGCTCTGTTATCAAGACTCTTTACTGTGAGCATTGTTTCCTATTTTCAGTATAATTAGTTCAAAATAATGTGAAGAGATCAATTGTCTCTTGTCAGCAGCAATTTGCAACCATAGAAAATATAATGCAGAAACTAAAGGGGAAATGTGATTGCTTAACAAAGAAGGAAAGTAAATATTTAATTGTGTCACTGTCTCAGGATTTTAGCTTTCCACAAGATAGTGATAGTGCTCAAGTTCTCTGTATGGTACTATGGCTTACCAGCTGGAATGTGTGTTTCTTTTTCTGATCCATTCACTTCAGAGATAATTCATATTTTAAGTTCATATTTTCAAAGACCTAATGAATAGAAATGGTTTCCCATTGGAGCATAAAGAACCCCACCGCTGTATCTGTCACAGCACGTTGTAACTATATCATCAGGTATTAAGGAAAGTGAACTAAAGTCACCATTTATTCTCTGTTCCCTACCCACTTCTATTCTGTCCTTCTCACTTGAATGAGGTAGGAGAATGCAATGACTCTGTGGATCAGCTGCTCTTGTAGGCAGGAAACAATGGTATTTTAGATTTGCATAAGGAATTAAGCTGGGTCTTTAACATCTCTCTACAACAGGGGTTGGCAATTATTTTGGCTGGAGGGCTGCTTAATGAGCTTTGGTGAGCTATTGAGGGCTTCAAGAGTAGCTCCGCCTCTTGAATATGTGTAATTGTGTCACACCCTCCTGTCTAACAGTGCAATATTGAGATCCTGAGAGTTGGCCTGACCCCCCCAGGGCAACAAGCGTATATCTTCCATCATGTAACAATATCCCTTTTCAATGAAGGAAGACAGTACGTCACAGCAGACACATAGCTGCAGTGCATTGTGGAACACATAGTCCAGAAGAGCCTGACTGTTAGAGAAGAGCAAGAGAAAGAGATTAGAAATTAGTTCAATTTATTCTAGAATGAGCAAGGCATTCTAGAATAAATATTTGGCTTTTGTTGTTGTTTGCCAGAAATCAAAATTTTCTGTAAAGAGGAAACACTTGTCAAGTAAAAGGCTAATTAAGTTGAAAACACAATTTTCCATAAAGCATTTTTGACAGGAACTTTTGGCCCTTCTTAGAATTCAGATTTGTGTAAGGGTTATTTTTGTGAGTAAACATTGTAGGATTGACCCCTGAAAATTATCTGTTTATGCATAAGTTATACGTATGAGGTTTAAGTCATGGCAGAAATGGGACCCGTGCTCGAATTTAAATTGAAGCCTTCCTGTAGTCCTAAATTACAGTTCAATCTATAGGTAAGCTGTACTGACTCTAACTGGATAGTTATACATATTTCTGTAATTTTATTTTTTTCCTGAGAACAGAACATGTTCTAATAATGAGTAAATAGAACTAGTAAGTGAGAATAACCTGAACAGCTTAATACAAAAATGACCTTTGATTCAAAATAACAAATACAGTTTAGTAAGCAACTAATCTATGGTCATTTGTATTTATTGCTTTGTAAATATATTTTAAAAGATATTGGTTTTCCTGCACCTGGATAGGCTGGTTATATTAAAATCTGGTGCTTTAATGTATTCCACTGTTATTAGAGCTGTAATGAATGAGCAATTCTAAGTATGTGTGCTTCAGTAAGACTGTAGAGCTTTAAGATTAATGAGATGAGGCTGTTGAGAGGTACAGATTATTTCAAGTATTACAATGCTTCCTAGCTTGCAGCTGACTTGAAAATGTACACCACCTACCACATTGTTCACTAAAACCCTCATTGGGTCATGTGGATGAGATAGGTGTTACATTAATCCAGTTAGGTAGACACTGTTATAGTCTATAGTGCTTGCAAATAGGCAATGGGTTCAAATGTAATTTACATAGAGTACTAATTGATTAACCCTGAGAGCACTGAGAGTGATTACTCTGCCAATGGGTAGTCCTTCGAACAGATCTGCAGACCTTCCTTTCTTCCAGCTCAATCCCTGATGTGCTCATCATCTTCAAGATAATGATCACTCCTACTGAAAGTCCTTGTCCTGGCTCTCTCACTGCCCTCATCAAAATGTCCAAGCCTACCTACCATTAAAGGGAGTTTTTGCTTTTCCCCACTACTAAATGCACCCCACAACACCTGCTGGCTGTAGTTGGGTCATGCCCTCTCCTTCACTGTGGCTCCAGACCGAATGGTCAGGCTGAGAACTATCTGCAGATAAAGGGATCAACAATAGGCTGAAATTTGGGAAGTATTTTTTTCATGTAAACAAGCCTATAGTGGAGAGTACCAACCTTCCTCACCTCACTAAGGCTTAAAATTGATCATGTTCTCATAACACTCCCTGCAGATCATCTGGCAGAGTCTTAAGATATTTCTAATGTGCTGCTTCCTTGAGAAATGCCTAGTGCCTAAAGGGTTAAGTGAAAAGCATATAGTAAAATATGTTATCCTGGTGCATCAGGTACCTTTTTACACTTCCCCAGTATCTCCATGAATATCTCTCTTAAAAGAGATACTAACTGGGATTTGATCTTTCCCATTAAAATCAAATAGAGAAGCACATTTCAAACAGCTTTATTTTTCAAGTTCCAGAAAATAAATCCAGATAATATCTGTATGCCATTTAGTATACTTTATACCTCAAATAGATGTTAAAATGTCCCATGTAACAATAAAATAGGGAAACATATGATAACTGAAGACATTATATCATACAAACAACTACAGTTATTTTTCAACTGGTTGAAAACCAGTAAACACTAGTGTTTATTTTAATTTCCTAAAATATGCTAGGCAATGTGTTAAGGTAACCAGATATTCACAGCATCCCTGATCTTGTTATGATAACCTAAATGATTTACCCTGCTAATTTGCAGCCAGTATGTACCTTGTACAACTGTAACCTTGTGTATGGACATGTTATGTATAGGAGAGAGATCTGCTTAATTGCTACAATTCTTTTTATTAGAGCTATGTAGATTTGTTGAAAGGTATTAAATCAGCTGATCATGCAAATTGATAAAGTATGTACTCTCATAAGCATTTTGATCAAATTCTGTCTGCAAGCAATAATTCTGTATATATTTTAAAAACCTAGTGATAGTGACTTTGAAGGAATGTCCTTCTTTAGTTTCATTTATAAAAAAAAGGACAGATGTTTTTGCAATTGACAGTTTTGCAGAGGCTCATGCTGTGTTTTGATTTTCATGCTGTAATATTCATCCCAAGTGGTTTCAAGGTCCCCAGGTTTGAAGGTTAGTGTGTGTGTTGCGTGTGTGGTTTCCTCACCCTGTGGGTTTTATAGTGGTAATGCATTCCACACATTATGATATCATCTGTGATTGAATCTATAGTAAATTAGATTATTCATAAACCTATAGCTCTGGTGGATGACATGTTGGTGGATACTGTTATTAAAAGGTTGTATTTGAGGGAGTCTTCTTTAAAAGATAACATTAGTTTGCCAAATATGTTGTCTTTTTTTTTTTTTTTTCATTCATTCATGACCACTTAGAAATTACTTTTTTGAGTTTCTGCTATGTTAGTTTCCCTGAAATTAACTTGTTATTTTTAAGGATCCAGTTTAGCAAAAAGTGTAAGCACACATATGTGATTTGTATGGGAGCTTAAAATGGCTGTTGAGTAACATTGCTATGAAAGAGCTAACTTGAAACTAACTGGTTTTGGTACCAGAACCAATATAGTAAAAAAAGTAAGCTAAAATACTTGTCCATAAAAATATAGCCACAACACCACAGAGCTCAGCATGGGCACCACAGAGCTCGAGCACTTGCCTAGCTCCGTGGCTGGCTCTTGTACCCTGTATTTAGTTCTGTGCTGCTGGGCTATATGGCTACCAGTACCCAAGACAATTAATTCAAATAGAGCTTGGGTTTACATCTGCATTACTGAATTGACAGAGTGAGAAAAAATATTGTGTATAGATATGGATTGCACTATAGACATATACCCACAGCTTGGCTACATCGAGTTCATTAACTTGGGTTATGTTAGCAGTGAAGACAAAATATTTTAAAGCCGGGTAGCAGCTCGTATTCAGCTTTAAATTTTCCTCGATGCTTGAACCCAGGCTGCTAACTTGGGTTACCTTATCTCCACTAAGCTGTAAAGAGACATCTCTTTTGAGGTCCTCATTGTCCTGTGTTTTAACCCAGAGCAAAACACGCTTACACATGTAGTCCTTCCAAGGTGCACTGTAGTCCTTCTACCAGTAGGCCAGTGAAAACACATAGCCTAACAGGCTCACCCCTGAAACAAGGTTGCTAACTGTCCATCAATTTAGGGATAGTCCATAAAAAAGTAAGCTAAAACACCTGTACATAAAGTCTGTAAAAGCAAGCAAACAAACAAACAAACAAAACCACAACTGGGAGCTTGACTGAAGATCCTTCATTGGAAAGAAGCTGGAGGGAAACGTTCATGGACAGACAGAGCAGAGCAATGGCTCCTGGTGACTCTCCTCTAGCCATATGCTGCTGCTCCTTCTGCCATGTCCTATCACTGGCCTCTAACATTGCTGTCACAGTTAGGCAGACAGTAGTCTTTCTTTGGAGATCCATGTTGGGACAGAGGGGTTGGGCTGGTGGGCACAGCATTGTGTGGGGTGCAGTTGGGTGTATCAGCATACATAGTGTGGGGTAAATAGAGGGCCCCTGGGGTAGGAGGAAGCATGGTATAATACCATTGCTGCAGTCAAGCAGGGTTGGCAGCCCGAAATTTTTTTTCATTAAGAATCTGTAAACCATTCACTGATAATCAAACCTTTTTTGCTATGGTTACGATTAAATTCCTAAATTTGAACCCAGCCCTTTTCCAGGACCTAGCAGAGGGGTTATATTTACATCATGTAAAGCATAAAGGGTAAAAAAAGTTTTGTCAGTAAAAAGTTTGCAGATTGTCATTTTAAAAATTGTCTTGCATTGGCAACCCTGCCTTGGAATGACTTGCAGTTAACTTGAATGACTTATAATTAATTTAAAGAGGTACACAGCGCTGTCCCAAGACAAAATATTTTAATATTCTCTCACGTACTTCACAGGTACTTAAAGTGGGACAGTGAGCTAGTACAGTACATCTGTACTAAAGGCTTTCTCCCAGGAGAAATGTAATGTCTGTTGGCACTCTGACTGATTTAGCTCAGGTGAGTTAATTTGGATTAGCTAATCTGAGGTAAAAACACCTTTTCAGCATAAACGTACTTTTATTAAAATGTGAAAACATAATCTCCAGTGTCCAGATTAACATAATTGACTTATAGCTAGTCACTCTGGATGTATATAGTAGCATGTGAGAACAAAATTTGTTCCAGAATAGGCACGGGTTTCCTTCTAGTCTTCTAATATTAATGGAAACTTTGCCTTGGATTTGAAAGTGCAGGTTCAGATACTAAACATCAGTTTTCCTACCACTATTTCACAGTCATTATTTTTCCCCTGTAGTTACAAATATTTACAATTTTGAACCGTAGCCAATGAACAGCCACAATTATAAAATGGCTTGTTTATGAGTAACATACATAATACAAGTATTTTCCTTGTGAAATGACATTGGAGGCTGTTACAGGGTGCTTAGCACACCTGTCACTTGAAGAGGAGAGAGAACTCCAGAAATAGCTCAGGAAGTAATCAGGGAAGACACCTGACCAGAAGGGGGCCAGGCTTGAGGTGTAGGGTTTGAGCTAGCAAGACTGTCTCATCCAGGTCCTCCTGAGCAGGCCACTGAGACAGTTCCTCTGGCTCATACCAAGTCCATCTGTGGGTATGCAGCCTTAGGGCAGGGAGTCCAGCCTGAGGGCTGGCAGAATAGCCAGCAGCCTTAGGGCTGTGGGGCATCTGTTTGTTTGTAGAAGAGAATAAGGAAAGGTAAGGAGGTCCCAGATGGCCCAAGGAGACGGTTCAGAAGGCCAGAGGGTCCTGAGAGAGAGCAGGGGCTAGAGGGCCTGGAAAGAGAACAGAGGGCCCTGGGAGTAGGTAGGGCCAGGGTGCTCATAGGTCTCACTGGCCTAGAAGTGGGGCCAGGGCTCAGGAAGGGCCAAAGGCCAAGAATGACTACAGCCGGAGGTTGATGGGGCTGGAGAGCCTGTGGGTCTTAACTGGCCTAAGAGGTGGCCAGGGTCTAAGGAGAAGGCTGAAGGCCAAGAGGGCCGCATCTGGAGACAGAGGGAACCAGAGTGCCCGTGGCCTAGTGAGGGATTAGTGTAAGGATAAACAGAGCCAGAAGCCCATAGCCTATACGGATGGTTATGATTTAATTAGTGTGTGTGACTTCTGCAAGGCATGGGCATGAGTACTGGGGAGGATAGAGCCCATGTAATTAGCCGGTAAGGCAGTGAGCACAGACACCTGTGTTCATGAGTATGAGACCAGGCTTGGGGAACCCTGGGGCAGATTCCCTTTTTCTAAAAGATAAATACGTCAAGGCATGGCAGAAGAAGGGAAGAAGAGATTGCCCAAAGAGAGCCAAGTTGAAACTAAGAGGGCTCCAGGGGCATCACAGCCACCTCTGGAGCAGGCCCTGTTTCAGAGGCAAAAGCGAATAGGCTTAACTATGTCATTTTTTCTGCAGTAAGTGTTAATCAGAAAATAACAACAAAAATCCTTTTCTTTGCTTTGGTGACCTACATATATGTTGTGTCTCCACAGCTGAGCTGTGTATTAGATTATTATTGGTCAGCAGACACTCAGTGAGCATCTTGGATCTTTATATAACAGTTCTGAAAAGCAGGAGGAGATGCACAAGTCTCTCCTAGAGAATTGCAGCCTCTCATAGAGAAATATAGGTCTTTTAGACTGCTTTCCTATATGACATAATGTTTTAGTCTTTCTTAAAGAACAAACGTATTTGTAGCTTCTATTTTAAAGCAGTTTGTAAACATACAAACAGGCATGCAATAGACATACTGATTTTTAGAGGGGGTTATATATACATAATATCAAAGGGGTATGATGCAGTGTTACAATACATAAATACTTCATTCACACAAACACTGCAGGTATTTATGCTGATGGCTATAAAGAACCCATTGTGTGAGAATTTACACTAGTTATAATCATTATTTAATTGGATTATAGTCCTTTTCTCTTGTCTCTATTGTTACTCATTTATATCTCAGATGATTCTTGACAACCTTAAAGATGATATTTGCTCAGTTAGTTTCACTATTTAGCCCCTTCCTATTGCTTACTGTCTATGTTCTTGTCTCTGTTTCTGCCCTAGCATAGACACATATGTCTACATTATAGCTATGTGGGTGCAGATAGAAGAGAGAATGATGTATTCCTTCCTACTACACCCACTGTGAAATGCATATTGGATCTTGCACTGACTTTCAGGCTTTAGTTTGTAAACTTAAGAGGACCAGCACCCCCCATAGTACTAATATTAACAGTAATGATATTCAGCCTTTATCTAATGCTTTCCATCAGGGAACATTTTATATGTTGATATCACATCAGGCACTCTGTAGAAGTGTAATTTTCCAAAGACTCAAATGACTATTGAATTTTATTTATCTCTTACTATTTTCTCACCTTTCTGTAAACCTCATTCCAGCCACTTAATGATACATGTCAATATACTCCAATGATTGGTTAATTGAATTTAAATCTACAACTTATTTTTGATTATTTATAAATCAAGGGGCAAGAATCTTTCTTTTCCCCATTGTTGACTCTGGATTTAGGACTCGGAGGCCTTGTTCTGGTGAGGGGGGGACACCCGTGGCTCCATCCTGCTCCCTAGCTAGGCCCTACAGCCACACATTCCTGCCCCAGCCCCGGGCACCATGCACCACTCTGGCTCGGCAGTGGCTCCAGCCCCAGGCCCATCCCTAGCCCCACCCAACTCCCTTCCTCCCTCACTATGGGAGTCTCAATTCCCACTCCCCCCGCCACTTACCTGTGGGGAGCTGAGGGAGCTGCTCTCATGCTGCCTGGCTGCCATGTGCATGTGTGTTCATGCATGTACACATTTGCACCTGCTGCCTGATTACCCTTCTCCCTCTCTCCCCAGCCCCTTGCAGGCTGGAACTCTGCTAGCTTGCAAAGGGAAACCCATCATTTCCTTAGTTTTTCTTCTTTAAAAGAGAAAATCTGAATTTTTTTCCTTAAAATGAAAAAATCTGTTTTTTTCCATGGTGAACAGAAAACCCAGATCCCTGGTGATCATCTACCATCCCACACTTGAACCAATAAGAAGGATCATCAAACAAGTACAGCCTATACTTGAAAAGGACCTTGAGAGAGATACTCCCAGTCTACTGACTCCTGGCCTTCAAACAGCTTCTTAACCGTGCCCAACTTATCATCAGAAGTAAATGCCCCACCTAATGGGATCCAGCCCTGCCTTAACACTAAATGCAAAACTTGTGAGCTTATCTCTACTGACACAACTATCAACACTCCCCACAATAAAACTATCAGAATCCATTGGTTGTACACATGTCTATCTCAGCATGTTTTGTACTTCATATCCAGTGTACAAAATGCCTTCATGGAAATGATGTAGGTGAAACCAGACAAAAACTATGCAGCAGAATGAATGATCATTGAAAAAATGAAGAACAGAGACATTGAAACACAGGTAGGAGGACATTTTTCTTACAAAAATCACTTAATCTGACTGTATAGTATTCATACTGAAAGGATCTCTGCCAAACACCTTTTGAAATTTGAGCCTGGGCACAAAAATTCATTAGCATATTAGATACTGAGTACCAGGGACTTAACTTATTAGACAATGATTTCATGGTCCATTATAATTTACCTGATTCTTGCTAAAGTTTGCACTTCACAGGTTAACAATGCTTTTGAAAAATTTTGTACACCTGCTATCAGGTTTTTCCTCTATTTCTCTTGTCTGTTCACTACCTAATAATTGATCTTATATCCTGTTTTTATTTACGTATGCAATTTTACACAATCTGCTATTTAGCTCTGCGGTCTGATTCTCCCCCAGAGAGCTGAGGAAGGGTACTATGACATCCAAAATCTTGTCTAGGTCTGTCCCAACCATGCAGTTGGCCCAGTAAAATATTCTTGCCTCTATAACCACGTACTTTTTTTACTGTGTTTCCAGTTCTTCCAAATCTTTCACCTATTTATGCCGTTGGAGAAGGACTGGTTCATGACAAGCTCTTTGCTTTGAGAAATGCTTCTCTCATGGGGGCATTTAAGATATTCAGAACAGCCTTCTCTGTTAAAGAAATCCAACAGCACTGAATAGAACAGCTTGATTAATCATATTAGTTTTATGCAGTGAAAGGCAGTTCTGGCTGCCAATTCTTTTTATTATTGTTTTAAA
The DNA here is from genome assembly GCF_030867095.1 of Alligator mississippiensis. NCBI lineage: Eukaryota > Metazoa > Chordata > Crocodylia > Alligatoridae > Alligator > Alligator mississippiensis. The sequence goes on from NC_081829.1 coordinate 32,361,665, forward strand.
AGGCTGCACTCTAGGAGATATTAGCCAGTAATTGGGCATATCCAGAAAAAAAAATTGTACAAGTTGAGCTAATATGGATAAGGAGGGTAGAATTATTATTTTCACAATATCTTTCACAAAATATTTCATATCAGAAGAATTTCCACAGCTGCAGTTTTTTAGACTTTATTATATCTATTATGCAAACATGGAAGTATTCTGAGTCAGCAAAAGTACAGCAACCTAGTATGTGGTGTTCATGCAGCCATGCAAATCACTCACCCTAATCACCTAAGAGTTGATTGAAGTGGAGGTTGATTGGTTAATTTGCTCTCAACCTTGGAGAACCCATGAAAATTGATTATTATAGAAAGAATTTAAAAACATGTAGTATGTTGTTCTCTCTTATGATTTAGCTACATCCCAAAACAATGGTAAAGATAAGGTACAGTTCAGAAAATATGAAAAAACTTAGGTAAAGAACAGGGAAGCTAGTCATTGGGGAATATCTCTGGCTGGGCTCCAGCACCACCAGAAAAATCCAGTGTTCCCAGACTGATCGTAAGAGCTAAGAGAACATTGAAATCTTAAAGATGATGGCTTAGAGAAGAAAGGTGGCTAAGTGAGTTCCCAGTGGGCTTGCCCAGGCTATATCCATGAGTACCAACAGAGACGCAAGTACTTGCACAACTTCAGACAGTGTGCTGTGCTGTAACAAAATAGCTTCATTCTCCCAACCTAGGCACGGAAGAAACTGGGTTGATAGAAATTTAAGAAAGCTTGCAAGAAAAAAATTAAAGGATGGAGAAAAATGCATATAGATTTATGTTGGTTTATCATAGTTGATTTATCTAACATTTTAAGAAGTGTTTGGACACTTATGTTGATGGAATCCTTTGACCCTAGCTTGGGGCAGGGGGCTGGACTCCATGATCTCCTGAGGTCTCTTCCAGCCCTAATGTCTATGAAATCTATGAAATTCCTTTGCTCTTTGTACTACGTTCCTTTGGGTAATTGAATAAATAATGATTATTTTGAAGATGCTATTTTAAGTCACTTTAATCAGTGCACACTCCCAGAGGAAACACACTTACAGATGCTAAGTACAGTTGAACCTATCAGATACCATGTTTTGTAAACGCATGGCTGCAGCCCAGAGACCCACTCAAAAAGTGGTTGGAATGTAGGATTCCACCCTTGAGAGAAGTGCAGAAAGCCAGGCATGGCATTTAAGGACATGGCAGAGGAACTAAGATAGGTCCAAAGCACAACATGATCAGTAACCACTTTTGAAGAGAGGGGACATTTAAGATAATTTTGAGTATGTCAACAGAGCTCAATGCAGTGCTGCACAGACATCTCTGAACCGTCTAGTGCAAGTACTGGAATCTATAGGTATTTTAACAGAGCACTCCACCTGGGCAAATATATCCTACTTCTCAATGGAGTGAATTAACTCAGGCATTGTGCCAGGGTAGTGTGGCTTGTTTGTTCAGGGATGATTTTAGTAGCTTTGCTTGGCAGTACATTGCAAAATAAGAGCATAAGAAATGCCATACTGGATCAGACCAATGGTTCATCTAGCCCTGTCTCCAGTATTCTGTGGCAGAAGTATATGCTATACAAAGAGAGAATCAAACCAGATCTCTCTAAAGAGATCTGTCCCCTATTCTATACCCTCCCTGGCATTTATCGTTACGGATTTAGAGATACTAGAGAAAATATCTTCAACCGTTCCATTCAACAGCTATAAATAGACTATTACCCATGAATTTGTCGAGTCCCTTTTTGAACCTGACTATGCTATCTGCCTCAGCTACCTCCTGTGACAGTGAATTCCACAACTTAACTATGTGTTGTGTGAAGAAGTTGAGCTGATGATTTAGAGAACTATCTATAATGACTTTAAGGTCTCTTTCTTGAGTCATAAGAGCTAGTTCTGAATCCAGCATTGTGCATGTATAGTTGTGGTTATTTTAGTTGTGGTGTATAATTGAAGTTATTTTTTCCCTATATTCACTATCTTGTATTTGTTGACTGTGAAGTTCATCTACCATATTTTTTTTTTGTCCATTCACTTGGCTTGGTGAGATCTTTCTGCAACTCCTTTCTGTCTTCTTGGGCTTTGATTATCCAGAATAATTTATAGATTCATAGATGTTAGGGTCAGAAGGGACCTCCATAGATCATCGAGTCTGACCCCCTGCATAGGCAGGAAAGAGTGCTGGGTTTAGATGACCCCAGCTAGATGCCTATCTAACCTCCTCTTGAAGACCCCCAGGGTAGGGGAGAGCACCACCTCCCTTGGAAGCCCATTCCAGACCTTGGCCACTCTAACTGTGAAGAAGTTCTTCCTAATGTCTAGTCTAAATCTGCTCTCTGCTAATTTATGGCCATTATTTCTTGTAACCCCCAGGGGCGCCTTGGTGAGTAAAGCCTCACCAATTCCCTTCTGTGCCCCCATGATGAACTTATAGGCAGCCACAAGGTCACCTCTCAACCTTCTCTTGCGGAGGCTGAAGAGGTCCAGGTGCCCTAGTCTCTCTTCATAGGGCTTGGCCTGCAAGCCCTTAACCATATGAGTGGCCCTTCTCTGGACCCTCTCCAGGTTATCCACATCCCACTTGAAGTGCGGCACCCAAAATTGCACGCAGTACTCCAACTGCGGTCTGACCAGTGCCTGATAGAGGGGAAGTATCACCTCTTTGGTTCTGTTCGTCATGCATCTGCTGATGCACGATAAAGTACCATTAGCTTTTCTGATGGCTTCGTCACACTGACGACTCATGTTCATCTTGGAGTCCACTAGGACTCCAAGATCCCTTTCCGCTTCTGTGCCTCCAAGCAGGTCATTTCCTAGGCAGTAGGTATGCTGGACATTTTTCTTCCCTAGGTGCAGCACTTTGCATTTCTCCTTGTTGAATTGCATTCTGTTGTTTTCTGCCCATATGTCCAACCTGTCCAGGTCTGCTTGTAGTTGTTCCCTGCCCTCCAGTGTGTCCACTTTTCCCCACAGTTTTGTGTCATCCACAAACTTGGACAGAGTACATTTCACTCCCTCGTCCAAGTCGCTGATGAAGACATTTTAGTATCATTAGACAATTTAGTATCATTGGAAATGGGAAGATTTAATTGTGCACTCGCATTTCCAGACATTGATGAAAATGTTGAACAAAATTGGCCCTGACACAGATTTCTGTGGGACTCTGCTCTTAACCTTCCTCCATCATGAAAAGAAACCATTTAGCCCAATCCTTTGCTTTCTGTCTTTTAACTAGCTCTCAGTCCATGAAAGAACCTTTCCTCCAATTCCATGGCAACTCTTTTTAAAGCCTTTGGTGAGGGACCTTGTTGAAAGCTTTTTGAAAGTCCAAATATATATTATGTCAACTGGATCCCCCTTTTCAATGTGCTCGTTAATACCCTAAGAGAACTCCAGCACGTTGGAGAGGCAGGATTTCCCTTTACAAAAAAAATTTTGCCTCTTCCCCAGCAGATCATATTTGTCATGTGACTGCTGATTTTATTCTTTATTATAGATTCTAAAAACTTACTAGGGATGGAAGTGAGACACACTGGTTTGTAGTTCCCAGGACAGATCACCTCTGGAGCTCTCTTTGAAGATGGTAACCCACCAGTCCTCTGACTGTTTGTAATGATAGGTTACATACTGCCAACAGTTCTTCAATTTCACCTCTGAATTCCTTCAGAACTCTCAGGTGAACGCCATCAAGTCCTGGTGACTCACTAGTATTTCATTTATTAATTTGTTCTAAAACTTCTTCTGTTGTTACTTCAGTGTGCTCCAACTCTTCAGACATACCTACTAAGGAGTATTGATCTGGTGTGGGAATTTCCCCCACTATGTTTTGCATTTAAAAAACAATACAAATAATTAATTTTGCTTCTCTAGAATGGCATTATCACTCCTGAGTGCACCTTTTACACCCTGTTCATGTAAGGCCCACTGATTTTTCTCAGTGGCTTCCTACTTCTGATGTATTTTAAAAAAAATCCTGTTAACCTTAGCATCTTTTGTTGGACACTCTTCAAATTCTTTTTTTATCCTGCTCTATTTCACTTTTATATTTGACCTGCCAGAGTTTGTGAGGTTTCCAGTGTTCCTCATTTGGGCATGCCTTCCATTTTTTCAAGGATGCCTTTTGCCTTCAATGGCCTCCTTAACACTACTATTTAACCATTGCATGGGCTTTATTGGACCACATGATAGCCTTTATGATTTATACTATTCACTTCTCCTGAGTCTCTAATATGGTATTTTTAAATAGCTTCCAAGCTGTTTGCAGGGTTTTATATTTTGGACTTTTCCTTTTAAATTCTAATGTTCTCATTTTTGTGTAATTTCCATTCCTAAAGTTCTATGTCAGTGTGGTGGATTTTTTTACTTACTCCATTTCATTGTGAACATTATAATGTTATAGTAGCTATTTCAGAGTGTCTCACCAACAGATAACTCTTGAACCAGTTCTTATGTGTTACTCAGGATTAGGTCCAGAATTATTCTCCCCTTGTGGGTTCCAAAATAAGTTGTTCTAGAAAGCAGTCATTTCTTACATCCTGAAACTTTATATCCATATCTCAACCTGATGAGGTTTTTACCCTATGTGAGAACAGTTGAAGTCTCCCATTATTATTGCTTATCTCATTTTAGCTGCTTTTCTAATTTACCTAAGCATTTCATAATCATCTTCTTCCTGATCAGGTTGTTGGTAATACAATCCTAGTACTCCTAAGTGTGGACATACCCATGCTACCTTCCTTTGTACAAAGAGGATTATATTTGGCTGTATAGCACTACATGGATTCCATGTGTAACAATACTTGGGTTGTTTCCTGACAGACAGGTTTTAAGCAGCCTTTGGTAGATTTTAGGTTGTTTTCTTCTGTCACATTGACTCAAAATAATTGTATTTCTATATATACATATGTGCATTTCTACAGTGGTAGTGCCCTGGGCAGCAGTGCTGGCTATTTTTCCACCTCTCTTCCCCTTCCTCCACAAGTCAGCACCTGAGGCCACTGATACAGTTGTCCCCCCTCAATTATGCTGCTGGGATTGTTCTCAAATTGCTGTAGAGGCTGTCTATACAACTCTCTTCTATGCAGCCACCTTTCACATGTTTTCAATACTTTGTCAGACCTGTATTTTCTGACACCATTCACCACAATTACTGAGAAGCAGCATTAAGCAGTAGCTACCTGTGCATGCTTACTCCTAGCTGTAAAATGTGCAGTCACCTGTTCTTCTGCAAATCATTTGATTCCTTCAGTATAATGCCTTGGAGAGCTACTGTGTGAAGTGCCCCATCACATCTATCTGTTCAATGCATTCATTCAGGTCACCTTTTTCTGTTCCATTATCACCTTTCACCATAGTCATCATTCTGCACTAGCTGCAAAGGGCAAAGTCCTGGGTCCTGTCCTTAGTCATAAGCCATGATGTCTGAATATATCATAGTGACTGATGTCTGCTGGTAAGGCAGCAGTAGTAGAACTGCAGGGGAGGGAGGGGTTGTTGTTTTGTTTTGTGGTTTGTTTGTTGCTTTCTTTTATACTAGTGACCATACCACAGAAGTAACAGGAGATGGTTGCTATGTGTCATACCCCTTGTGACAGGTAACCAAAGTGACATCCAGTGTGAGGGTATGGCTTTCTTTTCTTTGAAGAATATTTTATGTAGACAAAACCTTGATCAATGAAAGGAACTTCATCAATGCATGAAGATTTGTGATCATTTTTGTTGGCATCATGCAGTGATAACATCTTCAAAATGCTGCAGATGAACTAGGTGCTTGCAAAGAAACTTTTCTCTCCTTGTTTTCAAAATTCCAGTTTCTAAAATGTCAAATGCAAATTACCTACTCCATGAGGAGTGGCTATTTGCTACGTGGAGCTGTAAGCAATAGAGTAGTACTCTTTCATTCTGAACAGATAACTTCTCTACTACATACAGAATTTTTCGGCTGGGGGCTTCACTACCAGCGGATTAGAGCTTTGCATGCTGAAAGAGCACAGGGAATTGGTGCAGATGAATTATTAGTAATAAAGGCAAATGACTTCCCTATACTGACTGAGAGAAATTGGAATGTGCAACCTATAAGGGAAAGAATCTTTGTGCTATTAACAACCCCATTCCCACAGCAGAAAAAAATACAAATCTTTAACCACCTCCTTTGAGGGGGGAGCTTAAATGACCTATGATTATGGATGGCTCCTTTTATTCAACAGATGATACTCCAAAAATCCAAGTTCTGCTCAGACCTCTAACACCTGACTCCCATTAAGAGAAATAACTGAGATTGGAAAGGCAAAGGAGAATTTAAACTTTGTTTCTGTATTCTAACTACACCTCCTGTACTAGGTATAAGCTAATTTACATACTTTTTCACAGCTCTCTATGGACCATAATAACAAAGGTTAGTCACAACATAGTGCATTTTATCCATGCCCCATCACAGAGGTAGACAGCCTGTGACACAAGTGGCGTGGGCAGTTACTGTAAGTAGCATGCAACAAATCATGGAAGGGACAAGCAATACAAAAGCAGGTAGGGCAGGAAAAAAGGCAGAGCTGGAGATCAAGCAGGGAATACAAAGTAGGGAAAAGAAAGCAGAGCAGTAGATCAGTGTGAGGAAGGGGATCAGAGTGGGAGGTGTGGGGCTAATCTGTAATGCACCTGCCAAAGAAGTTGGTCCCTCATTGCCCTAGCACACCCCTAATTTACTCTGTGTTTAGGGACTCACAAACAATGCTAGTTTAAGGTTCTTGATTCAGTTGTACACTATCAAGGGAGTCTGTGTGGAGAGGTACAGTTCTCAGAGACCTGTTCACATCCACATTAAGAGTTTTTATGACCAGAGTACCACAATGTTAGCAGAACTGAGAACCAAGCATCCAGGCTCTTCTAGGAAACAGGCTGTCACAGGCGGGGTCCTCCAGGAGGGCCGTGATCTCCTTAAGGCCCCTTTCCCCATGCCAAGCCGGTCCAAGGGCACCCTCCGATTCTCGCCCGCCACGTCTTTGATGTTTGTATAAGTTTGGGAGGCTGCCTTACGCCCTCTCAGACACGGTTAGTTGGGACCTCCGTCCCCGTGGTTTCCCAGACTCTCCGTGGGTCTCACTGTATGATGGGTGCTCCCCGGGCACCCTAGCCTTATGGGCTACGCGTGGCTCCAACCACCCCTTATACCACACCCCAAGCCTCGCAGCTGGACTAGACCTTGTTCGGTCTCTTGGTCTACTCCCATGCCCCTCTCTCCGGGCCTTCTCAGTACTGCCGCCCCCTCCTGGGGCTCTCGGGCCTTCTCTGTACTGCCGCCCCCTCCTGGGGCTCTCTATGCCCACTCTGGGCCTTCTCAGTACCACCGCCCTCTCTCCAGGGCCTCCTCTGTACTGCCACCCCCTCTCCAGGGCCTTCTTAAGTACTGCCACCCCCTCTCCGGGGGCTCTCCGTGCCCACTCTGGGCCTTCCCAAGAATACCGCCCTTCTCTTGGGGCTCTCTCTGTAATGTCACCCCTCTCCTGGGGCTCTCGGTGCCCACTCTGGGACTTCTCAGTCAAGCTGCCTGTCTCTCGGGCCTACCGCACTGCTACCCCCTGTCTCCGGGGCTCACCGCGCTACTACCCCCTCTCTCCGGGGTTTACCGCAATGCTACGCCCTTCCTCAGGGGCTCACCACGCCCACACTGGGGCTTCTCAGTAGTACCCCCTCTCTGGGGCTCGCCACGCCTGCACTGGGGCTTCTCAACTGCCCCTCCTGGGGCTGGGGCTCATGCACCCCGTACGCTGCACCCTTACTGGCGATAGGGTCCCCATGCCACTGTGGGCTCCCTATGAGGCCTCCTCCAACCCCTAATAGCCTCACCCAAGCCACCAATATAACAACAAAGCAAAACACAAGCCCCTAGGCTATAACACAACTTAAAGCTGCCTGGCTAAAACCATGTTGCTCAGACATCTTAGAAGCTCCTGCCTCCTCCTCGCCTTTTACCCAGGGCGCACCACGTGGGATTTCTCGGGAGTTACCCTGCCACAGGTAGTCCCCCCACATTAGCCATCCCTGGTAGGGTGCAATTCCAGCCTACCTTCTTTTTTTCTTCTACAGCCCCCTCAATTTAACAAGCCAGCCTCCTCTCTTCCTCATGCTACCCCCTCAGAGCTTCCTCAGAGCTACCCCCTGTTACTTGGGACGTTTTTCCTCTTTCTCCTCATGCATCCCAGATCTCCTCTTCTTTGGGCCCCTTGTGAAGAGTCTCTCCTCCTTGAGAAAAAAATACAAATCTTTCTTGCCAATCCGTGAGCCTTCCCCAAAGCTCCCACTGTTTCCTCAATGTGTTCTGGGCATACTCCTCTCCCCAAAACTCTATCTTCCCTCGGCTGGTGGGTCTTCCTTTAGGTCCTTTATAGATCTTCACATAGGCTACTCCACCAATTTTTGTGTCCACAAACTTCCTTAAAGTCCACCACTGGACTTGCCCTGAGAGGTTACTAACAAACACATGGCCTCCTTCCTCCCTTTTGATCTTTTCCCGACCAGATTACCTTCAGTGTTGAGGGTCCCTCTGCTTCCTTAGGTTGGCCTGCAGCCCGTATCCGGTCCGGTCTCGGCTGTTGTGCAGGGCTGGATCTCTCGTTCTGAGGATGGAGCTTGAGATGTCCTTCTCCTGCCTCCTTAAGTTCCTTGGGGTTTTGGCCCCTTCTTTCCATCTCAGACCCCTGCACCCTTTCCTTACTCAGAGCTTCTGCCAACCTCTCCCCTTTGGAAGCTCTCTCTGTTCTATTACATACCAGAGCCTTTGCCATTTTTGGACTCTGGCCTTTCTGTCTTAGCTGTCCTTCCTTTTGAGAGTGGCCAGGGCAGCTTAGGTCACCGTTTTCATTTCTCCCACTGACTTTCTCACTGGCTTGCACAGCTATCGTATCTCCCTTGTCCACTTTCATCTGTTGCATCTCTTTTGGTGATGTCAGTACCCCAGCATCATACCTGCTGGAGAGTTTTTCTAATTTTTCTCTCAAGCCATTCAATTCCCCTGCATACTGGCTTGCCCAGTGACTCCACTCTTGCTCGAGGTACTTGATATCTGTGGGGATACTCTCTTCCCCTATTCTTGCCACATCTGTCTCGGGAGGTCCCTCCGTCATTGTACACTCTTCTTGTTTCTCTATTCCCCTCTCCTTCTTGGAGCTTCCTAGCCCAGCATTCTTGTGGATTTCTGAGTCTACCTGGCCCTTTAGATATATGGTCTGTGCCATCTCCACCCATTTCTCAGTCTCTAATAAAATTCCTGTCAAGTTTACCAGCCCTCGCACCTGCTCCTGGTACTCCATGCTGGCCCTGGATGCATATTCCTCCAACTGCAGACTTATTGCAGTCAGTTTCTCTCCTTCTACCTGAGCAACCTGTGCCATTTGTTGCTTGAAGTCTGCTTGTAATGTCATCTCCCTGGCTGTGCTTTCTTCTAAAAGGGTCCTCAGGGACTGCATCTCTTTCCCCAGGTGGTCATTTTCTTTTTCCACCTTTTGCCACTGAGCCCGCAACTCTACACACTCCTTTGTTCTGGCTCTCACTTCTGTCTCAAGGGACTGCTTCTGCTCTTCTAATGCCTCATGACTAGCCATATATTCTCTCACTTTCTCTATTTCTTTTGTTATCGCTCTCCCTGTCTTTTCTGCCTGGGCGTAGCTCTCTATTAGCCTCTCGCAGTTCTTCGACCTGGTATTCCGCCTGTAAGCATCATTCTTGCCCGTCCTCCAGGTCCTCCTGCACAGCTTCCCCGAACTCCTCAGCTTGAGCCTTTGGTCCCTCTTCCGTTTGGGTTGCCGTACTTGTTACCTCTGGACCCTCCAACTCCCCAGAGTCTTGGCCTTTCGTAGCCATCTGACTACTTGCTGCCTGTAATGTTTTATTTTCTACCTCTAAGGTCCAAATCTGCTGCCTTAGGGTCAGCCTTTGCAGCTGCGACTGCTTCCTTTTGGCATTGGTCGCTGCCTCTCTGGCTGAGCTGGCCTCTAGGTGGGTTTCAAGGGACTGTACCTGTTCTTCCAGGTGTCCTTTTTCCATCTCCACTCTTTTCAATTGGGACTGTGCCTCCTCGTATCTTGCCCTCCATTCTGCCATTTCCTTCTGCATCTCTTGCAGTTTCTCTTCCCTCCGTCTGCTCTTTTTGGTCTCTTCCGCCATGAGCCGATCTAGTACTCGAGTCTTTTCTGCCTCTGCTGCAATCAGGCACTTTATCTCCTTATACGCGCCTTCTTTCTTCCCGGGTTGTGCTCGCAGCTCTAAAGCAGCCACTTTTGCTTCGGCTTGCTCCTTCTTTGACCTCATCATTTCTAACTCCAGCTGTAGACGGACAGCTTTTTCCTCTGCCTCGTCCACTCGCAACTGCCAGGTGAAGGCTTTTTGCCACCTGCCTCCTACAGTTGCTATTTCTGCCATGATTCTACCTTTTTGTTTTTTTTCCTAGACCTGACCCAATGTCTTCTCTTCTATAATTTCGACTGACAGCCTTGTCTCTGATCTAGGCTTATCCTCTCAAGCCCCAATCTCACTGCCTCGCCCTTCTTTATATTTGTCTAGCCCTAAGGTTCATTCCTCTTCTCAGGGGACACAGGTTCCTTCCCCATGCATGGCCTTACGTTCCCAGCCAATGCACCAGTGTGTCACGGGTGGGGTCCTCCAGGAGGGCCGTGATCTCCTTAAGGCCCCTTCCCCTGTGCCAAGCCAGTCCAAGGGCACCCTCCGATTCTCGCCCACCACATCTTTAATGTTTGTATAAGTTTGGGAGGCTACCTTATGCCCTCTTGAACATGGTAAGTTGGGACCTCTGTCCCTGTGGTTTCCCGGACTCTCCGTGGGTCTCACTGTACAATGGGTGCTCCCCAGGCACCCTAGTCTTATGGGCTATGCGTGGCTCCAACCACCCCTTATACCACACCCCAAGCCTCGCAGCTGGACTAGACCTTGTTTGGTCTCTTGGTCTACTGCCACACCCTTCTCTCCAGGCTTTCTGTACTGCCACCCTCTCTCCAGGCCTTCTCTGTACTGCCGCCCCCTCCTGGGGCTCTCTATACCCACTCTGGGCCTTCTCAGTACTGCCGCCCTCTCTCCGGGGCCTTCTTAAGTACTGCCACCCCCTCTTAGGGCTCTCCATGCCCACTCTGGGCCTTCCCAAGAATACTGCCCCTCTCTTGGGGCTCTCTCTGTAATGCCGCCCCTCTCCTGGGGCTCTCGGTGCCCACTCTGGGCCTTCTCTGTAACGCCGCCCCTCCCCTGGGGACTTCTCTGTAACACCACCCCTCCCCTGGGGACTTCTGTGCCCACTCTGGGACTTCTCGGTCAAGCCACCTATCTCCAGGGCTCACCGCATTACTACCCTGTCTCCGCAGCTCACCACGCCCACACTGGGGCTTCTCAGTAGTACCCCCTCTCTGGGGTTCGCCACGCCCACACTGGGGCCTCTTAACCACCCCTCCTGGGGCTGGGGCCCATGCACCCCATATGCCGCACCCTTACTGGCGCTAGGGTCCCCACACCACTGTGGGTTCCCTATGAGGCCTCCTCCAATCCCTAATAGCCTCACCAAAACCACCGGTATAACAACAAAGCAAAAACACAAGCCCCTAGGCTATAACATAACTTAAAGCCGCCTGGCTAAAACCATGTTGCTCAGACATTTTAGAGCTGCCTTCCTTACTCTGCTTGAGGAGTACCTGCAGTTCTCACATCTTAACTACAGGAGCTCCTGCCCCTCTGGCTGCTGGCAGGGAACTGCTAGCCTGGCCTCTGCCCCTGGGCTTTATGAGGGCCAGGCCCTGCCCCTTCCGGTCAGCTGACCTCCTGGTTGCCCTGGGCAACCCACAGCTGTGCTCCTTATTCCCTTCCAGGGCTCTTTCCCTGGTAGTTTCTCCTCTCTAGGAGCAGGGCACCTCAGTGCTCTGCGACACAGCCGATCAGCTAAAATCATAAGGAATACTGCTTTGGCTCCTAACACCTAATTAGCAATACACTGCCACGTGGCACCTCTTACATGCAATAGCAGCTCCACTATCGAAGAATTGTATTGGAGCTACCAGGTCATTAGAAGCTTTTACTGCTAATAATAGTAAATTAGTGCAGACAAAATGCTAGCAGAAGCAAGACCTCCTCACATTGTTTCTCTTCTAAAAGCAAATGAAGATCAGTGTTCCTAAGTGAGGGGCAAGACAAGGCTCTCACTGGGATTGTAGAGAGGCAGCAGCAGGACGCCAGACTACCAAGCATAGACCCTGAGATGGTGCAGAGGCACTTGGAGGAACTGGATGCATTTAAGTCAGCAGGCCCGGATGAGCTCCATCCGAGGGTACTGAAGGCACTGGCTGACATCATTGCACAGCCACTGGCGGGAATATTTGAACACTCATGGCGCATGGGTCCCGGAGGACTGGAAAAGGGCCAATGTGGTCCCCATTTTCAAGAAGGGGAGGAAGGAGGACCCAGGCAACTATAGGCCAGTCAGTCTCACCTCCATCCTAGGCAAAGTCTTTGAAAAAATTATCAAGGCTCACATTTGCGAGAGCCCAACAGGAAAAATTATGCTGAGGGGAAACCAGCATGGGTTCGTAGCAGGTAGATCATGCCTGACTAATCTAGTCTCTTTTTATGACCAGGTTACAAAACACCTGGACGCAGGAGTAGGGGTTGACATTGTTTACTTAGACTTCAGGAAGGCCTTCGATACGTTATCTCACCCCATCCTGGTGAATAAGTTAAGAGACTATGACTTGGATGACTACACAGTCCAGTGGGTGGAAAATTGGCTAGATGGTCATACCCAGAGAGTTGTAGTGGATGGGTTGGTATCGACCTGGAAGGGTGTGGACAGTGGGGTCCCACAGGGCTCGGTCCTTGGACCAATACTCTTCAATGTCTTCATGAGCAACTTGGACGAGGGAGTGAAGTGTACTCTGTCCAAGTTTGCGGATGACAAAACTGTGAGGACAAGTGGACACACCAGAGGGCAGGGAACAACTACAGGCAGACCTGGACAGGTTGGACATATGGGCAGAAAACAACAGAATGCAATTCAACAAGGAGAAATGCAAAGTGCTGCACCTAGGGAGGAAAAATGTCCAGCATACCTACTGCCTAGGAAATGACCTGCTTGGAGGCACAGAAGTGGAAAGGGATCTTGGAGTCCTAGTGGACTCCAAGATGAACATGAGTTGCAAGTGTGACGAAGCCATCAGAAAAGCTAATGGTACTTTATCGTGCATCAGCAGATGCATGACGAACAGAACCAAGGAGGTGACACTTCCCCTCTATTGGGCGCCGGTCAGACCGCAGTTGGAATACTGCGTCCAATTTTGGTCACCGCACTTGAAGAGGGATGTGGATAAAACCCGTAGCATCCTTACAGGCTCGGCAGTGCTATGTTGGCTAGCACTATGGAAGAAAGAGACTTGGGGGTCATCATTGACCACAAAATGAACATGAGCCTGCAATGCGATGCTGCGGCTAGTAAAGCAACCAAAACGCTGGCTTGCATCCATAGATGCTTCTCAAGCAAGTCCTGGGACGTCATTCTCCCCTTGTACTCGGCCTTGGTGAGGCCGCAGCTGGAGTACTGCATCCAGTTTTGGGCTCCACAATTCAAAAAGGATGTGGAGAAGCTTGAAAGAGTCCAGAGAAGAGCCACGCGCATGATCAGAGGTCAGGGAAGCAGATCCTATGATGACAGGCTGAGAGCCATGGGGCTTCTTAGCCTGGAAAAGCGTAGGCTCAGGGGTGATCTGATGGCCACCTGTAAGTTTATCAGGGGTGACCACCAGTATCTGGGGGAACGTTTGTTCACCAGAGCGCCCCAAGGGATGACGACTAGGTCGAATGGTCATAAACTACTACAAGACCGTTTCAGGATGAACATAAGGAAGAATTTCTTTACTGTCCAAGCCCCCAAGATCTGGAACAGCCTGCCACCGGAGGTGGTTCAAGCGCCTACATTGAACACCTTCAAGAGCAAACTGGTTGCTTATCTTGCTGGGATCCTATGACCCCAGCTGACTTCCTGCCCTTTGGGCAGGGGGCTGGACTCGATGATCTTCCAAGGTCCCTTCCAGCCCTAATGTCTATGAAATCTATGAAATAATCTGGAGAGGGTCCAGAGAAGGGCCACTCGTATGGTTCAGGGCTTGCAGGCCAAGCCCTATGAGGAGAGACTAGGGCACCTGGACCTCTTCAGCCTCCGCAAGGGAAGGTTGGGAGGCGACCTTGCGGCTGCCTATAAGTTCATCATGGGGGCACAGAAGGGAATTGGTGAGGCTTTACTCACCAAGACACCCCTGGGGGTTACAAGAAATAATGGCCATAAGCTAGCAGAGAGCAGATTTAGACTGGACAGTAGGAAGAACTTCTTCACAGTTAGAGTGGCCAAAGTCTGGAATGGGCTCCCAAGGGAGGTGGTGCTCTCCCCTACCCTGGGGGTCTTCAAGAGGAGGCTAGATAGGCTTCTAGCTAGGGTCATCTAAACCCAGCACTCTTTCCTGCCTATGCAGGGGGTCGGACTCAATAATCTATTGAGGTCCCTTCTGACCCTAACATCTATGAATCTATGAATCAGCCCATGAGAGGCGTAACAGGGACATTCTGTGGCCTGGGCACCAGCAGCAGCCCAACTACTTGTGGTGGGGGTGGCTGGTCACCAGCTACAGGGGGCAGCCAGCACCTGTGGTGACTTCTGTATTTGCACCTTCTCCCCAGTTGCCTCTTCTTACTTATGCTATTGGAGCCTCAGCCCATCAGACCTTCATTTCCCATGGTAAGTAAACTCAGCAAAGGAAAAGGGATGTAAATTATGATTAATAATAATCATGTTTATTACAGTACTGCTAATGGGCCTTATTGTTGTAGATATCCTACAGTCATGGAGGAGCACATGGTCCCTGTCCCAAATCACTTACAGTCCAAATGAGTAAGATGGACCCTGAGTAAGAGAAAGGGAAATAATCCCAAGGCAGAGTGAACAATGTTGTAGTGTCAAATACTATGAGTCCCAGGTTTAGTGTTTTGTGCCTTTAGTTAGTTTGGCATGTATAAAAGGACAAAGGAGTAAGAGGGGTAGATAAAGTGAAGCCCAGGTTACAGTAAAATTTCCTTATAATTACCAAATTTGCTAGATGGCCAAGCACAGAACATCTTAGCTAATGTCATAGGTTTTGTTCACATTTAAAATGGAGGACAGAATACCAGGTACATAGTATTCTGTATAATGACAGACGCATGTAATCAGGGATCTACGGAATTTGGTCCAACATGTTATGTTTAATATCCTTCTTTGTATTGACTTCTTGGTTACAGATTTGTAGGTCAGGTAGATCATGGTAATTTTCATTTTGGTTATTTATGTTACCAGAATTATGCATATATTTAGGTTTTAGGACAGTTCCTTAGAAGTGGATCCATTTTTCTGTTAGAGTTTCCTTGAGTTATCTGTTCCTTTCCTGTTTTTATGAGATTTCTATGGCAGTTCTGTTGAATGAAGTTGTTTGATTTAGACAAGTTTGAAACTTTCAGATTCATCCATAACAGCATGTCTCACCACTAGCTAATATCACTGCTAACTCTGGGTATGTGTTAGAAATGGAAGTCATACATATTCTTTTAATTGATTTCACTTGCACTTTAATATATTTGAGTTTTGAGATCTCTCTAGCATACAGGATGCTACAATGAGACCAAATTCTATTTTCTTCTGCTATTTCTTTACATAGTGATTTCACTTAGCAAGTACAATGTTTCTGCACAATAATTACTAATTATATGTTTCTACTTGCTGCAAATTATGGGCCTATTTGGCATATTAAGTCTAAAAATAATTACAGCATAGTATGTAAATCCCATATGCTGAAAATATGCAGGAAGAGCCATGTTATTTACTTAAGAGTCAAATCCAGTGACCTGGGCCACTGAAGTAGAGTGAAATGTCCCCAAAGAGGAGGAAAGGATGGGAGAACTCTGTTTGTTTTGTGAGGGGTTTCTCCTTCCAAGACAGGTGAGGGGTGAGAGAGTAGTACCACGAGAGGAAGTAAACTAGTGGAATTGTGACTATAAAACTGTACCTGCAGAGTTTTCTTTTGCATGCAGGGAGTAACATCATTTTCCTTTGCATCTGGAGCAGGAAAGAGTCTATTCTCCTTCTAATACCTGCCCAGTGCCTACCTGTCTGCTTGGTTGTTTCCTGTAAAGAGAACTTGTTCTTTGCAAGTGACATTGCATATAATCCAGTTGTCTTCTGTTAAAAGCATATTGCAGTAATTATGTACTCTGTCGTATGACAAGCAAAAATCACTACAAGATTTGGTTGCACAGGCCTGTGAAACAACTAAGTGCCAACTGTATGTAAATATTCATCAGTGGCGCAGTTCACTTTTGATCTTTGCTTAAAAGAGGATCTGAGTTAAATTATTAATAGATATCAACAGTAAGATAATGTTTAACTTACTCATACAGGAGGTACTAAGGCTGAAATGATACAGCAAAGCACTAGTTTAAATCATCTCATTGTAGTTCTTTCTTGCTCTTTCACACATACACAGTAGTCACAGTAGGTTCTATTAAGCCCCAGTCCTTTTGTACATTGCTAAAGCTCAAGTAACATTCTTCCTCCCTTCTTTCCTTCATAAATTCTTAAATTCCTGCAATATTATTTTAAAAATTCCAATACAAAATCTAAATTTTTTTAGCAAAAACTAAAGAGCAATTGTTTCCTGTTTTTCAGAAGTCTAGAATGTGGGGCAGGAAGAAACGCATCAGTAATGAAGACTGTTTGGTTGCTAGAGCTGGAGGAGGAAGTTAATTATGAATGAAAGCTCCTAAGATCTGTTCATGACTCAGTTACCGATTTACTTTGTGACTCTGGACAATCACTCAGCCTCTCTGGATTAGTCATTGTACCTCAGTTTGCTATTCTGTAATATATAACAATACGACTTATCAAGGATGTAATTTGAAAGGTTTAAGTACACAGTTTTTGTCCCATGTTTTGTGAGCTCAGGATGAGAGGAACTACCTTCATGTAGTGTTTTACTACTTTATCAAATGATCAAATCTAATTATCAAAGCTGGGTTTGAGCTAAAACCTTGAATCTGAATATGGCAAGACTTTAGGAGATTAAAATCCTGAACTTGAGGCTGGAATGATGTCAAATTTTGGCACTACTTACTGCTTCCTTTTGAGAAATCCTCAGGATGTGTTCTGTAGTGATAAAAGAGAATTCAGAGGGACTTCCTAATTTGGAAGAGTTGGGAGTTGGGAGATAGTCCCTCAGTTAGGTAGTAGCTGTTAGTTAGTTAGGGCCTTGTTAAAACTTACTCTGTAAGCCAAACAATGTTAATCAGTTTAGTGTCGTTCAGCTTAGCGGAGCACTTAGTTGCATCTTAAGGCAAAAAACCATCTCTGACTGTCCTTCATCTGCAGAGCTGTTACTTGCCACTAGAGGCTTGGTGATAATGGGCAGGGCTAGGAGCTAAGGGCAGGACTGGCTCACTGCTTCTACCGGGCAGAGAGCACCACAGCCCTGGAGTGACCAGTGGCTGCAGTGTCTCCTGTTGCCACCCAGGCTTGCTCACTGTTTGAACTCTGAGAAGCCTGATCCTTTTTTCTCTGAATCCTGCCCTCCCATGTCACCCCACCTATGTTTATTGAACCTGTTGATCACTATAGGGTCCAACATGAAGATTACTGTAAGGTCTTATCCTAAGAAGAGTTTTCTTCTAACATTGTTCCATTTTGGTGACAGCATTCTCCCTCTTGTCAAAGAGGCTATTGGGATATTTTGACAAAACTAAGAGCTTCTCCTTTTATCTGTACAAAGACAAGGCTATGTATGAATTTCTGCCTCATGGTTTTTTATTTTAATTCATACAAAATGTTTATAAGTCAAGAGCAGAATACTGAATTTTGAATTTATCAAAATTATGATTTTTTTTTTATTTCCTTCCATTTTGGAACAAAAATTATTCAGCTATTGTGGAGTTTCCTGTGAAATAGCAAATCTTGTTCTGGTAGAGATCTGCTAGAGATGCCTCAAACTACAGAGGAGGAAGGAAATTGAATAGGCACATGCTGTCATTTAGGTTAAGGAAAGAGTGATTGGTCTTAATGGTCAGAATAATGTATATGGATGGATGGGTAAGTCAACCTTATACCTCAAAGTAATATAGGATCTGGTATATCACCATTTTTTTTCCAAACCAGTCCCACAGTTTCCTCTTTTCAATTCCATCTGAACTGCAACTTCTGAAGTTTGCTGATTGTCACTTTAAATTACCCTTTTAACTCAGGCTCAAATCCATTATTAACAATATTTTAAAAATATGCTTAGTCTAGGTAATTTAAATAACTTCAGCAAAGAGCGAATATTTATGAAAGAGTTTGATACTCATGCAAAATGTTGGTTATAACACTTAAATCTGCTCTTAATTTAAGCAACATGATTTTTAATTAATCAGTGAATAAGAATGCTATGCTTGAGTTGCTTTCCAGGAGGGGTGGTTAGGCTGAATTGAAATCACATGTGACAATAAGTTGCTAAAATGAATTAATGAACTCTTACTTCACGGTGCTGATTTTTAGAATGTTATCTAGTTACTATAGAATACCCCAGAAGAGATACTTTCAAAAGGGATATGGTAGCACATGGGTTACAAATAAGACATGGGTTGCACAATATCCTTTTTTGACTGATTGTGATTGGTCCCCAAAATCTGATTTGTTGTTACTTTGGAAACAGCCATTACCCCTATGTCGCGGCGCACCTCGCTGCCCCGCTCCTAGAGAGGGGAAAGCTGCTGGGGAAAAGCCCCAGCAGCCATAATGTGTACAGCTGTGGGTTGCCTGCCAGCAGCCAGGGAGGCAGGAGCTCCAGGAGTGAGGATGCGGAGAGGAGCCTAGCAGCAAGTACCGCTGATATGGAGCAATGTTGTTGGAGTCATAGGGCTTTGAGTTTAGTTATAGCCAGGCGGCTTGAGTTTGCATTTGTGTATTTTACACCAGAGGCTTGGGTGAGGCTGTAGGGGTTGGAGGAGGCCTCATAGGGACCCCATAGGGGCGGGGTCCCCTAGCGCCAGTGAAGGCGCAGCTTGCGCTCCAGTGGAGGCGCAATTGAGTGCAACCAGTGGGTTGCGGGCGGGGAACTGAGACCCGGGTTGTGTGCGGGGTGCATAGACCCCAGCCCCAGAGAGGGGCATTTTGAGAAGGCCCAGCGTGAGCACAATGAGCCCCAGGAGGGGGCACTGCTAGGAAGCCCGAGCGTGGGCGTGGTGAGCCCCAGGAAGGGGGGAGCGCATTGTGGAGAAGCCCAGTGTGGGCACAACAGGTCCCAGAGAGAGGGACGATTTTATTAAGGAGCCCAGCGTGGGCACAGTGAGCCCCAAAGAGGGGGCGGCACTACTAGGAAGCCCAAGGCAGGCACAAGGAGCCCGAGAGGGGCAATATGTGAGGAGCCCGAGAGGGGCAATATATGAGAGGCCCAACGGGGCAATATATGAGAGGCCCAAAAGGGGCCAGATTGAGAAGCCCAGGACGGGCGTAGCAAGCCCGGTAATCGGCTAGCGCTGCAGGGAAAAACCCAGGACAGGGGCAGGGTGCTGCGGTGGACCCAGACAGAAAGGGTTAGCAGCACAGCGCCCCAAGAGAAGGACAGGGTGCTGCGGTGGTCCCCAAGGAAAGGGGATAGCAGCACAGTGTCCTGCAAGAGGGGAAGCAGCGCGGTGGGCCTGAAAGACCGGAGGCTCGAGGTAAGAGTCCCAAAGTGGACAAGGGTCCCTGAGTGGGACAACACTTTTAGAAGAGGCCCCAGAGAAGAGGGGCAGTGTTAGAGAAGGCCCCAGAGAAGGGGAGCAGCATTTTAGGAAGCCCAAGGAGGGCATGGCGAGCCCCGTAGAGGGGAGTGCCTTGTGAGAGAAGACCCCAGAGAGGGAGCAGACTATATAGAGAAGGACACACCAACGTCAGGTACATCAGCGAGGCTTGGGGTGTGGTATTAGGGGTGGTAGGAGCCATGCGTAGCCCACAAGGCTAGGGTGCTTGAGTAGCACCCATCGTACGGGGAGACCTACGAGGGGTCCAGGAGTTTACGTGCCCAAGGAGACGCAAGGCAGCCTCCCTATTACATTTTCCTTAAGAGCAAAGAGGTGGCGGGCGAGTATGGAGGGTGCCCTTGGGCCGAATTAGCGCGGAGAGAGGGCCTTGAGGAGATCACGGCCCTCCTGAAGGACCCCGCTGTGACACTCTAACATTTATGGGGTGTCTCATTCCTATTTTGAAAATTAAATCCTAACCATTTTAGTTGTTTTTGCTTCTTGAAGCTTAAGTGGCTTCTAATTAATGCACTGCTGTATTTTAAGCCCCTTATCACACACATGCTCATGCCCTTTGCTTCCCAAATTAAGACCCCAATTGTGCACATATAAGATTAACTAGAATGCATTGTTAGTAATTTCATTGAAATCAAAAGGAATATTTAGAGTATGCAAAACTAAGTTTGTTCATTAATCTATTCAGATTTGAGACCTGCATAAATACAACTTGACCAGAAATAGGTTTTCCCCCCTGTATATCATTTCCAAATTCCTTCCTTTTATCCTTTTAATCACACACAGACTTGAACCATATTTTAATAGATTTCTGAAATATTTAATATTTCAGCAGTGGTGTTTTGTCAGTATTTGAAGGAGAGAGAATGTTCATTCAGATTCATTTGAGGGTGTGGCTGATACATAGCCTCCAAGATGAAGAATAACTATTCATATTCTGCTCACAAATGAATGGGATTCTTAGCAGGTGGTAGTTCTCAGCTATAAAACATCTGTAGAAGTAAGTTAGTTATTTTGGATCTATTTTTTGCCTAGAACAGTACTTAGTCCCACTTGGTTCAGCAGAGTAGGTATCACTTGTGTAAAAGGAATGCTTTTATAATTTACCATGGATTCATGTTAAACTATTAGCTATGGATGGAGAGAGTTCCAGAAATTGGAGTTTCTTCATTTAGCTCAGTGGAGTTTAGATCAAATCTGTTAATATGATATACTTTCCTATTACTATCAGATCAAAACTTCATTGCTTCATCTAGCTGAAATACACATAGACCAAAGAACTGCACTCTTTGTTGGTTATGTAGCCAGTATGACTGACAAGGACTTCAGTACCACAGCAGTTGGGTCTCTATGGCTAGGGGCAGACATTCAAGAAGCCTGAGCCTGAATTTATTTAATTTGTGAAGGTTAGTCTAACCGGCATAGATTGAACCGAATTGCAAGTGAATAGACATTCACTTTTGACTCCAGAAGTGCAGTCACATGCCTACAGGGGCTCAGGCCAGAAGCCCTCTGGTGCAGGGAAACTAATCTCGGGTGAAGGGGGGACAGGTTGGGGGGGTGGTACAGCTAGGCTCAGGCAGACCTGAGTATGACTGGGAAGGAGTTAAAACCCTGACCCTGGCCTACAGAGACTCCCGCCTAGGTCTGCCTGGAGAGGGAGTTGGGAAGCAACCCCTGTCAGGGGTCCCCAGCTCTCCCACCTCCACTCACTTGCTGGCTGGAGGAAGGAGTGGGAACAGGGCCAAAGTTGGTAGCCTGAGGGGAAGCGGGGATTTAATCCCCCCATTGCAGGGGGGAGCAGGGCAGGCACCAACAGGCTCCACTGATGCACCCAGGGCCACAACAGCCAGATGCCAGTAGCCTGAGGGAAGGAGGGGGATTTAATTCCCCCATTGCAGGCAGCAGTGGTGCAGGCACTGACACAGCACCTTAGGCCAGTCCCTCTGAGGAGCAGCCAGCTGGCCATGGGGAGGGGGAAGGGAAGGGAAGGGAAGGGAAGGGAAGGGAAGGGAAGGGAAGGGAAGGGGGGATATGACCTGGCTGCAGGGAGGCAGAAACTGGTCTGTGTCAGGCTGCCCCTCCCTCTCCCACTGGCATCAGTGAAGCGAACTATAACAGTGAGTGCAGGTTAAGCACCCGTCACCTCTGCCTGCTTAAGGTGGTGTGAGGCACTTGGGACACCACAAGCCAGTTGCTGCCAAGGCCCCTGGACTGCAGGGCTAAGCCAGACTGAGCTGCAGCACTCCATTGCTTACCCCCACCAAGGCTTCACCCATTCCCTCCCCAGTAGTTTGCTCTGCCACTGCCAGGAGAGGAATGGGGTGGGGAGCCACACTGCAGCTGCAACCCACCTGCTACTGCAGTTCCCAAGCAGGGCTGAAGGTGGGAGGCAGTGGTGCTGACCCCCCACTCTCCGGGACTGCCCCAGCCCGGCTGTGGTACAGCAGCTGGAGGTAGTGGTGAGTCAGGGTATAACTAGCCCCATTTCCCCCCCCCCCCCCCTGCATCCAGGTCACATCCTTCCCCCCCTCCGCCTCCTCCTCATGGCTGGCTGGCTGGTCCTCAGAGGGACTCAGCCCAAGGTGCCGTGTCAGTGCCCGTGCTACTGCTGCCTGCAATAGGGGGATTAACCACCCCCCCTTCCCTCAGGCTACTGGTGTCTGGCTGCTGTGGCCCTGGGTGCATGAGCAAAGTCTGTCAGTGCCCATGCTGCTCCCCCGTGCAATGGGGGGATTAAACCCCTCATGCCCTTGGGCTACAGGGTCTGGCCCTGCCCCTGCTCCTGCTGTTGGAACAGCGAGGGGGTAGGCAGTTGGGGACACCTGGTAAGGGCTGCTACCCCCTTGCCAGGTAGACCCAGCAGAACTCCAGAGCAGGGTTTCCCATCCAAAACTTTTCTCAGCCAGTCGGAGCGCCCAAGTTAGGTAGGAGAAGGGCGAGGCCAGTCCTACTTGGCTGGAACAGACAGCCCAGCCCAGGGCTGCAGAGCATGCTGGGATGCTGGAGGACTCTGATTTAACTTAAACCAGGAAGGGGTCTGGAACAGAAGTTGCATAAACTGGTTCGACCCAAATCAATCTGATACTACATTCAATCAGGCTTATCTTATATGTGTTTTGGCCATTTTGAAACTAATTTATGTGAACTGAACTTATGTTCTGTTACAAATTTAAACCATTTTGTTTAAGATTACTTAAACCAGCTTATGTGTAACTTCTGTCCCTAGCCTATATGTTTACTCATTCCATCTAGAATCCTGTTGGTTTCGGTGAAAACTGGAAAACCAACAAAACCTTCATTTCTATCAAGTTCTGACCAAAGTGAGGAAAAGAGAGGGGAGAGGCAGGGGCACAAAGGAGTGGTCCCCTGGAGGTAGGAAGAAGTTTGTGAAATGGGCCTGGTCACTGTCTAACCCAGAGATTCCCAGTCACCATGCTTTATAATCCTTTCAAGAATGCTGCAGGATGCCACACAATGTTAGCACTGTTAGGTATGCAAACATGATTCATGGGAAAGAAACCCAGTTAGGAATCCACAGTGCTAGAAAGTGTCTGACCTCCTGTGCGTTTTTGAGTCGTCTGCAATAGGTGAATTGCTCTACTGTTTTTCCATAGTCAAAAAATGAGTGAAAACTAAGAGCTGGCATTTTACAAAGGATGCTTTGAGTCTAAACAGGGGTGCCTTGAGTCTAAAAAGGTTGAAAACCACTGGAATAATCCCTGCATCCATTCCCCTGCTATGGGTCTCTCTGAGGTCACTGCCTGACCCCTGTATCCTGGGTGACCGAATGATGGTGTCAATAGCAGTCAGGCTCTTCTTGTTTTCTGTAAGATTTAGCTGAAATAAGATTTTGATCACGTTGAAAAGCATAAGCATTAAAACAAAACAAGATTTGGGTGGAGTTCTATCCTTTTAAAGTAAGACTGGCAAAAGGATGGTACTTGCAGTATTGAAGGTCTGTAGATCTAAGGTAGAGTCCATTCTATGGTGCGGAGCAGAACTATGGAGAGCTGATCCCATGGTTTGTTCAAAAATAGGAGAAAATCTCATAAATTTTTAAGGTAGCTTTTATCTCTTCCAAATTCTATGATGTGGGGCCTCATGTGATCTGAAACAGGGCTCCTTAACATGAGCACTTCAGCTCAATTAAGAACTCTAACTTACTGGATAAAAATTAGAGCCTGTAGTCCTCTCGGATACCTAAGGAGTGTATTTTAGGAGACTTTTCCTTTCCAAATAATGGATATATTTGTTGGGTAAATGGTTTAGTAAATGATTTGATGGTTAAATAACAAGTATATTCTCCTCCACATAAGTAACATGGGAAATGTGCAAATAGTCATTGACCCATTATTACCCCTATATTTAAAGCAAGATATAAAGTTAAGAATTAAAGGTACCAGCATGCAGACAGATATTCAGGCAGAGAGATCATCTTGAATTACTTCTTTTTTGTGATGAATAAAGCAGTGTTGGCCTAGAAACCTATCTACCTGAAGTACAAAACTACAAACAATGGGAGGCTATTACTACTCTCTGATTTCATTCAAACACAATGTACAGTGATTATAGGCAGGTGGTATCTGACCCCATATACAAGTGGCATATATTCTTATGGGACTTGTGGTTTTGCTCATTCTTTGAAGAAATAGGAGAGAAATGGATCCCTTCATTGATGGAAAAAATTAAATACTGGGCTAATGAGGGAAAAACAATTTGGTTCCTCTGTAATAAATCCCAGAGTATCCTAGGTGTATTTGTGTTACGTGCAGTAAGAATAAGGGGCAAAAAAAAAATTACCCTGTTCGTATGTTTTTATTGTACTATTGTATATTGTTTCATTTGATCTATTTGTGTGTGTTATATACATACACACACACACATTATATGTTATTTATTATACATTATATAATATTCTGTTTTAATTTTGTTTAAACCAGTAGAATGTATGATCTTGTTTGTATTAACAGCCTTTTATTAACAGCCACCAAGTATATTATTTTATTATTGTACATAATGTTATTGTTAATTTTACTGTATTGTTTCAGAAAAGTCTGTAAATAAACTATTACAATTAAGAATAATATTAGCAAGATTTTGCCCATTGGTGGCTGGAGCATTACCTGAGATTTTGGAATTGATTAGGTAGTGATTTGCAAAGTTATTGTATGTTATACAAATAGAGAAATGCCAACAAACTGTACGGAAGGCTTTGCTTCACTTGTTTACAACTGTTCTGGAATGGGACAAGCAAGAGTTCTGGAAGATCAGTGTAGTATACTAGGAACAGACATTGGGATCTTTATTTTAACACTAAGAACTTTGTGCCCTGCACTTCTATAGCTTTCACTAAACCTGTGCTTCCATGTTTAATTCACGTTGTACTACTGAGTTCCTACCTAGTTTGTCAGCCGTTTGGATCATCTGTCAGTCTTACCTATATGGAAAAATACAGTTGTGTTCAACATGACCCCATTTCCTCCATTCCAGTACTGCAGGGGATGGCCTGATTATCATCAAGTTTTTGTCTCTTACAGGCTACAGTCATCCTGATTTTAAGTTAATGTCTACTTATAATACAGAAGTCTGTAATTTATGCAGCTCTGCTGACCTAACATGACCTAGCTGCAGTAAGAAGAGTTTTTAATGGCCAGTGGGACTTTCAGGATTATGTTCCTAGCTGCACTGGTATGTAAAAGAAAGTCCTTTCGTGATTTTTCATTGTCCTGCAGCTGATTACATTTTGGACTGCAATAAGTGTCTCTTGGGGTGAGTAATGTCAATTATACACCCCAGACATACAATAAAGAATTGGTTTTCAGGTAGTCATAATACTTTTTTTAATCAAGCTTTTGTGTAAAGATCTCCAGAAAGATGAAAGGTCTGAGTCTTACTGATGGCATTGCTTGCATAAAATGAGAGATCTGGTGATGTAAAGCTAACATTGAAAAATCATGTTTAGCATTGAGCCCCTGGGTTTTCATTGAGGTATACTGAACACAGAGTTGAACCCCGTGAAGCTTTGTTTTGATACCTACACAATTTTCAATTTATAGGGATATGTGTTCACCAATTGGAAAGTGAGGGCCAGGATGTCTTATGAGTCTGATACTTTACATCATTAATCTGTGTTTAATAAAAGCAGGTCTGATGTTGTGTTTATTGATGGCTAGATATGTCTCTTTTTCTCTCTAGTGGTAAAAGTCAGTGATATCACATTCATTATAATAGGCTTTTCTGAATGTTTTTCACAGAATAGGGCATCTTTGTGAAGTGTTATAGAGCTGATAGGCAATTTTTTTTTCTCTGCTTTTAAAGTTTTGATTTTAAAAATATCAATAGAAACTAGCATAAATTGGTGCAACCACACTGAAGTCAATGAAAATAGCTAATCTAAGTTATTTTAATTTTTTTTTTCAATTGCATGCAGTTATTGATGGTCAGTGTGCCACACCCCACACTGGATGCAGGCTGTGTAAATCTTTAAGGCACACACTTCCCCATCTTGGAGTGCCCTTCTGCCCCAAACTCCTCTCTGCTGCCTGCTTCTTGACCATTGAGAACCTGCTGAGATTTGCCAAAGACCAATTTCTTGGCTTATGGCACCTTAGCCTCACCAGTTTCACCTAGACCTTACCAATTCTTAGCAGAGGAGATATGGCCAGCTAGAAAGATGACACCCTTGTCTGGTTATGTGTTCAGAAAAAATGGATCTTCTTTTCTGTAGAATGGGTCAGCCTATATGGTCAAATACTCTGGAATCATAAGCATCACTGGTAACAAGTTGGTAAAAAGATAACCAAAAGGATTTATTAGGAAAATGAGAACCAAGATAAGAAATCAGTAACCATATGTTGAGATACAGATACAGGTATGAGAATAAATAAACAAAAAAATAGCCCTGCACCTTAAATCCAAGGATGCAGTCCCTAGCCACCTTCAACAGGTTAAAATGCAGATCCTGCCTCTGACCTTTCTGTCAGACCTCTCTTGTCAGCTTCTTTACTTATCATCGGGACTGAGGGACCACAGCCTCCTTGTGTCCTGTAAGACTGATGGCTCAAGTACAACTTACTATCTGACAATTCACGTACCTCGCCTAATGGATTTTCTTTTCTTTTCTTTTTTTTTTGGGGGGGGAGGGGCACACTTTGTTTATTATTTCCTGCTCTCCCCTCCCCCGCAAGGTATATGTTTGCCATAGAAAAAATCTTTCCTGATCTAATTAAGAACAGGAGCATACATGCATCCTTTCAGACCTGGAGATTCACTTATTCAATATACTGTCTCTCTCCTAATTTCCCCTCAGTGGGAAATGTCTTTCCTGTTTCTAGGTGCTAGGGTTTTTCCTTTTAAAATGTAAATTAGTCATCATTTGGAAGGGTCTCTCTATGAAGAAACATGCTCATGTAAGAGACTGATTACTGCTTTTTCATCCTTTCCTTAGATGCCAAAGAAACTCATTGTTTATCGTTTGAAAGTCATTATCATGCTACGCAATCCTGGCCTTATAATAACACACAAAAATACAGTTTATATCAAATACCACGATTCATATAAACATAATAATGTCAAGGTAAAATATAGCTTGATGTTACCTATACATAGAGACTACACGTACTATATTAGTAAAATAAACTAATGAAACCATTCAAGACTTCCCACAAACCCCTAATTCATGACATTCAGTTTCCAAACTTAACAGGTAGGGACAGAAATTACATACAAACTGGTGGTATAAGTGATCAGAAACCAATTCAAGTCTGTACCACAACAGAAGTTCAGTGCATATAAACCACTTTCAAAATGGCCAAAACTGGTTTAAGATAAACCTGGATGGATGTAGTGTCAGACTTAACTGATTTAAGTTAAATCCATCTATTGAACTTCTGTCCTAGATCCCCTCCATATTCAAGTTAACTCACAGTCCCTCAGCATCCCAGGATGTTTTGCACCTCCCCCACATGTGCCCCCTTAGAGGGTGTATAGCCTAGCCTTGACCAAAGCTGTCTCTTCCTTCAGAGCAGGAGGTATGCTCTAGCAGTACCCCTCGCCCTCCCTGGCTTCTGCCCTGCTGCATGTGGCAGCATTTTCAGAATCAAAAGTGAATGTCTGTTTACTTGCTTATTGGTCCAATCTATGCAGTTTAGACTAATCTGAGAAGATTGAATCTACTCAGCCTTGGGCTTTTTGACTGTCTGCGCTTAGCCAACATGCCATAAATATAAAAATGCATCCATGCAACATTAAGGCTGAACAGGTAAAATAAACAAACCAGGAGAGTAGAAAGCAAAGTCCTTCCAATAATGTTACCATGACTTCATTGAAAATCATGTATGTCACATGGTACAAATATAAACCAGAGCATATTAAGTGATATAGATAGCCAGAAAACAGGAATAGTGAACAGTCAGGGCTGTCCTTGTTGTGGGGGTGCAAATTGGGGCAACTTCCCCAGGCCTTGTGCTTTGGGGGAGCCCGCAGAGTTGGGCTGAGTGGCGTGGCGACTCTGCACTGCCTCTGGCTTCCTGTCTGGCTGCTTGGCATCCCTCCCCCCTGCCACCGTATCTGCCACTGGCTTCCTCGCATCCAGGGATGGGGCCCTGCACAGGCTGATTTGCCCCAGGCCTTGCACCCTGCTTGGGTCGTCTCTGTGAACAATACTTTTCTACAATATGGCCAGATTAATATTGCTCTTGAAATCTTCTGATTTAGAGAATATATTAAATCTGCCTTAATAAAATCTTTCTGTTAATAAATGTTATAGATGTTTTAATAAATGGTTGATCAATTGTTGTCTATTATCATAGTTATAAGACACCTATTAACCTGTTAAACTCTCTGTCTTAGAAACATTTATAAAATAGTCTACTAATGTGCCTATAATCATCTATATCACGGCCTGTTCACATAGGAATTTCCCCAGTAGCAGTTCTAACCTCCTACCTCTAGAGATGTTCTACTGGCCATGTTCAAAACCTTGCAAGTACTTTATTTCTTTTTTAGAAGAAACAAAGGGATATCCCTTGCTAACTCCCGTTAATTCACCTATACTCAAAACTGGTTAAAGACATTTTACTAAACTTCAAAACTGGGTAGAACACAAGGTTGAACATTTATGCTCAAAAGATGGATACTTTGGGAAATTAGGAAAATTTTGAAAATGGTGGAGTTTTCATTGAACTTTACCCTTGAGTAGTCATTGTCAATCAAGGTGCCACTAAATTTTCTTAAGGGTGCCATGCAATATTGGCACTGTTGTGAAAACATCTGAACATGATTCACAAAATAAACACAGAGATTTCAAATAAGAATCCATATTTTCAAAAGACATTCTGACCTGGTTGTGGTGTTTCTGCGTTCTTTACTTCAAAGCTCCAAAGAAATTAGAGAAGTTACTGATTTTTTCTGAAAGGTGTTTTAGCAGGTTTGCTAATAAAATGAATGTTTACCTTAGCAAGGAACAAATAAACCGGCTTGTTTTTATGCAGTTAGAACACCTACCATAGGCAGCAGCTGTCATTGCTCCTGAAGTATATTTTTCAGTATTTGTTATTTTCAACTAAGCAAAGACTGCATGAAATCCTTTCCCCCACTTTGTTAATCTCCTATTCTCTCATGATTTTCCTCCCACAGACCCACCTACAAATTGAAGTTGGGTATTAAAAAGAAAAATGACAGCTCTAAAAGTAAGCATATGAAAGAAATAAAAACAAAAGCAAATAGTGTTCTAGTAACATTCTCTTTAGAACAGATGTCTTTTATATCTTCCATTCCCTCTCTCCTAAATAAACCAACACAATGTTCAAATCAAGTATCCATACCTATTTCCAGCACTAAAGGCTTTCAGAGGCTTGACTTATAGAGAGAATTACTTATAACACCCTGTTAAGCAACCTTTCAAAAAGCAGAACTGGGAGGTTTGAGATATAGTATGAGCTCTTTCATCCATCTGATGGCAAATCCATTCCAAGAAAATAAGTATGTACTCAATAATTAATCCAAAGCAGACCCATCTAACCTTCACAACCAAATGTCCACCACAAAGAAGGGCCACAGTAGAAGACTAGCCTTCAACTGAGCGTCCCCAGCTTTTTTAGGATTTACAGAAGTCTAAATCCAGCCTTTCAAGTTGGATCTGCCACTGGAAGAAGGCTAGGGTGTTAACTGGCTTCCAGCTGAGTAGCCTTTTGGACCATGAGTCGTGAAGCCCTTTAATACAACTATTGACTTTCATGTCACTTAAGCATATGTTGTAAAGGAATGGAAATAATTGAATGTTTGCTGAATCAGGCCTCAGTATTAAATGGATTTGATGCACTGCTC
This sequence comes from Alligator mississippiensis, assembly GCF_030867095.1. Lineage (NCBI taxonomy): Eukaryota > Metazoa > Chordata > Crocodylia > Alligatoridae > Alligator > Alligator mississippiensis. Next base: position 32,391,843 of record NC_081829.1, read on the forward strand.
TGTGCATTTCCTTTCACCACATCTAATGAAGTTAACTCAAGCTTATAAAAGCTTATGCGATACATCTCTGATTGAGTTAGTTTATAAGGTGCAAATCTACTCTGCCGTTGGCCTGACTTCAGACTAACATGGCTAGGTACCTCCTTCTGCATTAATGGAGTGGTCATCTCCTGTGTTTTTAGTTTTCAGTTTTACCATTCATAACTTGACATGGGTTTTTCTGGTTTAAATGGATAGAGCACATCCTCTTTCCAGCTGTCTGTTTGTGTCTATTTAACCAGTATGAGGCATAATGCACAAAGCAGACTGCTGCTTAGTTTTCTCCTCCATACACTTTGTTCAGGCTGCTTGCATCACTGAGTTACTTTTGTATATATCGATTCTTGGAAGAGAGTATTGACTGCTTGTTTCAATACTGCCCAGCACAGCTGGATGTTGCAATTTAACTCTCTTAAGGCAGAAATGGGCAAACTCCCACTGAGACAGCAATCTATTGATTAACATCATATACTCACAGCCTTTAATGTCATTTTGTACCTAGACTCCTACAGTATTAGCCAGTGTCTGGTTCAGAAAACACAGGGATATAAATCCAATTCTACTTTTACCTCCTCCCAGGAGAAAAAGATTCAGAGAGCTAACAAAATCCACCTGAAGTATAAATCTGCAACTATAGCTTAGAAACACAGTACCAGACAACATTTTTGTGTAGGTTGTTGAACCATCTTCTACAGGTTGTTGTTTCATGTAATCCATCACTGTGCAAATAGCTGACTACAGGATAATGTATTCTGCTTTCTACGCCTGAATAATATCTGAGTACTCTGTGGTAAATAGGGAATTTCTATCCAATTTCTTTTACACTTGGACAACAGAGTAAATGCTGTTCCATTAGGAATGGAATGACCTTCTGTTGCTTTTAGTACAAGGATGGTACAAGAAGGTTTAGTTGTTACAATTTGGTCTGCTACAATTTACTGTCATTTTGGAGTGTACTTCATTAGACAAAAAGAGCCCACGTTAAGAAGAATTCCTACATTCCTAAGTTCTATAGTAAATTGTAGGGTCTCTGTAGGCTGAGGGGTTCAAATAAAAACAGAAGCCTTCCACTTTTTGGTCACTGGTTTGAATTCCTTCCACATAGACAGGACAAATTGGAACATTATTAATACGCATATGGCACTGATACAATGCACTGGTTAGACTTTATCTGGCTTACAATATACAATTCTGGTCATCCAGGTTTTAGGGAGATAATTTAAAGCTGGAATAGATTCAGAGAAGGGCAATTAGGCTGAAGAAGGGAATGGATAGTCCATTTAAGGATATGAGACCTGTTTAACCTAGCAAAATGGGCTGAGACGAGATACAGTAATTGTGTTTGGCAAATATTTTGGGGAGGAAAACACCGGGATAGAGAAGCTAGTTTTTTAAGCTAGTGGGCAATGTTGGAACAAGAGTAGATGGGTCTGAACTGGTCATTTAAAATTGTTAAAAGAGAAGTTAGGTTCTGCAATGGCCTCCCAGAAACCTGACTTGTTTTATAATGGAGCTTGATACAATTTATGAAAGGAACTGTATGACTGGATTGTCTGCAATAGCAGGAGACTGATGATTTCTTCTAGCCATATGTTATGTCCTGTGTTCCTGTGGTCTAATAGATAGGCCTAAGGAGACCAGCTTTTGATTACTGGTTTTGCTATTGACCTGTTATGTGATCCTGGATAAGTCAAAGCATATCTCTTGGTTTCAAGAGTTTCACATTTGTTTCCTCTGTGTAGTGCTGAGTAGAATGGGGCCCCAATCTCAGTTGGGCCATCTATTCCCCCCATCAGACAAACAAATGATATTCCAAAACTATTTTAAAGATTTTTTTTTTTTTTTTACTTTATGCATTTTATAATTTTTCACTAAACAATCTACCAGAACTTAGTATTGAGTCTTTTAGGACAGAAAATATTTTTTGAGCCTGGCAGCAGCAGTGGTTGAGTTATGATCCAAGGAAATCTATACATAGATATGTTCAAGTATCTAGGTAATCTCTTTAGGATACAGCAACTCAAAGGGGCAGCATCAAGTTCTTTTTTCAGGTGCTACCTGGACTGCCTTCCTGATTCCTTACATTCTCTTCTGTTTTCAACAATATGGTAAATATTTAAAATATGCTCTTTGAATTACCACATTCCCCAACCTAATGCACTTTCTTGTATTCCTAAAACGAAAAGGAAAAAATTAATATTTTCACCTGATTTGCAGATTCTTCTAATGCTACGTATCTTTGTGAAACTCAATAGATACTCATAACTATTGCTTGGTTTTTTGCTTCCTTGCTTACATTTTGACCTCTGGATCAGACTTACTTAACAGTTTTTGCATCAAAGTGAAATGTATGCAACTTCAGTGGCTTTAATACTTTAGGGCTGTAGATTCGTCTTTGAAATCTCATCTGCATTTATCTTGTAAATTATAATTATGTGTAGGTTTTTGCATACCTAACACTGCTAATACTGTAGGCACTTCATGGCACCCTTAAAAGCATCTTAGGACACTCCAGGGTGCTGTGGCACCCTGGTTAAGAAACATGGACTTATACAATAGCTTCTTGTTTGACCATCTTGTAAACATGTAAAATTCCTGAAAGTTTCTTAGAACTTCACAGGGTAAAATGTTCTTTTTTGAAAGATGCAAGGAGTCTCATATTTAAGTAAAATGGTTATAACATTTACATACTTAATACTGAGTATTTCCTGTACCTTGGAAGCCATCTCTCGCAAAAGGCTGACATCGACAAAGAAATCCAGGATCGTCTCAAATGTACAAGTGCAGCTTTGATTGCCTGAAGAAATGGGTGTTCAAAGATGGTGACATCAGATCTGAAATCAATCTCATGGTTTATGAAGCAGTCATAATCCTCATCTTGCTGTAAACAGATACACCAGTTCAAGGGATTGCCGAAGAAGAAGATAGCATTTACTTACAATATTGAAATAAAATGGTAAAACAATGTTTTTTTTAGGACCTTGCTAGGTAACAGGCTAACCTAGTGCAATTAACATCAACGCAATAGGTGCTATTACAGTTCCTTGTTAATAGGTGACAGGGGAGCAAATATCTACTCTAGGAGAGAAGCAAACACTCTATACCTACAGTGATTTAACATACAGCAATATAGTTTTATACTAATATAGTGTTATCCTTAATTCCTAGTGTCTAACCAGATTATGATTTTTTTGTTCCCAAACTCTACATTTAAAAGTGTTTGGTAGACTAGGAGGGTAATACAGCAGTGGAACAGGTTACCCAGAGAGGTTGGAATCTCCATCCTTGGAGGTTTTTAAGACCTGCCTAGATAAAGCCTTGCCTGGGATTATATAATTGGGTATGGTCCTGCTTTGAGCAGGGGGTTAGGCACAATGACCTCCTGAAGTCCCTTCCAACCCTAATTTTCTATTATTCTGTGATTTCCCTCAAACCCAAGGCTCATGAGGTCAAAAAGGGAGTGGTTGTTCTGTGGAACATATGCTCCTACTGATATTTGTTTGTTTCCATCATTTTTATTTTTTCAGTGAGAGTTCTTTCTGGTGCATAGTTGCAGTTAAATTTCACCCACATAATTATCATGAGCAGGGCCAGACTAATGCATAGCCAGTCTAGACACATGCCTAGGGCCCTGGGCTGCAGGGGTGCCTTAGTCCTTACTTCTGGTGGCAGCGCAAATGGCCCCATCTGCCCCGCTTTCCTTCCCTTCCCCTCTGCCAGCCTTGCTGGCATGGTGGCTACTTCTTAGCAGTGGCTCCAAGCCCCACTCCCCATGGGCAGCAGCATCAGAGTGGGGAAGGGGGATCTTGTTTGGCCCAGGGCCCACAAGTTTGTTTGCCTATGGCCCACTAAAGGGTTAATCCAGCCGTGAACATGAGGGTATTTAGTGCATTGGTCAGATCACATGTTGGGTAAGGCATGTGTAGGATCCATGGATTCGGATGGATTCTTTATGGGAGATGTTGATTGTTGTAGCAGTGGAGATGTGCTGATAGTTAAGCATCTGTTGTTAAAATGAGGCTGTTTCCGATTTAATATCTGTTGAGCAATGGGGAGTTAGGTGAGATTAGGTGGGTTGCTTGAAAGGAAGGAGCATAGGAGGAGGGAATACCATATTTTCTTTCATGTTACCTTCCCCTTGAATGTAATTTTTTTTTAAAGGGACCATAAATTTAAAAATTTTTTTACCTAGGGCAGCTAGGGAGCTGAGCCTTTTCCTGACCCCACTGCCAGTCTTGCATATTGCATGGGGCCTGCAGAGCAATCCAACACTCTGGGTCTGAGGTTACATGGTAAACCCAATCTGGCATACTGTCCCAGAGCCAGTGTGTGGTCCCAGACTCTATGCACTGGGTTCAAGCTGGAACACAGCCCCACAACCAGCATGTGGTCCCATGCTCAGCACACCAGGTCTTATCCAGTACATAGCCACATGCAGGTCAGACCCAGCACTCCAGGTCCAGGGCTATATGCTAGGTCAGACTTGACATGCTGGCTCCAGATGCAGACCAATCCTACATGCCATCCCAGTCTGGTAGATAAATTGGGAGAGGGACTCTCCGGGGGTCTGGAAATTTGGCAGTGAGTAGCACTGTCAATTAACATGGCTCCTGGAGGCCATGATCTTCAGGGAATTGGCTTCTGATTATTAGTTGAGCAAAGTATGGGGCTATCTGAAAGCCAGGAGCAGGGGAACTGGAAATATTTCTCTCTAGATCTAACCCTTTTCAAGTATAGGCAGTAATTTTTTAATCTGTTGTATTGGTTCAAGTGTGGGATTGTAGGTGGGCAGTCAGAAGAGGTGTTCTTTTTTGTTTTGTAGTAGTTTTATGTGATTTATTTGGGTGGTGCCTTCAAAGATAGTCTATTTCCTTGCTGAAGTGCCAGGTTAGGTAAAGGCAGGTTTTGATTTGGCAAAATGCATGGCACAAGTATTCCCTTCAAAGCAGTTGTGGTGTATCTGAGGGCCTGACTGTAGATCACTGCTTTTTTTGTGTGTTTGGGATGACTGCTCATTTTGTGGACAAAAGTGTGGTGGTCCATGGGTTTTCTGTACTGTGTCATTCATAGGGTGGTATCCCACATGTAGAACATAGTATCTAGAAAGTTGATATTAGTGTAGAAGAGAATTTGACTGAAGGGTAGGAGCTGTTAAACCAGTGGTATAAATCAATAAGTAAGTCCAGGTATTCAGTCTAAATGATAAAAAAGTCATCTCTGTAACACAGGTATAGTGCAGGTTTCACAGTTTAATTTTCTAAACACCCTCTTCCAGATAGCTTATGAAGAGTTTGGCATAGTGGGGAGAAAACTTTGAGCCCACAGCTGTATCCATGTTTTGGAGGAAATGTTGGTTCTTGAAAATGAAGTTGTGGGTGAGGATGAAATGGATGATTTGTGCTATATGTTGATTTAAAAAAAACCTGAGAGTAGTCTGTTTGCTTTTAGGTATTTCAAGCAAGCAGCTGTGCCTTCATGGGATATTAGTGTACAGGCTGGTGACCCATGGTTGCAAGTATGGTCTTTTCAGGGAATTGTTTGATATTCTGGTTCGTGCTGAGGACATCTCTTGTGTCTTCCTTCATCAAGAGAAACCTTGCTCTTTGAGTGACAAGTGGTTTCAGGATGGCTTCTATGAATCCTGATAGCTCATCAGTGAGTGTACTGTATTTGAATAATGGGTCTGCCAGGGTTGCCTTGTTTGTGAATCTTTGGGGGCATATAAAATAATCCTGAGGTAGAAAAGTGGGGGATTAGTGGAATTAGTTTTTTTCTGAAGCTAGCATGGAAAAGATTTGATAATATTTTCCATTTCCAGAGCAAATACTCATGTGTTGTCTTCCCCAAGTTCTTCATAGTTGCTGTTATCTGTTACCCTCATTGCTATAGTCTTGATGGTTGAGGATATTAATAGCCCCTCCTTGTTCTTCTTGTTTGATTGTTATTTCATTATTTGATCTTAGGGACTGTATGTCTTCTCTCTCTGTAGGAGAAAGGTTGCAGTGGTTCTGGCTTCTGAAAATTTCACTGTTAGTTTTTTTCCTGAAACAGTCAACGCATAGTCCAATATGTGGTTCTGTTTGCTGTCCATTCAAATGGTTTTTAGTTGTTAGTTTTATCTGTTGTGGTAGAAAGACTGTCAGAAGTTCTGTCCTAGTTGTGGAAGTATTCTTTCAGGCAAAATCTATGGAAGAATTCTTCTAATACTAAACATATTAGTTTCCAAGTTCTTGAAAGATGCATGACAAATAGAGTCAAGGGGGTGATACTTCCCCTTTATGCAGCATTGGTCAGACTGCAGTTGGAGTACTGCATCCAGTTTTGGGCACCACACTTTAAGAAGGATGTGGATAACCTCAGGAGGGTCCAGAGGAGGACCATTCATATGGTTAAGGGTTTGCAGGCCAAGTCCTATGAGGAGAGGCTGAAGGATCTGCATCTCTTCAGCCTCTGCAAGAGAAGGCTGAGAGGTGATCTTGTGGCTGCCTACAAATTCATTAGGAGGGTGCAGTCAGAAACTGGAGATGCTCTGTTCACCAGGGCACCTCTTGGGGTAACAAGGAACAGTGGTCACAAACTTACAGAGAGCAGATTTAGGCTGGAAATCAGGAAGAACTTCTTCATGGTAAGGGTGGCCAAAACTTGGAATGGGCTTCCAAGGGAGGTGGTGCTCTCCCCTACCTTGTGGGTCTTTAAGATAAGGCTGGATAGGCATCTGGCTAGGGTCATCTGACCCCAGCACTCTTTCCTGCCCAGAGCAGGAGGTTGGACTCAATGATCTACTGAGGTCCCTTCTGACCCTAGCATTTATGAATCTATTAATATTTCTCTGGACAGAAGTTCAGGCCTTTGACAAGTACAGATATTTCAAAGTGGGATAAGGAGTGTTGTTATAAATTAATGATGTAGCTGTGGGTACTTACGTCTTGCTTCTCTCCTATGTCACTACTAGAGGCAAGCTACCTGTGAGGTTGCTCTTGTTATGATAGCTATTCCACTTTTTCTTCTTATGTTGGATGGCTATCATTGGGGGGGGGGGGTTGGTAGCCATTTTGGGACTGTTTCATGGTATGAAGGTATATTTTTAGATTAATATCTCTAAATTTAGTAATGTAAGTATGTATGTGTTGTTTAAGATGATTCCTTTTGGAGTAGGTTGGGTAAAGAAGATGGTATTCTTAGTTTTTCTAATGTTCTCTTTCGTAGCTGTGTACCATATTTGGAGTTGTGTGTATAACCTAGAGGGCTGCAGATACTGAGTCCCCTGGGAATGATGTTAAGTTTCTTATGCAAGTTTAGGAAGAAATTGTCACTGTGTAGGCTGGCCTCTTTTTTCTTTAGGCTTGGATTTTCCATTGTAAGCAGTGAATTTCAGTATCCTCTGTTTTGGTAATGTGGAAATGATGTTATAGCCATGATGGATTTTTGTAGGTGATATTTTTTACTGGACCCACTGCAATGCTGGGATAGACGTAGACATGTTTTCAGGTATTAATGGGACCCAGCTATGGTTTAAAAGTAAATGCAGGATCTGTCAAGTTATCTATGCTGCCAAAATTATCAACATTCCCCACAATAAAACCATTAGAATCCATGGCTCATATACATGTCTATCCCAAAATGTGATATACCTAATCCAGTACACAAAATGCTCTCATGGAAATTATGTGGGCGAAACCAGTTTTTCCTATGTTTTACATGAAGAGTACTGATCTTATCCACTGGTCATCATTCATATGTCAGTGTTTTCACACAGCAATATCCTAGATTGCCACAGTGTCCCTTCCTGCACGTCATGTGAATTTCAAGTGGTAACTGCGTGATATCACTTGGCAAGCATTGACTTGTTAACAACCTCTACCATACATAAAGAAAGACATTTTTTCTCAGCCAGCTATGTATAAACTGTGATATCTGGCTGGATCATGTTCACTCCAATATAGTCTCTCCTTGGGAATGTTGAGTACAAATGCCTTCTCTTCAATTTGTTGTCCCTATCAGAATACTGTTAACAATTTCATCTTATTGCAGTCCTTCAATTGTCATTATCATTTTCATGATTTTGATGCTCACTTCCCCCTATTTTATGAGTCTTGCTTTTCTGTATTACAGCCCTGAGATATTATATGTTGCTTTAAAAATTGCTTTGTCTGTAGCTTTTTGGTGGAGAATGAGTAAAGAAGCCATTATTGATTATATAGGACTAATTCAATATATAGCTTTATAAATAGTTGCTAAAGTTTCATGTGATGCGGTTAAGATCAAATATAGGTTATTTATCTGTTCTATAATGTTGTAAATCACTCAGGACATTCTTTTACAGTAGTACAGATTTAGTTGTATTTTCTGATCCATTTTGTTCTCACTTTCCTGCCTGATCAGATTTTATAATTTTTGCTATTGCTATTAAATACTATTGTCTGTTTATTATGTGCTGTTGTATATCTGTGCCTTAAAATCACACACATCTAAATTTTGAGAGAAACATGTTCCTGGCCAGCAGAATGTATGAACGTTCCAATCCTGAAATTTGTCTCACGTATAGATTGATGTATCTGTGCAGAGTCTCATTGATTTCAAGGGTGTTCAGTTCAATCAGTCACTTTCCTGAATGCAGCAAATGGTGGTTGTGTGTAGAATTCTGTGAAATCAATAATTTAATACAATTCTTAGTAAGGGCTAATGCATAACATGGTGAAAAAGGTGTTGATTTATTTTTAATTATAAAAAAATAATCTTAACATGTGATCCAGCAATTATTAGTGCTCCTGAGTAATTTACACAAGCAATCCTTTTGAGCTAATTGTAATGAAGGAGAAGCCACTGACACTGAAAGATAACGGGTGCTTTCTGAAAACCAGGACCTTTCAGGTGGTTCAAATTGAACTTTGATCCCTCTGAACTTTGAGAATCCTGGGTATCATTGTAGGAATATCATTTTTTGGGTATTGCTTTTTTGGATGAGACACAAATCCCAGTTTCTGGACCAAGTGAGTATTACTTTTTATGATGATAAAAGACAAAGTATGTTTAGTTTACATGCAACCCCAATTAAGGCAATAGGTTGCATGAGATGGAAATCTGAGCAAATATGGCTATTTCATTCCTTCAGCTTCTGTTTCAAGGGCCTTGCTTATGTTTCTTTCCTCTCCTAAAAACAGTGATATAGATTTGCTGGTATAACATGTTAAATAATATGCATCTGTACAGTGATTAAAAAATACCAAGAGAATATTTTTCAGACCTCCCAAAAATGAGTTTTCTGTTCTTTCCACTAGGACAAAAAGTGGCAGAAATCTTATGTCAGCTTTTTCCCAGAGAACCATTTCCTTTCATAGCCCAGGCTCAGAAGCTCAAGAAAGAAGGAGCCTCAGAAGTATTTTTTTTAAATTGAACTTTAAGTCATTAGAAATGACCATGCTGTAATCTTACCTTATTATCATATATGTAGTATATTGATTCTGTACAGAAAGTGGAAGGGAAAGAGTTAACTGCTTTGCTGAATGGAGGAAACACCACAGCTGCATGCCCTAAGTGCAGACTGTGGATTATAACTGGGCTGGCCCAGCTGTCAAGAATTAAGTAGTTCCCCAGCACTCCATAAAAGGGAGGTGCCCCAGAGGGCTGGGTTGGCTTTTATTAAGAGTTAGATGTTATGTGGGGAAAGTAAGGAAAACATGAGCTAAAAAGAAAAACACCCCCCTCCTTCCCAAATTCCCACTTTTTACTAGAGTCAGACTTAGACTTCACAAAGACTTTTTGGAGACTCATTTAAGCCTTTTTTATGGGCAGGCTTGATCCTATTTGTGAGCTGAGCTGTGTCACTAAGGAGTGGAATATTTTGATGAACTCTTAGTTTAAACCGTAGACGTAGAAGTCTTCTAGTTGCTTTTACTTGGTTCCACACCACACGGTGTACCCATCCAATTGTTCTTCCAAAAAGGGGGGTGTTAGACTCCAGCTTGACCATGATATACGTTGTCATGAGTTTTATACTGGTTACATATAACATAGTGAGTCAATCCTTGAGAAAAGTGGGATTTTTCTGCTACCTCTTCATATGTAATTTCAAAAGAAATGCTGCTGCATGATTATGCAACATTCCATGAAGTTATCTCAGCAACTACAGGAAGGGTAGGGGGAACTTGATAGTCATTTGAAGAGATTAAATCCTCTTGATTAGTTGAAAGCAGCTTTCAAGCTATTGCTTCAGACAGGGATTTTAAAGCCTGTAACAGAGACTCAAGCAGTACAGTAACTTTATCGTGATTTGATCAAGGGCATTTTGAGAAACACCATTAGAAAATAGTCCTGTTAGTTCATTTGATGCCTGACATTACTTTAATGTCATGTGTTTACAGCACGCAGCCTGAATGAATAGTGCAGAAAATTCTAGCTGAAACACAGTGTATGGTTTTTCCAAATGGTCACGTGTGAGTATATGTAGCTATGAAAAATAAATGTATTATCCCTAATAATCTCTTAAATTACTATGTGATTTTAACCAATTACTTGAGGAAAAAATATGCTATGGCTAATAAGAAAATTGCCAAACAGCACTGTTCATTTGTGCAGTTCTTTCTTAAACTGTTTCTCAATTAATTGCTTCACTATTTCAATAGTAACAAGAGGAACAACTCCTCCTTAGTTTAAAAGAAGCCTATCACACTGGGCCAGCTGGAAAAAAAAAATTGCCAGTTCTCATCTGTATCCCTTCTGTTATTCTTAAGGGCAGCTATATGAAATTAGGAAATACTCCTTTCTTATGACTCACAGGCTTCTGCTTCTTGACCTGGGACAGGACAGAGGAAATTAGGACTGTGCAAGTAGGCAGCTATTCAATCCAGCTTCGGATCCGGCCACTTCAGATGCCAGCGATCCAATCCAGAGCTCCAGACCAGGTTCCCACTTTGATCCAGCCAAAGCAGCTCCGAAGCTTCAAAGCCGCCTCGGAGATATGGCCATAGGGTATAATGGAGAATCAATGAAATATCTTAAACGTTGTTTTTGAAGATTGGTGCATGGGTTCAGAGAGAACTGCACCCCAAATTCTTGAAAGCAAAACTCATGTCAAGTGTATGTGTTAAGGTGCAGAGGAGTCAAAACTGCAGGGGTGGTGTCCCCTGCTGAGGCAACAAAGCCTGGCAAGTTTCAAGGAGATATGTGCAGGGGGTTGGGGGAAGCGGCACTTCAAGCTGCAGACAAGCAAAACTAGTGACATAGGTGACACTGTGTGTGTTAAGGCACAGCAGGGTGAAAGCTGCAGGGATGGTAGCCCCTGCTGTGGCCGTGAAGCCTGCCAGCTGTCAAGAAGATAGGTGCAGGGGTTTCTGGGTTCTGGGGCCCTGAACCTCTAGCTGCTGACAGGCAAAACTCATGACATGGGTGCTTGTGCAACTGTGTCTGTCTTGGGACATGGGGCGGGGTGTGGGGAACTACTGCAGGCCTGGCTGCTAAGCTACTGTGTTACCAGTTACCAATCAATCATGATTCACTCAGGGACCAGCTCAATACACAGTAGCTAGCTACAAGTAGCTACTAGATAATTAGTTAATTAGCAATGATTAACACCTACAAAGCCACAGACTATGGAGAGGAAAGAATCAATACAGGCAATCAACTGCCCCACTACAGAGCTAGTCAGTTGCACAAGCACCTATGTCATAAGTTTTGTCTGTCAGAAGCTAGAGGTGCAGGGCCCCAGAACCCAGAACCCCTGCACCTATCTCCTTGACAGCTGGCAGGCTTTGTGGCCACAGCAAGAGCTACCATCTCTGCAGCTTTCACCCTCCTGTACCTTAACACACACGGTGTCACCCATGTCACATGTTTTGCTTGTCCACAGCTTGAGGTGGAGTTCCCCCCAAACCCCTGCACCTATCTCCTTGAAACTTGGCAGGCTTTCTGGCCTTAGCAGAGGCCACCACCCCTGTGGTTTTCACCCCCCTGTGGTGTAACACATATATGTGACATGAGTTTTGCTTTCAAGAATGTGGAGTGCAGTTCCCCCTGAACCCCTACACCAATCTTCTTGAAACTTGGCAGGCTTCATGCTCTCAGCAGAGGCTACTAACCCTGGAAGTTCCATCCAAATCAGACAAAAACAACAAAGTTATAGGTATTTCATTGATTCTCCATTATACCCTATGGCCAGATTTCCGAGGCGGCTCCAAAGCTTTTCCAAAGCGGTTCGGAAGCTCTGAACTGCTTCAGAACACCTGAAGAAGCCAGCACTTCGATCTGGACATGCTGCTTCAGATTCCAAAGTGTCCAAAGCTTCTTCAGATTTGAAGCACAGTCCGAAGACTCGCACAGCTCTAGAGGCAATAATCCTACAATTATGTCCTCACTGTCTCTTGCCATCATAAATGACTGCCATCATAAGTGTACATTGCCAACTGCAGAGCTGGGTCACAGAGCAAAAGAGCACATTACACAATACTTATTTAGAAATATCTTTTGACAAGTAGGCAAAATAGGGAGGAAGATCACAAAAACAAAAACAAGTAAAACAATTCATATGTGGAAAACTGTTTTCTTATCAGAAATGTACACACTGGAGAGCCAAAGACAAGCATTTTCTTGACTGTTAAGAAGTGGGATTTTTTTGTAGCTAGTCTGTCTTCATACTAATGTAATTTTACAGAATTGTTTAAAATACTAGGGTTTATGTTGCACAAATACCGACTCGGGAATGACAGTGTAGCAAAACTATAACAATGCAGCTGGGTTCCCTGGGCAGAAGTAGCTTCCAGCTCCAACCATGCTGCTAGTGTGATCATTTTTAGCTTACTTATCCCCCCTCCCCAGTTGGCACCTGGGGTGGTTGCCTTGGTCGCCATGCCCCAGTTACTACTGTGTATGTTGCAGTACTGCAGATAAGTACCTGGGGACTATAGTGGACCACAAGGTGAATATTAAGGGTATGCAAAACAGGCTGTATTCAATTTGAATTCAGATTCAGCTTGAATCAGGGACAGTGATTCAATTTGTTGTTTTGGATCCCTGTTCCTGATTTGATTCGGCCAAATCTGAATCCGAAGATTCGATACTGATTTGGAGACTCAGCGATTCAGCCATAGACACAGCTTTAAATATTTTTTCGACATACCTGAAGGTACCAGGTGTGGCTTGTGAATGCTGTGATGGTGGGGCAGATGGAGCGTCTCAGAGGAGCATGGGGGGACTCCCCAACATGCTCATTGGCGAGCCCGGAAGTGTACTGGAAGTACTTCCAGCCCTCTTCTGAATCTGCTGCCGAGTGTGCTGGGGGGGTTCCTGTGCCTGACGTGGCTCAGCATTCAGCACCTGGGGGGACCCTGGGTGCCCCCCAGACCCAGGAGGCACCAGCTGCCAAGCTGGAGGGGCTCAGAGGGCCCCTGGCGTGCTCCCTGGTGGACCCAGAAGTGGACTGGAAGTGTTTCTGGTCCACTTCCAGGTCTGCTGCCAAGCATGCTGGGGAGTCCCATCTGCCCCAGCATCACAGCATTCATGAGCCACCTGGTACCTTGAGGTATGTAGAAAAGACATTTAAAGCTTTGTCTATATCTGAATTGCCGAATCTTTCCAAGTCTCTCCAAATTGATTCGGAGGGTTCTGATTTGATTCAGAGAGATTAAAAGGTCTCCTGATTTGATTTTGATTCAGAGATTCAGCCACCAAATCAGGCTGTATCTCCACTGAATTGAATCAGGGACCAAAGCTTCACACAACCTTAATGAATATGAGCCAGCGGTGTGTTCTTGTTGCAAAAAAACCCAAACAAACCCAACAGCAGTATTGCTATATAAACAGTGTCACTTTCAAGTCAAGGGTAGTGATCCTTTCTCTCTAACTGACACTGGTGAGACTTTACCTGGAATACTTTGGCCAATTTTGGGTACTCTACTTCAAAAGTGCTGTGAACAGATGAGCGCTTAGCAGAGAAAAACAAAAAGTATTAGAGCTCTGGAAAACATGACTTAGGAAGAGAGTCTGAAAGAACTGGAATTATTTGTTATGAAGAAGAGAAGACTAAGTGGTGATTTGGTAATAGTCTTCAAATTCCTGAAGGGTGGTTATACAAAGGTTGGTAGTAAACTATGCTCTGTGGCTACAGGGAATAGGATGAGGAGCTGTGGTTTTATTTCAGCAAGCGATATTGAGATTGAATATTAGGAAGAATGTTCTCATTATAAGTGCGGTTAAGCATTGAAACAGGCTGTGGCAGGCCAGTAGGGGGCACTTCTGAATTGAGTTACCTACCTCACTGCACCCAACCACCTTCCAGGCTCTGAGTGCCTCCGTGGGGGTGCCTCACATCTGGCTGACCCCCTTCCTGGAGCACACCAGCTAGCTTGGGAGTAACACTGCCACCACCCAGGGATGGGCTTGATTCTGGCTCTGCTCACCCTGGGAAACACAGGCCTAGTAGCCCTTGAGGGTACTTGATTCACTTCAAGAATTTGGGATGCTTACCTCAGTTGAAAGCACAAGTAATGGTCTCCCTTAGTCAGCCAAACCAAGGGGACCCCAAGACATAATCTAGACCCACTCCCAATAAGTCTCCCATGCTAGGTATAAAGGAGAACTTTATTGGTTACAAAGGGTAGGATTGGGATAGGGTACAGGATAGAGCAATATAAGAGAAATCCCATAGAACAATCTGTCATGGCTGGGTAGCCTTTGATCATGCACCTGAGTTACTGCAAGGTATATATCTAGTTAGATCTCAGGTAGCTTACTCACAAGTATCATCCAGAGGCAGATGGAGATTCCCTCTGGAGGCAGGCAGTTCCTTGATCATGAGTTTTGAGAGAGAGAGCAAGTTTCAGATGGTCCAGCTCTTCTCTGTCTCTGAGTCTTCCTCATGGCTGCTGCCCCTTCCTCCTGGGCAGTTCTTAACTTATGACCTCATTTACCTGGTCGAATGGAGGCCAGCACCTGTTGGCTGTCAGCCAACCAATTTGAAATGCATCACTAGTTGCTGGGCAGACTGGCAGTTCCTAGCTCCCCAGGGAGTTCAAGCCCCTCACCCAGGTATGTGATGCCAGTCATGTAGGAGCAGGTTTCCCCGCTCCCTCAGGAATGTATCCAGCTCAGGTTACATAAAGAGATAGGGTAAGGTGTGTACCCTCTGCAGGGCCCATCTTAACGAAATTGTCACAGAGCAGAGTTTTTGGGGAGAAACAGAGGTGGCCTTCTGCCACACAGGCTACCCAGAGAGATTCTAGAATCCCCATCCTTAGAAAGATTTTCAAGAGCAGGTTGGATGAACATTTGTCTAGAATGGCTTAGTCAAGGATGATCCTGCCTGGAGCAGAGAGTTGCATTAGGTGACCTGATGAGGTCCCTCCCAGCCCTTCTTTACTATGGTTCTGTGATTTCGTGTGATATTTTAAGAAGACATGAGATGTTCAGAAAAGGCATAGAGTGCTGATTATATCTGAAGACCTTTGTTCACGATGATTTCCAGGGAACAACCCCTAATTCCTTCCTGCCTCTAAGGAGTAAATAGAGAAAGTTCATAATGTTTAAGTTTTTTTAAAGAAACATACAAGTTTCTGTAGCAGAAGCATGCAGGCCTTTTATGCAAAAACTATGTTCTATAGTGACCTGCCAAGGCTTAGTACCTAGTCCCAGAATCTCAGAATAAATATCTCATGGGTTACTCAGCTGTTCGTTACAAGCAGACATCATTTTTTTTTTATTATAGAACCATATGGGATTGAAAGGATGGCAGGTTTGACTGCATTTGTTTGTGTTGAGTGGCACAGGTCAACCAAAATGTGTTACTTAATAGTTAAAACTGCCACCTTGTATTTTTAATTAGTAAAGAATGATGCCCCTCATCCTTTCCAAACAATAATGAAGATTTTTTTTACAAGGCAAACAGCAGCTGCAGGGTGTGGGGGTAGTTGTTATAAAATAATCATGCCTCTAGGGATGAAAGAAGCACTTGGCTTTGCCTTATAAGAATTGTAGGGTGTAATTGTCTCACAACAGTACCCCCCTGTCATCTTATATTATTTAATGAATTCCATTCTATTGCCTTTAAGATCTTCCATATGGTTATCATAATATTTGAGTATTTTAAATCTGCTGTACTGATTGCATCAGCAAATCATCTCCCAGTGAAAATTACCACTGCAGCTAGAATGGTACATCAAACCTCTGTCTACACCATGGGAAGAGGACAGGTAACCAAAAAGAGCAGTTCATAGTCTGATACTGCATAGATAATCTGGTAGCTTCTCATGTAGTTATTAAGATCAGTGCTAAATCCATTGAAGTTTCCTGTAACACTTTATGAGACTAGATGGTTTTAACTGTTCATGGATTCATAAATTCTTAGAGTTTGTGGCTAGAATGTATCATTAGGACTAGAGACAGACATTAAAAAAGTATGAGCCTGAATTCATTAAATCTTTGCAGATTAGTCTAACTTGGCTAGGCTAAAACAGTTTTGTGACTGGACAGACATCCCAGAAATGCAGGTACATTCCTGCAGTGGCTCAGGCTAGAAGATAGCGGATGCTAGAGCAGCCCTCCCTTCCCTTGCACAGGGCTGAGCTGAGGGGGGTGTGGCCAGGCCCCAGCAGGATGCTCTGATTATTAGAGCTGTGCAAAACAGCAGCATTCCACTTCAGCATCTGTTTTGACATTTTGATGGAACAATGTTTCATTTTAAGTTGTGTTTTGATTCGAAAAAACTGTTCCGTTCCAATTCATTTAAATGGTTTTGCTGTTTCAATGCTATTTCAATGTTTTGATCAGGCTGGTGAAGCCTGGCTGAGTTCCCCTGTCCAGAGCTATGATTGGGCTGCGGTGGCTGCTGTGTGATGAGTTAAAACAGTGTTGAAACAGAACAACCAGAGAAATTTCACACGGCCCTACTGATTATCCTCCCCACCCCTCCTGAGCAGCCCAGCAGGGAAAGTTTATCACCCCTAACTCAGTGTTTATCAACCCATTAAGGAAACAAAGCCTCTCTCCATTAACTAATGGAGCTCTTCTTAAACAGCTCTTCCAAGGAAGGACTGTTGATTAGCTCCAAAAAGCCAGTCTGCCTGTTATCTTCCACAGCACGGACCATAGCCAGCATGTGGTATGCTAGCTAATGCTGAGGTGTCTGTGTAAAGCAGAGGGGAGGGGAGAATAATCTCTGTTTAGCAGGGAGAAGCCAGACACTCTATGCCTGCAAGTCTGTGCCGGAGCTCCAGTCAGGGAGCAGAAGGGAGGGGCCAGCCTTCCTGTGGAACAGAGAGGCATGCACAGCACATGTCGCAATGCTGGGGGAGTCTGATTTAATTTAAACCAGCAAGGTGCCTGGGACAGACATTGCATAAAGCAGTTTGAGCCGAATCAGTTAAGTCTGATACTACATTCAACCAGATTCATCTTAATCCATTTTCAACCATTTTCAAACTGGTTTATGTGCACTGAACATCTGTTTTGTTACAAGTTTAAGCCAGTTTCTGATCACTTAAACTGGTTTATGTGTAATGTCTGTCCCTAGCCTAGGTGATCTAATTCAAGAAAATCCTTTTGCTTTTTAATATAGATAATGAGACAGGATGATCATAATAGTCCCTTCTGGTTTTATTATCTTTTAATCTAGTGTTACTTCTTGGCTCCTAGCAGACATTAAAATAATGGTGTGGTAGGATCTGAGAAATTTAATGTCCCATCCTAAAAATTGTCGGGACCCAGGGCAGCTGGCCAGCAGCTCTCCCTGACTCCCACCTGGGCAGATAAGGGTCCGGGGCCTTAGAAGGCCGTCAGGCGGGTACTTGTGACACTTGGAGTGGAATTAATTAGGTGGACACTTACCGGTTGCAAAGCAAGATTATTTACTCACGCCGTCAAGGTGGTGAAGGACGGAGGTCAGAGATATTTGGTTAGTTACAGCTTAAAGTTCGTAGGTCATAGGTCGGTCTGCATAAGAGTTTGGTGGTCGAGCAGAGAAATGGTTGGGCCGGCAGGTCGTCGATTTACGTCTGAGAATTGGGTCAAGACGGAGGAAACTGACAAGTGATCAATTTGTCAGTTACTCTCACGCATACGTTCAGAGGTTTTTCAGGTGTGTGTGCGGAGGTCTCCCGTTCTTCACGGAAGTGAAGACGGGTTTTATTTGTATAATAGCCAATTGTTTTTCGCCACGTCATAAATTTAATTAGAATCGCCAATTATCTAGCGGTCTTTGCTAGGGTGTTATCATAGGGTTACTCGTTGTTTTCTTTGACCAATTATAATGATTTATGTACAGCACAGAAGGCTAAGTTCTATTTTATGTTGGTGTCGCAGTTATAAATTTCTTTGGCATGCACAAAAAAAAAAGCGGTTACTGGCAAAAACTTTTGTTAACCCTTAGTTAACCTAGTGCAAAATAAAACTGTTTTGATTAATATATTTCTTGCTTGTGGCATGGGCAGTACTTAATTTGGTTGTGACAAAAATTATGCATCCTGCCATGCCAGATATGACTGATGTTGCCCAGGGCTGCTCAATTGGGATGGGTCATGGGGCAGTCCTGGTTTTCAGTTTGGGACCAGGGGCTTTCCCCTGCCCAGTTGTGGGAATGGGGTCTTTGGGATCCCTGCCCAATCCTGCTCGGAACATAAGGATCGGGCACATGGCAGCCCTGGGTTTGGAACACGTGCCATATGTTGAATTTAAGATGCAAACCAGACACAAAGATGTTCCACCTTAAATATCTAATTTACCAGTTTTACCATACATTGGCTGAGCATGTAGCCTATTACTATTTATAGTGTGATTAACACACTAATCATGCTGTAAAAGTAACATATGCCAAGGTTCCTTGTGTATTACAGGCTATTAAATTTCACACAGTTAACTGTACTGAACTCAGTAACTTGTTTTGCTGAGCTGTAAGTAAGATTGCAGTGGAAGTGTGCTGCGTGGTGACTCCTTTAATCTTGCAGTTTCCTGGGCACCCCCTCCCTCGGCACTGATTGGCAGATAAGCTTTGTCATTCAATCGTGATCAGCGGGGAGGTGAAAACCACAGTTTTAGATATGATGCGGTTTTTTGCCTCACAGCCAGTCAGCAGAAAGCAGTGGGGGCCTTGATGGGCCCCTCTGCCAATCAGTGGCAGGAGGCAAAAACCTTGCCATATTTAAAACCACCATCTTTGCCTCTCTGTTGATCAGGAGTGAGTGGTGAGTGATGGGGCCCCTCCATCAATTGTGGGCAGGGGCACACAGAGGAAACTGCAAGATTAAAGGAGCTGCCATGTAGCATACTTCTGCTGTAATTTTGGTAGGTCCCTAACTATAAGTTCTATTTGACTAAATCATATCTTCTAGAAAGGCATTCAGCTTTGGTTTCAAGACTTCAAGAAATAAAGAATGCAATATTCTCTCCTAATATTGTTCCAAAAATTATTCATCCTCACTCTCCCTTATTCAAAATGTGTGCCTTTTCTACTAAATTAAAAAGCCCTTTATTACCTAGAATTTCTATTAGTCTTCATTTTGATAACAAATAGATTGAGTACCCAAAGTGTAATGAGGTCAGAACAAAACTCCAGACCTAGTCAGCCTCAATCAGGGAAGCAGAGCAATTAATCCTCTAAACAGGTGCCACCTGTAGTAAGCCCAAAGCAATGCCCTGGTCCTAGCTGAACTGAGCAAGGTAATCAAAGCAGCTAATCCCTTGAATCCACAGCAACAGGTTTCACCCATTCTAGTCCTTAAAAGCCAGGCTGAGACCGCAGTATCCTTGTCTGGAAAAAAGTGAAAGTTCTTACTTCTGGCCCTCTGTGCACTTCTTTGCTGGTTCTCTGGTTTTGACTCCTGGCTCCAACTCCAGGTTCTGATCCTGGCATTCCTTGATTCTAGTTTTCTACTCTTGATTATAGTTCAGCTCTGGTTCTGGCTTTTGATCTGTTATTTTGATTAACCCTTTGCTTACTTTCTCTCCAGCTCTGGGTTCTGACCCCAGTCTGCCTTGACATTGGCTATAGTTCCTAGTTTCAGTTCTAGCACCAAATCCCTATATACTCCCAGCTGCTGGGAAACCAACCTAGACTACACCTGAGTTTCAGGTGCCTAATCACAAGGCCAACCCACCCAACCCTGGTCTCTAACACAACATCTCAAAGCAAGGCTTTCTCTACCCTTTAACTCATTTTGGTGGCTCTTTTCTTAGACTTATTATTCTAATCCTAGTATTAAAATAATTTAATTTTGATTTTATAGCATCCAGTGTTGTAAAGAGCAGTTCTATTCTCTCTCAGGCTTCATTTATGAGGCCAAACAATCAAAGCTCTTTTGTCTCCTATCAAAGACTCCATTGTGTTTTCAGTGATAGCCGTCTCTGCACATATTCCTGTTTGAATGCCTTTGTCAAACTTGGGTTATGTTGTATTTCATGAGATAAGGTCTCATTAGGACCTTTTAAATAGCTTTCACATTTCCACAACTTCACTGGAAATACTTCTTCTAATGTCCTTTTTCATTGCTGGGCTGGTATAGTTAATTATTCTGTTAATGATAAAAAACACCCATGGTCTTTCTCCTCATCTCACATTTCTAACTGAGGAACCCCTAGTTTCTAGGAAGCATTTTTGTTGCTAGTAATTAAGTTTAGAAGGCTATCACTTAGGAAGTCTATGATACAGGTGAATAAAGAAATCCTGGTCTCTGTCCCAGCTTCACGATTCCTGGCAACTATCAAGCCTCTGGATCATGATGTATGTACAAAAGGTCAATGCAATCATTACACCAAGACCTTCTGTGCGTATGTCTAGGCAAGCAAATGGAGGAATGGAGGCAGCTCTAGACCTACCGTCCCCTCTTGAGACCTTTGGATGCAAACAAGTGAAAATATTCACCCAATCTGACCCCAGAAAGCAGCTTATAGCTGTGACCAAACACAAGTGCACAGCTGCCAACAGCTTAACAAATGGCTGCTCGGATAAAAATTTGACCCCTCATTGCATAAGGTATCAGATGAAGACATTCAAAATCTAGTGTCTTTTGCAATTTGTGTCTACCGAGCTCCCACTGAGGCATGTCACTGTTTTCAGAATGGGAGAGGGGGAAAGGGAATGGAGGAAGTTCAGTCGGGGGGGGGGGAGGTTCAGCCTCCCCTGCAGGGTGGGGCAGGTGTTTTGGAGCCCCCCTGATATGGGGGCTCCAATTCACCCACCCCACCCTTCAGCACCAGCTGGAGAGCCCCAAAAATGAGCTCCCTTTGCTGTCTCCCCCCTCCCCCCATCACATTCTGAAAACAGTGGGCACTGGCAGAGAGCCCTGGCTGTTGCTATAGAAACCTGGCTGCAGGCTCCCAGATAGCAACTAGATTCCCCTGTCCCTGTAACCAACATTGAACTTCTGTTTGGTTTGAGGTAATGTTGTAACTCAGAAAGCTTTGCAAAAATCATTCTGAGTTACAGCTGGGAGCTGCAGTTCTGTCTGCACCCTTACATTGAGACAGGGTCAAAAGGCCGAGCTGACATTCAGTGCCTTGATGGTTGTAGTTTGTGCCATTGGGCAACAGATTACAGCTGTTGCTGACTGCCTAATGCCTCAGTGAGGGCATGTGTTTCTATCAGGGTGGTGTTCCTTAGCCTTACTCCAACAAAATTGTATGCACAAGGTAGTAGGGACTAGGGTCTTGAGGCACCCTATACTTGTCTTACTCTGGAGATTGCAACATCGTGGTATATTATAAGAGCTAACCCATGACATTGCCACCAAGCCCTCCAGTCAGATGCAGTTTACAGTCATACCCAGGACCTCATGTTTCATCGATTAACGATAAACCTCATTCCCCTTCTTGCAGGCTAACAATGAAATAACTTGATTAAACACAAGGGAATATTAAACATGAAGCAACAGCTATCTAGTTAAAGGAAACATTGCATTTTTTAAATAATTAAATAAACCCATAATCATTTTACATTATTGTTGTATAATGGCCAATATATGTTATATAAGCTTGTAATTAGGGAACATTTTTTGCCCCAAAAGACATCTTCATTACACAGAAATAGCAACAACAAATTACAATAAAAGCCTCAAAGCTAAGTTTGAAAGTAGGTTTTAAAATAATTTGTCTGTTCTTTATATCAGCATTTAGCCAATTTGGTTTGATTCATTAAATATTTTTCAGTCACTTCATGTCAGTATTTTCAAGAAGATATGTAGTGAACTTTTAATGGTACATTTTTATAGCCCTAAACTGAGATTCAGTTGTGGGACAAGGAACTGCCATTAAAACTAGTGTACAACTAGAAACACAGGCATTCCTTTAAAAATGTGGAGGTGAGAGCAAACTATATTATGTAAATCTTTTTTTCTTTATCTCTACTCTCCCCAGAAAAATATTTTTAAGTTCATTGTTTTTTATTTAATGCATCTAATGGCTGTGAAATGCTAAAAGGATTAATTAGGACATCCTGGTTTCCCAACTTATATATATATATATCTGTGTGTGTGTGTGTGTGTGCACGCGAGTGTGTGTGCACACATATTATATATTATAATTATATATTATACAAGTATATGTATATGTGAACATGTATTTATTTCTTTTTCCATTTTTCAAAGAGAAATGCTAGAAAAAAGGGGACAGCAACTATCTGAAGTAGATCTAAACTGTAAAGGCATACATATACATTCTCCGGGGGCCAGGCACTTTAATTAGACCAGCTTTGAGAGCTGCTCTTATTAAAGTGCTCAGAGCATCTTTTGTATCAGTGACCTCATGCTTCAAAATGGTGGTGGAGGCACTTTATCTAAAGCTCATCAAATGAGCTTTAGATAAAGCAGGCTCACCACCATTTTGAAGCACAGGGACACTAATACATGAGACATGAGAGGCTGCTGGAGCACAGTAATTGCCATGGTCTAGCAGACTTGATTAATTCAGTGCAACAGAGCAGTCTTTCTGCTCATGTATAGGCACCCTAGGGCAGGGGTGGGCAATTATTTCGGGTAGAGGGCCACATACTAAGTTTTGGCAAGCCATCAAGGACTGCATGACAGGCAGCAGGAGTCAGATAAATATTAATTTTCTAAAATTTTTAGGGGCTCCGTGGGCTGGATAGAATGGGCTGGCGGGCTGCATCTGGCCCACGGGCCGCATTTTGCCCTAGAGGGTTTGTACACAACACAGAGGTTTAATTCTCCCTAAATTGAAGTGGTGTTTTTTTAAAAACACTGGTTCAAATTAGGGTGAAGTAAATCCCTGTGTCATGTACACCTATGTCGAAGCCCGATCCTTACCTGCCTCTTCAGTGGCGAGGAGGGGAGAGTGAGTTGCTGGTGGGCAGAGTGGTCCCTGAGCTGCGGGGGTGGGGCAGCAGCCCCCACCCCCCCAGGTGGCACAACTGCAGGCACTTGGACAGTCCTGGGGGCACAACAACCATGGAGGGAAGCACCAGGCCCCTACACAGCTCAGGCAGGCAGGCAGGCAGGCTCCGGGGGGGAGATCGGGCTCACCACTTTTTTTTTTCCTTCTGTGGAGCCTGCCTTTTCAGGCTGCTGCTGGGCTACCTGCAGGGGCTGCCTGCACAGCCCCTGAGCTGCACAGGGCCCAGTGCTTCCCTCCATGGCTGTAGGGTTTAGAAACTAAAACTCCTCAGAGCTATTTTGCTTTCCAGCACCCCAAAGTCATTTGCTGCATCCCAAAGTCATTTATGGCACATTATGCTGGAAAATTTATGTGCAATATGCCACCAAATGTGCCAACAGCAATGCCATTAAATCAGTGCAAAAGGCATTTAATTCACATTAAAGCAGTGCAAAAGGCATTAAACATGTTTTAAAGTGTCATCTACAAATACCCCTAGAGTTCTAAGATTAAAGCTGATGATCAAATGCATAGAGCAGTGGTTCCCAACCTGTGGCCTGTGGGCCTTATGTGGCCCAAATGACTCACTTCTGCAGCCCATGTGACATCCTGTTAAAAAAAAAAAGTAACGATAGTTGCCTGTGGTTTGTTAGAATCAGGGAGAAAAATGTGGAAAAAACTGGGTTTCCCCTTGCAGGCTGGCTGAGTTCCAGCCTGCAAGGGGCTGCTTGACACTTGGGGGAGCAGAAGGAAGGTGATCAGAGGCAGGAGGCACCATGCAGCCAGTGTGGAGAGCAGTTGCCACAGTTTCCTCCAGGTAAGTCTGTGTGGAGGAGTGGGGTGCAGATTGAGGCCCCCATGGTGAGGGAGTGGAGTGGAGTGGAGAAGGGGGCACTGCCTATCCAAGATGATTCCTGGGGTCAGGATGGGACTGTGTAGCCATGGAGGCCTGACCAGGGAGTGGGAGAGAAACAGAGGTGACTCATCCAGGGTGGGAGCAGGGGGGCTAGCTCCCTGCTGCTGTGTGCACTCATACAGGTGGGGGGGGGGGGGCGTGGATGCGGGCTCCCTGATGCAGGCTTAGGAATCCCTGCCCTACTGCTCTCCCCCAGGGTCCTCTGTGGCAGAGCAGGGTGGGAGGCTCAGTGCCACTGCTGGGAGCCCCACAATGGCTGCACGGCCATGATGAGGCACCCCAGCTCACCCTGCAGCAGTGGGGGACACAACTCCACACCACTGCTGCTGCTGGGTGGGCAGGGGGCACCTCACCACAATGGTGCAGCCAACATTGGGCTCCTGGCAGTGGCACAAATGCCTGCCATTGCTGGGTCCTGCCATGGAGGCCTTGGGAGGAGAGCAGTAGGATAGGGAGCCCCAAGCCTGCAGCAGGCAGCCTGCATCCTCCTCTGCACGGGATCCACTTTGGCCATGCCACCCATGGTGAGGGGGCGGGAGCCAGGTTCTGGGCTCCGCTCTGGCCACAGTAACTACCACCTCCCGCAAGTAGCAGCTGGGGCTCAGGCACTGCAGGGGGACTGCCGTCTCTGGCCCTGATCCTGTAACCCTGACAGCTGGGAGCCCCCTTAACTGTGGGTTATGGCCCACATAACATATTGAAAGCTGCAAGTGTGGCCTGCTATGGCAAATAGGGTGAGAGCCACTCACATAGAGCATCATGGAGCCAAGAGATCTGGATTCTGTTCCTTGAAGATCTGTTGATTTGTTGTGTAGTCCGTTAACTGTTCTCAGTCTGTTTTTCCTGTTTATTGTCTCTGTGGACAGGATTGTCTTTCTGCATAGATTTGTATATAACAAAACAGTGGAGATTTGATCTTGATTGGAGCCCAAGCAACTCATATCAAATAAATAATTATATATAATTGTTCTCAGAAAGAAACTAAAGTTCCAGATTATTACTGACTGTCAAAAATAATGACGAATGCAAAATTCCTTAAATATTTTGTTAGGAATTTAAAGGAAAAATCTAGTTATTTGGGGTTGTAAGGAGGTCTGCATAATCACTATTAGTTTTATTTATATATATATATATATATATATATATATATATATACAACAAAATACATCTATATAGCTTTTTCTATCTCCAAAGTTTCCATATCCTGCCTACCTCTATGTGGAAATCACTTTACCTAGTATTGAAGTCTAGGCACCTGTTTAACAATGTAGAGCAACGCTAAGTTACCATTAGGAAAGGAAATCAGGCAAATTATCAAGTCTGATTGGAAGTATGAGGGAATTTAGGTAGACAGAATGTAAGTAGGCACATTGGGATTTAACCTGGATAACTTGTTGTGACATTTTATAACAAAGTACCAAGGTGGCGAAAAAATGCCTAATTTTTTTTTCTTATCTGAAAGATGGCAGATCCACTCAGTATTCCATTTTTAATAGGAAGTGATTCCCTTGATATTAACATAATCATTTCAGCAATGGTTTAAAGAACACTTAACATTATTTCCTGGGTGCTTTCCTGAATATCTTATGCCAAAAGGGAAGGAAGATCTTAATAGAACTAGTGCTCCAGTTTATTTCCTTCCCTCTACCCAGATTAAGTATTTTACATGGAAGAATTATCCTTCCCCCATCACCCAATGCTGCCCCTTCCATCCCCCACCACATGCACACTAAAAATCCTTTATGTCCCCTTTATTTTCCAGGATGATGGACAACCTTGTCGTTATGAAATTGGTTGAAATGCTGAGTCGTCCACAAATGTAATTATGGGCCATAACTCTCCAGTTGTATGATGGACACACTTACCACACTGATTCATTATGAAATGTAGGTACCTTCCAATACAGCTAATGAAGAATAAATTATCACAATCAGAATAATTTTGCTGTTTCAAATGAATGCATACTGTACACCGAGAAGTCAGTAAAGAAGAGAGAGAGCCTCTTCTAAATACAGTTTTTACCTACATGTATATAAATTGTCTTCTTTGCCTATATTGCCTCACTCCCTTTCCTATTTTTTCCAAGGTGGAGCACTGCTTTCCTTTTTTGGCTGGTCTGCAGAAAAGAGAAGTTAATTAATCTGAGAAGTTGTTTCCAACTGTTGCAAGTATGCCATTAAAAGGATCTTCCTAACCCCCACATCAATCTGTTTAACATTCGTCATACAGCTTAGATCATGTATAGGGGTTTTTTTCCATCAATGAGAAGAGGCATGCTGTAAACATTCTTTCATTACTCTTAGGCTCATGTCAAAAAGAATCATTGACTTATATTCAGCATATACATCACTAATGGTATCTACAGATCTACAAAAACTCCCCGTGGTTATCCTTTCTTTACCTCTCTTCCCAAGTTACTGACAAGCTTCCCTCCAAAGGCAAGGAGAGATGCAGAGCTTACATAAAGTCAGCTGTACCTCATGCATACTTGGTGGACAATCTGATATGAAACCAGTTAGCTCTTGTCAGTCTATTTTTTATTTGCTCCCACTGATAGATTGCTGTAGAAGGACCTTTGTTAAATGATCCCCAGCAAGGCTCTGGATGCTCCTGCTGCTCTTTATTTTTCCTTATCCTCTATCACCCTTTCCTGATATGTTTCTCCTGAGTTTGAAGACCCTGTACTTTCTATGACACCGCTCCCTCAAGCCCCTTTCTTCAGTGTGCTGTATGCCAAAGACTTTTAGCATCATTCCGTCTATCCAGTAAATCGCTATTTTTGTTTGCCACCTTTATACATACACTTTTATATTAACATTCAAAATCTGGCATCACGTTTCACTGTAATTTCAACATGTTGAAGCCATTCCTTGGAGGATGTGCATTTGAAATGGCAGGGAGTAAATGATAGATAATGAATATAAGCATTTATTTTGTCACAACTTCAGCACATTTGTTGGAAAACATTATAATGAATGCCACCCACACCTATCAGATTTGTTGTTGGAGATTATGCCACTTCCTTAATAAGGGTATTGTTTGATAGGCAGTGCCTTTGATTGGAGGGAAACAGAGTCACAGAACTTAAATAAATGATGGATAACATAATTTGGACATGTTAATAACATGATAAAAATGGGAAGATTGATGCATGTTGTCACACCCAGTGCTAGACGTTTTCCAGGTTGCTCAATTTGGGCCCTGTATTCAAAACCCACTTTCTATTAATTTTTCTTTACTCTGGGTGGCACCCAGATCTGTCTCTTTCTTTGGTTTTCCTGTGGACTCTGATGTTGTCAAGTCCCATTTTTGTGAGAGGGTAACAGTTCTGCAGATCGAGGGAAGCAAGATGGCTTCTATACCCTCCTGCCCCAGAATCTATAGTTTTTTAAGGACACGATTTCCCAAAGATGAAAATTCCTTTTAAGAATATTGAAGTATTGTTCATGTCTACAGGATGAAGCATAAACAAGCCAGGCTTTGTAAAGATATCTAACACAATTACAATACTCTTCACTTAAGATAGCAGTTCAGATTTAAATAGAGCAATTAAGCACTTGCATGCATTTCTCTGCCTCACTTTCCTTATCACTCTTATTTCCTCTTTTCACTCAGGTCAGAATTATTCAAAAAGGTAAGGATTCTTCTAGCTACCCTTCCATTCTGTTCATTGTTTCTCTTTTGGAATATGAACTCCCCTATTACTCAGGCATTCAGGTTTCTACACTTAGTCTCTTTTCCTTTTCTCCCAATGTCTCTTTTGTTCTTCCATTCATTCATTCCTTTGTTCTTTCTTTCTTTCAAGATGGCCACCAACAGGTGAAGCCCTTCTGAGCTCCTGCAGCTCAGGGCCCTTCTGCGCATTCCCCCGCACTCCCTGCCCCCACTGTTCCTCTCCCCACCCCCACAAACCTTGCCTCTCCCCAGCCTGTGCTTGGGGACCCCCTCTCTGCCCCCTTTCCCTGCTTTCTGAGAGTTTTTCCCTGGGCTCTGGCATCCTCGTTTGCCTCTGCCCCTCCCCCACCCCTGCCTGTGCTGTCCCTTTGATTCCTGCTGCCTCCCTCCTCCAGAGCCCCTTACCTTGGTCTCTGCCATCTCCTCCTGCCTTAGGGCTTGCCTTCAGCCCCTGCAGGGTTGCTCTGCCCCCCCTCAGGCCAATTTTGGGGCTGTTTCAGCCCCCTCCCAGCTCATGGGGCTTCTAAGCAGCAAGGCAGCGAGAGAGTGCCTGCCTCCCCATCAAGCACAGGAGACAGCAGAGGGTCCTGCCACCCCTCCGCCCACTCCCCTACCCACCGAGGCCGATGAGGAAGAGACGGAATGCCTGCCTTCTGAGTGCCACAAGTGGCCCCGGGAGCAGGATGACATTTGCCCCCCAAAGCGGATGGGGATCAATCTCCCGGAGATGGTCCTCGACCCAGATGCTGAGGGGAGCTTGCTAGGGAGCCTGGCCATTGAGGGCACTTTCACCAGGCTCACTGGGAGGTCCCTTCCCACAGTACAGCCCCACTGGTTCTCAGTCGGCAACATCCAGCTCCTTCTGGAGAACCCCCCCTGGGTGGCCTCCAGCTATGGAGGCCTCCTCAACCTCTTAGACCAGGCCAAGGGCCAGAGGAATGTGGCAGAGAGTATCCGGCAATAGTGCCCGACACTGTGCAGTTTGTCCACGCCACTAGTGATGCGATGAGGCTCATGTGCCAGGACCCAGGCATGCGTCAACATGCCTTCTGGCTTCAGAAGCTGGTGACCCAGGTGAGGGAGGTGTGGGGCTGAGGCGGGTCCACAGAATAGGGTAGGGCAACGATAGGCCTTCCCCTGTCTCTGTGGCTTTTGCCCGGCTCTGTCACCTTCTCTCCCACCTGTACCCTGCCTATCCTTCCTCTCTATTCATCTGCTCATGGCAGTTACCACAATTGCCTCACTGAACACCAGTGGCTGCAGAGACCCGGTGAAGCAGATGGCCGTACTGGATGGCTTGCAGCAGAAGCAGTTGACGATTGCCTTCCTCCAGGAGACACACAGCGACGTGCATGTTCAAGCTGACTGGCATGCATCCTGGAGAGGTCACTTGTTTCTGAACCACGGCACCAACCTCAGCACAGGAGTGGCAACCCTCCTCTCGCCACAGCTGCAGTATGACCCGGCGGTGACACGAGAGGTCGTCCCCAGCCAGCTGCTGACTGTCCATGTCACCCTGGCACACCAGAGCTTGCTCCTCATCAACATCTATGTGCCCACTGATGGGAGAGAGAGGGTAGCCTTCTTAGAGACCCTAGGTGACCTCCTGCATGACGCCAGTGAGAACGATGACCTGCTCCTCATAGGTGGGGATTTCAACTGTACCGTCGATGTGCTGCTAACCTGCATGGGGCCAGAGCCGCACTTGCCTTTGGTCTGCAAGCTGCAGACTGTGCTGGAAGCAGCGGATCTCGTCGATGCCTGGAAGGTCCTCCACGCTGACACATGGCAATATACCTGAGCAAAGATGAGTGCCAGCAGGATCGCCATGGCCCGCCTCAAACACCTCTATATTGGCCAGCACCATCTGCCATTACTGTGCGACAGCCGCATCATCCCATCGGACCTCTCAGACCGTGCCCTGGTCTGCTGGGAACTGAGCTTGCCTGGCAGACCATGCACGCGGACCCCTTACTGGTGCCTCAACATCAGCCTGCAGCAGGACACGCATTTCAGGGACTGCTTCACCCACTGCTGGAGGAGCTGGGAGGCTGCGTGATCTGACTACTCCTGGCGGCTGTAGTAGAACATGGGGAAGATCCAGATCCTGGCATACTGCCAGCAGTATTCCCAGCTAGCAGGAAACGAGATCCACTGCCGCACCTAGGAGCTGGAGCAGGATGTGGCAGAGCTTGAGGCAGTCCGGATCTGTGCAGGCAATGACACGGCACTCCTCAAGAGCCTCCAATCCCACAAGAAATGCCTGCAGGACCTGGCAGAGGGCGCATCCTGTGGTACGCAGGTACATGCCCACTGCTAGGAGCTGGCAGAGGCTGACACCTCGACCAGCTTCTTCTTTGGCCTGAAGAGAAACTGGACCATCTCAAGACCCTGGAGGGACGGCTGCTCATGGACCCAGGTGAAGTGCAGGGGCATGCCATCACCTTCTATCGGGACTTGTTTGAGGTTGATCCCATATGTCCAGAGGCCACTCAGCAGCTGCATAAGGACCTGTCGCGCCTTGGTGCTTCACAGGTCGAGGCCCTGGAGTGTGAACTCTCCCTGGCAGAGCTCGAGGCTACTTTGGGGGGGTTTGCCTCAGGCAGGGCCCTGGGCCTTGACAGACTGCCCATGGAATTTTACAAAGCCTTCTGGCCCCTACTTGGGCCCAGCCTCCTCCGTGTCTTCTGCAAGAGCCTTGCGAACAGGACTCTGTTCACCAGCTGCCGCCAGGCAGTGCTCACCTTGCTGCCCAAGAAGGGGGACCTTGGCTGCCTTAAGAACTGGCGGCCCATCTCTGTTCTGTGCACCAACTATAAGATCCTGGTGAAGGTGCTGACGAACCATCTCCACACCATCATGGTCTCCGTCATTAGGCCTGAGCAGAGCTACTGTGTCCCAGGCAGGACCATCCAGGACAACTTGTTTCTGCTGCGTGACCTACTCACGGCTGTGGAGCTTTTTGGCTTGGATGTCGGCTTGGTCTCCCTGGACCAGGAGAAGGCCTTCAATCACATTGACCACTGGTACCTGCTCAGCACCCTCAAGGCTTTTGGCTTTGGGCTACTTTTCATCATGGCACTCTGGGTCCTGTACAATGACACCTCCAGCCTGCTCAAGGTGAATGGCGTGCTGTGCTCCCCATTCCCAGTGTATTGTGGCATACACCAGGGCTGCCCTGTGTCGGGCGTGCTGTACGCCCTGGCCATCAAACTGCTGCTGCACACTCTGCGATGTCACCTGAACAGCTTAGCCCTGCCAATGGCACTGGAACCAATCACCGGCCCCCTGATCTGGCTGACAGCATACACGGATGATGCAACAGTCTTCCTGGGCAGTCAGGAGGATGTGCAGGCCCTGGTGGACTGCCAACGCACCTATGAGCTCACCGCATTGGCCCGCATCAACTGGGGCAAGAGTCACACACTCCTGCTCGGGACGTGGGCTGGCAAGCCAGCTCTGGACCTGCTGGGGGGCCTTGCCTGGCGCTGAGAAGGCCTCAAATCCCTGGGAGTGTTCCTGGGGCCACCCACCTTTGCAGTCCGCAACTGGGAGGACCTGGCAGAGGGAGTGGAGGCTCACCTGCAGTGCTAGCACTTGTGCTTGCCTGCCATCTCCTACCGTGGCCGGGCCCTCATCACCAATAACCTGGCAGCGGCAACCCTGTGGCACCGCTGCACTGTGCTGGACCCTCTGCCGGAGCTACTTGAGAGACTTCAGTGGCTCCTAGTGGACTTCCTCTGGGATGGATGCCACCGGCTCCCATGAGCTGTTCTTTACCTGCCCACCAGCAAGGGGGGCCAGGGCCTGATTGACCTGGCCAGCAGGGTGGCTGACTACTACCTGCAAGCCCTTCAGTGGCTCCTGTATGCCGAGGGCCACTTCCCGTGGCAGCAGGTGGTGTGCCAGTTCCTGCAGCGAGTGGGGGGCCTTGGCTTTGACAGGGAGCTCTTCACCTTCCTGAGTGGGACGGTCCTTCCCCCATTCTACCGCAGCATGGTGCAGGCCTGGCGGGCTACCTTCCATCTCTGTCCCCAAGCCAGGTGCCTGTATTTCCCACAACTGCTTCAGGAGCCCCTGGTCCACAACCCAGCCCTGCAGCATGTCGTGCTGAGACTGGCCTCCGCCAGCCTCATAGCTGCTCTCATCGAGGTGCACACCACCCACCTGGGGCACCTCCTGGACCCTGCTCAGTTGGGCTGGCTGTCAGCCAAAGCACTGGCTGCCCGCCTGGCACTGCGCTCCGTCCACACTGTGGGCCAGCTTCTATGGGCTGTTAGGGCCGCCCTCCCGATGGAAGCAGCAACTGCCCTAGAAGGCTCCCTCCAGGTTCACTAGGCTCTCCCCACCGTGGATGCTGCAGGTGATGCCTTTCCAGCACTTCCGGTCATCCCAGCGGTGGCCAGTGAGCTGGCTAACCAGCCCAACCTGCTGCTTAGGCTCCCTGTGCCCCCCAGCAGCAATACAGGCTGCCCTTTTGGCACACTACCCCGGGAGGGACTCTACATGTGGGTAGTGCACACCCGGCATGCCCAGGTGCTGGTCAGCTGCCCCAACACCGTGTGGCAGCAGTGTCTGGCATGGCCCAGGACCCCAGCATGGTGCACGCTGTACAAGACGCCCACTACCAAGAAGACCGGTGACCTCCAGTGGAGATTGGTCCATGGCATCCTGGCTACTGGCACCTTTGTGCACCACCTGGACCCAGTGGCCTTGGCCGCCTGCCCCTTCTGCCTGGGGGTGCTGGACAAGGACGTTTTCCATGCCTTCCTCGACTGCTCCTGGCTGCAGCCGCTCTTTGCTGCCCTCGGGGCACTGCTGCAGGCACTGGGTTGGAACTTCTCAGAGGACACCTACATCTACTCCTTCCTGTACCGGGTGGCCAAGTGGGCTGCAGTCAGCCTGGCCAACTTCCTGGTGGACCGGGCCAAGACGGCCACTCTGAAGAGCCGGCAAAACCGGCTCACTTGGACAGGGATGGACGATGCCCTGCAGCTCTTCCGCCTGCTGGTGCAGGCCTGCCTCTTGCTTGAATTTGAGCACGTGGTCCTCCAGCGGATGGTGTCCACCTTTGAGAAATGCTGGGCCATCGAGGGGGCACTATGCCGAGTTGAGGCAGGACGCCTGCTCCTTGCCCTGTTACATCACCAGCTGCTCAAGGTGCAGAGGCACATCCAGCGAGCCGAGACCTCAGGCTTTGTCCATGTGGGCCGACCCCTGATTTCCTGAGGCCCCCCCTGGGCATCCCCACTGGCAGAACTGTATATACGTATATATGTAAATACTCCTTTTGTTCTTTATGTTTTTGGTTTTTGTCTAGTGTGTATGGGCAGGCCTTGCAGGCCATGAGCCCAGGCCTTATCTGTGAGTACCAGATCTTCGGGCCAATTTGTACATAATCTCTCCTGGACCCAATTTGTCACCTTCCCTGGAATAAATGCTTCTTAAAAATCAAAGTCTTTTGTTCTTTCGTTCTTTCTCCCAATGTCCCCAGCTTTACCATCTCCAGTTTCCTCAGTCAAATGACACCTTGATTATCTTCTACCAGGGATCAAAGTCCTCCATAAGGTGGAATTAGTTTTGCACCCACTAGCTGATTTGCTTTTCTGTTTGGTAGCTTAATCTGTATCCAGGAGTGCTTTTATGTGAATAAAGGATCATCAAGGTTTAGTAATATTATTCCATTGTTTATTGTCTATGGCTAGAATAGAATTTCAGTCCAACATGGAGATGAAAGGAGAATTAAAAAAGCAAACAATGGATGTTATCATATGGCAGATTATGAGAGTGCATAATCTTGGACTAGAGTTCATAAATTGTAGAGATTTCCCAAATGATCACAGATGATAAATTTGAAGTGGAAATGGTAATTGATCTGTGATTAGAGCAAGGCATAATTTAAGAACTTCATCTCACAATGCTTATTTGTACATTATACTTGGTTGCATAGACTTTTTTTAAAGTTCATGCTTCTATATACCTTGAAACACTAAAATAATACTGCTTAGGTTTTAACATATCTAAGCATATCTCAAATTTTGTATGATTTTGGTGGAACAACTTATGTCAGAGCATTTGGAAAACTGTTTTTTTCTGAACACTAGCAGTCTCTTCAACAAAGCTCCTTGGGGTTTTAAGTTAGTATTGAAACCACAGATATTTAATACAGCTTGGAGTCTTATTTTTTCACCTTGCTAACACCAAGGTATAAAATGCATATTAAATTGTGCTGTATTTCAGCACTAGGGGCACTAAATGGCTGTGTGAAATCTTGAATATATCATTTTCCAGCATATCAAAGTTGAGAAAGCTACTAAATCACTAGAACTTTAACAATTTTCAGTGCAGTTTTGCAGCTTCAGAAATTCTCAAATTTTAATTGTTGAACTGAACATCCTGCCCCAGCCTAGGTGTTATTCTGGGATGTAGAGCAGGGAAGCTGCTGGTTGCACTCAGATTATGGAACTCTTCATTTTGACCATGGCGAAGGGAACCAAACTTGCCCCTTTCCCTGCATTTCCTTAAGTGTGTGACAAGCCACATGAAGATCTGTGGGGAACAATAAACTGAGATGGAGGGGACTACTAACCTGGAGGATTGCAAGAGACTGAACTCTACAGGAATGAAACATCTGGATAAAGGGACTGAGTTTAGAAAGTTAAAATACTGTCAGAGATTTATAATAAAACATACCAATCTGCAGCAGATTGATTGTCTTGTTTTTACTTTTTATTCTCCCTCTGACCTTTTAATCTGGTTTGCCTTTTTAGATTAGTGCCTTGAGATGCAGAAGCCAATTTCCCTTGACTATGAAGCACCCAAAGTATTCTAGGCAGCGAATCAATAATAATAATAGTATTGTAATAAAATCTTCTTCCATTGCATTTCCAGCTGTATCTGAACCAAAATTACAAAGTAGGTCTGTCCCAGGCTTGAATTAGTATTAAAACCCATGGAGGAAGGTGTGGATCAAAGTATTTGAATTTCAACCACTTTCCTAAAACCTCATGTTAAGTAATATTTTGCTCTGTATGAAATACCAATGCACTCAATTATTCATGGAGCAAAGTGTGAATAGGGGCATCAGAATCTGACCTTAAATATGAGGGTGTGTGATTTTTGTTTGCATCTATCAGAAGGGCATTTTTTGCAAAGAATGTAACACTTAAATTTGCTTTTTTATTTTTTCACTTTTGTTTTCTGTATCTTTTGTCTCTGTTGTTCTCAGAGACTGTACATATGCAATATGGCTTGTTAAATGAGAAACGCAAGAGAGTATCATTTCCATATCACATACACCAGTGTAATATAGCAGAAATAAATGGAATTAAGCTGGTGAAAAACTAATGAGAGCAGAACCAGTCCTGAAGTTTATCTATTAACCTTACACAGCAGCAGTCCCCAGTATCACTCCCATAAATGAATTATCTCTAGAGTTAGAGTGGTATTGGTATACAAGGGATGCAGTAACAATGAAAACCACGTCATCTTATTTCAATCCATCCAAACTAAACTCTGCACATTAACTTGCAATTCTGTTTCCTGTGGTGATCTTCATCACTGGTGCATATGTTAAAAAATTGGATAGATGATCCTTGCTTCACATTTATTATCTTGTGATCCTTATGTTATAATAGTCAAGGGCAATTGTATCAAAGATTGTATAATATTACTGTGGCAGGGGAGAAGGGGTGGAAAACTCATTAGGCTTGGACTGGAGCTCTGGCAAAGTAGTGATTAAGGTCATATAAATACTTCCAGTTGGTCCAGCAGCTGTAGAAATGAGCAAGGTCCACTCCTCCCCCCCCCGGCCCGTTCCTTCTAGCCTTCACACTATCATCCTTCACTATGAACTGTATTTAAAATGTAAATAAAAAGAAGGCTTTTAGGAGATTTAACTATTTCCCTTGGTATTTAAATTATTCAATTATAACTAAAGCTATTAAAATACAGTTAATTAAAATTGTTAGACTGTTTTCCTTTGCACTGATCACAGCATTGCCCTACTTCTCCCTCTAGCTGTTTAATTCCTATTAAAAATGATAATGCTTTGCTTTATTCATAAATGCAGTAACCTTACATACATTCTTCAAGTGATCTCTTTGGTACAAACTGATGGTTTTCTTTTCTAGAAATGAAGCGGAAATTCTGCTGTAGTCTTTAGAGGTTTAATCAGCAGTAAAAGGACTTGGAATTTAAACATTAGTATTACCAAGTTTCAAGAAATAGTATGGCTTCCCATAAAAATGCCTTTTTTGATGCAGTATAATGTCATTAGGGACAATAGGAGAACCCTGAAGTTTAATAAAAGGTGGGACCTAAATAAAGGTTTCATAAGCCACAATATAAAATTTACCAGATCTACACTTCTAAATGTTTTATTTGAAAGGTTTCACAGCATTCTGGTGGGAATAAAAATATAGCTGTAGTACAGATGGGTAGCTGCTTTAAAAAGCGATTCAAGGAAAGTCTTATCTTCTTGACTATCTCAAAAGATAAGAAAAAGGCAATTTTACCTAACTCCTCCACTGCCAATCCCCAGTTCCCTTTCCCCACCCCTTCCCACCCTAGCAAGGAAGAACTAATAATTCCAACGTGAGAGAATAATTGCATAGCAGCAGTAAACTGTGATTCCTTACTTCTTCTGAGGTCCTGCCAGCCTCTGCACTCATGTGGGCCCTGTCTTCCTAGAGAAGCATGATCAGGAAAAATGAGGGAAAACAGGGTGGGCGTGGTACCCTTAACTAACTGGAAGGTTTTCTTGTGCAGTCTTCTAGAAGTTCTCAGAAGTATAAACTTCGGATGCAACCTTTTATTGTCAAGTAGCACCCCTATAGCATGGGTGGGTTGCATTATGAAGTGGTGGTATGGCCATAAAGCAAGCTATGGGAAACACAGGTAAGTAATCAGGTGACGTTGGGTGCCTGCCAAGGCATCAAGTGTACAGACTCCCAAGGGTCATGGTAATAGAATCTGTATGCCTCATTCATTTATGGTGCCAGCTGCAGCAGCAGCAGCAATCCCTCAATTCAAGGATGATCTCTACAATGGCTCATTGGGTCTTCAAATGACCTAAGAGTGCAAACCTTGAGCCACAGACTTGTCTGCAGGCATTTCTGGCCTTTGTGCTAGAGAGAGTATTTCATAGATTTCATAGACATTAGGGCTGGAAGGGACCTCGAAAGATCATCGAGTCCAGCCCCCTGCCCATAGGGCAGGAAGTCAGCTGGGGTCATACAATCCCAGCAAGATAAGCATCCAGTTTGCTCTTGAAGGTGTTCAATGTAGGTGCTTGAACCACCTCCGGTGGCAGGCTGTTCCAGACCTTGGGGGTTCGGACAGTAAAGAAATTCTTCCTTATGTCCAGCCTGAAACGTTCTTGTAGTAGTTTATGACTGTTCGACCTAGTCGTCATCCCTTGGGGCGCTCTGGTGAACAAATGTTCCCCCAGATACTGGTGGTCACCCCTGATAAACTTGTAGGTGGCCATCAGATCACCCCTGAGCCTGCGCTTTTCCAGGCTAAAGAGCCCCAGGGCTCTCAGCCTGTCATCGTAGGGTCTGCTTCCCTGACCTCTAATCATGCGTGTGGCTCTTCTCTCGACTCTCTCAAGCTTCTCCACATCCTTTTTGAATTGTGGAGCCCAAAACTGGACGCAGTACTCCAGCTGCGGCCTCACCAAGGCCGAGTACAAGGGGAGAATGACGTCCTGGGATTTGCTTGAGAAGCATCTATGGATGCAAGCATCTATGGTCACTTTACTAGCCGCAGCATCGCATTGCAGGCTCATGTTCATCTTGTGGTCAATGATGACCCCCAAGTCTCTTTCTTCCATAGTGCTAGCCAGCGTAGCACTACCGAGCCTATAAGGATGCTACGGGTTTTTCTTCCCAAGGTGGAGAACCTTTCATTTATCGGCGTTGAACACAATCAAATTCTCATCCGCCCACTTGCTGAGCCTGTCCAGGTCAGCCTGGATCACCCGCCTGTCTTCTGGTGTGGATGCTTTGCCCCAAAGTTTGGTGTCATCGGCGAACTTGGCCAGTCCGCTTCTGACTCCAGTGTCCACATCATTAATGAAGATGTTGAACAATATGGGTCCAAGGACAGAGCCTTGGGGGACCCCACTGGTCACAGGATACCATGATGAGTGACTTCCATCAATTACTACCCTCTGGGTCTGACCATGGAGCCAATTTTCCAGCCAGTGGATCGTGGTGGACCCAAGGCGACAATTGGCCAGTTTCACCAAGAGATGATCATGGGATACCAGATCAAAGGCTTTTTTGAAGTCAAGATATATGACATCAATCTCTTCTCCCTTGTCCAGGTGATAGGTCACATGGTCGTAGAAGGAAATGAGATTGGTCAAGCAAGACCTACCCGCAACAAACCCGTGCTGGCTATCCCTTAAGATGTTGGTGTCGGCCAGTCCATTAAGGATGGCCTCGTTAATAAACTTTTCTAAGATCTTCCCTGGGATAGAAGTCAGGCTGATGGGCCTATAGTTAGCCGGATCCACTTTCCTCCCTTTCTTGAAGATAGGCACCACATTGGTCTTCTTTCAGTCTTCGGGCACTACACCAGAACGCCAAGAGTTTTCAAAGATCCATGCTAGAGGCTGGGCTATGATGCTCGCCAGCTCCTTGAGTACCCTGGGGTGTAGATTGTCAGGGCTGGCTGACTTGAAGGTATCCAGCTTCTCAAGATGTTCCTTCATGAGGTCAGCATTAATGGAGGGCAGGGGATCACCCTCACCCGGACTTCCCTGTCCTGTAGCGGGAATGGGCGTCCCATGGGGCTGATGAATGACCGACGCAAAGTACCCATTTAATAGGTTGGCTTTTTCCTGGGCGTCAGTTGTCAGTTGCCCCATCTGGTTCAGCAGGGGTCCAATGTTGCCCCTGCTATTCCTCCAGCTCCCCACATATCTGAAAAAGGACTTTTTATTGTCCTTGATGCTCAAAGCTAGTTGGAGTTCAGTTGCAGCCTTGGCTTTCCTGGTCTGCTCCCTGCATGACCGGACCAACGCAGAATAATCCTCCTTGGAGGTGACTCCCATCCTCCATCCTTCGTAGGCCTTTCTTTTTAGCCTCAGGAGGTCTGCTAGGTCCCTGGAGAGCCAGGGGGCTGCTGTGCCCTCTTGCTGCCTTTCCTCCGAGATGGAATAGACTTAGCTTGTGCATTGAGGATCGCTCCCTTAAGGAGCAACCACTCTTCTTGAACTCCCCTCTCCCTGGGGTCATGGTCCCTTAGGGCCTCACTGACAAGCCTCCTGAGCTTGTCAAAGTCAGCTTTCCTGAAGTCAAGGACTTCCGTGTTGCTGACTGACTTGCCAGCTTTTCGGCGGATGGTGAAGGTGATCAGCTCATGGTTGTTGTCACCCAGCTTCCCATCGATCACTAGGTCGCCGACTAGGTCATCCCCAGTAGCCAGTACCAGGTCGAGCAGCGCTTTGCCTCTCGTTGGACCATAGACTTCTTGAGTCAGGTAGAGGTCATCCACGCATGAGAGGAAGCTTTGCGACCGCTCGGATTTTGAACCATGAGATGTCCGGGTAAATGAAGTCACCCATGACAACCATGGTCCTGGAGCATGCGGCCTCAGCCAGTTCCTGGGCGAACTCCTGGTCAAGCTTAGGACTTTGGGTGGGAGGTCTGTAGTAGACTCCCACCACTGTGTCCCCTGCGCCATGTTCACCATGAATTTTAACCCAGAGGGTCTCCAGTCATCCATCCTGGTTGCCAATATCGGCTTGCAGGGACGTGTAGCTTTCCTTAACATAGAGAGCTACACCCCCGCCCCTTTTTTTTTTCTACACAATCCCTCCTGTACAGGGTATAGCCATCTATACCCGTGGTCCAGTCATGGGTGGAGTTCCACCAGGTCTCTGTTATCCCTATGACATCATAATTATTTGCATTGAGCAGGAGGATGAGCTCCTCCTGCTTATTCCCCAAGCTCCTGGCATTTGTGTACAGGCAGGCAAGTGTCCCCTGGGGGGCTCCTTCCTTGCCCACAGATTTTACCAGGGCTGGGGCAGGGGTGGGCTCCCTTAAGTGCCTTGACCTGCTGGCTTTGTAAGGATAGCTCAGCGGGCCAGCAGTGGCGGTAGTCCCCCCGTCCCCCAGCGGGCTTAGTTTAAAGCCCGGTGGAGCAGGTCAGCCAGTCTGGCTGAGAAGAGCCTCCTCCCTAGGGGAGAGAGGTGGAGGCCATCTCTTCTCAGCAGCTCGCTGCCTCTCTCACCAAAGAACAGACTGTGGTCATGGAAGCCAAAGCCTTCCCGATGACACCAGTGCTGCAGTCTTTGGTTGACCATGTGGATCCTCCTCTCCCTCCTCGGCCCATAGCCTGAGACTGGGAGGATCGACGAGAACACCACCTGTGCCCCCAGACCCTTTAGCCCCGCTCCCAAATCCCTGTAGCGCCTCATGACCTGGCTGGGAGCGCTCCGAGCCATGTCATTGGTGCCCACATGAATAAGGAGCATGGGATAGTGGTCTGTGGGTTGGAGGAGCTTTGGGATCCTCTCCTCAATGTCCCGGATGCAGGCCCCCGGGAAGCAGCAGACTTCCCAGGCTAAGGGGTCGGGGTGGCAGATTGCCCCCTCAGTCCCCCTCAGGAGGGAGTCTCCCACAACAAACACCTTACGTTTTGTCTTGGGAAGAGCAGGGGCGGTAGCTGCAGTTGGGCCCATGTTGCCTGCGGGAGCCGGCAACTCAGCAGGCTCTGCTGGAGCAGCAAGAGGTGCGTACCTGTTGCTCAGCTCTGGTGGGGAAGGGGCCTTGGGGTGGCGGGCCTTAGGGCCCTTGACCACCTTGGTCCATGCCCTTGGCTGGACAGAGCAGGAGGTCCCGGAGTCCTCCTTTGGCCTGGAGGGAGACTGTGGTCTACCCTCCACCTCCCGGGGGAGAAGGGCCTGGCAGTAGGAGTCTATCTCCTGCTCGCAGTCCCTGATGGCATGCAGTCTCTGGACTGTGGCCTGGAGCTCCTCCAGCTGGCATGCCAGAGACCCCAAAAGGGAGCAGACCCCACAAGAGGAGGTAACCATGCTCCCAGGCCCCAGAGCCTGAAAAAGGGACAGGCAGCCCCCACAGCCGAGAGCCAGGGGCTCCGTCTGTGTGGAGCCCAGAACCAGGGGCTCCATCTGGGTGGCTGTCTCTGAGGTGCTGGGGGGGGGGCGGGCTGCGGAGCCCGAGGGGACCCTCAGGGTGTGGAGTGTGCCCATCCATGTCATGCCTCTGGTAGGCTGGCTACAACTGGAACTGTCTACCCTCGGGGGTGTGGATGCAGGGTTTTGGGCCCTCCCATGCGAACTCCGTGCTAACTCACGTGCCGGCAGAGAAGCGTGCCTGTTTGCGCAGCCTGTTCGTGCGGCTCTGGTCACGTGGCTCCCTGGGGGGGGGGCAAAGTAGGGGCCTGGGTGGGGCTTGACCTGGCCGGCTCCACTCAGCCGCCTCCTCCCACACACTAAGGGGTTAGCCCCCTCTCTCCACAGGCCCCGCTTACCTCCGGCTATGCTGAGGGTCGGCGGGGGCTTCACGGCTGCTGGAGGGTTTCTGGGGGGCTTCGGGGGAGCAGGGGTGCAGCGGGCTTTCACCCATGCGTCTCTCGCTGCTCCCGAGCCTAACAATGCCGTATGCTGCAAGCCAGAATTTCTCTCCTTTTCCTTCCTCTGTTCTCTCTTCTCTGGTTTGAGAGCAAGACTGTTTACCTAAAAATGCTTTGTTGAGGTTGTGGTTCCATTGGAGTCAGTCGACAGCTAGCTCTTCCCAGCTCTTGATGTTGGAATCTGTTTTCTTGAAGTATGCCTTCAACCTGTCCTTGTAGCATTTCCTCCGGCCACCACAAGTTCTCAGGCAATGCATAAGGTGGGAGCAGAGCCCTTGTTTTGGGAGTTGAATCAGGCATCCACACACCATGTCCAGTCCAGCAAAGTTAGTACTTGAGGATCACAAAGTCAGTACTGGTAACATTGGCTTCAACAGGATGCTGGTGTTTATGCTGCAATTTTCCCATTTGATGTGGAGGATTTTCCAGAGACATCGTTGCTGATATCTCACCAGGCTCTTGAGATGGTGACTATAGTTCACACATATTTTGTGATCCATAGAGGAAAGTGGGGGGGATGATAACTGCTTTGTAGACCTGGATCTTAGTGTCTTCCTGGGGACTGAAATGAATAAAGACACACCAAAGCAATTTCCTAAAGGAGGCGCTTGTGCACAGGAACTTATGCTGGATTTCTTCATCATTGTTCACTGTCTGAGGTAGGGGAAGTGCTTCACTACCTCTAGGGTCTTCTTGGTGGTAATTTGTGGAGGGGGATCACATTCATTGAACTCCATAGAGCTTTGATGAATATGTGGTTCAGATTTATTTCTGTTATTGATAACCTATTTTCTTTTGGGTTGGGGGAAGAGGAAGTGGGCGGAGATGGGATTTGGCTATCTTGGAAGGTAAAACCCTGGATAGCTTAGTTTCTTCTCAGTATGAGTGTTTGTATAGGGTAGGAGCATTTGTCACAAAGGCACTCACAGTTTGCATTATTTACATGTATAGACCATGGGTAGAATGCTGGCTGTACTTTATAGCAAAACTTCTTTTGAGTATGGCAGAACCAGCATTTCACCCCATATAATTCAGTGTTGCTCACTTTCATGGAATGCCAGCTTTTCAGGACAGGGACAGCCTTTCCTGTGCTTCACTAGGGCTATGTGCATTTTACATGCTTCTAGAATTAGTAATTAGTGTTAACTAAATGATGTTTATAGCCAGATACGATATTTTGCCCGAGCCAGGACTTGAGGATAAGCCCTATAGAGTTCAATCCTACCACAGTTGTTATAAAAAATGAATGTTGCCAATGACTTCACAGAAAGACACACTAGGCCATAGAATCATTGAAAGTTAGGTATGAAAGGGACCTCAGGAGGTCATCTAGTCCAACCCCTGCTCAAAGCGAGACCAACTAGATGATCCCAGCCAAAGATTTGTCTAGCTGGTTTTTGAACACTGGCAACACACAGCGGGTGTATGCAGGTGCATGTTCACCCCCTGAGATTGACTGTGCACCCTCTGAGAGAACCTGGAAGTAGGCACTAGTTTAGCTCCATCCTCTTTTGAATACCCCCTTCAGATAGTTGGGGGTTGCTATTAAATCTTCCCTCAGTCTTCTCTTCTCCAGAGTAAATATTCCCAGTTCCCTCAGTCTTTCCTCATAAGTCAGGTCCCCCAGGCCCCTCACCATTGTTGTCACCCTCCGCTGGACTCTCTTCAATTTATCCAAATCCTTTCTGTACTAGGGTGCCCAAAACTGAACACAATACTCCAGATGTGGCCTCACCATGGTGAATAGAGGGGAATAATCACTTCCCTTCTCCTACTGGCAACACACCTACCCATGCAGCACAGTATGCTATTAGCCTTCTTGGTAACAAGGTCACACTGCTGGCTCATATTCAGCTTATTGTACACTGTAGCCCCCAGGTCCTTTTATGCAGAGCTGCTACCCAGCCAGTCACCCCCAGCCTGTACTGGTACATGGGTTTGTTCTGTGCTAACTGCAGGACTTTGCACTTATTCTTGTTGGACCTCATGAGATTCCTTTTGGCCCAGTCCTCCAATGTGTTGAGGTCACTCTGAATCCAACCCTAACCCCCAGTTTATCTACTACTTGGTGTCATCTGCAAACTTGCCGAGGGTTCACTGTATGCCATCTTCCAAATCATTGATGAAGACACTGAGCAAAACCGGCCTGAAGACCAACACCTGAAGCATTCCACTTGATACCGGCTGCCAACTAGATATCAAGCCATTGATTACTACTCTCTGAGCTTGATGCTCCAGCCAGTTTTCTATCCACCTTACAGTCCATTCATCCAGCCCATACTTCCTTACCTTGCCTGTGAGGATGCTGTGAGAGACTCTATTAAAACTCTTGCTAAAATCAAGGTACACCACATCCACAGACCCAGTCACCTCATCATAGAAGGCAATCATGTTGGTCAGGCATGACTTGCCCCTGGTGAATCTATGCTGACTGTTCCTAATCACTTTTCTCTCCATCAGGTGCTTAGAAATGA
Source organism: Alligator mississippiensis (assembly GCF_030867095.1). Taxonomy (NCBI): domain Eukaryota; kingdom Metazoa; phylum Chordata; order Crocodylia; family Alligatoridae; genus Alligator; species Alligator mississippiensis. The sequence goes on from NC_081829.1 coordinate 32,435,862, forward strand.
ATTCCTTGAGGATCTGCTCCATGATTTTCCTAGGGACTGAGATGAGGTTGATTGGTCTTCTGTTCTCTGGATCCTCCTTCTTCCCTTTCTTAATATGGGCACTATGTTTGCCCTTTTCCAATCATTCGGGACCTCTCCTGATCACCATGAGTTTTCAAAGATGATGGCCAATGGCTCTGCAGTCATATCAGCCTCCCTCAGAACCCTCTGGTGCATCACATCCAGCCCCATGGACTTGTACATATCTAGCTTTTCAAAGTAGTCCCTAACCTGTTCTTTCAGGACTGAGACCTGCTCACCTCCTCCCCAAACTGTGCTGCCCAGTGCAGTAACCTGGGAGCTGAACTTGCCTGTGAAGATTGAGGTGCAAAAGGCCTTTTCTGCATCCTCTGTCACAAGGTTGTCTCTCCCATTCAGTAAGGGACCCACACTTTCCCTGATTCTCTTCTTGCTACCAACATAGTTGTAGAAACCCTTCTTGTTATCTTTCATGTCCCTTGCTAGCTACAACTCCAATGGCACTTTGGCCTTCCTGACTTCATCCCTGCATGCCTGAGCAATGCTCTTATATTTTTCCCTAGTTATCTGCTCAAGTTTCCACTTCTTATAAACTTCCTTTTTGTGACTCAGTTTACTGAAGACTTCCCTGCTAAGCCAAGCTGATCTTCTGCTATACTTGCTAGTCTTCCTGCACATCAGGATGGTTTGCTCCTGCACTCTCAGTAAGTCTTCTTTTCAGTACAGCCAGATCTCTTGGACTCCTCTCCCCCTCAGTCTGGCTTCCCAGGGATCCTGCCCATGAGTTCCCTGAGTGAGTTGAAGTCTGCTTTTCTGAGGTCTAGGGTCCTTACTCTGCTGCTCTCCATCCTTCCTTTCCTCAGGATCCTGAACTCAATCTCGTGGTCACTGCTGCCCAAGTTGCCATCCACTACTACATTCCCCACCAATTCTTCCCTGTTTGTGAGCAGCAGGTCCAGAAGAGCATGGCCCCTAGTTGGCCACTCCAGCACTTGCACCAGGAAGTTGTCCCCAGTACTCTCCAAAAACTTCTTGGATTGTCTGCACACTGTGTATTGCCCTCCTAGCATTTCAGGGTGATTGAAGTCCCCTACGAGAACCAGGGCCTGTGATCGGGAAACTTTTGCTTGCTGTTTGAAGAAAGCCTCATCCATCCCTTCCTCCTGGTCTGGTGGTCTATAGCAGACCACCACCCTGACATCACCTTTCTTGCTCCCCTCTCACCCTAAGCCAGAAACTCTCAACAGGCCTATTTCCAGTTTCATACTGGACTTCTGAGCAATCATAAGGCTCTCTTACATAAAGTGCAACTCCTACTCTTCTTCTCCACTGCCTGTCCATCCTAAATAGTTTATACCCATCCATGACAGTGCTTCAGTTCTGTGAGCTATCCCACCAAGTCTCTTTTATTCCAATCATGTCATAATGCCATGATTGTGCAGGGACTTCCAATTCTTCCTGCTTGTTTTTCAGGCTCCCTGCAGTTGTGTACAGGCAACTAGCTGAGGTAACTAGTTGATTGCCCTGATTTCTCAGGAAGTATGACAGCACCTCCCCTGTCACCCCATCCTGCTTGCCCTTCCTCCAGTTCTCCCACTTTCTCACTTACCTCAGAGCTTTGGTCTCCATCCCCTGGCAAACTTAGTTTAAAGCCCTCCTCACTAGGTTAGTGAGCCTGTCTGTGAAGATGCTCTTTCCTTTCTTCATCTTCCCATCTCTTCCCAGCAATCCTTCTCCTTGGAACAACATGCCATGGTCAAAGAAGCCAAAGACCTGCTGGTGACACCACCTGCGCAGCCAGGTGTTGATCTGCAGGATGCACCTGCTCCTGCCCGGCCCCGTTCCCTTGACCAGAAGGATCAATGAGGAGACAACCTGAACCCTTGCACTCAGAGCCCTGTAGTCACTCTTGATATGCTCAGGGTCTCCCCTGGCAGTATCATGGGTGCCCACATGGATGAGCAGCATGGGGTAGTAGTCCGAGGGCCAGATGCACCTTGGTAGTCCCTCCATGACATCTTGGATCTGAGCTCCAGGCAAGCAGCAGACCTCCCAAGACAACAGGTAAGATGGACAGATGGCTCCCTCTGTCCCCTGCAGAAGGGAGTCTCCAACCACCACCACTCAACTGTTGTTGATGGAGGTTGTCTCAATCCTTCCCACCTTAGTGAGGCCTGGCCTGAGTTCCTCCACCAATGGAATGTGCTCCTCCCTTTCTGCTGCTAGGGCTGCATATCTGTCCTCCAGATGAATGACTTCAGATGGAGGTGAAGATCTTGGCTTGGTGCTGGAAGTCACAAGCCTCCAGCTTCCACCCTCTCGGATGTCCATCTCCTCTCTCTTCTCTAGCACTGCGTCTGGCATTTCTTCCTCCACTGTCCCAGAGGTCTCCTTCAGCATCAGGTCAATTAACCTCATGGCAGAGGATACTTCAGAGCCTTGCCACCTCCTCCTCTAGCTCTCTTTCCTGTTCCCTGAGAGACACCACCAGGAGGCACCACTCACACAACAAGCACTCCCTGACCTGGCCATCACTGGAAGGAACCTGAAAGCTGCAGTTCCCAGAGTGCCAAACCTGGACTTGGGTGGAAGCATGTATGAATGCATATATGCATAAGTATGTATGTATTTATGAATGTAGATGTATGTATGTATGTATGTATGTAGCCATTAATATACTGTGTTATTACAGTCCATTTTGGTGATCATCTGGTCTGGCTGGGAGTATTCTTGAGAAACTCCCTTCTCAGACAAACTTACCACTAGTATCATTTTACCAACTTCAATGTTGTTATACAAGTTACTCGCATTGGAACCAGGCCTATTTTTTACTAAGAATCCCCTGATTTGTTAATATTTTTTTGGCACCTACAGTTGTAAAAGGACCCATATTAAAATCCAAATAAATAATACATTCCTGTCACCATTCTACTTCATGAACTCTTGAGATGTGCTTCCCATAAATAAATCAAGTCCAACTTTTGTTATATAAAGTAAACATTTCATAGTCGTTGTGCATTTGTCAAATATAATCTTAACGTTAAAATAATGGAAGTTGACAAAGCTGATATGCAAGAGTAAAGGCATTAGAACTACATACATTTTAAACATTATAATGCATTAGCACATGGTGCAGTCTGGTAAGTACTGCTAAGTTTGGCTGGCCTCGTGTTACTCCATTTTCAAACTGTCTGTTCTTACTCTTTCCAATTACAAATGAGAAAGTTTGCTTTCCAGAGAATTCAGAAATGCATTTTAAGTTAAATCACTGACTGCTTTTGTGACCATTCAGTGTTCATTTTGACCTTATCTTAGCCTGATAAATTCAACTTTAACATTGGATAAAAGCAAGACTGGACTCCAACATAGATATTGCTGTTGAGTCAGCCTTTCTTAGATAAAAACAAATGCTCCAGCTCTACTTCTAATATCCATGTATATGGCTTCTATTCATGCTACCCTGAGCTGTTAACTTTCAGTATCTTTTATGTTTAATAATGTCCAGATATGGCCATTTACTTGGGTGGGAGATGACAGAATATTCAGGTAACAAGATTTTTCTTAGAGACTGCATGAACATTGCTCTTTTTTTAAAGTTAGTTTCAATATTGTGCATGAGCTTGAATTTAAAGGCCATTTTAGGAGATGTTGTCTGATAAATTATCAATAAGTCAGGCATAATTAATGAAAGATCCCAAAATATTTCTTGCTGTATGGTAAGATACTTACCTTCTGTGTCTTGGCCAACTGGCAGTTTAAGTCATTATATTTTTCCTCCCCAGAAGCAACACATTTGTAGTTTCAAGTGGACAACGTGTTCTTCCCCTCATCTAAAAACACTTCCAGTTAACTTGGCTGCTTCCTAGATCTGGTAGCGCTCAAGAACAAGCAGTTGCTTGTCTATATATTGGGAAGATCTGTTCCCAGTCCCCACCTCCAGGACCCTTCTTTAGTTAGTTGTGCATCTTGGCCCCACTTAAGGAAAGTGTTTGTAATCAGCAAAGGACATAAACAGGTGCTCAATTTTAAGCACCCAGACTAGTAAGATTTAAGCACACGCTTTTTAAAGCACTTTCCTGAATCCAGGGTTCTAATGAACACTGTTACAATAAGTTGTCCCATGGACAATTACACACTTATTCTCACTAAGGAATCATTCAGATATATCATACTTAAGGAGCTTTGCTGCTGTAAGGAGTGAAAGATGCTAATGTATATAATAGGAGAGACAGAATATCAGGTGTCACCCACCAAGGTGTTAAGAAACCTTTAGCCAGATGAGCTTTTATATAGTGCCACATAGGGGTTAGCAACCTACAGGCTGGATCTGGAGAGCCATTTGGTCCAGCCCACAGTCGTGGAGGTTCAGCAGTATTCAGTTACAGTGGGCTTTGGCAGCAGTTTGTTTTCCTGTTCTACTGCAGAGAAAAGCAGCAGTGGCATTTGGGTCCTAGCTTCCACCCATCTGCCTGCTTCAGACTTGAACTGGGTCTCGCCAGCCCACAGTCTAAGAAAAGTTGCTGACAGCTCCCTTAAACCATTAACCCATGTACTTATACATACACAATACTTACAACAGAACACCCATTTGAACAGAGTTACATGAACTTTTACAAGAAAAAAGAACTAGTTCCAGGGTTATGCACCGCCTACTTGCCATTCAGCTAGGGTAATCCTAGGAACCAGCTCATGAGAGCTACTAAATGGTTCTAAATGCAGCTTGCTATGGCTCTTAGAATTTACTCATCCTAGTATGCACTTGTTATTTGCTTATCAATGCTGTAAAATTTTGTGACAGCATTCCTGGCTGCTAGTTTTAGATGATACTCAATTACACTCAGTGTAGCTTTTCCACTTTCTTGTAGCTTCTCTCACTTGATAGTATAGCACCAGGATATAAGGTCAATGCTTTCCTTTCTATTAATACTCTGACACCTTATTTTAAAATATTCTGTCTTGCATGACATACATGTATATTTAGCATCTCTTTTATATCACCTGCTGCTCTATGACCTGATTATCTATATTGTGTATCAAACGCTCTACGTGACAAAGTGAAGAAGCTGATGGGAGGTCATTACCAGGAACAATCAAATCAAAACATGGTAGGCACTGTGATCAAATGTATTTCCTGAATCCTTTTTTTTCCCCAGATTTGATTATAAAGTATGTTCACATTAAATAAATAATGTAAATCCATAATCATAGTAGTTAGGAAATTTAGAGCTTAAGAAGTGGGCAGCTACACATAAGGCAGAGTCAAATGTTGACCTGGTGTTCTGAGTATCCTTGTTAGACAATGTAAATAATTTCCCAAAATTATTAAACTGAATTTTTAGCCAAATTAGACAAATGGTTTTACTCTCGAGAGGATTATTTTTCTACACCTACATGTTAAGAATCTTCTGATCTATCCTAAGCATGTTTTCCAGGTGTCAAAGATTGGGTGCACCTCAAAGATTAGGAACACCTTTTGGGCTTTTCTATGTTAAACAATCCCATTATGTTAGAATACCTGGTATGTACTGAGGCTCTAGGATTTTCAAAGTGCCTTAAGGAAGCTGGACACTTAATCTCAGTCGTGGTTTTGTAGGCAAGGGGCATTTTTACATGTACTTTGAGATGCAGCACTGGATGCTTTAATTAGCAAAGCACACTAATTAAAAGTACCTGGGCATCTCATGTATCAGCATCCCTGTACATCCCCTCACTGAAAAAATGGTGGCAGGGTGCTTTGAACTAAAGCTCATCAAAATTGCTTTATTTCAAAGTGCCCCACTGCCATTTTTTCAGTACAGGGACACTGATACACATGATGCAGAATGCTGCCAGAGTGTGTCAATTTCCGTGCTGTAGCAGACTCGATTAATCAAGTGCTCTGATGTACTGGATTTCCAGCACCTTGGACCAGGCTCCCTGCATGTCTGTAAGAGCCCAAGGATTGTTATGTTTAAAAAACTATGTCATGTGGACATGATTAACCTTAGGATGCAATCTAACCATAACAGCTGATATAATTTTAAAAACAACATTGAATGCTAAGTTGTCTTTAAATTGTGCTGGATAATGCGTGGTACAACAAGATGTAATATCCAGCATTGATAAGCCCTTCCTAGGTTGATCCCTGTTACCTCCTGTGACAGGCTCAGCCACTTCTCATCTTAAACACTTTGGTTTGTCAACACTCTATCCAAAGTCAAAGCCAAAAAGTGCTTTGCAAAAACTTTGTTATAAATTGCTGCCTGACTTCATTGTTCATAGACTGAGACAACTTTTCTTTGAAGTACAAAGCTCTATAATTAATTTACTTCTTAATTGAGACTTTCTTCCTCAAAAGTTAGATTATTACATTTATGCATTTCATATATGTATTACTGTAATATATATTGGCTTGAGTCTTCTGTCACCCAAATTTTATACCAATTTGCTTTAAAACTGATAAATAGATTTTGCACCAATTTATATCAGTACAACCATGTGAAAGAATTGGACATGTGTATGTATTTGCCACCAGATACAGACAGGGGTCTGTCCTGAGGCCTGTAATATTTAATATTTTCAGTATTGACTTGGAGGATAAAATTGAATACACACCTAGTAAATTTGTAGAAGACACCAAACTGAGCAGGATAGCATATACTTTGGTTTAAGATTTGAAATCATTCTAACAAATTTAAGAAATACTCTGAAATTAATATGTTGAAATTCAGTAAAGATAAGTGCAAAGTAGGATGGGATGATCAAATGAAGAAATATAAATTCGGGAATGAATTGCTAGGCTGCAGTACTGCAGAAAAGGATGTGCACAGTACAAGCTGTAAATGAGGCAACAGCCTGTGGTTGTTCAAAAAAAAGCCATTCTGGCCAGTATTAACAAGATTGCCATATGTAAGGCACAATAAGTTATTCTTCCATTTGATTTCCAATTTGGGGCACCACACTTCAAGAAAGATATAGAACAATTGGAAAGAGTTCCAAAGAGAGCGCCAAAAATAATTAAAATTCTACAAAGCATAACAGGAAGCAAGGTTGGAAGAAATGAAATTTAATGTGTAAAAAAGAACACTGGGGGTGGGTTTGATTTGATAACAGTCTTAAAATATAAAATACGATCAATTATTTTCTCTACCCACAGTGAACAGAACTAGAAATAAAGTGCTTAAATTGGATATTGGGAAGAGCTTTCTAATTATGAGGATGATAAAGCGTTGGAACAGATTATCTCGGAAGATTGTGAAATTTCAGTAATTGGGGCTAGGGACAGAGATTCAAAAAGCCTGAGCCCGAATTGATTCAATCTTTGCAGGTTAGTCTAACCTAGGTAGGCTAAACCAGTTTGTTACTGTTCAGACATCCCCCCTGGACTGGAAAAATGCGGGCACATGCCTTCAGTGTCTCAGGCTAGAAGTTGGGGTGGGGGGTGGAGGGTGCTAAAGCAGCCCTCCCTACTCTTCCACATTGCCGAGCTGAAGGGGGAGTGGCCAGGCCCTGGCAGGATGCTCTCATTAGGGAGGGGTTCCCCCTCTCCTGACCAGACCAGCAGGGAATTGATACAGTGTTTATCACCTCTAACTCAATGTTTATCACCCCATTAAGAAAACAACAGAGGGACATTACCAGCTACCTGTTGATGTGCCTTAAATGACTTGGAGGGAAGCAAGAGCCCACCCCCCACAGCCCAGGCACCACTCCACCCACCGTCAGCTTGCCCTTTCCTCCTCACCACCAGAGAGGCAGGTAAGTCAGCAGGGTATGTGCATGACATGGGGGTTTAATCAGCCCTAAATTGAAGCGATGTTTTTTAAAACCCACTGCTTAAATTCAGGGCCCCTGTTTCATCTATACACACCTTTAAACTGGTTTATGTGTAATGTCTGTCCCCAGCCCAGAAGTTTTTAAGTGCAAGTTGGCTGGGGTGGTTTAAAGTGATGATCTTGCCTTGGGTATAGGGTTGGACTAGATGGCCCCCTGAGGTCCATGCCAGCCCTGATTTTCTCTGATTTTTTGATTCTATGCTGCTTGTACTGATCTCAGTGGCAACAGTGTATGCACTCTGAAGACAGAGTTTGGCCAGGATGACGTGGACAGGATGTGTATGTGTGTGCATGTGTGAAGGCCACCACTGTGGCTGATACAACAGGATTAAATGCAATTAAAGGCTTGATTTTCAAGCTAACAGAATTAAAGGTTTGATCTTCAGCTTGACTATAGATTTGGTGCATTTCAACTGTAACACTCTAAAGCAAATAATCCATGGACAAGGCACAGAGGGAAACGTAATATTTTTGGTAAAGAAAAAAAATGTGACAGTAAAACTCTAGTAAAACTATTTTAATGAAACCAAATATTTTCCTCCTCTAGTTGAAAATTTTAAATTGGTTCTAATTAAAATTTGATTTTGAACAGCTGTGCAGATATGCAAAGGGTACAGAAAGCATGAGGATACAAACTTCTCTATGCCTGGCATAAGGGATAGTAAAAGACTCTCATAATGTAATTGTTCTAATATAATTGTTGTAATAACAGTCATTCCAGATTCCCAACAAAAGCTGAGAAGAGATAAAGCAGGGCCAGTGTCATGCGCTTGCATCTGTCAGCCAGCTGTCAAGCTAGCACAAACCTCAAGGGTAGCACATGCCACATCCTAGCTTCTGAAAGTCTGTAACAGACTGCATTGTCCCAGTAATTTTGGAAGTATTATGCTGAATTCTGGACACTGACTTTGTGACATGATACTTAACTAACCAGTTCTGTTCCCTCAGTACACAGTCAGTATACAAAAACACAGTATGTTTAAACACTACTCCCTCCAACTGAGCCAGGTACTTTGCCTACTTCCTTTTACAAAATATTTGTCACAAGTGTAGTGAGCAGGTTTTTCTCAGTACTTGAAAAGAGGCTCATAAACCTCTTCCTTTGTGCTACAGTGTAAAACATAAATGTGATCACTGAGATTTTTAGTTATTAAACTCACAGCTTGAGGGACAGATTTTATTACCATATTTACTCAAATATAAGAAGAGATTTCCCCTCCCCTCCCATCAGCATGGAGGAGGGGAGGAGCCCCTTGTCTTTACATTTTCATGCAAAGCAGAGGAGAAAGCAGGCAGCTGCTGGAGCTCTGACTTTGAGCCTAGGTCAGGGCCAAAACCAAAGTCTCAGCAGCTGCCTGCTCCCCTCTCCATTTCCCCCTGCAGCTTCCACCCTGCCCCTCTCCCTCCCTTACTGTCAGATGCAGCTCGGCTCCAGCTCAGGCTGGAAGGAGTTTTACGTGGGAACTCCTTTCCAGGCCCAGCCAAACAGAAATGTTGACACTGTTGTATGGCCAGGCAAGGACTGAGCTTCCACATGCTATGCTCTGGATAGAGATGTGAAGTCCCATAAAAAAACAGAAACATTCGGAAAAAAAACATTTTTTCCCTTTTTCTTCTGAGGACTTTTTATTTTTTGGAAAAAATTGAAAAATTTTGGAAAAGTTTAAAAAAGCTCTTATGAAATATTTTCCTTTAGAATGATTAATAAAATTTTTAACACAAGATGTTTATATATTGATACCCTTTACTCCCCAAGAATATTTTCTAAAAACTATGTAATAGGAAGACTTTTATGTAAAACTATCTACAGTATCAGATCATTACAATTCTTGTACACTGAGGACAAACAGTACAGTACAACTCTCAAATGCAAGAGCAAGGTGCATTTCTGCCCCCAGGGGGAACTGCCATTTTCACAAGAGAAGGCAGAAGAATTCAGTGACTTCTTTGCTTGTGGACTTCTTCTATTGTTGACTTTTGATCAAGAGGTTGGTGGATCTGCTCCTGTCTTCCTGACTAGGCCTCAAAGGACTGGGAGTGAACACTGGCAGCAGCATCCATTCGTTCCTGTAGAGAATAGAAACAAGGAGCTTATTGCCCTGCTTGCTCAAAAACTTCAGGAGAGGTGACAGAGCAAGTCTAAAGGTTTTGGAGTTAGAAGGATCCTGCCTCCCTCCTGGTCCCATCACCTTTAGATCCACAAAAGTACAGAAGCAGCACAAAGGAGCTGAAAGAAAGTATACTTGTTTATTGAAAGGTAATAGTTTAAATTTCTCTGAATTCAGTATATTAAAATATATTTTAGTTGCATTAGTATATTTTCATAACCTATGTAATTCATAATTGAATTCCTACTAATCTGATGTTCTGTGACAAATCACCCAACCTTAGCAGTGAAGTGAGGCCTGCAGGGCAGGGAAGTTGTTCACAGTTAGCTTAGTGTTCATATATGCAAGCTAGCTGCTAAATTGCATTTTTCTTTTTTCTACCTCAGCAAAATGGTGCAACCAACTTCTAGCATATGGAAGCATTTCCACGCTGTGAGTTATTCTGAAAAAAAAAAATGTGATTTACAAATACTGTCAAATGAAATATGCATTTCCAAATGCAACTAGGATGACCAAACACATCCTTGTATGTAAGAACTGTCCTGCAGACATTAAAAAAATCCTCCATGGGTATAAGTGAGGAGGAGGTAGATCATGATGATGAAAGTACAAGTAGCTTTTTCCAATATTCTCAATCCAGAAGTTCTCCTACTGCTGCTGGTGGTGGTTCTTCTTCTTCTCCTATAATATCAGCAACACAAAGGGTTGCCCAATCAACATCCTAAAGTAACCAAATATTGCAACCAACTGTATACAAAAGACTCTCAATATCCTTATTTGTAGACAAGATGACACCTGAAGATCAGGAAAAAATTGACCAAGCTCTTGCAAGAGCAATATGCTTCTGGGATGCCATTTTCAATAACTGAAAATGCATACTGGCAGGAAGCTTTTAAATTACTAAGACCATCATAACATTTGCCCAGCAGACAGTCTTTGAGCAAGCCTCTTTTAGAGTCAGAATATGAACATCTGTGCAAGGAAAAAAATCAATGAAGCACTGTGTCTTGCAGTACTTACAGATGGGTGGACAAAAGTGCAGGGAGAAGGAATTGTAAACTTTGTGATAACAACACCTCAACCAGTTTTTTGCAAAAGCATTGAAACAGGGGAGAACAGGCATACTGTAGAGTATATCAGTAATAAAATATGTGAAGTCCTACAGAAAATTGGAAATGGCAAAATGTTTGCTCTGTTGACTGAGAATGCAAGTAATATGAAAGCAGCATGGGAGATCATAATGGATAAATATTCACAAATTACTGCAATAGGATGTGCATCCCATGGGCTCAACTTGCTTTTTAATGACATCATGAAGTTGGACACTCTGCAAAAGATCTATAGAAGAGCAAAAGAAGGTACAAAACATGTAAAAGCTACTCATAATATAGCTGCAGTCTTTAAGAAGAAACAGGAAGAAAAGAATGCAAAGAATAAAATAGTAACACTCAAACTCAGTAGTAAAAATAGATGAGGTGGAGTGGTGATCTCATTTGAAAGTTTACTAAAAAACAAAGAAGCTCTTCAAGAAACAGTAATAACTGAGGAGCTTAAAGTACCCACAAGTGTGAGGAACACTGTACCTGATGAGGATGTCTTCTGGGTTCAGCTGCAGAACTCCCTAAAGATTCTAAAGCAAATTTCTTCAGCAATCACTGCATCTGAATCACACTGTGCACTTTTGTCAGACATTGCTTACCAAATGGCCGAGATAAAATCAATGTTTTTTGAGAATCTAAGTGTATCTCTGTTTACAAGTACATAAGAAAGAAAAGTGAAAGATTTTATTAACAGATGGTAATAATTTTATTGCCAATCACTTCATGCTGCTGCAAATCTCTTGGATCCAAGATTCAAAGGTAGAAATGTTAGTGATGATAGCACTGCTACTGCATTTGACTGGATTACAAAGCAAGCAACACACTTAGGACTTGATGTTGGAAAGATACTTTCAAATGTTGCAGAATACAGAACATCTTCGGGTATTTGGTCCAGGAATGCAGTCTAGGACTCTGCCAAACATATCCCTCCTGCAACATGGTGGCAATGCCTTTGCACAACACAGCCTCTGACTCCTCTTGCTTCTTACCTACTTCAGATTCCTCCGTCTTCTGCAACGTGTGAAAGAAACTCGTTTATGTTTGGAAATAGTCACACCAAACCAAGAAATAAACTAACGTGAAGGAGTAGAGAAGCTTGTCTCAATCCAGGCAAACCTTCAGTTTTCAGGAGTCCATGAAGATGATAAAAGTGAAGGATCAGAAGAAGCAGAAACTGCTGATAGCAATAGCTCAGAAAATGAGGCCAATTAGACAAAGTTTCATGTAGCAAAATTTGTATTCAATGAGTCGGGGGGGGGGGGTTTCTTAGTTCTTTTTCTAAAAATTAGTGCTTTCTGTATCTGCTTGACACTGTGGAGGAGACTAAGTCCAGAATACATAATAACTTCCTTTGTTTTACTATAGTGTTGATGGTTTCTTCTATTTTCAACTTTAATTTTTGCCTGCTTCTCATAAACTGGCGAAAGCTAAGAGATGCTAGGTTCCTTAGAGTTCAGAAGCTTGTAGATCCATTTGTAACAAAAACTAAAAACATTTTAAAAATAAATGCAATTAGTAAATTTGTAATTATTGTCTGAATAAACTATACATTTAAATTTAATAAATATACCAAGCATGATAATTTTATGAGCAAACCAAGTTATACGTAATACATTTTATGTTTTTAGAGTAGCAAAGTGAATTTAGATCTATAAAGGGTACTATGAAAATAAGGATTCATATATTTCAATTTTTCTCAAAATTTCTGTATTTTTTCAGAAAAAAATGGGATTTCTTACACCTCTAGCTCTGGGACAGGGTAGCCTGAGCAGCATTTAGTAATAAGAGGTGAAGTGGAGAGGGCAGAAGGGAAGAGGCAGAGACTGAAGAGTTGGGGGTCAGGCAAGAGGTAGAAACTGGGGAATGAGGGGAGGGGCAGAGGCTGTGAGGAGCTGAGGGTGCAGAGGGGGTGCAGATGGCAGAGGGACAGGAAGGTTGCAGCAGGGAGTAGTGGATGGGACAAACTGAGCCTCTCTCTCTCCCCCACCCTCCCCCCCAGGCATTGCTTTCCATGCTGTAGCAGTGTTGGGCCATGGATTCAAGGCAACCCTTTAAAAGTTAGGCTCTATGTCTGGAAATATACATTTATAATTTACATATATAGAATATAATTACTGGGGGTTCATCTAATAGTTAGGGTCACCTTATATTCTAGTAAATACGATATTTAGAAATGAACAAATAGCAAGCAACACAGGATGGAGAGATGCATTGTTTCATTTTCAGCCTTTGCCACTTTTTGAGCTGGGTTCTGTTCAGTACTTCAATAGCCACAGCTGAGGCCATTAGTTTAAGATACATTGTGCATCCTTTTGCCTCCTGTAGCATTCAACATACATATCTAAAACACTAATACCTGTGTTTCAATTTAACTTTTGAAACAGCATTACTGCTGTGTCTTCAAGCTAGTTTTTCAAGTCTCTCAAAATTACCCACTGTCTCTCTTGGGCCAGTATGCAGATTCAAGTTGTATAGCTAACCTGTGAGTCATTCTTCCCCTTGCAAAATCTCTCTTTGGGTGGGCCTTTCTGGCTTTCAGTTAACTGTTGCTGCTGTACGATTGGCAATTCTTTATTCTCTTTTCTGGATAGCTTTTGTATTCATAGTCTTTTTCCATTACAGCAGTGAACAAGTGTCAAGTTTAATTTTAATTATACGAGCCATTTCAATTTTCAAGGTCTGTAGCATGGATATCATGTAACAATTGTAGCTCTGTCTTCTACTCATAAATTTGACTATTTCCCAGCCCCAACAAAAACAACAACAAACCTGTTAATATTTTCATTACTTAATCTGAAATATTTTTACTCATCAAAACTCTAGAATGACAGATGCAAGGAAAACAAAAGGCTTGTTATGTTGAATTCAGCAACAGAATATATCAGTTTATTAATAAAGGCTGAGAGCTTGTGCTCATTTTTAGATTAATTAGTACTGATTAGTCAGCATTTGTTTGTTTAAATCATACTTTTCTAAGAAAGGAATTCTGAAATCTGTATGGTAGCTCTTCAGTAATTATACAGTAATCATGTTGGCTGTGATTGTTTGGTACTTGCCTTTGTCTGATAACTGTTGTTATAAGTGGGATGAAAATGCCAGAGACCTTGTTTATTCATTGTACAAGCAATAGAGTCATTTTGTGGGAAAAGGTATATAAATCAAGCCAATATGCAAAAACACCGTATGTTTGGACACTACTGCCTCCAACTGAGCCAGATACTTTGTCTATTTTCTTTTAAAAAGTAACCTGTCATAAGTGCGGTGAGCAGTTTTTTCTCAGTATTTGAAAAAAGGCTCAGTAAACCGCTGAGTGTTTCAATTATTAATGTTACAGCTTGAAGGACAGGGTTTATTATTTAGAAATGAATAAACAGAAACAAAAGTATGGATCAACCTCTGTTTCATTTTCAGCCTCTGCCACCTTTTAAGCAGGGCTATTTTCAGTGGCCTTTTTAAATTCAGTTTTCTTGGATGTTTATACTCCCAAAGTTTTGTTTGTGTGACTGTTTGCAGAAAACACATTTCAGGCCAGCATCCAAAATTGTATTTAATCAAAACAAAAAAACTGTTTTGTGACAAAATAATTAGTTCCGAGTTAAAGCAGAAATCAGTTTGTAAAGGTTGGACCCAGTCAATTAAGGAACAGAGAAAATGCATCTGAATTCTGATTATCAAACACAGTCTATGAACAATTTCCAAACAACCCATGCACTAGAATTTGTTTAGATGAACTATTCATTGAATGAGCTTGAATAATAATTTGTTAAAATTATGTTCCATCCACAGACAATAGATAGAAAAGGAAACATCATCTTCTATTTAAAGGAAATCTTCAGATTCCTTGGAAAAGAGCCTCAGCTGCAAGCAAGCTGCTCTTGGTACAGCTGGGGGTGGGTAGGAAATGTATTGGCAGGTCATTTTTGTTGCTCCTTTGTTGTTCCAGGCACCACCTTGCCCTGAGAGTACTTTAGAAAAGCTTCAGGGCTGACCTAAGTCATGTCTTCATGCCCACTGTCAGAACAAGGCACCCTAACTGCCAGAGGTTTGGGGAGTATACCACTACTTCAGCCATTGTAACTATCTTTGGCCACTAGTGCTGTGATAAAGGGTTCAAGTGATGGTAGCAGAGTAAGAGTGGCCATTCTGCACTGTGCATAGTTCCCCCTCTTCTATGCTAGGAGATTGTCCAGGGGCCCATACCCACTGGGTTACCAGCTCCTTTGCAAAGAAGTATGCGCCCGTTTGGCTTCAAATGCCCACTCATGTGCAGCCTTAGTCTGCACCGTAAGGGGGACGTGTTCGACTGCTTCGTGAAACTCCTGAGGTCGGTGTCAGTTGCCTCGAGGACCACCCCCAAACTTGCCTGCCACAACTTTGAATGTTACACCAGTGGAGGGAGTAGCCTCTAGAGGACACTCAGGAGTGATCACATCGCCAGCCAGATGTTTATGGGGTTCGTCACCTCTTCAAGGCTCTAAGCTATTGTCCCCTCAATTCCAATGAGTGAGATGTTGAATTAGCTTGGCCCCTGTGTCCCGAGTCCCCTGCTACTGGCAGGTTCTGCTCTTGAGGCCCATTCGGGCACCCTTGTGCCAATGAATAAAAAAAAGAATAAAAAAAGAGAAAAAGAAGAAGAAACCCGCAATTCTGGAGTCATAGGAGTCAATCCCCTCAGCTCTCCCACCTGGACCCAGCAAGGTTCTCCCTGACATCACTCCCCTGATGTCTCCCTTCCTTCTGCATCCCCAGCCCATCTTCACGGCCCAATACCTGAGGATAACTGGGCAGATGAGATTTTAAATCCTCAGGGTCAGTCGCAGTCTCTCTCCCCGGGTTTCCATCCCTGCTTCTCCGCCGGCCAGAGCTTCCAATTCCATGGTCCCTCAGTGGTGTTTGGAGCTCGTTGCCCCGAGCTCTCTCCCCTGTCCAGGGTTCAATTTTTTTTTATTTTTTTGGTCCAAGGAGCTCCTGCAGCCTCCGCTGCCACTCCCTGCCTGGGTTGGCTTTGATCACGCCAGCACAGTGTGCTACCAGCATGAGGAGCCTCCACCACCTCTCTCCCCCTCCTGGCTTCTTTGCTGGCACCCGCCTTTATTCCTGCTGGCTGGTGATTCCCTCTAATGTCATCCGCCAGCCTTAATTGAATAAGGCGTGGCTTGTAAACTGTGCAGGCTCTCTCCTCCACCCCTCCAGCATTATTTCTCCTACAGGTAAATAACCATTTTTATTTTTCTTGTTGTATTTGTCTTTGCTGGGTCCTGTGGGCACAGTTCCCAGATTGTCTGGCTTGTTGTCCCTGGGACACCCCCCCCCCCCCCCCATTTAGCTGCTTTGGAGTGTTTTAAATTCTTGTGTTGGGATCCTACGCATTACGTTGGATATTCCTCCTGACTTTTGTTTGTTGCTGCCATATCTGGGGTTGTCACCACATCTGGATAGAAAATCTGCTGTTATGTTATTTTTCTGGGTCAATGTAATATGCAGAATTTGAATGGTTGGAGTGCAATGGCTCATCTCATGATGCGGGCGTTGTCAGTTTTGGTCATGCCTAACCATTTTAAGGGGGTATGATCCATTTCTAGTGTAAACTCTCTCCCCATCAGGTAATACCTGAAGTGCTCTACTGCCCAGCGGATAGCCAAGCATTCTCGTTCGACGGTGACATACCATGTTTCTATGGGCAGCAACTTCCTACTGGTGTAGGCAACTGGTCTCTCCATTCGGCGTCCTCTTGGGTTAGTATGGCCCTCACAGCTGTCTCTGACACATCGGTCTATAATATAAAAGGTTTATGGAAGTCAGGAGCGTGTATTACCACATCTTCACATAGGGCTTCCTTTAGTAGCTCGAAATTCTGTGTCATTTGGTCTGTCCATTTTATCCCTTCCGCACATTGTCCTTTTAATGCTTCTGAGAGGGGTGCTGCTAGCTCAGCAAACTGGGGAACGAACTACCAATAGTAATTGGTTAGACCTAAAAAGGATCTTAGTTGTTTGCTGGTCTGTGGTGCCTGGAATTTGCCTTATCATCTAGAGGCCTTATTGTGCCCTGTCTGACCAGAAACCCTAAGTACTTAGTTTGTTTCTGGGCTAGCACACACTTTTTTGGGTTAGCTGTCTGGCCCGTTTTCCTCAATTTGGTGAGTACCGCTCAAAGGGCTCTTTTGTGTTGGGCCCAAATTTGCATGAATACCATGATGTCATCTATGTAGGCAGTGGTATATTCAGTGTGTGGGGCTAACATTTGATCCAACAAGTACTGGAATGTTGCGGCTGCCCCGTGAAGACTGAATGGCATGCGGACAAATTCATATAATCCCCACGGTGTCCCAAAGGTGGTCTTGTGTCGGTCCCTATGTACTACTGGGATTTGCCAGTACACCTGCGCTAGATCTGGGGTCAAAATATACTGGGCATTTCCAATGCGCTCTACCAGCTCTGTGACATGGGGCATAGGAAATGCATCAAAAACTGCTATAGCATTCGCCATTGGTAATCGATGCATATCTGCAAGGAGCCATCAGGCTTAGGAACTGGAACTAGTGGTCTATGCCAGGGGCTCTGGGATGAGCGTATGATTCCTTGTTCGATCATTTTTTTAATCTCCTTACATATTTCACAGGAGGTGATGGGGCACCGGCTGCCACTTTGCCCATACTATAGCCCCTGGTGGCCTCTGTATTGAATGGCAGGCCCCTCAGGCCCATCCAGGCTCTTCCTTGAATGTGTCTCTGAATTCTGCGACCAGAGTTTTCACTTCATTTTTTTGCGTTGCAGATAGCTCTTCTCCCATCCAGATCTGACCCTCTGTTCTCAACGTGGCTGCTCCCAATGCTGTGCCTTGCAGACCCAAGTCTTCTGTTTCTGCTTCTGAAAAGGCAGCCCACCTCTTCAGCCCGCGCCACTCGCATAGAAGATTAACTTGGTATATTTGCTTTTCGCAAAGATGACCAGGACGGTGCACCTCATAATCTACTGGGCCTACCCAGAGGATCACTTCAAAAGGGCCTTGCCATTGTGTCAATAATTTGCTTGAAGACGTAGGTAGCAACACCAATACCCTCTGTTCTGGTTCAAATTCTCGTTCTTTGGTATGGGCATCATACCGTTCCTTTTGACAGTGCTGTGCTTCCTGCAAATTATCTTTGTCTAAATTTTGGTCCAGTTGTATTCTTCTTTGGAACTCCTGTTGATACGAGGCTGGGTCTCTTGTTTCCCTGGTATTGTGTTCCCAATCCTCTCTCAATGTTTGTAGTAGGCTTCTGGGGTGGTGGCCCAACACCAGTTCAAAGGGGGAATACATCAATGTGTCTTGGGGAGTGTCCCTCAGAATGAATAGGACCAGAGGGAGGAGTAGATCCCATCTTCGAGGGTCCCCCTCCATGCAGTGGTGTAACATCCTTTTGATTGTTCCGTTAAGTCTTTCCACCAACCCATTTGTCTGTGGGTGGTACACCAAGGTGTGAAGATGTTTTATTTGTAGAGTATGGCATACCACTCATAATACCCCTGACATGAAGTTGTGTCCCTGGTCCATAAGGATTCCTTGGGGGATCCCCATCCTAGCTATTCTCTTTATGAGCTCCTCCGCAATTCATGGGCAGTCACTGCCCATAGGGGTACAGCCTCTGGATATCTAATAGTGTAGTCAGTGAACACCAATATGTACTGGTGGCCAGTGCTAGAATGAGGAAGCAGCCCAATTACATCCATGGCTACTCTTGAAAAGGGTACATAAATCACAGGCAGAGGCTGAAGAGGTGCCTTCGCTGGGTGATCCTCCCTAGCCTTCTGGCATTTGGGGCATGCCGCACAGTGACAGGCTACATCCTTCCCCAATCCTGGCCAAAAAAACCACCAGGATATCTGTATAGTAGTCTTGTCTCAGCCCATATGTCCCCCGATAGAATTGGAACGAGCGAGATGACAGATGGGATGTCAGAAGCAGGCAGGTACCACAAGTAGCCAGGTTGAATACAATATAAAAGCTGATTCCTTACCTCAAATCGAGGAGTGTCTCCTGGTCTCACCGCTTGTGTGGCTGAGGGATCCAGGACCAAGGCCTGCAGCTCCTGAAGCTCAGCATCTTCTTCTTGCACCTCATGGAACTGACGACTGCTGGTTATATTGTGCAAATCAAGTACATCTGCGTCATCTGTGGATTCCTCACTGTCCTCAAGTTCTCCGAGCCAGCCTTCCCTATTCCGTAGGCTCCTGCCCACCATCTCAGCATGACAAACCCTCTCAAGAGCATCATATATAGTGTCCAATTGCGTCCTAATAGCATGCCGCAGGCTAAGTGGGATACTACCCCCACTAACAATCTACCTTGGTATTCCATGACCCTGAGGCGTATCCACTGACGGTCAACATGCCTGGTTTCCCCATGGAGGCATGATACCCTCACTGGCTCCACCTCACGGCCCCGTTGTGGGGTGACCAAACCTGCCTTCGCCAAAGATTGGGCACACCCAGAATCCAGGACACCTTAAACAGGTCGATCTCCAATCCAAGCCTTACCTACTGGCCGTTCACATACAGCACTCTCTCCACCAGTGACGCAACTGCAATCCATGGGTTTGGCCTGGTCTTGTTCTTTCTGTCCCTCCACTGGCCCCCTAGTCAACTTATTGGGGTGCCATTGCTCCACTGTGTCATCTTGACAGTCCTTGGAGAAGTGGCCAAACTTCCCAAAGTGGAAGCAGGCCACCTCTCGGGCCGTGCCCATGAAAGTGGGTTGCCTCTTCTCTGGTTCTCTTGGACTCCACGTAGTGGTGGTGGGATTACGTCTCTCCCAACTGTAGCTGACTTTGGAGGCTGCAAAAGTTTCCACCAGCTTTAGTGCTTCTTCGCAATTACAGGCGTAATGTTGGCACACCGACCACTGTGTGTGCTCCTCCAGGTCATTAAGGAACTGCTCAAGCAGTTTCTGATCTGCTAGGATGTCCTGATCACAAGATGTGAGGTTAATCCATTTATTGAAGAGATATTGTAGTAGCTGCAACAGGAGTCAGGGCCGTTTCTCCTCAGGTCCTTTCTTAGAATAATCGCCTATAGTGTTCTGGGTTAATTTCCAACTGGTAAAGGATGGTGGCCTTAACCCAGTCATAGTTGCAGGGCTTGTCCCTGAGAAGGGCTTGATATGCAGCCTGGGCTTTACCGACTACGAGAGCCCTGAGTTGACTAGCCCAGTATCCCTTGTCTAGGCCAGTCATTATGTCGTTTCACTTGAAAGCCTCAATGTAGGCCTCTGGATCATCCTCTTTTGTCATTTTCAGCATCTTGAACGCCGTCAAGCCATGCCGTAACCAATCTTCCTGCCACTCCATCATTTCTTGCTGAGCATCAAGAATCTGTGTTGGACTTGCAAATTCTGCCCCAGCATGTATGGAGGTACCATGGCTGCAGGCTGCATGTTGAGATGCCTTTGGTGGTCCAGGGTTTCAATTAATTTCCCAGCCAATGCACCACTTTGCACCCATCTGGCTTCAAATGCCCACTCACATGCAGCCTTAGTCTGCACTGTAAGGGGGATGCATTCAATTGCTTTGTGAAACCCCTGAAGTGGGTGTCGGTTGCCTCAAGGACCACCCCCAAACTCTCCTGCCATGACTTTGAATGTTACACCAGTGGAGGGAGTAGCCTCTAGAGGACACTCAGGAGTGATCACATCACCAGCCAGATGTTTATGGGGTTCATCACCTCTTCAAGGCTCTAAGCTATTGTACCCTCACTTCCCATTAGTGAGACATTGAATTAGCTTGGCCCTGTGTCCCGAGTCCCCTGCTACTGGCAGGTTCTGCTCTTGAGGCCCATTCGGGCACCCTTGTGCCAATGAAAAAAAAAAGAATAAAAAAAGAGAAAAAGAAGAAGAAACCTGCAATTCTGGGGTCGTAGGAATCGATCCCCTCAGCTCTCCTGCCTGTACTTGCAAGGTTCTCCCTGACATTGCTTCCCTGACATCTCCCTTCCTTCTGCATCCCCAGCCCATCTTCATGGCCCAATACCTGAGGGTAACTGGGCAGATGAGATTTTAAATCTTCAGGGTCGGTCGCAGTCTCTCTCCCCTGGTCTCCGTCCCTGCCTCTCTGCTGACCAGAGCTTCTAATGCCATGCTCCCTCAGAGGTGTTTGGAGCTCATTTCCCCAAGCTCTCTCCCCTGTCCAGGATTCAACTTTTTTTTTTTTTTTTTTTTGGTCCAGAGAGCTCCCACAGCCTCTGCTGCCACTCCCTGCCTGGGTTGGCTTTGATCACGCCGGCACAGCATGCTACCAGCCTCTCTCCCTCTCCTGGCTTCTTCACCGGCACCCACCCGCCTTCCCACCGGCTAGTGATTCCCTCTAACATTACCCGCTGGCATTAATTGAATAAAGGTGTGGCTTGTAAACCACACGGGCTCTCTCCTCCACCCCTCCAGGATTATTTATCCTACAGGTAAGTAACCATTTTTATTTTTCTTGTTGTATTTGTCTTTGCCGGGTCCCGCAGGCACGGTTCCCAGATCATCTGGCTTGTTGTCCCTGGGACAACGTGCTTCTTCTAAAATGAATCAAGAGCACTTTGTATATGAAGTAAGAGGCCAGTTTCAGTCCATTCTGGATTTTATACTATCATCTTTTATAAAAATTCTTCAATGAAATAAAAAAATTGACCAAGAATTAGACCTCAGGATGACAAAATAGATGTTTATGTGATGATAATAGATCACAATGAAAGGAAAAATATTAAAAAACCAAAGACTGTTTATCAGGGATAATTGACACAAAACAAGGTGACATACACCCTGCTCAGAAGATAATATAATACCATGAAAAGTAAAATTCCTTTCATAGCAAACCATTATGGTTTTTTCTGGTTTTATCCAAAAAATAAGGACATATGAAGCAAAACATGAATGTTCCACCAAAGAAGGAGAAGGCTAAGAAGGAAACATTAAAATATTTATTTTAGCTAACTGATATAACATGTAAAGAAGCACAAAGGAAATCAAAATAGAAAAGTAAAAGAAATCTTCATGATCTTGAAGAGTTTATTGGCAATAGTCAGAATATCTGACAAGTGTAGAGGATGAAAAATTGGTCAAGAACTAATGGGTTGTGTGTTTTGTTTTGTTTTTTGGTTCAGCATGATCTGTGTAGGCTGAGTACACCTAGGGGTGTGCCCTGTCCACAAGTGGAAGGGATGGGGTTGTCAGGCAGAGTGCTGTGAGAGGGGCCTGCCAGCAGGGAGCAGTTCCCTCTTTTCTCTATAGAGCTGGGCCAGGACAAAGCACTTAACTATATACAGAAATAGATATGAATAAGAAACATTGACTATTTACAGTAGAATTGGTATGTGACACCATATACCTGCAGTCAACACATTGCATCACTTTGAGGGACTGAAAACATAGAACAGGTAAGTGGGAACTCAGTACAGGTGATCCACAGCACACGCAATAATTAACCCCCCTGGGACAGATGAACTTTAACACCCTGGAATAGGCAAGTCAAGGCATCATTACAGGAAACACATATAAGCTCAACTCAGATAAACCCAGGTAAGCTGAGGTAGCAATGCAATAAATGTATCCAGGCAACAATACAGGTTAGTTCAGATAATAGGCAGTAAACATATATAGGTAATGAAAACAGGTAAACTAATATAAACCCCCTTAAGGAGTACCCATAACTATATTAACATCAACAGTATGACACAAACATCAGTAATGAAATATGAGGTGCAGTCAGCACCCCACAGGGTGTTCCTTGGAGCCTCTGCCCTTTACGGCCCTGGGATGTGGACATGCCCCGCCACAATGGAGGAGGGTGGAGGCTGCAGACCTTCCTCTCCCAAGCCTGCCTCCACTATGGGACCTGCTTCCCCAACAACTCATGCAGGCTCAAGCTTCAGGTTTGTAGGCTCAAGCCACCTCAAGCGGCTCCCAGAGCCTAAGTGCCATACGCTGTCAAGGCTGAGGCAGGGTCCCAATGACAGTCTTCTCTGGAGCACCTCCCTCCTTGCTGTCCCTTGCTGTGTCTGCCCAGTGTGCTCAGCACACTGGGCTTTTATTTACACTGGAAGCTATGTCTTGAAGTCTGCCAGAGCTGCAAAGCACAATCAGGTCCAGGGGCTGTTTGTCCCCCTACCTCCCAGCAGGGGCGGGGCAAGCCCCTCCCAGCTGTTACCTGATTGGTAGAAATGTTCCACCAATATGAAGTGTCCTTCTCCAAGCCTGGCTTGCCTGGCAATAGTGGCAAGCCTACCACATCTGCCTGTATGAGGTTTTTCCAAATGAACACTGATAAATGTAGAAAAATACCAAAGTAATTCTCTTTAGAGTGTACGTGTATAAATCCTTATTAACTTTGTACTTGAGTTGTCTTCAGTGCTGTGCTGCTACTTGTAACACCTTGTAAAATGCCAGTTAACAGCAGGAGACAGCGAGAAATATTGGCATGACTCTTTAGATAATACAAACATTGTGTATGAACTTAGTATCCCATAAGTAAAATGTTGCAATGCTTTCCCGTGTTTCTTAGTTTATGCTATTGTTCTGTGAGATCTGTTTCCTAATGGGAACACGAAAAGGAATTTTTGCTATTTGCTTTAAAATGGAAGGTTAAACTTTTCCTCCTAAGGCCACTTCAGTCTACATAATGAAATCTTATATGGAGTAAGCCAATCAGATTGGTTGAAAATTGCTACATATGTCCTCATTCAATTTCACAGTGAAAGTTGAGGCTAAAGTGTAATGAAAAAGGTGTAAGATAGATTCTATTTTTGACTGTTTACTGTGGGTTTCTGCAGTGGTGACGCCACACCAACATAACTGCATCAGTGCAGAACCCTTCATTACAGATATGTCACAAAGGAGATTTAGCCACCCAACCTCTTTTCAAATTAAACTTTTGAAATTATCAGTGAATAGATTATATGTAGTAGGGGCCTCCAGCAAAGATAATGAGAGAGTGCATTTTGGAGAACTTACATAATCATGTTTGGCCTAGGCAGGAATGCCTGGCAACAGAATTAATTATGAATCTTCTTCCTACTTGAGCTGAATTAGAAGGTAGTGACACTGACTGTGATAACAGTTCCTATTGACTACGATATTTGGCTCTGAAACATGATAATATATGGTAACATGTAGTACAAATGACTAACAATTTCTTTATAGAGATCCAACTACTTAAAAGGCCAACACTGCTAACAGAATGTTTATTTTTCTTTAGTTCTGCATGTTTTTGTACAGTAACAATGCATTAATTTAAAATCTTTCCTTCTCTGAGTAATGATTCAACAAGGAATTGCACTGAGAAAGCAGCTTCAGTTTCCTCATTCCTTTGATTTTAGCCGAAGCCAAAAGCTAACATCAGTGACTCATTCATGCCAGTCCTCATCTCCTCTCATGTTATCCTGGCACTTTCATTTCATAGTTTCATAGTTGGTAGGGTCAGAAAGGACCTAAGCAGATCATCAAGTCCGACCCCCTGCCATGGACAGGAAACAATGCTGGAGTCAAACGACCCTGACAAGGTGTCTATCTAGCCTCCTTTTGAAGACCCCCAGGGTAAAAGCAAGCACCACTTCCCTTGGAAGTTGGTTTCAGATCCTAGCCGCCCTGACTGTGAAGTAGTGCCTCCTGATATCAAGCCTGAATCTACTCTCCGTCAACTTATGGACGTTATTCCTTGTTACTCCCAGTAGTGCTCAGGGGAACAAGGACTCTCCCATTGGCTGCTGCTATCCCTTGGCCAGTTTATAGACAGCCACCAGATCCCCTTTCAGCCTTCTCTTGTGGAGGCTAAACAGGTTCAGATCCCGTAGCCTTTCCTCATAGGGCCTGCCCTGCTGCCCACTGATCATGTGAATGGCCCTCCTCTGGACCCTCTCCATGTTGTCCACATCCCTCCTGAAGTGCAGCGCCCAGAACTGGACACAGTACTCCAACTGTGGCCTGACCAGTGTCACATAGAGGGGGAGGATCACCTCCTTGGACCTGCTTGTGATGCATCTGTGGATTCATGACAAGGTGCAATTAGCCTTCCTTACTACATCCCCACATTGGCAGCCCATGTTCATCTTGGAGTCTATAATGACTCCAAGATCCTTTTCTGCCTCTGTGCTGACAAGAAGGGAGTTCCCTGCCTGTAGGTATGCAGCTGGTTCTCTCTCCCTAGGTGCAGTACCCTGCAATATTGAATCCCATCTTTTTCTCATCCGTCCACCCCTGTAACCTGTCCAGATCCAGTTGCAGCCTGTCCCTCCCTTCTAGCATGCCCACTTCTCCCCACATCTTAGTGTCATCTGCAAATTTAAACAAGGTGCTTTTCACCCCCTTGTCCAAGTCACTAATGAAGATGTTGAACAGTGTGGGCCTGAGGACCGAGCCCTGGGGGACTCCACTGCCCACATCCCTCCAGGTCAAAAATGACCTGTCCACCACTACTCTCTGGATGCAGCCCTCCAGCCAATTGGTGACCCATCTGACTGTGTAGGCACTGACACCACAATTTCCTAATTTTTTAATGAGAATGAGGTGAGAGACAATGTCGAAGGCCTTCCTAAAGTCCAGAAAGGCTATGTCCACTGCGACACCTGCATCCAAGGATTTTGTGACCTGGTCATAGAAGGCCACCAGGTTGGTCTGATAGGACCTGCCTCTAATGAACCCATGTTGGTTGCCCCTAAGCATACACTCGCCTGCTTGCCCCTCACAGATGTGCACCTGGATAATTTTCTCAAAGAGGTTCCCCAGGACTGAGGTAAGACTAACAGGCCTATAATTTCCTAGGTCCTCCTTCCTCCCTTTTTTGAAAAGGGGGGCCACATTGGCCAATTTCCAGTCCTCTGGCACCTCACCAGAGCACCAAGAGTGCTTGTAAAGCAGTGCCAGGGGTCCCACAATGACCTCTGCTAATTCCATCAGCACTCTAGGTGGAGGTCATCAGGACCTGCTGATTTGAACACATCCAGTCCCACCAAAAGTTCCCTGACTAGGTCCTTTCTGACCCTGGGCCTGGCTGTGCCTCCCCTGGGACCACTGGGGATACCAGTGGAGGGGGATGACCTGGTCCCTGCTCAGAAAAATGGAGGCAAAGAAATTGTTAAATAGGTTAGCTTTGTCATCTGGTGAGAGCACCATATTTCCAAGCTTGTCCTGCAAAGGCCCCATGTTACCTGGAACCTTCTTTTTATCCCCTATGTATTTAAAAAAGGATTTCTTGTTATCCTTGATCCGGGTTGCCAGTCCCAGTTCCATCTCCACCTTGGCCTTCCTAACAGCCCCCCTACAATCCCGAGCAATGGAGGTATAGTCCTCCCTGGTTATGGCCCCTCCCTTCCATTGGGTGTATGCCTCCTTCTTAGCTTTGAGACATTCCTGGATGCTTTTGGTGAGCCATGGGGGCTTTTGAGCACTCTTGCCCCCTTTGATCCATGTTGGGATTGCCAGCCTTTGGGCTTGGAGGATCGTCTTCTTCAGAAACAACCACTCTTCTTGGACTCCCAACTCGCCACCCCTCCGGGACCTCAGTGCCTCCCCAACTAGTCTCCTTAACTCAATGAAATCCACCCTCCTGAAGTCCAGGGCTGCTGTCTTGCTGCAGACCTTTGCACCCCTTTGCTGGATGGTGAATTCCAATAGGCAGTGATCACCCAGGTGATCAAGCACCCACAGTCCCCTCACCAGGTTGTTGCTTATGGCCAGGACCAGGTCTAACAAGGCATTTCCCCTGCTGGGACTGTGCACCTCCTGGGTTAGATGAGGGTCCTGTAACACGGCTAGGAACCTACGCTAGTGGTCAGACCTGACTGACTGCTCTTCCCAGAAAATGTTCAGATAGTTTAGGTCACCCATGATGACTACATCCTTTAACTTAACTGCCTCCATGAGCTGACCTGAGAATCCCCAGTCTAGCTCTTCTCCCTGGTTGGGTGTAGTAGACCCCCACCATTAAGTCCCTTTCCCCCCGACCCCCTTGTATTCTCACCCAGAGCACTTCTTTGTGTTTGCATTTTCTTTCTTAGTGTTAATAAGAATTTGAAACTTAATGGCTTTCCTTGAAAATTTTCCTGGCTACGGTTTAATAAGTCCTTTAAAAATGTGGGGAATCTACAACATACACATATTCTTTTGAGACTAAGGGTACCTGATCCCAAGGTAACAATTAAAAAAGGTGGAAATAAATTGTATTGTAGTCACGCTGTTTAAATATATGGCACTCTGAGTAAAGATGATGTTGAGCTTTTCAATTATATTCCCCTGTTTCACAGTTTATTGTTTGAATTTAATCTCCAAAATTGGTGCAATTTACTATTCAGGGGTCTTATCTTAAATTTTGATTGAACCCACCTATTATAGACCCGATTTGGGAAACCATTTAAGTACATGCTTAAGTCCATCCCTATCCAGCACTGCACTTAATCACACCTTCACTTATAATATATACTAAACAAACATTTCAGCATGCACCTAAAGTAAAGGCTTAGGTGGCTCACTTAAAGATATAGACAGCAGAATTAAGGTGATGGTAAAATGGGAGTGAAATAGCAGAAAATTACTATATTGTCCCACCATATTGCAAATTGCAGTTCCAGCCATAACAAATCTCAGCTTTGAAAATATGACTCTGCCAGAAGAGGGTCCCACTAGTTATCATCATCCAATGTGAACAAAACAGAAACTCTGTATTTTTAAGCTGCCATACATTAGATCTTTGAAATTACATCCCTGCTCAACCCCACCTTCAGTCTAATTTCCTTGGGCAGCTTATATTTATGTAACTGAAATCAAAAGGCCTCTTTATATTTAATGCGCTTTGAAGTTGGCATGTAAAACAAAAAGAATTAAGGCAATATAAGCTGTTTTTCATTTTAACAAGATAACTTAGAAAAGGACAACTTTTCTTTGACTGGAGAGTTTCACCACAAGACTTAATCCTTCTACATGCTTTCCTTATTTTTCTTATTTAAAGATAAGGCCTTGTCGTTTTATCTGCTGGGTAAACTCCTCTTTTTCTTGTGGGAGTAAGTCTCATCTCTTGCACGTTAGACTTGTCTAAAATAAATTTACTTTTTTTTTTTTTTGCTGAAGAGGATTTTTTTTAATTGTAGCTGCAACAAACAGTAACGTGTAGAGAATTATAACAAATGTCTATGTGCCCAGAAGTAAATTGCAATAAGTGACCTACTGGGGGAGGACATTTTCTGTGTAGCAAGCTAAAATATTTGATAATATGACAGTCCTCTAAAATGAATACTTGTAAACTAAAGAAGTCTCAGCAGAGCTCAGAAAAACAAAAAATAAAATCCATTCAGAAATTTTAATTCAGGAGAATAAATTATTTTTAATAAAATGCTTCTTTCATGAAAGATGTATGAGAAACATGAAGATATTTTGCTTGCAATCACAGAAAATGTTACAAAAGGGGAAGAAACAACATTACAGAAAATGTTAACAGCATTGTAATACAACTACAATTAATACAGGACTGGCTTAGAAGTGACTGCTCTTTCCTTTGTATACCTTCTGTGACACAAACCTTTAATGAAGGCACATTACTCCTTAAGCTTAAATAAATGTTTGTTCTGGTCACACTTCATATGAAGATTTCACCAATGCATGACTCATTATATGTTTTGAGAGAAGAGTTGATGTTGCATGTTATGGATGTAATAGAAGGAGATCAACAGAAAGTTTTAGGGATGCTTATCAAACATGATTATAAAGAACATATTATAAACCACAAGAAGCAATTGATTAGCCATTTATTAAAAGGTAGTATTCATCTAGCAGTCCTTTATAAACTGTTTATAAGTCAATCCCTAATATAAAGTACCAACTCTTGGTTAAGAATGAAGCCAAAATGGTCACCTTCTCACAACCATACAATATGGTGAAAAGAAAGAAAGTTTTTATGGATAGTCTTCTCAACAGTTCAATAGTCCAGTTTTGATTTAGCAACTGCTGCTGATCTTACAAATGGTTGATCTCTCCACATGCATTGTAGTTGGTCTTATATCATAATCAAAGGGAACTCCCATAAAATGAACAGAATTCCCTGTATTCAAATAGACCAAATATAATATGAAATCATCTAATTCTAATACAAAAGGGATGGAACTGTAATGGAAGCATCCCTGTCCAAACCAGATAATTTCACAATAGTCTTTATGATGTTTTGTCTAATGCACACAACTGAGAATTGGGGGATCTGGATTCAAGTCTTGTCTGTGCCACAAATTTCCAAACTGTGCCTTTTTCACTTGCCAACCTGTGGGATTGTTGCCTACTTTTTTTTTCAGAAAGTATAGCTTAAAAGGACAACATCCGCTAGTCACCTCTTGCAGCCTCCCTGAAAAGGCTGACACAAAGTTAGTGCAGTACATTTTACAGTATCTTTCAAAATGGCTAAATGGCAGAGGCATTAATCAGCCAAGTCACCACAGTTAGCTCGTCCATGAACTAATGAGCAAAAGTCTGGGAGAGTAGTAAAATACTGCTCCAAGGAAGTGATGCATTCTTTTCTCTGTGCATACTTTGCAGCAAGGCCCAGGTTACTGAGATCTTTATGAAGTTTCTGTCAGTGAATTTTAGTGATTTAAGGACAAACTTCCTGCTGGCATAATGAGGTGAGCTCTTTCATTCAAATGGATTATTTGACTTATAACACTCATGAATTATGTTCAAGTGAAAAGGTACAGCATTTTCAGAGTTCTTTCCCTTTAATCTATCCCTGTCTTTCTTCTTAGAATCATAGGGCCCATCCAGGCAAGCCCGCATGTGTCTCCTGCCACATCTCAAAGCAGTTTGAGAAAATTGCAGGGATAGTAGCCCCTGCTGAGGCCACAAAGCCTGCCAGCTTTCAAGGAGATAGGTCCAGGGGCTTCTGGGTTCTGGGTCCCTGCAGCTCAGGCTGCTGACAGGCAAAATTCATGACATGGGTAGGTGACACTGTGTGTGTGTGTGTGTGTTAAGGTGCACCCTCACTGGCGCTGGGGCATCTACACAACACAGTAGTGTGCCCCAATGAGGTCTCCTCCTCCCCTACAGCCTCATACCGGTCCACCACTTTAAATGGCAACAGGTATAAAATAACTTAGTGAGTGACTGATTACTAGCACAGTAGCACCAGCAGCATCTCAGGCAGCAAAACTGTGACAGCCCTTCTTTCCTCTCCTGTAGGAGCTTCTTGTCCCGTGTGTCTGTTAAGGCACATCCTCGCTATTTAACTCTGCATGTGTGTGTTAAGGTGTGCCCACACTGTGTGACTGTGTATCTGTGTGCATGTGTGTGTGTTAAGGTATGCCCTCATTGGCACTGGGGCCTCTACACAACATGTTAGCATGCCCCAATGAGGCCTCCTCCTCCCCTACAACCTCAGTCTGGTCCACCACTTAAAATGACAACAGGTAAGACAATCTGGTATCTTTTGGTATGCCGACTGTATAGTTAGAGAAATGTATCTTAGCAAGCTTTTAGGTTAAAAAACCCTTTGTCAGGCTAAGTAAGCACCTGTCTTTGGTCTGTGTGTCTGGTGGTACTGGATGGAAGGAATAGTAAGAAAGCCAGAGGCTGGCCTGGCATGCAATGCAGGCAAGAAAGCCAGTCAATGAAAATGGAAATTGAGGTGTCAGGGGGTGAGGGACAGTTTGGGTGGGGGGAAAGGGGGATGTAGCAGTGCAGGGAAAAATGCAGAGGTACCTGGGGAGTCAAATGTCTGGCAGGTTGAAGTGTATCAGAATTCCACTGTCTATATTGAGTCCATGAGTTTCTGTCCCTACTACCTAGGAGGCTGATGAAGTGCAGTTCATAGGCCTGGCTCTGAAAAGTGGTGTGTACATTCAAACAAGCACCTAACCTCATCACCAGAACTGAAGCCAACTTCCTACAGCTCAAAACACAAAACCTGCCAACTTTCTCCAGTACCCCCACAAACTGCACACCAGAATCTATCAAAGACAGTAATACTCAACTACCTGTGAAGGTACATTCCTCACAAAAAAAAACCAGTCTATCTCCAGTCTCTAATGCCTGATCCTGTGAGGAAACAATTTACAAACCACTTTTCAGAGCTAGGCCTATGCACTTTACTTCATCAGCCACCTAGGTACAGAAATTCATGGACTGAATATAGACAGTAGAATTCTGACACACTACAACCCGCTGGACATCTGACTCCCCAGGTACCTCTCCACTTTTACCTGCACTGCTACATCCCCTTCTGGGCCCCCCGCTCCCACCTCAGCCTGTCCCCCACCCCCTGACACCTTCATTTCCATTTTCACTGACTGGCTTTCTTGCCTGAATTGCATGCCAGGCCAGCCTCTAGCTTCTTTACTATTCCTTCTCTCCAGGAGCAGCAGACACACCAACTGCAGGTGCTTCCTCAGCCTGACAAACAGTTTTTCAACCCAAAAGCTGGCATCCCAGGCAGCTAAGCTGAGCAAACCTGGAGCCTCACAACTCCACTGCAACCAGCAAGCCTCAGAACTGTCAAAGACATTACAAGTCTGGGCTTTCCCCAGCCAGGACTGTGCATGCGTGTATGCATTAGCTGGAGGTTATGGTGCCTCCTACCTGCCTTTCACCAAGGGATCCTCGGTCCTGCCATTTATGGCGCTGCTGCACCACCAGCAGTACCACCAGGCCTCCCAACCCTGGCAGAGTTCAATTTTAGTGGTCATGCCCAGGACCTGGGGCCTCGTCCTTCCCCAGAGCCCCAGTCCATAACTCCAAGTTCATCCTGGCGTGGAAGCTCAACAGGGACATGTTTTTCCCCTGCTTGCTGGTGATGCAGTGAGCGCCCCCTCCAGCTCTGAAAGGGGGGAATTAATTAGTTTTTTAAAAAGGAAAAAAGGAAATAGGTTTGGAAGGAGTGAGGAAGGTGGCATTCACTCTATCTGTACCTGGAGCTTGGGAAACCCAAGCAGTGCAGTGGGATGTCACTACATCCACAGCAATGCTGAACACCCTCTCATTTGGAACACTGGTCATTGGACAGGACGAGTGCTTGCGGGCAACTATGGCCAGATCCAGCCACATCTGGCTGCAGCTTGCCCAGTAGGCCAAAAGGTCACACAGCAGTACTGCGATGTCCTCAGAAAGATAGCAGCCACCAAGGCCTGAGCACTACATGCATGACGGTGGGGTCTGGTGGCTCTGGACCCCACCATAGAAGCCATGCTCACATTGGCAGCACCTGTGGTGGAGGAGGAGACTGGCTGGTGGATGGCGTGCTAGCATGGGACAGTGGATCCCCCTCTTCCACGTCCCCCCCCCCGACCTCCGTCGTTCTGCCTCCCTGACTTTCTTCACCAGCATCTCCATCCACTGATACAGGGTTTGGTTGCTGCATATGCTGCTCTTCACCCTCAGGTTACACATGGTGGCCAGCACATGGACTGTACTGGACCACAATGAATCAAGCCATTTTCTGATGCCCTCTTTCAGCTGCCTCACCAGAAGTTCCCTCACTATGGCGATCATCTGGATAAGGAAGGCATCGCCAATGCTGAGGGTCTGGGTGGTCTCAAGGAAGGGCTTGAGGAGATACCAAGATCTGGGAGATGGTATCCCACTCTATTTTGTTAAGGGAGCCACTGATCCCAATCTCCCCAAGCAAGGCCATCTCATGGATGGCCTTCTGTTTCTCCACCAGCCTCTCAAGCATCAGGTATGTGGAGTTCCACCAAGTCTCCACATCCTGCATGATTTTGTGCTGGGGGATGCTCAGCTCTGTTTGTTTGTCCCACAGCATCTTGCCCGGCTTGATGCTGCAGTGGAAGTAGCCTGCCACCTTCCTGCATTTGGAAATGAGCTTGCTGGTGGTGCTGGCGCTGTCACCAGCAGCCCCATTCACCACCAAGGTGTCCCTGACAGCAAGGTGCAACTTGTCTGCCACACAGCGGATGCCAAAAAAGTTGACATCACAGATCGCCTTGACCATATTGGCCCCATTGTCAGTGACCATGAACCCACAGGTAAGTTCACCCTGCCCAGTGAGCCACACCTGCACCAAGCGGTTCATGGCCCCCATGATGTCTGTTGCCATGTGAAACTCATCCATCACCTCAGCTTGTAAAAGAGCCCACCGATGGCCTGACTGGTCACACCAGTGGCCTGTGAGGGAGAGGTAGGCGTGATCACCACCCCAGCTGCTCCACATGTCCAAGGTGAAGTGCCAGCTCAAAATGATCCCAGACCACACTACCCACTCACTTCTGGGATGTGGGTGCATGTGTGGATGCTGCTGCATTTTCCCCCTCCTCAACAGGCAGAGGCACAGCAAAAGGAGGATTGGACTCAGCTGAGCTGCTTGCCTACATCTCTATGTTAACCTTCTCCAAAGTGCCTTCTGGGGAAGAAGACCTGGCTCTAGGGGAAACTTGAGGGATGTCAAGCACAAACTCAGATGATTCCCCCTCCTTTAAGTCGGCAGGCCTGGATGAGCTCCATCCGAGGGTGCTGAAGGCACTAGCTGACATCATTGCAGAGCCACTGGCGGGAATATTCAAACGCTTGTGGCGCACGGGCCAAGTCCCGGAGGACTGGAAAAGGGCCAGTGTGGTCCCCATTTTCAAGAAGGGGAGGAAGGAGGACCCGGGCAACTATAGGCCAGTCAGTCTCACCTCCATCCTTGGCAAAGTCTTTGAAAAAATTATCAAGGCTCACATATGCGAGAGCCCAGCAGGACAAATTATGCTGAGGGGAAACCAGCACGGGTTTGTGGTGGGCAGATCGTGCCTGACCAATCTAGTGTCTTTTTATGACCAAGTTACGAAACACCTGGACACAGGAGGAGGGGTGGATGTCGTATACTTGGACTTCAGGAAGGCCTTCGATACGGTATCCCACCCCATACTGGTGAACAAGTTAAGAGGCTGTGACTTGGATGACTACACAGTCCGGTGGGTGGCGAATTGGCTGGAGGGTCGCACCCAGAGAGTCGTGGTGGATGGGTCGGCTTTGACCTGGAAGGGTGTGGGCAGTGGGGTCCCGCAGGGCTCGGTCCTTGGACCGATACTCTTTAATGTCTTCATCAGCGACTTGGACGAGGGAGTGAAGTGTACTCTGTCCAAGTTTGCAGATGACACAAAGCTATGGGGAGAAGTGGACACGCCGGAGGGCAGGGAACAGCTGCAAGCAGACCTGGACAGGTTAGACATGTGGGCAAAAAACAACAGAATGCAGTTCAACAAGGAGAAATGCAAAGTGCTGCACCTAGGGAGGAAAAATGTCCAGCACACCTACAGCCTAGGGAATGACCTGCTGGGTGGCACGGAAGTGGAAAGGGATCTTGGAGTCCTAGTGGACTCTAAGATGAACATGAGTCGGCAGTGTGACAAAGCCATCAGAAAAGCTAATGGCACTTTATCGTGCATCAGCAGATGCATGACGAATAGGTCCAAGGAGGTGATACTTCCCCTGTATCGGGCACTGGTCAGACCACAGTTGGAGTACTGCATGCAATTCTGGGCGCCGCAATTCAAGAGGGATGCAGATAACCTGGAGAGGGTCCAGAGAAGGGCCATTCGTATGGTTAAGGGCCTGCAGACCAAGCCCTACGACGAGAGACTAGAGAAACTGGACCTTTTTAGCCTGCACAAGAGAAGGTTGAGAGGCGAACTTGTGGCTGCCTATAAGTTCATCACGGGGGCACAGAAGGGAATTGGTGAGTATTTATTCACCAAGGCGACCCCGGGGGTTACAAGAAATAATGGCCACAAGCTAGCAGAGAGCAGATTTAGAGTGGACATTAGGAGGAACTTCTTCACAGTTCGAGTGGCCAAGGTCTGGAACGGGCTCCCAAGGGAGGTGGTGCTCTCCCCTACCCTGGGGGTCTTCAAGAGGAGATTAGATAACCATCTAGCTGGGGTCATCTAGACCCAGCACTCTTTCCTGCCTATGCAGGGGGTCAGACTCGATGATCTGTTGAGGTCCCTTCCGACCCTAACGTCTATGAATCTATGAATCTTCCCCAAAATTTTCCTTCCTAGGGCACTGAAATCCAGATCCAATGCCAGTTCTTCCTATGGCACTGGAAGGGTCAGCATGGGAAGTTAAATGGGGATGGAGTAGGCTGCCATGTTGGTGCTGGTGCTGCTTGCTCGTTGTTGTCATCCTGGTGATGGCGTGGGAAGGGGGAGGGGGGTTAAGGCTGGTGCTCATGGAGGGGATGCAGTCTTAGGCACAGGCAGTGGCACTGGCACTGCTCCCCTCTCCTTGCTGCTTGTAGAAGTCTCATCCCTTCTAGATGGAGGAAAGAGGCTGCATCTCAGTTTGTTGGAGGAGGGGAAACTTACAGCTCTCTCTCTACCCCCTCTTCACCTCTCCCTGAAGGCTGGTCACCTGCCTTTCCACCATGCTTCATGCTGTGTTTCATGTCTTCCTTTTCTACAAATATATAAATGTATTCATGTTCCTATATAAATTAAAAAATGTAAGTATGTGGTGCAAAAAAGAAATGTATACAAACAAATAGAAATATGTCTTTCTTCCTTTATAAATTCAATAATGTAGGTGTGGTGCAATGAAGAATTGTATAAAAACCAATAGAAATATATCTTTCTCCCTATATAAATTCTATAATGTATGATGTATGCTGAAAAGCTTTAAATGTATAGAAATAAAATATAAATGTGTTTGCCTTCCTATATAAATTAAATTCTATACTAATCCTATCCAATATAATTATAACATTCAAAAGAATAAATCAATGAATATAATAATAAAAGAAAAGTGCCTAGAAGAAAAAGGTTAATTAGGGAAGTAATCCAGTGCAGGTGTGGTGCAGGGTGGTGTAAGGCAGTGTGGCGGGGTATCCCCCCCACCCTCCTGAGAGGTGGCAGTGGCAGCAGCAGCAGCGGTAGCAGCCATCCACGTCAGCCACCCATGGCATGTTTCAG
Organism: Alligator mississippiensis; assembly: GCF_030867095.1. Lineage (NCBI taxonomy): Eukaryota > Metazoa > Chordata > Crocodylia > Alligatoridae > Alligator > Alligator mississippiensis. The sequence continues at coordinate 32,471,792 of NC_081829.1, forward strand.
GTGAAGGTGAAGGCGAAAGTAGGGGGGGTGGCCTCCTAAGGCAGCTGGGGCAGGCGAGGCACCTTTAGGTGCTGGTAGTGGTAGTAGAGGAGGGGCCCGCAGGCAGTTCAGGCCCCCTCCCTGGGCTGTCCCCCAGCCACAGGTTGGCAGCAGGCCAGGCAGCAGTCCAGAAGTGTGGAAGCTGGGCTGCTGTGCTGGGGTGGGGTGTGGTGCAGTGTGGTGGGACTCCACTTGGGGGGACAGTGGTGTGAAGTGTGCAGTAGAGGACCCCTTGCTGTGGTGGGGTGGCAATAGCAGCAGCAGCAGCAGAATTAGGAGCAGCAGCCTGGGGCAGGAAGGGGCATAGCCACCTTCCCCCCAGGAGCTCCTGTCTATTTGTACAACCAATTAGACTGGGTCTTAAGGCCCACCTGGCTAACTAGTAGCTCCTTGTGGGGCTAATGAATGAGTGGTACAACCAATTCTTGAGACGACTAAAGCAAAAACAAGATAGGAGTGTTGTGTGGGTCAAAGGGTCAAAATGTGAAAATAAGTGTGCCTGAGGGGGACACCAAGCAGAGCCGCCTGGACTGCAGTCACCAGTCCTCAAAGGCATCCAAGGAGCTGGTCCTCAAAGGCATCTACTGGTGCTGTGCCTGGAAATGTGCATGGATGAGTGAGAAGAATGCAGCCCAGCAGTCCCTGGGCACCTTCCTGGCCGCCTCCTTCCTGGTCATGTACAGGGCCCACTTGGCCAGAGCCAGGAGGTGACCAGGAGGTCCCTGGACTTGGTGTGGCTGCAGAAGGGGTCCCCAAAAATAAAAAGGTGGCAGGTGCAGTTCAACCACAACCTTAGAAGGAGGTTCTGGAGGCGCAGGTGGAGGGGCTGAAGCCTGGCACACTTGAGTGTCAGGTGCACCAGGGTCTCCCTCTGCCCACAGAAGGGGAAGAAGACTGGGGTGTCTGTGAATCTCACCACATACACACCCATGTCAACAGCTCCATGGAGAAGCCACTAGCTAAGGTCCCCAGTGGCTTGTGGGATGAGGGTGGAGTACTGGAGCGGACGCCCCAGCTACACTCTCAGGTGGGAGTACTGGAGTGGGCACCCCAGCTATGCCATCACTGAGTAGATCCCACCACTTGGTGTCTGGGTGGGATGCGAGGGCAGCATGGCACACTGTGTGGTGCACAAGCATATAGAGGTGGTGGCAATGGATGGTGGAGAAGCAGACTGGTTTGGTGTCCTCCAGCCAGCTCAGGTGGTGGAGTGGGGAGTGCTACAAGGCCAGGTGAGGCACCAGCCCCATGATAAACTCTGGCAGGCTGGAGGGCATGGGGTAGGGATGGGAACTGCCATCGCACAGAACTTGATTGACAAAGGAAAGGGCATTGGGAGGTAAGGCAGATTTCACATCCTGGACTAGGCAGTAGGTCACACGATTCATGGGTAAACCCATGCATCGGGCCCGTGCAGCAGGGTCCACCCACACCTGCCTATCATAGTCCATAGATCTGGGACCGGTGGCAGCACCAATCTTCAGCTCTGGTCCCAGGTGGCAGGAGCAGTCTCCTGTCGTCTGGCAAGCAGATTGGGGCCTGCACCCCTGAGAGGGCTGCAGGGCTCTGCTGGACTCCTCCCAGGGGTGCAGGTGGACCTCCGATCTGCCCACCAGATCACAGGAGGCTGCTGCTGCCAGCTGGGACCAGCACATGGTGCAGCTCACACCCAGGACTGGTCCCATCTGGCAGCCACAGCATGCTGTCATTCAGTGTGCAGATCCCAGGGCTCGCACCCGTGGGAGGAGTGGGGGCTGTGCCAGAATCATCCTGGGGGCATGGCCCCCGGATCTGCGTCAGCTGACAGAAGGCTGCTGCTGCCAGCTAGAACTGATGCTGAAGCCAAGCCAGGGTTCAAAAGTCAAAACATTTCAAAACTTTCAAAACATTTTGAGTGCTCTTGATTCATTTTGAAGCTTTCAAAGGCTTTTGTTTCATTTTGATTTTGCTGTTTCAAGCTCAAAACACATTAAACAGCTTTGAAACAAAACACCCTGCAAAATTTCACACAGTCCTACTAATTCTCACACTCCAACGGACTCGATTAATCGAGTCTGCTCCAATGTGCTGGAATTACAGCACATGGGAGTAGCATCCCCACATGTCTACAGGCACCCTAAATGAGATCTGACAGGTGTTGAAGTCAATAAGACTAATTATATGAGAGTTTGCAAGGTTTCACCAAATGTTCCACTGAAACAGTAAGTTTTCTTGCTATTGTTATTGTTATTTGTGTTATTAATTTATATTATGGTAGCATATTAAGTCCCAAGTCATAACTAGGTCTACCTTGTAATGCTGTGCAAACACATGTGAAGAGAGAATTTCTGTTTTGGAGATGTCACAGACATTCTAGTTTTCAATATGTAGATTAAATACTGTGTTTAAAACTATTAAAGCTACTGTATTTTTCAAGCCTCTTTGGGTATTAAGCATTACAGAACACTACATTTCCAGTAATTCTACCCACTTTTTCTATTGCTGCATGCCATTCAGCTAATACTTGCAGCAGTTAGTCACTTTACCTAAAATCAATTCCTTTAATTGTTAACACCAAACAGTTTAAGAGTTGCTAAGCAGCTATGGCATCTCTAAACTAATCATAGTGGGATAGATGGACCATTGGTCTGACCCAGTATGTGACTTCTTATGTTCTTACTTGAAAATCAGGCTGTATTTGTTTCGTATAAATTCATGCATTCCTTTTCTTTAATATTCTTATGGTAACATTAGGACTATCCAGTGTATAAGATATGAATTAGTTGGGCCTAATTCCCTATTCTTATGGATCTTGTGGATACAGACAAGCATTACATTTAGATGGACCGAACCAAGATTAGGTTGATCTAAATGTCCAGTCATGCAGGGGTTCACAAGGCTTAAGTCACCCAAAAAATAGTATGGCTCTCATGAGGTGAATTAACCTGAGATTGATAAGGGTTAATCTGATCTACCAAGGATTGACCTGACCTAGCAAATACCTTCATACATTCACAGCATAACCAGTGAATGGAAAGTGGAAAGTCCAGTCCACTTGCCCCAGCTTCAGGACTGTGCTCTACATACACTCACTGCCCCTGACCAGGAGGTTATTTTTACCCCCCAGCAACCCCTGACCCAGACTGGGCAGCCCCCACTGTAGACCTACTAACCCCCACCTTCTGGACCCACCAGTCCTTCCTCACACCCTGAATTACTTGCCTTAGGCTGTCTGTACTACTCCCAACAGTGGCAAAAGTTTACATGTGCAGCTCCTGGTTTAGGTTTAAGCAGCTTAAAATAAGCTGCCTAATTCTAAATCAGGTGTGACACATGCTTGTTTGCATCCTTTATACAAACCAGCTGGGCACACAATGGGTGTGAAATGCTCATTCTTACCCAGTAGTATTTGTCACTGGTTTAAATAGCTGCACAAGACTGAGGTAAACAGAGATGCAGTTTTCAGAGTTCTGTTTTGAGATTTGCTGTAATGCCATGAAAATAGAAGGGAAGAATTTAGATCTTTCAGGATGTGAGGTGACAGGCTTAAAAAAATAGCTCAAGCTTTTAGCTATTGCTACTGTTCTGACCCCAGCCAGAATTCTGTTTGAGTAGATTCACATTCCTTAAAATACACCTGTTTCATTATATTTTAAAATGGTAAGTTCCTTTGCCACCCTCTCCCCTTCATTTTAAACTATAAATGACAGAATAGTCTGGAAGATTTTATTACTACTAGCCTGCAGTAGCCTCTAGTGGCCTGAGGTGACTGGTTATATGCAAAATGTAAACATTGTTGACACCCATAATTCTGTTTCTTTAGCATCATATGAGCTAAATATAACCTTCTCTGATGCATTTTAGATACTGTGTGATCTTAGGCAATGTAGTTAAGGGCAAAAGAAAACTTGATTTACATGTTGAACTTCCCAGGAAAAAAAGTCTGACATTTGAATACATTCTTGCTTTATTTTATCTGAAGTTTCCATACTTAGGAAGTACACAACTAATATAAAGGCTGGACATTATTGTGGGTATATGTAAATTTACTTTTAGGGTCAACCTTAAGGTTGTGTTGAACCAGTCTGAGCCATGTGAGTTATCCTTCCCTGTCCATATCAGAATTTGTAGCCTGTGCCAAAGCCAATCTGTATTGTGCTCCACATTACTTAAATATGGCACTAAGATATATCCCAGGTTTCCTCGTAGAGTTCTTCTAGGAATCTGTCCGGGGACTAATTGAAATCAAATAATCAGATTTGTACCATAAATAAGTAACCCTCAAAAGTCTAAGAAAGGATCTAACGAAGTTCATATCCATTTGGTTTAAACTCCGACTAAAGTACTTTACTTATATCAGTCAAATCCATTGTCTGGAATTGGTAAATATTTTGTCACTGAAAGCAAATCATCTCCTAATGAACTAACTCTAAATTCCAAGCCAATTATAAAATTGCCTTTTAAAATTTCCATTCTAGTGTAGAGGCAAACTCTTTTCCCTCTACCTCAACAAAACGTTCCAGTTTATGCTCTAAAAGAACATTCTGATAGGGGAAACATCAATGTGTCATGTTTAGCAATTCACAGCTGAAATCTTTTAAGTTTCCTAGACTACTCCAACTTAGAAAATAGAAAACATTTTACTAAAGGTCTTAGTTTGGCACCTTCCCTGTGTGGACATCAAGTGCCTGTATACTTACAGGCACCTTTTTAGACCCTAAAATCAAAAACCCAAGAACCATAGACATGTTACAGCTAAGGAGAACAAGAAAAAAACTGAAAAACAAAGAAAACATACATCTGATAACATGGGGGTGACAAACATGGGGTTTACAGTCTTGTATGGGTAAAGGGTCTTGTGCTGGCATTATTTCACCAGTTTACAGCGAAGAGAACCTAAAATCATGTTAGAGTTACTGACTGAAAGGACCTACTAACAGTCACTTACTCAACAGGAATTATTCAACAGTAAAATTCAAACTAAATTAAGACATCATATGACCAGATGTCATCATTCTTCTTGCAAACAAGACAATATAGTAATATGTATCTTTAGAAACCAAGCCAAGCTATCTTTGAAGGTTTTTATCTTGGTAGACAAGAGTTGCTTAAAAACCTCTCCGTATGTTAACTGCTGAAGAAATACAATAATTATTTGTATAAGATCTGTAGGCCCACATGTGCTATTTGTCTCACAGCTGTGACTTTCCAAATTCAGTGTCTCCTCTTTAAAAATAAATAAAAATGCAAAGGGAAGAAGCAAGAGTCAATTCATCACATGTGATAAGTAAAAGAGGACATTATCCCATTATCCCACTTTTATTTTTCAATAAAGTTCATACAAAAAATTATTCTGGAATTGAGGAAAAACTTACTCTAAAATAGGTAAGTTGATAAATTTCCTTATTGTAGACAAGGCTGAAGAGTACTGGCTGGGTTGTGAAGAATAAGTTGTATTTAATGGTGATCTCATTCTTGAAAATCCTGGAATTACTGACTCTGTTTAGTTTATATAGCAGAAAACACAGGTGTTTTCCTGATTAAAATCTGAAAACTAACCTCTGTTCCTTTTTTACTTTAAGTGCTTAGGAAAGGAATCAAATGTATTCAGACACTTGAGAATTACTGGGACAAGTCTAAAGATTTAGCATTACACATAAGACCATTAATGCAGCTCCACACTTCAGTATAGTTGGAGTTCCCAATTCCTAATCCTTAAGGCCCAGCTAGACTAACCTATGTGGGCACCACCTTATTCTTCCAAGTTTCTCAACTACTTATTAATGTATGTGAAAGGGAGGGCAAACCAGTCAGGACAGTATGAAACCATATCCTCAATCAATGAAATTTTGTCTGGTACTTAAACCAGAATCAAACCTTTGCAATGTTCAAAACAGTTGAGTTGTTTTAATTGTCATTTTGGTCAATTTTGTGGACAGGGAGGGAGGTACATGATTGAAGTGTGAGGATAGATGCTTTTCTAAGGGTATTCAGTGAATATACCTTTGGCTAGTCTTTAGTCCCCTGTGCTCAGGAGATGGAGGAGCTACTATACCTGATAGCTTATTGCTGCCAGATGTCTGAATTACTATACTTGGGTAAAAGTTCATGTGCTTAGGAGCAAGGAGAAGGTATGGTTTTGCAAACTTTTGTGATGTTTATAATCTTGTGATTGGGCTAATGCAGTTGAGGCATGCCAGTTTCTACAGCCAATGGTATGCAATGCAGTGATGTGGCTAACATTCAACTCCAGCTGCCTCTGACCACCCATGTCAGAAGAGCGGGTGTCCATTTACATCAGGCTTACTACACGTGGGTTTCTACACAAATCTGTAACAAGTTGCAAATTTACATGTCTGGAGACATGGCAAGATGCCTTAATTATTCTGTTGCTGTACCCCATATAACCTCGTGGTTATATGAGGTCTCTGCTTTCATCCAAAGATGTTGAATTATTTTACTAAAATGAAACCTAACTAGAGCCTTCTGACGTAGGTAAATATGTAGTTTTAAGATCAAAGGAGACTCTGACAGACATTTAGTTTGACCTCCTGTATAGGGTGCCTACCTGTCCCTAATTGGGCAGGAGAATCCTGAAATATAAACATCAAGTCCCAGGCCCAGCCTGAATGACTCCAGGACAGAATTTGTCCCAGATTCACCTTCATACACTCAATTATTGTCCCAGTATCATGTGCAGGGATCTGGGTTTTCCATTCTCCACGAAAAAACATGGATTTTCTCCTTTGAAGGAGAAAAACAAAGGAAACTTAGGTTTTCCCCTTGCAGGCTGGCAGAGTTCCAGCCTGCCAGGGTCTGCTTGAGGCTGCAGGAAGCAGGAGGCAACATGTGCTTGTTTGTGTGCGCACACATTCACGTAGCTAGTAATAGAGCCAGACAGTGGTGGAGACCAGCTCCTCCACCTGCCTGGTGTTCGCCCTACTCCTGTATAGCACCTGCCAAAGAATCTCATTTTATATTGGAGTAAGTTGGGGCACAAAAAAATGTATATGAAATGTTATATGTTGTTTATAGTTTTCTTAGAAGCATTAATAACACCTATTGATATACACATACAGGCAACACCCACTTAATGCTGTTTCACTTAGCTCTATTTCACTCTAGTGCTCATTTTAAATGATACCTGATTTCACTTAGTGCTCAGCAAGTTTCATTATAACACTTGTACTGACACTGGATTTGGACCTAGCACCTACACCTTTGTTCCGGGCGGCACAGCCATCAGACCAACCACAACACCTGCCAGTCGATGATAGGCGAATTTATTGATACAGAGTAAGAACAAAAAAAAATGACACAAACAATTAAACAGTTCTTTATCTACCAATCCTAGGGCTGTCATCAGAGTCAAAGTACATCTGGGTAGGATGCAGGCTTCACTCTGAGGCTCTTTCTCTTAGGTGTCAGCAGTTTGGCGGTGAGGTGCCGAGGCCCACAGCCACCCTCCAGTGGGGTGCATGACACAGGCTGCTGGTGTGTACCCTCTGTCCATGGTGGCCTTGGGGACCCTTCTCAGGGGACAGGGATGGGGACGGGGATAGGGGACCCCTCTCAGGGAGGAGAAAGAGGAAGACGATGAGGAGGAATGGGAAGGACAAATGACAAAGGGAGGGGACCCTCTGTTACTCACAAGTCTCTGCTTTTGTATTCTCCTTCCCCCTTGATGACTTCTGATGACTCTTCATTCATGGCTATCTCTGGTTGGTTGTCTCTCTGTGGTCACACATCCATGTAGCCTACCGGGCCTTGTCTTAATTTGGTCTGTTCCCCCAAAACCAGGACTTAGGCCCCCTTTTTCTCTGAGGCCTTACTGCTGATGTTACTTATGTTGTGTTATGGGACATACTTTCTTTGCTTCCCAAGCTGTGTGTCTTTGTTGTGCCAGACAACTTGCCTGCCCTGAAGGCTGCGATCTCATATTATGGCATGCTCCCCTTCATTTTCAGGCTGTGTCCATCCATTGGCCTTGTTGTGCTAGACAGCCCGTCTACTCCCAGGGCCATGAGAAGCTGCATCTGTGTTTTCCAAGCTCTTTAGAAATTCAATTAACCCCTGCTGCCTATCTTGACCCCTTATAATACATATATCTATACCTATAAGTCAATTCTCCAAAAACAGGCCTTTAAATACCATTTCTAAGCCAACAGCTCTCAGTCACCATCTTGGGTCATTAAAAACAATTGTGGTCGCCCTCTTGGGTTATCAAATACTTTCGGTTTCACTTAACGCTCATTTTGCTTAATGCTCGGTTTTTCAGGAACCAATTTAGAGTGCTAATCAGGGGTTGTCTGTAGCTATCTATAGTCATCTGTAACACATGCTGTTCAGATCTGTAACATAATAAAAATTTCTATTAACTATTTATTAGTCCTCTAATGATCATTTTAAATAGAGTCTTAATCTAAAGCATGGGGAAGTTTATTGTCAGTTCCCTGATTAAAGCTTCAAGTAAAAATTAATTTAAAAAAAAACAACTATCTTAAAATGACAGCATACCTTTAGACCAGCATGCCATTCTAGATATACAGCCATAACTCTCTTTCTGATTATGTGCTTCAACATCATTACTGAGGTCTAGTATGCCTCAGTTTTCTAGGCTATGAGAGAAATGACGCTTCAACAAATAATGGATGTTGCTCACAGCAAGAGGTTTCATGCTTTTATTACAAGCTCTGGGTTACATCTATAAAATATTAAGAGCATTAGTTAACCATTGGTTCCTCCATTAGTTTCTCAAAACAAATGGTGAAATGTACCCAAATGGACTGGTCAGCATATTGCATATTCTCAGTTTTATCTTTGTTTTGTGACACTTCCCTTTCACTATCAGATTTACATATATTTATATGTATAACTCTGTTCCCATGCATATATCTGCATGTATATACATACATACACACCAGAAAGATATTTTGAAACAACTAACTGTGTGTCAGTGCACTTGCAGTGCCTGCCACTTTAAGGGCTGAGTCAGGCAGCCAGCAGATGCCTGATTGCAGCAGCCATTTAAAACCACAGGCCACCTATATAAACACAGCAGTTTGCTGCTGGTAGCTCAACAGAGACATTGTTTGGCTGAACTGCTGTTTGAAACATCTGGCAGGTAAGAGCAGGGGTCTCTTGGTCCTGGGTATAACCTAAAACTGCACCCTTCCGGGATAGGGAGGCCTGGTGGGACTGCCAGTGGTGTGGCAGTGCCACTTAAATACCAGGACTGCTCATCTCCCCAGTGAAAGGTGGTTTGGGGTGTCTCAATAACCCCTATCCCTGACAACACTGTGAATGTAATGGGGGCAGGCATGTCTATGGCCACCTGAGCCCAGGGGGTATAAGACCCCAGGTGGAGCCAGACATGGCTGTGGCCACCTGAGCCTCCACGGGGGAATGAGTCCCCAGAGGCCCCAGGGAGGGGATAGATGTGTAGCTCCAGAGAGGGGGTTGTAGTGAGGACCCTGATAAGGGTTGAGTAGGCCTGAGGGTCAACCTGAAGGACAGCTCAAGGGGGTGTGCTGAGTAGGGCTGTGGGACAGCCTGAAGGGCAGCACATGGGCCAACCCCCTGAGAAACATGTTGTTGGATATGAGAAGCCTGGTGAGGGGCTAGGGCAGAGTTAGCCCTCTGCGTGGTGAATCGGCTGGCCACTAACCAGGTGAGTCACAGAAGAGGCCCAACAGACTGCACGTAGGTCTTGCTTGACTGATCTCATTTCCTTTTATGACCAGGTGACCCATCACCTGGACAAGGGAGAAGAGATTGATGTCATATATCTTGATTTCAAAAAAGCCTTTGATCTGGTATCCCATGATCACCTCTTGGCGAAAGTCGCCAACTGTGGCCTTGGGTCCACCATGATCCACTGGCTTGGAAATTGGCTCTGTGGTCAGACCCAGAGGGTGGTAGTTGACGGAAGTCAATCGTCATGGTGCCCTGTGACCTTTGGGGTCCCTCAAGGCTCTGTCCTTGGACCCATATTGTTCAATATCTTCATTAATGATGTGGACACTGGAGTCAGAAGTGGACTGGCCAAGTTCGCCAACAAACTCTGGAGCAAAGCATCCACACCTGAAGACAGGAGGGTGATCCAGGCTGACCTGGACAGGCTCAGCAAATGGGTGGACAAGAACTTGATGGTGTTTAACACTGAAAAATGCAAGGTTCTCCACCTTGGGAGGAAAAACCTGCAGCATCCTTATAGGCTCGGCAGTGCTATGTTGGCTAGCACTATGGAAGAAAGAGACTTGGGGGTCATCATTGACCACAAGATGAACATGAGCCTTCAATGCGATGCTGCAGCTAGTAAAGTGAGCAAAATGCTGGCTTGCATCCATAGATGCTTCTCAAGCAAATCCCAGGACATCATTCTCCCCCTGTACTCGGCCTTGGTGAGGCTGCAGCTGGTGTACGCCGTCCAGTTTTGGGCCCCACAATTCAAAAATGATGTGGAGAAGCTTGAGAGAGTTCAGAGAAGAGCCCACACATGATTAGAGGTCAGGAAAACAGACCTTATGATGATAGACTGAAAGCTATGGGGCACTTTAGCCTGGAAAAGCACAGGCTCAGGGGTGATCTGATGGCCACCTATAAGTTTATTAGAGGTGACCACCAGTATCTGGGGGAACATTCATTCACCAGAGCACCCCAAGGGATGACGAGGTTGAACAGTTATAAACTACTACAAGACCATTTCAGGCTGGACATAAGGAAGAATTTCTTTACCGTCCAAGCACCCAAGGTCTGGAATAGCCTGACATCAGAGGTAGTTCAAGCACTTACATTGAACACCTTCAAGAAAAATTTGGATGCTTATCTTGCAGGGATCCTATGACCCCAGCTGACTTCCTGCCTTCCTTCCTTGGGCAGGGGGCTAGACTCGATGATCTTCCAAGGTCCTTTCCAGCCCTAATGTCTATGAAAGTGAAAGTCTATGAAAGTCTATGTAGCCACCTGAGGCATTATCCAGATAAAGCCCCAAGGCATATGGGAGCCACTCCAAGAGGCAGCAGGCTGGAACAAGTTGTCGATGTGAGAAAGAAACCCTTTGAGAAGGGGTGGAGTGCAAGAGGCCCTAGTGAGAGAATGGTGTTGTGAATGTGAGTGTGAAAGAGGCCTGATGAAGGACTAAGTTGGCCTGGCTTTAGGCCAGGAGCACAGTGTCATCCTGGATGCCATCTCCATAAAGCCCCTGCCAGCTGGAACCCTGCACTCCTGCCACCCTGCTCTGGGTCCTGCTGGCACTGGGCCTGGGACACAACCATGCTCCCCGGGCTCCTGCCCAGCTGCTGTTGGCTCCTGAGTGCCCGCTCACTCCCAGTGTCCCCGCTCAGCCCTGTGGTACAGGCAGGGATGAGTGTTCAGCCCTGACCCTGCGCTCGCCTATCTGGGCTGAGCAGTGGCAGTGGGGATGGTGCTCAACACAGGGGAAAGGCAGCATAGAGGCAGCAGTGAAGCAGCCACACTACAGCCTAGCATGGTGCAAGATCCGGGCGAGCAGCAGCAGCTAACACTGCCTGGTGGTGTTGAGTGGGGGGGCTGCTTTCCTCCACATTGAGCAGCAGTTTCTGCCCAGCTGCTGCTGCCATGACTCTGAGCTGGCACAGGGCCCAGGCTAGCTGCAGGGAACAAACTGGTGCTCAGAGCAGGGGAAAAGTGGCCTCTACCCATCCTGTGGCCAGTACCCCATGCTGCAGCTGCTTGGAGCCTTCATGTGGCTGCCTATGCCTGCTCTCCATTGCCACTGCTGCCCCAGGCAGTGGTGGGTGACATGACAGAAAGGCAGGAGCACGGGTTCTCGGCCAGCAGGAGCTCTATGGAGCTGGGTCAGCTCCCCTCTCTCCCTACTGGTGCAGCCCAAACCGGCCTCATAGACTCCTGCCAGCCCACACCCCGCACTCCTGCCACCCTGCTATAGGCCCCACCAATGCTGGCTCCAGGGCATTGGTATAGGCTCCATGCTCTCACTTGCTTGCACTTCCCCCCCAACCCCTGCCGCTTTCCCCACTTTCCTGCCTGCTCACCCACTGGCCACTCTGCACTACGTGGCTCCCATACCCATGCACACATCCACACATCCCCACAAACCCCCATATGCAATCACTTCTGGATATACAGTACAAATGCACACAAATCAGGACAAAAATATATTTTTAAAATTAAATTAAAATATATTATTATGGGTGTTTGATTTTTAGAATGTAATTTTTGTTTTTTTCCTAAGATGGCCAACCCTCTTCCCCAAATGAGTACTTAGAGGGGCAAGGGGAGGGACTTTGTCAGATGTTAGGGAAAGGACTTCCAGTCCCAAGATGGCAACCAGGAGGCAGGGCACCTGTCAAGGGGCTGGGCTACTTGTGCATCCCTCAACAGCTTGCCAAAACTCGGTAAGTGGCCCTCCACCTGAAATAATTCCCCACCCCAAATTAAAATAAATGTACTTTTACTTCCTTTTGCAGTTCAATAAGTGAAACTATATTAAGAGATTATAGAACTAAAAAATAGCCAATGTTTCAATATGAAATTTAGGTGGGAAAGTTTAAGATCAAGTTGTTGCAGATGGTACTGAATAGGCCTGTGTGAAGCGGCTAGTATTTGCTTTGGATTCAGATTTGGCTGCTGCCAAATCAGCCAAATCTCTGAATCCAATAGGCCCCATCCCCCACCCACTCTTCCAGCCCCACCAATAGCTGCCCTGCCCAGCCCCAGCTCTTTAAATTAAAAAAAAAAGCCCATCAGTCACTGGCTGCTGTCAAGAGGGGGGTGACCCCTGCTGCCCCCCACTGCTCCACACTGCATGGGGAGTTCTGCCACAAGCCCCAAAAGCCCTGATGGCCACTGCAGCAACCAGTGAGTGTGGGGTTTTGTTTGGTTTTTTTTAAGAACCGGGAGATGGGGCCAAGTGGGGCAGCTATTGACAGGGCTGGAAGAATGGATGGGGGTTGAGGGCTTGTGGCAGAGCCCTTCATGCAGTGGGGGGCAGTGGGGATCACCCCCCCCCCTACCTGGCAGGAGCCAGTGAGTGGGGCATTTTTGTTAAGAAAATTGGGAGCTAGAGCTGGGCGGGGCAGCCTTATGGGGGGCTGGGAGAGTGGGTGAGGGTCAGGGGGTGCTCAGGGGAGCTGGGAGAGTATGCAGGGGATTGGGTTCCCCCATGATCCCCTCCGCCCTTGTCCAATCCCTGCCCCCCCTCCCCCAGCTGCCCATTTACCAGCATGAAGTCCAGGTCCAGCTCCCTGCAGCATCAAGTGGGGACTGCCTGAATCTCCAAAGCTTTCCAAATCTTTTCTGAATTGATTCGGACAGCTTCAGATCAATTCAGACCTTTTTATTGGTCTCCTGATTCTATTTGGATTTGGAGATTCAGTCACTGAATCGGGCTGAATCGCCTCCAAATTGAATCAGCACCCAAAGCTTCACATACCCATAGTATAAAGGTTGTCTGATCAACACATTCTGGGATAGGGCAAGGTAATTAACTGCTTGTTAATGCATTCTGTTTATCTCTAAATAGGTGAGCTTTATAGATTGGAACTTTTGTCTTTCCTTGTTTGTCTCCATCCTCACCATGACTTAAGCAGAATTGTTCTAGTAACAGTTCTGGCATCTCTTGGTGGGTATGACTGGTGTGAGTGAGAGACATTCTTATAATAGATGGAGAAGCAAGAGGGTTATAACCTTTTTTTTTACCAGTGTTTGCAGTCCAGCTGCTGAGACTCAGACTCAGTTAGGAAGTTTCCCCTGCCTCGCATTATGATCAATGACGGTCCAACTAGAGATTTACAAAAGTATGTTTTGCAAAAGTGTACGATTCCAGCCTGGGATTAAGGGTCTTTTAAGTCTCCAAACCCCTTTGGTCAGTTGTGTGTTGAGTAGGATAAATAGGTGACTGGGACAAAGCATGCTGAAAAGAACAAACAGTGTACTGCGTGGCAGAGAATGCTTATAACAGCAAGAGGCATCTGGTGCCCTGGGCACAGCTTTAGAAAGGATCCTAACATTGGAGGAAGAAATAGGAAATTTACATACATAAACCTGAAGCCATGCTCAGACAAGCGCAGACCCATCTTCAGTGCCACACACTCAACATTCAGGCATTCCCCACACTGCTAATTTATGGCTCAGAGGGTTATTTTGACCCCGGGAGATCCTGGGGTCAAAAAACCTGTGTGGAAAAAAAGCAAGGCAGTGCACATGGCAGCAGTGTGTGCTGCCCAAAATTGGAGCTTGGCCCTTCCTAAAGCTGTGCCCAGGGCACCAGATGCTTTGTGCCACTGCTACTTATCCCTGGGGAACCAAACATCCATGCTCATCTGGACGCAAAGGACTCTATGCAGTTGGCTAATTTAGAAGGTCGGCTGTGTAGGTTAGAAATGGAATTGGAGCAAAAAGGATGTGGATATTCATGAATGACTGGTGCCTCCTAAATCTGGGGGGGGCACTCGCAGAAGCTGCTGACGGCGGTGGCCCTGTCAGGGGGGACACCAGCCCTGCTGACAGCATCTGTATCAGCTGTCATGGGGGGCACCTGCACCCCCATGCACTCCCTACCAGTCGCCTATGTGGATATTGAAAGTTGGAAGGGTAGGCGCAGTGAAGAAGAAGGTGCTATGCGTGCTGTGTTGATAGATGCTAGGCAGGACAGAGAGCAGTGTAGACCATGCTGCATGTACAGCAGAGATTCAGAGGCTTGAAGTAAAATTAGGATCAGCAGAAGGCAACATTGCTGCTGCAGAAAGATAAACTGGGCTCAAAAGAGTTGAGTCTAGGGCTCTGGATATGGGATCAGAGTGGATCCCTGGGGAATCAGATGATGACAAGCCATCGTCTCAAGAATGGTCATTTTTTGGGAATGACCCACAAGATAACAATCATGGTGATGATTTATACTTGTTGAGATATGATTATCTCAATAGGAAATGGGGACATCAGCCAGTACTTCAATCATGAAGTATTTCTATTACTTATTGAGGCATTAGAATCAGTTCCATGTGCATGGCTTATTTGAGATGCTTTCCTTATAGCACCTTGTATAATTTTAATTCGCTTTTTAACATAAGGAAAGTATTGCCCTCTCCTAACAGGTGTGGGTTTCTTTCTGTTGCTTCTCAAACAGAGGTAAAGTACTGAACTCAACCTACTAGCTTTAAGAATACTGTTGAGAGAGTTTTGTTCCCATTCAGCTACTAGTAATGTTCATAATTGCCACATGCTATTTTTACTTTCCACTTCCACTACAGACATTTCAAAGTCGGTATTAATAACAGCATATAAATATTAGTACTTTATGGCTTCATTGTTATTACTATATTGCTATAATACCATTATTAACACCACTTAAGCTTAATTACATTCAGCAAAATATACCTCTCTTGACATCAATGTCTAGAAAGGAATTTGACAATATTCTGTAAATTTACCTATAATTTTCCCTCCAAGCAAGTTTCAACTGTTACTAGAACAGTGACACAGTAGCTTTAAAGATCTTTCTAAATTGGTTTCTTACAATAAACCCCTCATTGTACAAAGAACGTAGGCATTTTAAAACAGGAAACTGTCTGCACAATGTGTCTGATTCTGAGAAGTACTCAGTACTTTCTACTCCTACAGGCATATTTGCAGGCACTCATTAAAGATGAAATTCATGGAACTTAAGTGCCACTAGAGTGTCACTAGTTAGTCCTGTGTTCTCTTAAAATGTGGGATGCATTGTACCCAAATTGTTTGGCACTCATTCAAATTCAGTGTCAATAGTATTGGGATAGAAAATAGATTAGAATCAGCCTCAGCAGAAGGAGACTCACACAAACTAGTGCATGAGGATAGCTTTGCCTTCAAAAAATCAGACATGGTTTACATATTTGTAATAACAGATGCAGCATTGCCCTGAAGCAAAGCATTACTTTGCAGATCATATGATTGCTACATTTGAAATATATCCTGTTTAAAAATAGAAATACCCACTGACCATTTTTATAGTGAAATAGGTCTATCACTTAGAAAGGGAATGAAAAGTAACTATTAATACAAGCATTTTTAAATAAGGTTTTCAATTTAATAACCAAAACCCAGATATTTTAAATTACAAAGCAATATCATGTTTGGCATTGTGCATTCTCGCACATTAAGTATCAACAAACCCAATCAATATTTGGATCAGGAACTGATGGGGAACACAGAGATGATGCAGAAAATGGAGCTGGTGATTCATGGGATGACTGTTTCCCTTATAAAGAAATTATTTCTTATGGTATTAAGTGCTGTTTCATTTTGATAGGTACCACCTTGTAGGTGAAACATAAACTTGAGTCCCTAATAGTTTGTCATCTTGAAAGATCCCATGGAACTTTGCACAAGAATGTAAGATATTAGCCTCAGTGTCATGGCTCAATGCCAGTCATGTTCGTATTTCGTTTACTTGAACTCCTCCCAGTTTTTATTGGAAATGGTTATTTTACTAGTGATTAACTTCTGAGAGGCAAAACTGAATCTAGAAGATGTGGAAGACTTTCACACACAAATATTTTCTTTGCAAAAGAATTTCTGTTCAAGGAGTGTAAGAGTTCTCGAAGTGCAGAAGAAACTAAGAATTAAACAATTGTGACTTTTTTTGGACATGAAAAATATAAATATTGCACCTTGACACCAAGGAAGGGAATTCTACACAAAGATAAAACAGAGTTCTTGAATCAAGCCCTGCTCTCTGACCCCGAGACAAGCCATATATAGGCTGAGTTGGCAAATATGTTCAGATACTGTAGCAACCACAGTATACTACTACAACAATAATATAGAGAACACTTCTGGTATATATTCATGTCCTGTGAAGGAAGCATTACTGCCAAATTTCAACATCCAGCCTACTGCTCTGCTCTGTAGTTACCATTAGTGGATAAGAAAACTCCATTCTCCACAACCAAAACTTTACACATGTGACTGCTATTTCACAGAGACACAGAACAATCGTACAGTGTCCCAGTTTTGTGCTGGCATTAAATATCTGGATTCATTTGTTCATTCCATCATATCAAGACTTAGTGCCAAGGATATCTGTTGGGACTTCTGCAATGGAAGCTAACATAATGTGGCTCCCCTATCTCCTCCTGTCTGCAACTTTTCCCAACTGCTCGTAGGGATGGACCAGAAGGAGAGTTCTCATATCTTTCTTTTTTCACTTTTCTTGGCAGCTGGAAGGGACAAGAAGAAATATTAAGGACTTGCTATAATGGGAACTGTTGGTAATAGTTTTTAAATTCAATTTGACTAAACAGATGAAAAATAGACCCTATCGTAAGACACTTGAAGTGTACTGACCCTTTTTTAGCAACACATTTCAACTCCACATGAACATTGTTCAGTAATAATGGACCTGGCTCCTTATACCTTAAAAAAATTCATTCTGTACTATAGAGCTAACTGTTTCAAAAGTATATAAACTACTTATGAGTAATTCCTGTTTAATGTTCAGGGAAGATTAGGGGTGAGAATTCTATGATGGTGAAACTAGTAAAGTAAATATGAAATTTTACACCTCTCAACAGAAAGCTGAATGGTTTTTAGGGGTAGAGGGGGAAGTGGTATGAAGTTTTAGCAGGGTGGCTTGCTGATGTGGTGTGTGGTCCAACCTTGTGGACAATTTCAAACCAACTGTTTCCCAAGGACTAGATTTGATAGCCAGGAGGGAAGTCTCTTCCAGGTCTATGTCCCTATAATAAGACATAGACATGGATATTAAGGTAAGTAAATCCCAACATGACGGACCTTCCCTACTTCCACTAGCTATTGGCCCATCCTTCAGACTGACAACAGACAGGAGAGACAGATCATATATTGAAAAGGCCAAGGCTGGAAAGGAAATGACACACTTGTCAAACTAGTTTAACTTTAGACAGTAAAAGGGTAGGTGAATCAGCAACATAGTGTGGCAGGTTTGCTTGAAGGAAAATGTAATATCTTGATGAGGTTTGTGATGATGAAACAACTCTCTTTATTATATACAGGAACTTTATATAAATAACTATTTACAGTAAAGAGATAACAGTCTTGCTACTGCCCTTACAAGGGCCAGGGGCCTAATCTTGATGCTGTTTTGTCACACCAGTAAGTTCCTGTTGGCTCCACCAAAACTGTCTCTTGGGGTTCCACACTTCCTGGACCCTCTACATTCCAAGGAGGACTTACTTTGTCATATCTTCCCCTTTATTAAAATTCCTAATTAAATTAATAATGTTAAGATAAGTGTTGCAAATTCAAACTAACATTTTGATTAATCTGTGATTTTCTAGCTTTATTGTGTTGCAGACCATCTATCTACATCTTTGAGGCTAAGTGCAGACAATCAAAAAACCCAAGGATGAATTGATTCAATCTTTGCAGGTTAGTCTAAGCTGTGTAGACTGAACCAAAAAGCAAGTGAACAGACATTCACTTCTGGAAATGCCTGCAGTGGCCCAGGCCAGAATCAGAGGGGCACTAGAGCATTCCTCCCTGCTCAGCTGTAGCAGACAGTTTGGGCCAAGGCTAGTACTCCCACCCTGCAAGGGAAGGTGAGGAGGTTTGTGGGGGAGGTGCAAGGCACCTGAGTTGATTTGAATCTGGAGGGGATCTGGGACACAAGTTTAATAAACTGATTTAACCTAAATCAGTCTGAGACTACCACAATCCAGATTTGTCTTTAACTAGTTTAGGCCATTTTGAAAGTGGTTTATGTGCACTGAACTTCTGTTGCATTACAGATTTGAACCAGTTTATGTATAATTTCTGCCCCTAGCCTGAATGTTCAGGGTCCTGGTCAGGTTCTAGGTCAACTTGTAAATTATCTTTATCTGGTATTTCTGTTCCTGTTTCATTCATAATCGTTATTGGCAAGGTTTTGAATAGATATCTCAATTCCTGCTTAGGGTTTGTCCTTCATCTGTGACTACAAAGTAGTTACGGTGATTTCTGTTTGGTGACTGTAGCTCTTATTGTCCAGTGTCTGTTTAGCAAAATTTGCATTGAATCTTTGATTTTTAACTTTGGAAAGGGTCTGGCTCCTTTGTAGCAATTCTGCATCTGATTGTACTTTCTCAGTCTTTTCTATACCCTCACAGACTCTTTCATCATCCTTCATTTCTGACCAATATTAGGCAGTCATCTTTTTTTATATGCCTGTGGTAAAGAAGTTATGCAGGTGACTTCCCACATTGCAACAGTTTAGCTCTGTAGTTGAATAGTGCCAAGTCTCCTTTCATTGCTTTTTTTAAAGCAGTTCTTTGTAATGCTTACTCTGCATTCTGCTAGTCCATTACACTGAAGGTATTCGGGACTGAATGTCTCACAACAAAGATCATACATGTGAGAAATCTCAAAGTTCCCTATTCTTGAACTGTGGTCCATTTTCAGTAATTACAGATCTTAGGATTCTGTGAGGGGCAAATATAGATTTAATATGCTTGGTGTGTGTGTATTTATATAGAGAGGGCTATTTGGGTAAATGTGATTATCTTTTATTAGATTGAGTAGCTGGAAAAATTGTTCTTTGCAAGTTTTTGGGCACAAGCACCCTTCCTCAGGCATAGGGAGAATCTGCTGGTGTATGTCTTCTCTCTAGGGTCAAATAGAAGCTTACGCCACTATGCAAAATCTAGGTCTATGAAAACACAAGTGTGTGGCAGGGAAGTTCAGAGGGGACAGGAGTTAATGGGCATGAGATGGGTAGATGGGGCGGGGAACAAAAAAGGGGAATGTCAAAAAGTGATGAAATGTACCTGGTAACATGTAGAGAGGTCACCTGGGGTTACTGGATGGCAGACGGGTTGTAATGTGCCATAAATCCAATGTTTGTTTAGTCCATGATTTTTTGTATCCAGTAGATTTGTGTTTATTTATATAATATATGTACAACCCATCCATTCCAAAAGAGTCAAAGCACCTCACAATGAGCAAACAATCCAGAGATGAGGTTCCCTAAACAACACCCACAAACCTGAAAACTCCAACTCCCTCTGCCCCCCACCCATCATCTCCCTGCCCAAACTGCCACACAAGCAAACGCTCCTGCCAATCACAAACATGCCTCCCAGTTGCCATTCACATTCAGTTGCAAGAAACTAGTTCCAAACCCCTCCACTCCACAGCCACCCATTCACTTAACCTTGCCTCAAGCTCAGGGGTGATTCCTCACACCCTCATCCAATGTCTCCCCTAAGGCTGCACCCTGCTCCTACAGAGGGACTGTGGCTGTTACACCCATTCCTACTATCCCCCCAAAAGGCCACACCTAATTTCTCAGCCCCAGGAACAAATGCAATACAAATATCGAAAAAACCTAACAAAGTAAAAGAGGGAATGAAGATCCTACTTCCCTATGTCACTTCACTGCTGATGGGTAACACCAAAGGGTGCCCTTTAGAATTACATCATCCCATCTTCATCATGCCACTTCAGGAAAAAAAGAGTGTAGATAAACCTTCTGCAGCATAAAGTTGCTGGTAGGAAAGTAGTAGATGAGGCTTGTTGTGTGGTTTATTATGTACAGGAACTTACATAAAGAAGTAACAATACTGCCCTTACAAGAGTCTGGGGTGTAGCTTTGTTGCTGTTCTGCTACACTCGGAAGTTACTGCTCCTCCCAACTATCTCTTGGGATGCCTCAGTTCCTGGACTCTCTTCATTCCCAGAAGGACTTGCTCCGTGTCGCAGAAGTACATGTATGAGTACCACTTCTTGAATTCATAACAGGATGCCAGGAAAGAAGGGCGGGGAAAATCTCTAAGTAGAAGTGCCATAGTAAAACAAAAGAAAGGAAAAAGAGAGAGAGCACTAGCTGGGGTGCGTAGTTTTAGAAACCATGCTGTTTTCCTTAGTCTAATAAAGTGTTTTGTTAAGCATTAATAGAAAATTATCCTTTCAGGGGTTGTTTACCATTGCAGGAATCTATGACATAAGTATTAGAAGTCTGTGATTGTTTAGGGAGGAGGAAGAGTATCTTTTTCTTAGCAGAGACGGTCACTGTGCTCTGGTTAGAGAACTCAAAAGAAGCAACTCCATTTCTTTACCAAAGAAGCCCTAGGATAAGCATGCTTTTCCTGAGTGCATTATGGCAGTTCATTCAGACAGAGATGACTCTTCATAGAAAACTGAAACTCATTGAAAACAGACTTTTCGGAGTCAGACAACCTGTAAGCTGACTAAAAGCATTCTTTTAGTCAGTCTTTAATTATCATCCACAATCAAATAAATTATATTCTTTATTATGTGTACCTTGGCTCTCTTTCCTTACACAATCCAACCACAATATGCTAACATTCACTTTCTCCTTCCCTTTGAAGGAGAGTAGCATACACAGAATGCAACTTCAAGGAGTGCAAAGCATAGCTCATCAATACCTTTTGAATATACCAAACTAGCTCCACAACACAGATCCCTTACCATTTGATATGTAAAAGAAATTCCTTGGGCACGTTCCCACGAGCATACACATGCGGCTTGAGGCACCTCAAAGCAGTCTGAGACGCCACAGAGTGCACATGACACGTGCACCTATTCACTGCACTGCTAATTTGCAATGCTACATTTTTTTGACTTCGGGAGATTGAAACCTCCTCCCCCTCACGCTGAAAAAAAAGTGGCATGGTGCATGGAACAGCAGCATCTGCTGCCAGAAAGGGAGCCTGGCTGGCTAGAGGCACACTCTGGCTGCTGGCCAGGCTCTGAGCAGCTGGATTGCCAATGCTGCTGCCATGGGAGACCCCAGGACCCCAGGCAAGGCTGCTGGGGCCAATGCAAGTGCTGGCCCCAGCTTCCCGTATGCCACCCAGGACAATTTGTCCTGCATCAACCCCAATTGCTGGGGTACGCACAGCAGCAAAAAGCAGTAGCACTAACTTGTACCACTGCTACTTTCGCTGTGGCATCTGCATGCCTCTGCATGTGGGGACATACCCCTTCAGTCTATAGCTGTAAGTTGTGTGGACTATAGGCCATGAGGCATATTATGCTTCCTCTTTTCTGTATAAGGATGTGGCTTTACTGTCAGCAAAGGAAGAGAACATTAATTACAAAATCTGGATTAACTTTTGTAGTCCATCATTGCAGGACTCACAAGGGCTTTCCTCTTTCTCCCTAGCTGTATAGCTCTGGGCCATTACAGGACTACAGAGTGCAGTAGCACTTGGGTCATGCCCTTTATTCTAGGGGTTGTGAGGGGATGGCTTGGAAACAGCTGTGAGGATGGATTTTGCATATTTTATCATGTTGGGAGCATCCTCAGAAAAAGGTTTTTAAGCAGGTGTTTTACATTCTTGGAGCAGCACAGGATGGTTGTGGAGAGTTATGACCCTTTGACTCTAGTATTTGTTTATTCTAAACTGCTCAGTTCCTCTCTGGTTCACAAAGCCAAATGAGTCTTGGCTCAGCTTTGGCCATTACTTTTTCTATCACACTTATTTGGTTAGTCATATCTGGAAGTAATTTTTTTAGATAGATTTAAAAAGAAAGATAAGCCCTTTACTGTGTTAAATATTAGAATAATCTAATAACTTTTAAAACCGAGACTGGACACCTAAGTGCAAAATGACTTCCAGAACTACCATGCCAAATTTCTTTTTAAGTAAAAAGAAGTGAAGTGAGTACCTAATGTGTAGTCCCTACCAGCCTAAATATTTTTAACCTACTAATTGTCTTAGAACATACATCATGCTTTATTCCAGAAAGAAGGCACCTGTATAGCTCTTCAATGGTGGCATATTGCAACTGAGAGCAAATATTCTAAAATACTGGGAACTGGTTATAAAGGCAAGTTCTTGCAATAGCAGAGCGGTGACAAAGTCATATGGGAGAAACAGAGGGTCCATCTGTCTATCTCCTAAATTATTGCAATTTTTTTTTTTAATTGTTAAACTGCAAATGTTTCAGGGTCTAAAGATGGAGTGCAGGCAGAGAAAGGAGCTGGGATTTTAGATAGTCGGAGAAGCTAAAGAAAATGAGAGCCACAACAAAACACAAGGCATACACAAATGTTACTCCACTTAATATAACTAAGTCTTAACAATGCAAAGTTCAAGTTTTTTGCTAGTAGTGTGATGTTGGAAAGAGACAGAGGAAGCAGGATGTTCTTGGTGGCATCTTTCTTAGTGCCACTACTCCCTCAATATTGAGAATCCTGCTGTAGTCAGCCTGCCAGCTGCTGCTGCTCTACTGAGTGCCAAGTTAATTGGAACAGTGCTTAAGCAGGACTGGTAGTCAGTGGGCTCTATAGGACTCCCGCTATTGCTAGCATCAGTGAGGTTGAATCAGTATTCACAGAAGTGAAAAATATTTGAAAAGCATCTTTAGTGTTGGGTCCTAGTTGAAGCCACTATTTAAAAAAAAAAAAAAAAGAAAACTGAGGAAAACCCTGATTCGTATACTTGTGAGTACAAAGCTCCATCTGCCAAGTCAAGTTGTTTTTGACGCTGTCTCCAGCCAATAAACTTCCAGTTCCAAATTTAACATTGCTGATAAAAGGATTGAATTTGAATTACTACGGTTAGCATTGCCCACCTCAATTTTTTCAAGGCTAAGTATGGTTCATTGCCATAACTTATGATCTGAATACCCTCAGGCCTTGGGAACTCTTTGATTTTTAGATCAGGATTCTACAGCTCAGCCTTGTTCTTCTCCCACCTGACCCCGACCCTCCAATTCCAAAAAAAAAACACAGTAGATTTTTATGCTCTAGTGTGATTATGTGTAGGGGTCCTTATCTGATTGCAAATGGAAAGCTAGTGAGAGATCCAAATATAGAGATGTCTGAAGTTTATAAAAATTGAGCTGGAAATGGTATCAGATTTGGCTACTTCTATTTTCTGGTTGTTCTGGGAACCCTGGAAGAATAATCCCATGGCTTTTCTGCATGTCAGCTTCTAATGTCAGAAAGCCCCACTGATGTGGAAGAAAGCAGAACAAATCCAAGTTGTCTTGAACCATCCATGCCTAGATGAAGGAAAAAAAAAACTTTTGTGGGAAAGCAAATATGCACATGCATGTATGCATGCATGCATATATCTCTAGTGGGAATACGTGGAAGGCATTAAATGTACAGATGCTGTGAGACAAAACTCATACAGTGAGTTCCAAAGTCTGTAGTTTGTTAATGGGATTGTTGCTGTAATAAGGACTGGAGAATATAGGCATATAGCTGAAATAAATGTAACAATAGGGATTTGGACTATTACTCTAAAATATTATTGGTATTTTGCAGACAATAGATCATTAAAAACTAAACAAAAGCCTAATCAATTAACTCCAATATTTGTGGCCAGTACCTCTTCCTCTTATTATCTCCACACCCCCGGCTAACACAAACATGTTGTTTTGACTGGCTGATATTGTAATGTGCAATCAACAGCTCCCAACAGTTATGGTATGTCTGCTGAGTCATCTGTTCTGTAAATTACTAGTCACCTGATAAAAGGAGTTGGAAGGAATCCAAGAGTCTCAAGAAAATAAAGTTTGTAACATGAAGAGACTATTATTTTCTCCCATTTTTTGCCTTCTCCTTTTCCTTGTTGGTTCGTTCATCCTGATGTTACTGAGAATGAGGAGGTCAAAAGTATTTCATAATCTCTGTTGTCAGTTTTTTTCCCAGTTTTTTTTTTTTTTTTAATCTCTTGAAACAGCTAGATTAGGGGCAGGACCTTATTTATAAAACCAGGTAGGCAGAATAGTGCCAGGGTCTAACTGTTAGAGGAAAGAAAAAGAAGGTAAGACAAGAAGTTAACTACAGAGCTCCAATACATCCCATGACCTTTTTCATACTGGAGCCTGATCCAAAGTTCATTTAAGTTATAGGGTGCATAGGTGACTGGTAGGAGGGGCACTGGGGTGGGAAGGGGCACATGTCCCCTCTCAGAGTGGCCACCACTGGCTTCTGCGGGTCGCCGCCACTCACCACCACCCCACTGCTGATGCTGCCACACACAAACTGTGCCCCACCAGTCTCAGGAGGCACCAGTGAGTGACCCATGGTGCATAGTCATTTGCATACCTGGTCTACATTCACATGCTTTAAAATGCATTAATGTAGACTAGGAGCAGTGCATACAGTCAGGATTGGTGGGGGGGGGGAGGGGGACAGGGGAACAACACAGCCAGCCCTGGAACTGGGGTGAGCGAGTGGGCTTTCTCAGCCTCAGAGCTGCTCTGCAAATATACAGGTATTCACAAGACCAGGTTAACCTAATCTTGATCTAAGTACGCCTACTTGGGTGAACTAACTTAGTCACACCAGTTTTAGGTAACCTAACCCTGGTTTGGTTGTTCTGAATGTAATACCTGCACTTGCCCATAATCAACTTTGAAGCAGGTCCTTAGCTTATTGGCTAATATACCTTTTCCTGGCTTTTTGTTGAAAAAGATAAAACAGAAGGTCACTGCAGAATTCAACAAAGTATGTCTATCTAGCAAGGACAAAGCAATTGAAGAATGGATGGTTTAGAATCTGGTCTAGAGACAAATGCATTTAATATCTGCCTGGTCTTGATTTTCAGTCTAGAAAGTCGCTCTTTCATTCCAGGAAAAGGAATAGATTCAAATGGCCTTACCTACCTACAGTGAAAAAGATGAGGAAAGATATTTTCCAACTGCCTTAAAAAGTAAGAAGGAAAGACATGAAGAAAAGACCTTTTCAAGACCTTTTCATGACTTACCAATATTTCTCCTAGTCTGAAAATATTTTTCCAAAGAGCCTTTCCACATCCTCTAACTCCTGTCCCAAAGAACAGAAACATTTAAAAAATTCTAATAATGCCATTATTATTATTATTTTAAAAGAAAAAAAATCTTTTCTCATTTCCAGATGAACATTCAGCCAAAACTAACTATTGCATGAGGCTTGAAAAGATTCATTTAGCATGTTTCTTCGTTTTTCATTTCGGTCTGTTTTTGTGCTTCTAACCATAAGCAGAAAAGGGAACAGCAAATGTGTTTGTAACATAATTGTAGAATCAGTAATTGCCCAAACTCTTTTCCAGGTTAATTTTCAGGATCTAAACAGTCAGATTATTTAGCTAAGCATCTGAAAATGTAGGGTTCTGATCTGAACTGAACCTCTGGCCCTTTTTGATATTCACTGCTTGCCTTTTTGAAAGTAAAAGATCATATCTATCTGATGTAGTAAGGAAACAGAGGTGTGTTTGTTTTCAAGATATTACTTCATTCCTTTCCCCAACCAAAGACAGCCACAGCATATTTTTCAATTAAAAGGGTGGAATAAAATTGTACGGTTTTTTTAGACAAAAAACCTAACAAGTTTTCTAATAGTTCAGGTCCTGGCATTCAGCATGCATTCCTGGAGGCACACGTGCACACACACAAAGCTTAAGAAAGGGGGGGGGGGGAATCCCCTGATCTTTTTTTCTGCTGCTGCTGTGTGGTCTACAGGATACTTATCAGGAGAAATGTGTATTGCAATTTACAACACAGAAACAATATGGACATACCACACCCCTTGGGACAGATTATATATATTCAAGCCAGAGAGAAGTTCCTGTGGTTTTTTTTCTCTCCCCTCCCATGTGACAACTCTACTTTCTAAATACAAGAAACAGTTTGAAGCAGGCTAGCTGTGGAGCCGGCTTTGATGTCGTGCCATCACACTGAGCTGTGAAAAGCCTTCTTGTTGTCTTATGTA
Source organism: Alligator mississippiensis (assembly GCF_030867095.1). NCBI lineage: Eukaryota > Metazoa > Chordata > Crocodylia > Alligatoridae > Alligator > Alligator mississippiensis. The sequence goes on from NC_081829.1 coordinate 32,498,475, forward strand.
GGGAGCAGTTGAAAATATCAAAGGGAAGATGGGATGTTAAATTTTTATTGATGAATGTTTAATAGTCTGGGTTGTAAGCTGTCATGAGTAATGCTGTAAAAGGATTCACTCTGAATCTCTCTGTTTGCCATACAGTGCCTGAAAGTGATTCGTCTTTTTAAAGAGCACAAATCTTTTTTTTTTTCCTCCAGCAGTTTATTTTCTACAGTAGATTAAAAGGAGTTTATCATGATAATTAGGAAAGAGTCAAGTGGGCACAGCAGGTTAATGCCCTAGCCTCTCAGCTGGAGACTGGGGGAATCTCCTTTGCAACAGAAATAAAATGAATGTGGCACTCGGATAATAAGCCTACCAATGTGGTATGTTTGGCCATATCGTCTTCTAACTGTATTATAGTGGTATCACTGTGATTGAGATGTGTTACTTAAATAATGTGGAGTATTAAAACAGTCTGGTTACTATAGTCCCAGAAGTATTGCAAGTTGATAAATGGGGGAAGAATATACAGCCATTCCCTCTGCTCTCACAAATCATGACTAATAAGCTTGCCCCCACCGCCAAAAAAAGCCTTAGGATTTTAAAAGCAGGATAATTAGGAGAGCTCATTCTCCCTGATACCTTGGTCTTTGTCAGTTAGTACTAGTACTAAAATGAAGCTTGGAAGACAAGGATCCTTGAAATTCTGAGGGTCCTATTTTTGCTACAAGGTTATCAACTGGTGTAATTCAGGTGCAAATAATGCTGGCCTACAGCATGAAACCTGGTGCTCTATAATAAAGTACACTTGTGCTTTACTGATTATCAAGGAGCTGTTTGGATAGGGTGCTATAGATTTTTCAAGTCTCTGATCACATGCTTGTCCTGTAATAAAGTGCTTGTAAAAAGACAGAGAAAGGTGAATGAAGATAGAATGGGAGTATATGTGCAGACAATGGGTAGCTGTTATAGGACAGCAGTTCTTGTCCTATTGTTATGCGATCTGCAGCAATCCATGCGTCAAGTTTGCAGAAGCATTGTGAAAACTGACAAGTCTGAATGATGTTTGACAAGGCTTCAGGAAACAAAAGCTTTATTTTCTTGTCAGAGAAACACAAACATATTTAGTTATACATGGGCTTCAAATCTTTCAGTGTTCCAGATGATTTGTGACACTTCAGGATTTTAAAAATATGTATTCTTTAACTAAGTAAATATAACTTTGGAAAAGATTGTTGTTAACGGCCTGGCTTATTCCATCTGCTAGCAATAGGATTTTTGATGACAGTGTTTTCTCTTGTTGTTCCCAAAAAGAAAATTTGACCCAGAATGTTTCAAAGATACCTTATCAAGAATGATTTTATGTTCTAATAGCCAAACAAAACTATGCACATCCATCCAGACTTGCGTATAGACGGGTCTTCATGTGTCATATACAATTTCTACATGAATATCTGCACATATACGTGCAAAGCAGAGGTGGTGTGCCCACTGGAGTTTTGCACATGGGCAAAAGCACATGACTAAAAATGTGTAGCAATATCTGTGCCTTACATATGGTGAAGAAGGCTAACTGCAAATATTCCTAACTCCAAATAAGTAGTTCTGGTTTTTGTCATATTTACATTTTTTATATGATACTATTTGCACGGAGAAGCCTTTAATAAAACGTGGCTTAGTACTGTCATCTCTAAAAACCACCATGCCTCAGCTGGCACTCAGTGCAGTGAAAAAGACTTGAATGGGTCATAAGGCTGACTGAGGTCATAGAGAACATGCAGGTAGGAATAGACCTGTTGTTTTGTTTTGTGCTCCTTGCAAGTAAGTAGTATTCTGGACTTACTCCCTCTGACAGCAGTATTCTCTCAGGCCAGAGTCTCATAGTCTTATCCTTAGAAAACACAAGGTTCTAGTTATACCACTGTATATATGTTTCAGTATGTGCACCTTCCTTTTTTCCATTCTCTGCAGATTTGTGACAGCAAAAATATCTCACAGTTCAGTGGTGAACCAAGTAAGAAACAAAGAACTAATTATATTAGCATAAATGGTTTTATGTAAATTAAGTATACATGTTAGAACAGTTCCTTAGTGCAAGCACCAAATCTTATAGTTACATATGCTCATTTAAAAGTAATCTGCATAAACAGTGGGAATATTATTACTACTACTAATAAAAACTTATTTTCAATACAATGCTTTCCATCCCCCCCCTCTCACCAACAAGGACAACTGCTGCCAAGTCTCTCTCTAATCTTTGAGAATACAGCTAGGAATTAGAATGCAAGCTTAAAAGAACCTCTTTGCCTAACACTATCTCCTTGGGATCTTACTCTTCTCTTCCTTTGGCAACTATCTGGAGCAAGTAAACAGAACACTCCGCCACTGCAGAACCCTTTCCTATATAGGAGTTAGACTAAGCCAGTACTCATCAGGTGAGGTTGGTTGAATATTTTCTATAAAAATCAATTTTGGTTTGGAAGATGATGTTGTTCTCACAAAATGGGTCTTCTTTGTATAGTAATTTTGACTCTCTGTCAGAAAGCCAAACAAACAAAACACAGAATAATTACCTAATAGGAAATGCAGTGCCACCTGGGTTTTATAATTTAATTGCCTAAGCTCTTATCCTTTATGTCAGGGGTGGGTAAAATATGTCCCACAGGCTGCATCTGGCCCCCCAGGCAATTTCCCACCCCACCCCAATCCAGCCTGCAGGCAGGTGCTTGCCTACCAATTCACTGTATCCACCCCCGGCCCTGGGCTGCCCCTGCTGTCTTCACATGGGGCCGAGCCCAGCTCACTCCCACAGAGGCAATGCATGCTGCACTCCCACCCTCGCCTGCAGGATGGCCCTGACCCCAGCACTGCAGATAGGGAAGCGATGGCAACAGAGGTGGGGTGGGTTCAGGGGAAGAGTGGCAGTGGTGGGTAGGGCAGAAGAAAAGCAGCAATGATGGTGGGTGGAGGGGGAGTCAACAGAGGGGAGGGAAACAGGCAGGAGCATAGCAGCAGCTGGGTAGGAACTCAGGGGCCTGCACCTGTGCCCTGGGGCTGAGGGCTGGCGGGAGCTCAGGTCCCACACCAGTGCCCTGGGGTCAGGGCCAGCAGGGGCGCAGGGCAGAGTGGCAGGAGTGCAGAGCCCAGGCCAGTGGGGGCACAGGTTCCACCTGGCTCCATCACACAGGGCTCCCTGGGTTTGCATGCAGTTCCTGGGTTCTCTGTCTGAGCCATGCACCTCTGCAGGGAGTCCCATGTGATGGAGCTGGCAGCCCAGCCCTGTTCACTGCTACATGGAAAACAGCAGGGAACTTCATGCTATGAAGCTGGGCCAGCTCTGCCCCTCTCCCTGCTGTCCCACCTGACCCCTATAACCTGCACCGCCAGCTCCATTGCATGGCACTCCCCCCAGTGTCACAGGGCTTGGGTATATGAGCCCTTCACAATGGAGCCAGTGGCCCAGACACATACAGTCCTGGGGCTTGCTGGGACTCATCATTGGCAAGCAAGGGCTGTGCACAATGGGGGGGGAAGGGGTCATGTTTGTATGCACACCCCACCATACACCTGCACCATGATACACATGTACCCACACCCCTCCCCACACCCCTAGCCATCTTCCCCCTCCACATACCTTGCAACAAGAAGAAGAACACCCTACCCCCAGAACAAGAACAAAGGCAACATTTGGACCCCTGCTAAATCAAATGGGGAAGCTGATGTCTGACACACAGTAAAGGGCCAATCTCCTAAAAGATTACTTTGCGTTGGTCTTCCACCTGCCAAAGGGGGTCACCCTGTCGGACAGGATACAAAGCAGCCAGGGTGAGGGAGATGGGCCTACAACTGATGTAGATCAAGTGAGGGAACACACTGAGAGGCTCGACATCCATAAATCCCCGGGCCCAGACAGAATGCACCCGAGACTCCTGAAGGAGCTGGAGGACATCATAGCATGCCCTATGGCTCAGAAAACTTCAATACATATTACAGAGATACAGGTCAGTGAGGAAAGCTAGCTGTGGTGCTTGGGAGAGGTACTGGAAGACTGGAAAAGAGCCAACGTGGCCCCAATTTTCAAGGAAGGAAGGAAGTTGAGGGAATCACAGGCCAATCTACTTTTACCTACTACATCCCCCTTCCCCCTACCCCAGCCTGTCTCTCTCACCCCCTGATGCCTCCAGTTCTATTTTCACTGACTGGCTTTCTTGCCTGCATTGCATGCCAGCCTCTGGCTTATTTACTATTCCTCCCATCCAGGAACACCACACACACACCAACTGCAGGTGCTTCCTCAGCTTGACAAAGGATTTTTCAATCCAAAAGCTGACATCCCAGGCAACTAAGCTTAATTTGCCTGGAGTCTCAACTTCACTGCAACCAGCAAGCCTCAGGCCCATCAAAGACATTACAAGTCTGGGCTTTCCCCAGCCAGGACTGTGTGTGTGGTAGCTGGAGGTTATGTCACTTCCTACCCACCTTTCACCAAGGGGATCCTCACGGTTGGCATTTCCTGGGGCTGCTGCATCGCCAGCACTCCCACCATGCCTCCCAACCCTGGCAGAGTGCAGTTTTAGTGGTCATGCCCAGGACATGGGGCCTCCTCCTTCCCTATAGCCTCAGGCTATACCTCCAATTTTGTCTTGGCACAGAAGCTCAGCAAGGACATGTTCTTCCCCTGCTGGCTGGTGATGAAGTAAATGCTGCCTCAAGCTCAGAGAGCGGGGCATTAACTGGTTTAACAGAATAAAACAGAAATAGATATGGACAGAGTGAGGAGGGTGGCACTCACTCCATCTGCAAGTGGAGCTTGGGGAACCCCAGCAGCAGGAAGTTCACCTTGAGGAATGCAAGCTGTTCCACCAAACCAGGATGCAAGGGGGTGCATTGGGGTGTCACAACAGCCCCAGCAATGCTGAACAGCCTCTCACTCAGAACACTGGGCAACCATGGCCAGATCCTGCCACATCTGGCTGCAGGTTGCCCAATAGGCCAAGGGGTCACAGTCCAGCGGCTTCACATCCTTGATGAGATAGTGCAGAGGCTTCAGTGGCTACCTACCTGCCTGAGGCTGGGGTCTGCTGCATCTGGACCCCAACATTGGAGCCATGCCCTTGGCCCACATTGGCAGTGGCTGGTATAGAGGAGACTGGCTGGTGCTGGGAGTGCTGGTACACAAAAATGGATCCCCCTCTTCCACACCCCCTTACCTCTGCTCTTCTGCCTCCCTGACTCTGTTGACCAGCACCTCCATTCAGTGATTGAGGGTTTTGGTGCTGCCAGTGCACATGCTCCACTTCACCCTCAGGTTGCACATGCCTGCCAGCACATGGACCATACTGGACTACAACAGATCCAGCCATTTCCTGATGCCCTCCTTCAGCCACCTGACCAGTGCCTGCAAGCCTGGTGACAGTGGCTTATCCCAGCCAGCAACATTGATCCCCTGGAAGTTCTCCATTTGGCTCTGAAGTTCCTTCACTATAGGGATCCCCTGGCTAAGGAGGGCATCACCAGTGCTGAGGGTCTCAGTGGCCTGAAGGAAGGGCTTGAGGACCACCAAGATCTGGGAGATGGTATCCTGCTCAGCTCTGTTAAGGGGGCTGCTGATCCCAGTCTCCCCAAGCAAGGCCATGTCATGGATGGCCTTCTGTTGCTCCATCAGCCTCTTGAGCATCAGGTATGTGGAGTCTCCACATCCTGAATGATTTTGTGCTGCAAGCTGCTCAGCTCTGCCAGTTACTCCTAAAGAATCTTGCCCCCGCCCCACCCCCACTTGATGCTTCAGTAGAAGTAGCCCACCACCTTCCTGCATTTTGAAATCAGCTGAGTGGAAATCACCAGAAGCTCTGTCCCCCTCCAAGGCATTCCTGACTATGAGGTGCAGCTTGTGTACTACACAGCAGATGCCAACAAAGTTGGCATCACGGGTGACCTTGACCATATTGGCCCCACTGTCGGTGATCATGAACCCGTGAGTGAGCTCGCCCTGCCCAGTGAGTCACCTGTGCACCATGCGGTTCATGGCCCCCGTGATCTCCCTTGTCTTGTAGGACTCATCCATCACCTCAGCTTGAAGGAGAGCCCACCGACAGCCTGACTGATCACACCAGTGCCTGTGAGGCAGAGGTAGGCATGATTTCCACCCCAGCTGCTCCTGATGTTGGACATGAAGTGCAAGGCTACCTGCAGCCCTGCCTTGCACAGCTCCTCCCTCCAGTACTCCCTGCATGCCTCATACAGGGAGGGCACCGCTGTCCTGCTAAAGGTAGTGTGTGCGTGCACTTGGTAGGATGAGGCGATGAGAGCCATGAGCTAACTGAACCCTGGCTGCTCAATTAAGGAGAAGGGTTGGCCATCCAGAGTAAGCATCTTCCCAGTGCTCTGGGTGACCTCACTCACTCTTGCAATGCACCCCCTTTGTCTGCAGCTTTCCCCTACTGTTCCACAGTGGCCTGCCTCTGCTTTGGGGGGATGGGGGCTTTGGAGTGGGGGACTTCTCTTTGGGCACACTCCACCAGTGCCAGGCTGAGGAGGAAGAAGGGCAAGGGTGTGCTGCCTCCTGAGATGGAGCAGCATTGCTGTGGTGGTGAAGTGTTTCACCTCATTGCCCTGGTTGATCTTCCTTTGGCAGTGCTGGCAGATAGCATACTTGGGATCATCTGCCACTTAAAAATGATCCCACACTGCAAGACTGCCCCCCTTCTGGATTGAGAGTGGAGATCCTGCCTTATCCCTCTCCTCAGCAGGTAGAGGCATAGCAATAGGAGGAGCTGACTCAGCTGAACCACTTGCCTCCACAACCTCCTCTGAGATGCCTTCCTGAGAAGGAGACCTGGGTTTAGGGGAACTTTGAGGGGTGTGGAGCACAAACTCAGTTTCCCCCTGGGTCCCCAGAATTTCTTTAGCTAGGGCACTCAGGTCCCCTGGTTCCAGATCCAGCTGCTCCTCTGGTAGTGGGAGGCTCATGCTGGGAGATGAACTTGGGGTGTAGGAGACTGTCCTTCTGCTGCTGGTGCCTATTTCTGGTGTTAGGGGAGGTGCTGCAGGTGCAGGGACAAGTACTGATCCCACCTCCTTGCTTCCACTGACAGCAGAAGACAGGAAAGAGGATGCATCTATATTTAGGGGCAGGAGGAATACGCAGCTTTAGCTCTCCCCCTATCCCCTCTAGCCCCTCTCCCTCCCCTGACAGAAGACCTGGCATGTTTCTTTCCAGCATGCTTCATATTAATCTTTCCTGTGCTGGAAAATGTGTGTGTAACTAACTAGTAATATATCCCTTCTTCTTCTCTGATGAATGACTGTGTCTGACTTTTTCTTCTGTGTTGTGCTTACTGTTGCTCATGTAACTAAAAACATATCTCCTCCTCTTCTTCTCTGATGTATGACTGTCTGACGTCTGTCTTGTGTTTAATAATATGAATCTCTATTTGACTACTTCTGTGTTGTGTTTCATCTGTATATAACTATAACTAAAAATAACTATATATACTCTCTTCTTCTTCTATGACTGTCTGACATGTTCTGTGTTGTATTTAATAAAATCTGACTTCTTCTTCTATGATGTATATGTGTGTGAGTGTGTGTAACGTGTGTGCTTTCCTACACAGTGATGGATCACACTGCCAGGGAAAACACAGCTCTCTTTTTAAAAAGTGTGGGGAAAAAAACAAAACAAGAACAAATATAAATTGAAAGCAATAGATGTGATAGGGATAAGTAGAGGGATTCTAGTTAGTAAGCTATATCCAATCTTTTCCAAGAACAGGAACTAGAAGGAGACTGTCTAGGTAGGAAGCCAAGCCAGTCCAGTACCTTTCAGATGCTGTTGCTCAGGCAGAAACAGCTCACAAAAGGCACAGAAAGCCTGAAGCCAGAGTCCTATATGCTGTTTCTATTTCCCTTCCCCAGACCACTGTGATTGGAAGGGGACTCAGGGAAAGATCACAGTCACTTGTCAGCTAGAGATGTCAGTCTTTCCCACCATGCTTCCCCCCCCCCCTTCTCAGTTTCTGTTCCCCTGAAAGACTGCCTTCTGAATCTACAAATGTTTTCTGAATTGATTCAGAGGCTCGTAATAAATTTGGAGGTTTTTTCTTTTCCCAATTCAGTTCAGATTTAGTGATTCAGCCTCCAAATTGGGCCTAATCTTCTCCGAATCAAATTGCAGACCAAAGCTTTGCACACCCCTAGTGCTTACCCCCTTGCATAAGGGCTGGGAAGTTAGGGTAGTGCAATGGCCAGGCAGGGAGGAGCCTGAGCCAGCACTTATCTCGTCACACTTTGTAGAACCTTTCAAAAGATCTGGTGGATTCTCTGGTTGAGAATCACTATCTGAGGCCTCATCCGGACCAGCACTTACAAGTATGAAGTTAGCAAGCATTAGCTGACATGTTCTAACTAATGTATTTGTCAAGTTTAATGTAACTAAGTCATTGTGTATTCTCATAGACTTTTGAAACAGGCTACAACATGTTAGCTAATTCATACCCACATCTTATCATTTTCTTCATATAATATATAAATACACTTTATAAGTTATAATCTGCAAAAAAATTAAAACTATATAAATATCATGGCAAAAAACAATAATGTATATTTCTGAGTCCAAAAGATATAGTAACCAGAAAGTGCTTAGGTATACCAGTGTAATTTGATGTATGCTATTTGACCTTTGCTAGGCATTGCATGTAAATTAAACCTGTGATTAAGCTATAAAGCCAAAGGCCATATTCCTTGGGGAATACAGCTCAGAAAGATCAATGTTTCAGCTGACTGTTTCCTTTTTTTTAATTGTAGCATTTCTACCACTTCTAGAGATCCAGTATCTCAATACTGTCAACATCAACCACTGAGAGCTAGTATAAGAACTTCTGGAACTTTAAAGTAGGACCTTGTGTTTAGTGTTTAGTTTAAATGGCAAACATACTACCAAAAGGGTTAAAAATTAGTTCAGTTTCTGCTTTACTGGTTAATTTCCTTTTTTCATTTTTGTCCTAAACTTAAGCTTGCTTACTTGAGAGCTACTAGGGTTCAAAAATAAAGCTGGACCAAGTTGTCACTGAGTCCTGATGCTGGCGATACTGAATGCCTTCAATCAGCAGTTCAATAGCCTCTCCTCCCTCAGGCCTCAATAGGTACAGTTGAAAGTGCTGTTATTCATAAAATACCCTACAATCTTGATCTTTTTCTGTCTTGTCTTTTCTCATAAAATTCTGGTTGATTGGTTTGAAGAAATAATTTCTTTTTTCACTGGTTCTAGAAGAGACCTGTCTTTCAACACAGTTCTTTTTTTAAGTCAAGCCTATGTTTTGCAAAGCACACAAGATATGCATGTGGTTTTATAGCTGTGTAGTCATGGCATCAGTGTAGATGTCCTGCTATTTGTTGCATTTTACACTTTCCTAGGCAGAATGTAACTTATTCACCATTTTCCCCAATAAGTATTGTACATATGATGTGCTGATTGTGCCCTCCAAGGCTAAGTACAGAAAACCAAAAAGCCCAAGGCTGAATTGATTCAATCTTTGCAAGTTAGTCTAAACTGTATAGATTGAACTAAGCAAGTGAACAGACATTCAATTCTCATTCCAAAAATGCAGCCACATACCTTTAGTGGCCCAGGCCAGAAGGCCAGGGTGCTAGAACATGCCTCCCTGCTCAGCCAGAGCAGAAAGCTTGGGCCAAGGCTAGTCCACCCCCACTGTGAGAGAGGGTTTGTTGGGTACGTGCAAAGCATCCTGGGATGCTGAGGGGCTGAGTTAACTTGAATTTGGACAGGATCTAGGACATAAGTTCAATAAACTAATTTAACCTAAATCAGTTAAGTCTGATATTATATCCATCCAGGTTTTATCTTAAACTGGTTTTGGCCATTTTGAAAATGGTTTATGTGCACTGAAATTCTGTTGTTACAGATTTAAACTGGTGTCCTGTCACTTATACCAGCTTATGTGTAATTTCTGTCCCTAGTCCAAAGGAGGGAAATGTTTAGCAAATGCAGGACTGAAGAAATGAAGGGCACTTTTACACATGTTCTGATGGGTTCTGATTGCAACACGTTGGAACAGACTTGATTAATTGAGTCTGTTGGAGTGCCTAATCAGAATGCTCCAGTTGTGCTGTAGCATCTCATGTATTCAGCATCCCCACATTTCAAAATGGGTCCTTGAACAAGCTTAAGTTAAAGCACCCCCTTCACCATTTTGAAATATGGGATGCTGAATACATGAGACACTGTAGGCGTTTTAATTAGAATGGCTCCTGAGAGCTACTCTAATTAAAACCTCCCCCAACCCCCTGCCCACCCCAGAGCACATATGTAGGTGCCTGAAGTGACTAAGGTTTTTCTCTAGAGTGGTCTCCAGGTCAGGATTCTAGGCTTTGTAAACTGGCAAAATTTCTTCAACTTGAATGAAGCTATAACTAATCTGATAATGTGGCCTAGCCACTAACATTTCTTTAGTAATTGCTTATAAAGAAAGAAGGATTAAGGAAGAGAAATGTCTCTGTTTTGAAGGAAGGAATTCTGCTGACACACAGATTCTGAGAGCACATCTTGCTTAGTAGAAGCATTTGAACCTTGAAATAGAAATATAGACCTCTTAATTAATCTCGCTGTTATTTTATAAAGTGTAAAGAAAACTAACACAGAGAATTTTACCATTTAATTATAAAAGGAAAAATGTGTCCATGAGTGTGTGCTGGGGAGGAGGGTGTGGATCAGGGCAGAACAACATAATACTTTAAAATTATAATTACAGAGGAGGGGAAGGTTTATTAGACAGCAATAAGCTATCCTTTATGCAGTGGAATTCTATTAGAAAGCTGCCTTTCAGCCTTTCTCTGCTTAAAGTTATGTCAGAATATCTCATCTAAACTCAATTTTTCATGAATTTATGCGTAGACATAATTTTATTAGGTAGAGACTGACCACAGCAGAAATGTGACTTACAGTTAAAAAAAAGGGGTGGGGGGCTCTTTTAAGGGAATGTGGTAAAAGCCAGGAAAGCAGCAATTAAAGGCACCAGGTTTGTTTTGCTGATCTGTACCTATAACTGTGCTACAGTGTCTTTCCTTTCTAGTTGCATATGCCATTCTTTTGAATAACCATGGTATTTCCTACGTATTCTTCTCTTCCTTTATTTTTTCAGTAGCTCATTTTGTGCATGACAGCAGCACAGAGTTAATGTACATACCATGCTCAAAATGCTCATACAAAACCAAAAAAAAAACTTGAAATGACCCAAATCATATATCATAGCCTCTATTTTCATATATAGACAGGATTTTAATGGCAGTGTGTAAAAACACTTGCTCACCTATTCATAGGCCATTTGTAGCATCTGACAAAGTAGGTTATAGCCTTCAGGTTATAGCCTGCCACACACTGCACATGCAGGCATTCCCTGTGCTACTAATTTGTAGTGCAGAGGCAGAGATCCTGGGGTCAAAAAACAGATGCTGAACACAAGTGGGGCCATGCCACCCAAAGCTGGTACCTTGACAGCTGGAGCCATGCTCCAGCTGCCCGCCAGGCTTCCAGTGTGGTTTCAATCCTGGGAGGCTCCCCAAACCCCAGGTAAGGCTGCTGGGGCCAGCACAGTTGCTGGCCCCAGCCTACCCTGCCCAACCCGGGATAACCTGCTATGCACCAGAGTGCGCATGACACAGGTACTCCACAGGTACAATTAGCAGTGGCATCAGGTGTGCCATTGCTATTTGTCCCCAGGGAAATAAATGTCTGTGCTTGTCTGGATACAGCTATGGCAGGTATTTCATTTTAACTATATGTCTGGCTTTATTCTATTAATATACTATATGGATTTTATTATACTTCTAGAAACCTATTGATAGATACACTCATAAAATCAAATAATGTGTGAATAATAACTAGGAGTTATTAGGAGATGCTCTCTAAAGCACCATGGCAGTAAAAGTGATCTTGCTTTTTGATAAGCTTAGTACAAGCTTTCAAAATTTAGAGCCATTAACCAAACCAAACTTGACATTCTTTAAGAGGTTACCACCCCTAATGGATTCCTGAGTAATCAGCACTCAACTTCCCCCACATATAATAATATAGTATTATTGTTGTTTTTATTTTTTGTTTAGAGGCTCCAACTAAGATTGGATTCCAAGATGCTGCATATAAGTGTAGGAGAAGACGATCTCTTCAACCAAAAATCTTAGAATCAAAACAATCAAGAGGAACAAATGATAAGAGAAAGGAATTATTTTTATCACCATTTTTATACGCCGAGAACCTTAGACTCAGGCCCCTGGCAGATATCTGTTAAAGGTGCAATGGGATCTATGTGCAATCCCCACAATTGTTTTTCCTGCCATGCCACACGTGTATGGCAGCAAGCATGATTGTGAGATCAAGCATCAGGTTCCATCACAATATTGCTGATACAGGAGGAGCCTGGAATCCAGGTGCCCTCTGTACTGGCAAGGAGCAGGCTCCCATGACTCAGAGGCCCAGTCAGCTAATGGGGCACTGCATGCATTCTTGCTGCTGGGAGCCCTGTCAGTTGATTTGGGCTAATGGCTGATGGCTCCTAGTGCATGGTGCACCCCCATGCCTGAAAGCCAAATCAGTTGATTGGAGCTCCCAGGAAACACAGTGGAGCCCTTGACTCCAGCTGTGCATGGAGCTGGGAGCCCCAATCTGTTGTGTATGGGAGTCAAGGGCTCTTATGCACTCCAGAAGGTTAAAGCAGTAGCTAACTGAACCTCTCGGCCTCAGTAGGCCCTCTAGCCTGGGAGTGGCAATCAGCTAATCAACTCGCTCAGCTTCAGGAGTGCATGGGAATCAAGGGCTGCAACTGGAGGCTGGGAGCCCCACTCAGCCTGTCCACACATTCAGTTAATGGTGTGATAGGAACCAACCACAAAGTTATTGCACATATTTTGTGTAATAACCTTGTGGCTTATTTCTTATTTAATCATCCGTTAATTGCATTTATGTATACTGGGTAACTACTTAAGACATGATTAACTGGTTAATCGTAACTGAAATCTAATATCTGTCAGGAACCTCAGAGAGACAAAGGGAACAAATTGTAAAAGGTGTTTAGGGCCATTCTTCCTGTTGAAATCAATGAGAGACTATACAATGTATCCAGATCAGGAGTGGGCAAATTTATGCCATACTGGGTGGGCAAATTTGGGTCAAATTTGGACCACAGTGGACTCCATTTCCCAGCAGTCCCTGCCCACATTGCTGCAGTCCGTTTCCATGGAGACCCCAGGAGCAGTGGTTCTGTAGAGACCAGCTCCAGCACCACAGGCAGGGTGCACAGCTGGGTGGGGAGCTGCTCCAGTGCTGGGATCTGGTGGCAGTGACAGTGTCGTCCAGTTCTGCGGCTCTGCAGCTCAGATCTGTGGCTCTGCCCCAGCTCCAGACCATGCTGTCACCACTGCAAGATCCCAACCCTGGCTGTGGAGCAGCTCCCTACCCAGCCAGACACTTCTCCATGGCAACCATGGTCCTGTGCTGTCATGGCACCATCACTGCTAGGATCTCCATAGAAATCAGCTGCAGCAACATGGGCAGGGGCTGCTGGGAAATGAAATCTGGCCACTGTCTGGATCTGCCATTTTGCCCACCCTGATCTAGATAATAAGAACATCCTTAGTGTCAATACCCTCAAGGACAATAGGCTACATAGTAAACCAGAAGCAGTTTAGCTGTTGGCAGGCAGAGTGGGTGAGCTTATTAGCTGGCAGGGCAGGCTAACTGGCAGTCTCATTCAGCATTGCTAATTAGTTCATCCCAAACATCATGTAGAGGCAACTACCCTGCTTCCAGTTTAGCAGACATCCCAACAAAAGCAGCACAGCATGCTTGAAGGTACTGCTACCAAGAATAGAATGTTTACTGTGAAGATGTGACCTATATGTCTATAAAAATGTTTAAAAATAACTTGCCCTAAGGTTGTTCAGGACATCTGTGGCTGGGCAAAGTATAGAATCTAGAATTTCCTAATCCTAGTGCTGCGCTGTAATCACAAGACCAACCTCCCTCTCAAATAAATTCCTGCTTTCAATTCACTGGTTCCCATAGTAACCCTCTGCCCTCCCTTCCTCTCCATAGTGTTTCATTCCAAATTAAATCACACATTTTGCAATGTGTCTGTCTTTCTAATGGGCTTTTAATATGCTGACTTTCTTCTGTAGCCTCACAGTCTAATCAGAATGTCCCCCAAAACCACGTAGCACAATGATGGAGAAAATTGGGTAAATATAACATGCCTTGTCAATGAAATACTGGCAGAATTGGGACATCTTGAGCCTTGCTTTCTTTTTGCTTCAGAAAGAGAAGAATGAATTAATTCATCATTTTGTTTAAGTATGGAAGAGGACACCATTACAGAAAACACACTAGAAAGAGAATTAAATTGATAGACCATCATTTTAGTCATGCGGATGTTGCTTCATAGAGGTGAAATTTCTTTTTCACTGGCTTTTAGTGTGCCAGGATTTCCCACTGAATTGTCTGCTATATGTAGTTAAAAACTTTTTTTTTTAAGTATGCCCTATGGATCTCAATCAGCAGCTGGTTGAGACAGATTTGCCCCCTCCCACCACCTCCACCCTGGTTATGCGTTTCCTTCCCTTCTCCAGTAAATAAATAAAACAATACCACAGCCTGATAGGCAACAGTACTAACACTTCCTGGCACTGGGAAAACAGATTCTCCAAAATCAAGAAATACAATTCTAAGCAATAGGGGAGATGGAAAAGGAAAAGGCTAAATCCAGTGATCCTAGGGGGCAGGGCGAAAAGGAATGATTAGTAAACCCTGAATAGCAGGGCAGCTAGCTTTTTCCTTAAGCAGGTGATCTCTGAGTCCATAGTAATGAGGTGGTACACACAACTGCAGTGCCCTAGGAGAGTGAATTGACACATTCACAGTCATTATATTCAGTTCCTTGTCTCTCATCTTCCTCCAAAGATAAACTGATGTTCTGTACCAGTAGCAGATTGTTTTTCTCCACACTGGCTCAGCAATGTTGGCTGACGCCTTGGGGCTGAAGCCAGGGGTTCACCTATTCCCTATCTTGGCTCTGTACTTGCTGCCTAGCTACGTAAGGTAGGGAGTAGTGGCTCTGAAAATACTATTCTTCCCTCAGCTACTTGTAAGTAGCCTCTGCAAGGGCGGTTAGGGGAGTGTGTTCTTACCCCTTTACATGAATATTTGGATCAAGATAAAAATCTTACGTTGAGGCAGCTGCTAATAAGCAATAGCATTTTACATTTATTACATTACATTTTACAAGTCCCATCATAGAAATGCATTAAATCCTGAGTGCTTTCTGATTGTGTACAGCAATCTTATGCTATTTATTAAAGGACAGGTAACAAAGAATAACTTATCAGAGTGAAACGGTGTAAGGAATTAAAGTCAGGCAGACTGTGATCATCAGGACTGTGTGAACACTTTATACAGAAGAACTTTCCCTAATCAGGGTGTGAACATCAACACACACGTAGTAATCACTATTAAAAACAGTTAAATTATTAAGGGCCTGATCCAAAATCCAGTGAAGCCAATGGGAGTCTTTCCATTGACTTCAGTTATCAGGTTGTAAGTAAAAGTGCTTGTGTGGGAAAAGTACATATGTCTATATTTGAGTGAATATGCGTATATCTATATCTATATATATCTTTGTGTGTATGTGCATATATGCATGTGTATTTACATACACATTCTCACAAACACAAATATATATTTAAGATTTACTGTTCTGGAAAACCTAGTGAATAATGTAAATGATTAAAGCAGATGCCTCGCAGAAAATATTGTTCAGACCTCCTCATTTAAATTCAGCCTCTTATTCACACTTGGTAATACACTCTGCAGTATGAATTATGGATTCCTGTTTGTATCTCTCTCACTACACATGAATGTTTGATAAAGATTGTTTCCAATATTATATTTTGTCAAAATGCTCATCTAAAATTCAGTCAGAAATACTTTCCAGTAATTATGCATTGACTTAGCACTAAAAAAAGTCAAATGGTATTATCATTGTTTTTCCTGAGTATTTATGCTGAATAAGTGTAGGAGACTGACAACATTTGCAGCCAAAATTCCTTATTTATTTCAGCTCAAATGGAGTCCAGGTAGCTATACTATGTATTTCACACTCTACAAATGCCTTGACCTCACCTCCTTGTCTTCTGTGAAAAAGGCAGCCTCTGTACTAAATTATTTGGATTAATATCCCAAAGCAGTCTGGATCCACATTGGAAAAATATAAAATTCCTCTCTTCAGGGCATTGGGATACCTCTTTATGAGGTCTCTACAGGAAGAATGCCTAGAAGGAACAAAAGTTTGGTCCCAAAGTAATTTTTAATAATTTTATTTATTTCCCAGTCCTCTGGGGGAATTTAGTGCTCTTGAGCATGAAGTATTAACTAAAACAACACAGTGTGGGCAAGTAATTGGCAAACTGTCCCACCCTACTCTGCCATGACCTACAATGCTGGTACTTAAACTGTACCAGACTGTGGGACTACAGTCAAATGCCCATAAGTGACTAAAGAAAAACTCTAATTGAATTGAGCAGACTTAGGATCAGGTGACACTATAAACCTCATTTTCCCTTTGGAAAATTGATTCTGCTAAGGTTGAAACTGCCACTATTTATGGATGTATGTTACTGTACATTGCATATGTGCGTTATGGATTTGCTACTTAAGTTTGAAGTCCTGAATCACAGTTGATTTGTGGGAAGCTTCTGTAGAGCTATCTGTGCTTCCACAATCTCTTTCTCAAATGCAGCAAAATGTAGGTGCGGTTGTAGCTCATGCTACCATGCAGTTGCTAGAAATGGTAATAATAGCAAGAAAGGCAAAGCAGCCCAGGCGCTAACAACCAGATTTTACTATGAGTCCTTGGAAATTTTAGACTCTGGTTGTTAACATGTAATGTTGTAACTTGTGCCACCATGTCTGCACTTCTTTCATTGTCCCTACTAACTAGATTAAACTAGCACGGGTTTACCAGTACATGTTTGGTTCATACCTGGGATAGACAGAATATGGCATAATTTTGTATCTCTTCCTGCATAAGCAGTTAATAGATGATGGTTCTGATTTTACTCCTACTCTCATAATTTGTATTGATTCTCTTTCTTTTGAGGTCCTTAATGCTTCTAGCTGAGTCTAGGAATATTTCTGAGTCCTGGTGTAAAGAACAAATTACAAATCTTAATGACTGTACATGGAACGTTGTGTTTAACACAATGTTAAAGGAATTATTGCCTTTTTATTGTTGCCTCATTGTTGAGTCATGGCATGGCCATCTAGATCAGTTTCCTATTTGGAGAGGAAATTGGTAAGTCGAGTCAGGTATTCCCATAATCTATATATGTTTTGTAAATACATTTTTTAAAATCCTTTGTTCTTTGAGAAAAAAGTGGTGCAAAATATACACCGCCCCATACAGAAACCTTAGGCCTAAGCATTTCTTTTTTATCCACAGAAGCAGCTATCTTAGCTTCTGTCTCTCCGTGGGCTTCTTACAAATCTCAAACAAACTGAACTGCTTACACATATTTGTGCCCCTTTTCTTTCCTCCCTCAAATATACATGTGGGATCCTGCAGTCTAGGTGGTCTAGAAAAGTGGTCCAACAATTAACTCTTCCACTGCTGCTCTCTAATACAAAAAAGTTCACAAAAGTCTATGACAAAAGACAGTACCTTAACCTGAAAAATACCCTTAATGGTTTTCTGGGTGCAGTAACTGCACAGAATCTCTATCTCTTTCTCAACAGATTTTTATTCTGGGATCTATTATGGAAGCTATTAGCACCTTTGCCCATAATGATCTGATGACAG
Source organism: Alligator mississippiensis (assembly GCF_030867095.1). Lineage (NCBI taxonomy): Eukaryota > Metazoa > Chordata > Crocodylia > Alligatoridae > Alligator > Alligator mississippiensis. The sequence continues at coordinate 32,516,309 of NC_081829.1, forward strand.
TGTAGCTGCATGCGGTTTCCAACACTTATTCTCCAGGGAATGTCCACAATTAACATAATGTTAGGAATCTGTGTGTGGGTGTACATGTGTCTACCCATCTGTTTAATGACTGTTATGCATCAGCTACTCCAAGTAAGGGAACTGTTTTGCCAGACATGGCCATAATTTCAACATGTTTCAAGGCAGGGGGAAATCTACATATTTGTGCTGTCATGTACCTAAAAAAGATATCTTCTATGCTAGTTTTGAGATCTGTTGAGGCCAATAGAGATGCGGTCAGCAGTTCTGAGGAACTGCTTACGTAAAGCAAGTAAACACTTGCTAATGTCAATATTTCCACCTTGCAACCAAGAGAAATCATTTCTGCTTCTTATCCTGATCTGCCCCAGTGATCTTATGGGAGAACTTCACATTAAATGGTCGTTTTGTGTGCTGCAGGCAATATTGGCATTGTTCAGGTGTATGTCATTGGTAAGGCATTGTATGGCATGACATGTAACTGCCTAGAATGACAACATTTAGAGGTCAATAAACATTTCAGCAACAATGTAGTTCTTGTAGGTAGCTCTGATGCATCAGAATCATGAGCTGAAAAGAATGGCTACAGGAAAGCCCACTGGAAAAATAGAAGGTCTGTGTTGCTATCTTCTTTTAATAGTGTTCATAGGGTTTTCCTTTCCTTTTGTCTACAAACAAGGACAGCATTCCATATATCAGAGATCTATACCCCCAGTTGGCGTAAATCATCATATTTCCTGTGGCTTAAATGGAACTATGCCAATTTACATCAGCTGAAGATCTGGCCCCCAGACTCCAAGTTTATCCTTTGTATTCTTGGATCACTAACCAGGGAAAATCATTATCATTTGCTTTTCCACTGCATACCCATACTGTGGTTAAAGATGAGTTACTGCATAGTTTGGGTTAATGGAGGTATATTCCCCTGAGACATAAGTACACACTAGCTTTAAGATGGGGATGGGTACTTTATTACAGTGTATAACTGATTTCAATGCTGCTTTATCATCTGCCAACATGCACACACAAACTAATAAGCTATTCACTGCCTTTTGCCCCTGAGGGTGCCTTTCAATGAGGAAAACCATTGATTTTTACCATCAGACACACAAACTATAAGCTATTCCCTGTATCATTCTATCCCCAGTGGTACATTCTGTAGGGAAAACCAACCATTTTAGTCTCATACACATACATAGACACAGGCACACACAAAGCAAACTAGTCTGTAAGAAACTACAGTGCCAAGATGTTTGATTTTTCTTTCTCCTTTCAGGAGAACAATTGATATTAACTTCAGCAATCTTGCTAAAATAATCTTCTCTAAAAATTATTTGATATGCTACAACCTTATACACAGGATAAATTATCTATGATTTCCCTGACAGCATCAAGAAAGTCACTATCACTATACTTTTATTGACAGCCTTGCAAGTAAGGTCAAAGACTGAATGGCAATAAAGTGTGTACCTGTACCTTTTTGGTGGTTTCTCTGTCTGCATTGATGTCTGTTCTGCTTCTTCTTTGCTGCAGTATGGAATAGCAACTCTCTCTATGCCCTAGATCAGCAGTTCCGTTTGCCTTTAAGACATAGCTCACCACTTCTAAAACGCAGTAAATGGAGCTATATTTTATGTTTATTTTGTTACTACATTTACATCCACTAATTTAGCTTCCCAAAGGTTACCCAAATAAAAAGGACCCAGATACTCAACTGGTGCAGTTCAGTTTAACTCGGCTTCAGTGGAAGTATACCAGTGGGCCCCTGCTAAGCACCTGTCCTATATTGTGCCTCCTCCTCTCCCTTTCAGTTTTCTTTTTAACAAACTGGCCTTGGGGAAATTAGCAGACATATAATCTCTTTTCTCCTCTCCAATCACAAAGAGGTAAGCAAGTAAACCACTGCTGCAGCTTCTCTTTCCTCTTCTAACTCCTCCTCAGCCATCTGGCAAAAGTAGCAAATGGAGGGGTTAAGGGAATACTGTTCACAGAGGTTCATGAGGCTTGGGAGACAGAAAGCATCCTGACCTGTCTGGGAAAAATAGTATGTGATGACCTGAAGCTTTGTTTAGCCTTTTCTGAAATACCAGTGACAATTTCAAGGCATGATGTTTTCTGGGCCTTTGGGGCTGGGAACACATGCTACCCCAGCAGTGATGTACAAGCATGAAGAGCATTTTTTTCTAGCTTTGGTGGTCATGATAAAAAGGATCTTAAACTTACATTATTAAAATTATGTTCTTTCTTATCTGCTACACATTGTCTGTCTAAATACTATTAGCAATCTCCTTCTACAAGACAAGCAACATCCCTCCCATGTTAGTAATTGTTTTTACAGTGATGTTGTTTTAGACAAATGTTGATAGTGTTACACTGGAGCAGTGCAGTGCAAAATGCAGTGCTTTGTAGGCAAATGCTTGCAGGTTCATATTCTATCCGATCTGTTGCAGAGGTGATTAACCATACAAACAATTTAGCAAGGGACGTGGTGAGTGTTCCATCTAGGACCAGATGCTTTAATTCAACACGTTGGGCTCAGCATAGTATATAGTATTATTTTAGTAGGTGAAATTATGATATTTGCTATATAGGATGTCGGCATAGGCAATATAGTGGTCTCTACTAGCCTTAAAAATACATGAATGAATGAATTTTAAAAACTAACTCAGGAATATTTTGAGTTGTATTTATTCAAAGTTGAAAGAGGTAAAATATATGCTTACAGAAAGATGATGTAATAGGAAAATTGCCATAATAGGTTTGTTCGGGGGAAGGGTTGAGGGGGAGATAAAAATAAATCAAGAACAGCTCAGTTCATGTAATATAAATAAAAGGATGCTTCTCCAATGTTAATATCAAAAGATCACTATTTCTTATGACAGTATCTCTGAGCAGAGCAGCTAAGTCTCTGATTGCTAATTAAACCATAGCAAAAAGCCCTTAAACAAAGCACCCCCACGCCTGACTAACAACTCAAGTCTCAGAGGCTTTCATAATTGAAAGTGGAAGAGATTAAATTAAGGAAATATTAGGGAGCTAATGAATGACAAAAAATAGTATTTGGTCTGTTTAGAATGGAGCAAAACGAAGAAAGAGCTTGCCTACTGTTAGCTGTGGACCAGTGTCAATTTAAATATCTATCAGGGTATCTGGATTAGAGCTATTAGCCATCTATTCCAGTGTCCCATCTCCAGCAGAGACCAACACAGTTAAGTTTTCTTGGTATTTTTAAAAACATCACTTGATACTGTTTTGCAGAATAAAACTGATGCTTAAGTTAATAATAACCTTTGCTACACTGCATTTCTGGGGAAAGGGCCTTTGAAATTAATTTTAAAAGTTGTAGAGTGAAATATAATTCAATTGCAGTCAATGGGAATTTTGTAATTGACTCTCATGGGGCTAGGATTTACCCATAAATGTAAGGAACATAATGAATGCCATTTACTAGAACAGGTCAAGGGCTTTTATCTGGTATCCTCACTTCAGTAGGGAAAGATATTCTGGTTTCTTTGACTGAAGCTAACTATGCAATACAGTGTAAGACTTTTTTCCTGTAGTTATATCTAGAGTCTACCCGCTTCACTTTACTATGGTTGTGTACCACTGCTGCTGCACAATAGCTACCACACCACAGAAGTTTTTCCAGGGTAAAATATTAATTTGGCATTGTCCAAAGTTCATACACATCTTGTAAGAATATTCTTTAAAGGGTTTCATGCAACATGTTTGCTTTTCTTTGGGAGAGACAAGGATTGTTAGCAAGTAAGGGCCTTGTTGCGCAGTATTTTTGGGTCGTTCCTGGAGCTCTTAACACCAGGATTGTTCACACATTAACACTCTAGGCTACAGCTTAATATAAGCACCCTAGGTGCCCCCTCTCTGGCCTGGAGGAGGCCCAATGCCTGCCCTCCTCAGCATCTCAGATTCCCACTCCTGCCCCTGCCACTTACTTGTGGTTGCCAGTGCTGTCTGTCCCAAGGGAGCAGGTGGAGAAAGGTTAACCTGCCTTTCCAGCTGCCGCCACTACTGCTCCCTGGGCTGGGCTCAGCATGGAGAAGAGCAGCAGCCTGGCAGCAGAGCTGGGCGGACAGGTTAACCCTTCCCTGCCTGCTCCCCTGGGGCAGACAGTGCAGGAAGCTACAAGTAAGTGTGTGTCAGAGAGGATGGGATGGGAAAGCAGGGGAAACAGGAGAGGCCTGGGGATAGGGGGTAGAAGCGAAGTCCAGAATAGGATGGGGAGGATTCTTAACTTTCAGTCCTCCAGGCCACTGCTGGCCTAAATGCATGCCTGCAGAAGATTTTCTGGCGCTTTGTCCCAAACTCAAGCTAGCACTAACACCAATCAATATTTGTGCAGTTCACAGCGCAATGCAGGGGTGGGGATTTATTTTGGGTGGACAAGTGCCCCGCCCCTTGGTTGCCATCTTGGTAGTGGAAGTCCTACCCCCTAACTCCTGACCTTTATCACTGGAAGTCCCTGCCCTTTAAACCTTTTGGGAAGGGGATTTGTTATCTTGGAAACAGAAAAAAACACCAAATTGTATACCAAAAATCTAACATCCACAATAACATATTTTCATTTAATTTTTCATAGATTTCATAGACATTAGGGCTGGAAGGGACCTTGGAAGATCATCGAGTCCAGCCCCCTGCCCAAAGGGCAGGAAGTCAGCTGGGGTCATAGGATCCCAGCAAGATAAGCATCCAGTTTGCTCTTGAAGGTGTTCAATGTAGGTGCTTGAACCACCTCCGGTGGCAGGCTGTTCCAGACCTTCGGTGCTCGGTCAGTAAAGAAATTCTTCCTTATGTCCAGCCTGAAACGGTCTAGCAGTAGTTTATGACCATTTGACCTAGTCGTCATCCCTTGGGGCGCTCTGGTGAACAAACGTTCCCCCAGATACTGGTGGTCACCCCTGATAAACTTATAGGTGGCCATCAGATCACCCCTGATCCTGCGCTTTTCCAGGCTAAAGAGCCCCAGGGCTCTCAGCCTGTCATCGTAGGGTCTGCTTCCCTGACCTCTGATCATGCGCGTGGCTCTTCTATGGACTCTCTCCAGCTTCTCCACGTCCTTTTTGAATTGTGGAGCCCAAAACTGGACGCAGTACTCCAGCTGCGGTATCACTAAGGCCGAGTACAAGGGGAGAATGACGTCCTGGGATTTGCTTGAGAAGCATGTATGGATGCAAGCCAGCGTTTTGGTCACTACTAGCCGCAGCATCGCATTGCAGGCTTATGTTCATCTTGTGGTCAATGATGACCCCCAAGTCTCTTTCTTCCATAGTGCTAGCCAACATAGCACTGCCAAGCCTATAAGGATGCTGCGTGCTTTCTTCCCAAGGTGGAGAACCTTGCATTTATCAGCGTTGAACACCATCAGATTCTCGTCTGCCCACTTGCTGAGCCTGTCCAGGTCAGCCTCGATCACCCGCCTGTCTTCTGGTGTGGATGCTTTGCCCCAAAGTTTGGTGTCATCGGCGAACTTGGCCAGTCCTCTTCTGACTCCAGTGTCCACATCATTAATTAAGATGTTGAACAGTATGGGTCCAAGGACAGAGCCCTGGGGGACCCCACTGGTCACAGGACACCATGATGAGTGACTTCCATCAATTACTACCCTCTGGGTCCGACCACAGAGCCAATTTTCCAGCCAGTGGATCGTGGAGGACCCAAGGCGACAATTGGCCAGTTTCTCCAAGAGGTGATCATGGGAAACCAGATCACTGGTTAAAAGATTTTTTTGTCCTGATTTGTGTGTATTTGTGTCATGTATATGAAGATAATTGCATAGTAGCTCAAAATGCAGTTTTACTTTTGTATATTGCAGGGGATGTGGGGGAGTATGGCTGGGTGTGTGTAGGTGGGTATGTGGTTTGTGGGGTGTGTGGAGGGGAGGGTGTCTGGGGGGGCATGGGGGGTGCATGCATGTGGTGGGGTGTGTGAGGATAGTAGTGAGTGGGACCCCTTCCAGAGACCCATGGATGTGTGTGCAGGGGGTGCATGTGGGAAAGGGTGTGGGAGTGTGGTGTTTGTGGGGGTGTGATTATGTGTGGGTGAGAGTGTGGTTCTGGGGTTTACAGGGGAGGGTTTGGGGGTAACTTTTCCCCTGCACCGAGCACACTCTGCCCTGCCAGCACTGCTGTTGCTGCAACTGTTTAGCATGAGTAGCCAAGTCTACAGCAGGTGCAGCATGAGTCAAGGCTGCATGCAGATCCCCGCCACTACTGTGGGGCTGGGGTCAGCAGCTGCCACTGCCTGGGCTGCCTAGAGAAGCAATCCAGTGCAGAACTGCCACAGCCCTGCTGTGTGCCCAGACAGCGTCAGGACGCACCACCATGGGATGATGCCTGGGCCAGATGGGACCAAGAGACCCGCTGTGGACTGGACAAAGCCCCTCTGTGGGCCGTATGTTGTCCACCCCAGTGTAACGTGTAGCAAGGCCCTAATATAAATGTCTTGTTAAACATATCCTGTTTTGAGAACACTACAGATCTCTTAGTCTGTCTTGACCCATAATTGCTTGGATGTTTTGCGGGATGAAAAAAAATGACTATGTAAAGGAATATACCAAGTGGTGTTTGGTGTGTTACAGGAAAATGTGAGCATGATTTTCTTTGGAGTACAGGAAACAAGTAGTCCTTAAGGCAATATAGGAAAATCTAAGGGAATAGCTTGTAGCTAACCTTTTTCCCATATCTTATTGATTTGTTATTCCCCTGAAGTATCTTATCATATAGTTTGTCAATTCATATTGGAAACCATCTAGACAAACAGGCCATACTGTCTCATGGTAAAAGGGATGTCAGAGTTGATAGTGGTAGGAGCCATATAAGAACTGTAGATTTTTAACTTCCTGTACCATGGACTGGTCTTTCCTATATATTAGTTCTATGCTTAGCACCGTGCGCCTGTAGTTTGTGGACATTGTCTCAAAACAAATAATAAAATATATAGATTGACTGAATTCTGTCTCACAGAAGTAAGATATGGTATAGTTGCTCTGGTAGTGATTACCAGGGGTCCAGATTTTCTGTTTCCCACGGAAAAACAGAAACCTCCCCACGGATTTTCCCTTTTAACCAAGCAAAATGCAAATTTTTCATTTTAACAGAGAAACATGGATTTTCCACTTTTACAAAGAGCTCTCTGTAGGCTGGCAGAGTTTGCAACCTGCTGAGCTCCATGCTCTGCTCCACCACCTCCCACAAGTGGCAGCTGGGGTTTGGGTGCTGCTGCAGGGGCAGGAGGCTGCAGACTAGAGCTGTGGGAAGCTTCAGGTGCTGATTTGATTCAGAGGAGATTTGGCCCAATTTGATGGCCGAATCTCCAAATCCGAATTGAATCAGGGGACTAACAAAAATCAATTCAAAACTCTCTGAATCTTTGGAAAACATTTGGAGAGCTTCAATGATTTGGGCAGTCCCCACCCACTGCAGCAGGGAGATGGAGCTGGACTCTGAGCTGGTAAGTAGGGGTAAGTAGGGGCTGGGGGAGGAGAGAAGGGACCATGAGGGGACCCCTGCCAGGCCCTCTCCCTTGCCTGCACCCCTAGCCACCCCCCGCATTGCTGTCCTGCCCACCCCAGCTCCTGGTTCTTTATAAAAAAGCCCCCACTCACCAGGTGCTGCTAGGCAGGGGGCTGATCCCCACTGCCCCCAACTGCCCCACACTGCATGGGAGCTCTGTGTGAATCCCCCACGCTGTCCCTGCCCACCCCCAGCTGCCCCCCCCACCCCAGCTCTGGCCTTTTAAGAAATAAACGCCCCCCAAAAAACCCAGGACTCACCAGCTCCTGCAGCGGCCTCAGGGCTTCAGGGGGCTTGTGCAGAGCCCCCCATGTGGCATGAGGCAGTGAGGGCCAGCAGGGATCATCATCCTGCTGTGCAGGAACTAGTGAGTGAGAGGTTTTTTTGTGGGGGGGGTTCTTAAAGGGCCAGAACTGGGGTAGCCAGAGCAGCTATGGGATAGCAGAGGGGGTCAGGGGCCATTCAATGTGGGACAGTGGGGGACAGCAGGGATTGCCCCCCCCCCAACCCGGCAGCACCCAGTGAGTTGGGGGGGGGGGTTCAAAATGCTGGGAGCTGAAGCAGGCAGGGCAGCCATTGCCAGGCTGGGAGAGTGGGTGGTGGATGTGGATGGGCCTGTGTGATTCGGAGATTCGGTTGAATCGATTTGGGACAATGATTTGAATCACAAAATTGAATCACTGTCCCCCAAATCAGCTGAATCCAAAGCGAATACTGCCACTTTGCACAGACCTACTGCAGACCTGGGTCCCTAGTGCCATACCCCTGGCAGCTGGGGCCCCCCTCTGGCAGGGCTGGTGTGGGCAGGAGACTGTGAGTGGGGAATAAGGGGCACCATCAGGGCTGAAGGGGGCTGTGGTGGGGGTGAGGGACACCAGAGGGCAGGGCTGAGGGGCTGTGTGCGCGGAGTGAGAGGCATCAGCAATGTCCAGAGGGCTGTGGGTGTGGAGAGGCACTAGCAGGGCTAGGGAGCTGTGGGTGGGGAGCAAGGGGCACCAGCAAGGCCCAGAGGGCTGTGGGAGGGGAGTGAGGGGCACCAGCAGGGCTGGGGGGCTGCTGTTTGGGAGTGAAGGGCCTCAACCTGCATCCTTGTGAACAAAGGAGGAAGGTTGAGCTTTGATTTTCTATGATAAAAACCCCCAAATCAAACACCAAAGTGTATAGGTACTTAGAATTTATTTTATTATAATGGTTAAGGCACTGGTAGGCTTCCAAATTGCTTAAAAATTGTAAAACTATCAATAAAACGGTGTTGAATTGATACATACATACATACAGATGTATCTGTATATATTGGGCCTGTGCAAAGCAACTAGTATTGGCTTCGGATTTGGATTCAGCTGTTTCGGGGGACAGTGATTCGATTCAGTGATTCAAATCACTGTCCCAATTGAATTGCGTTGAATCTGATTTGGAGATTCAGCTGCTGCTGAATCTCTGAATCAGCCAAGCCAGGCCCATCACCTCCTCCCCGCTCTCCCCGCCCCCGCCCCTGCTCTCCCAGCCTGGCAATGGCTGCCCCGCCCACCCCAGCTCCTAGCTCTTTGAGAAAAAAAAGCCCTGACTTAGCGGGTGCTGCCAGGTGGGTGGGGTGATCCCCACTGCCCCACACTGCATGGGGGGTTCTGCATGAGCCCCCCACCCTGCCCTGTTGCTGTTCCAGTCCTCCCCACGGGTGTCTCACCCGGGCCAGCTCCAGTCCTTTAAGGAAAAAAAAAGATAAAACCCCCAGACTCACCACTCCTGATGGTGGAGGGGTGATCCCCACTGCTCCACACTGGCCTGCAACATGTGGGGGTGTTCTGCACAAGCCCCCGAAGCCCCAGGCTGCTACAGGAGCGGTGAGTCCCAGGGCTTTTCTCGGGGTTTTTTTTTCTTAAAGGGCTAGAGCCAGCCCAAGGGGACCACCCATGGGGGGGGCCCAAGGAGCAGGAGGGGAGTCGGGGGGCTCGTGGTAGAGCCCTCCATGCAGCATGGGGCAGTGGGGGGCAGCAGGGATCACCACCTTGCCTGGCAGCACCCGGTGAGCATGAGGGCTTTTCTTTAAAACTCTGGGAGCTGGGGCAGGCGGGGCATCCATGGAGGGGGCTGGGGAGTGGGGGGGCTGGGAGACTGCCAGGGCATGGTTCCCTCCCCCAGCCTCGGCTCCTAGTACTTACCAGCTCAGAGTCAGCTGCAGCTCCCTGCTGCAGGGGGCAGGGCCTGCCTGAATCATCAAAGCTCTCTGAATGTTTTCCAGAGATTCGGAGAGCTTTGAATCTATTCTGACCTTTACATTGGTCTCCTGATTTGATTCAGATTTGGAGATTCAGCCTCAGAATCAGGCCAAATCTCCTCTGAATCAAATCACTACCCAAAGCTTTGCACAGCCCTAGTATATGTGTAGGTATGTATCAATTCAACACAATGTTTTATATATAAAAATATTAGTGGCATTTCATTTTGATCAGGGATTTGGGGGGTTTTAATCAGAAAATTGGCAATTTTTGAAATCAGAGAATTTGTGATTTTTAAGCAGAGAAAACCAGGTTCCCTGGACCAATGCGTTACAGACAATTCAACCCAACATGTGACTTGTCAGGTGCTGAATTGGGTGGGTTATTAAAAGACAGAAATTATAGGTGTCCCAAGATCGCAGAAAACTCTCTTTTTAGTAGAAGAGAGGTTGAAGTAGTTCAAGAGAAATAAGCCTGAACCTTGATCTCTTTTATTTGGTCTATGAATACCATGATAAAACAGGTAGGTAGTTTCAGGTGTTACCCCTTAAATATTTCCACCATCACTTGGGAAGAATAATTAGGAACATATTCAATCAGTCAAAAAAAGAAATCTTACTAATTCATCTAAATTTATACAGACACTATGTATCTGAGTTCAGTTTTATGTAATGAGTCACAATTCTGTGTCTCCTCTCCATAAAAAGATCTAGTCACAAACCCAGTTTTAAAGTAGCAGAACAGAGAAAATGAAAGTGGGTAATATAGCCTATTTTGTCTCCCTTCTGCAGAAGCTGGGTAGTAATGGATCCAAGTACAGTATAAGGACATGTGGGTTCTGCCTTCTAAAGGTTGATTGTATCTTTGCTGTTAGGAGAGATCAGTGGCAAATTACTCTGTTTTTGGATCAAAATGGAAGTTGAGGAGGAATCGGACAACCTGGCTACATCCACATGAATATGGATGTTTGGTTTCCTGGGATCAACTAGCAGCAGGACACCTTATGCCGCCACTAGTTATCCCTGGGGAACGCTTGTGCCATGCGAGCTCTGGTGCGTGTCAGGTTACCCTGGGTGGGGTAGGGGAGGCTGAGGCCAGCACTGGGCTGGCCCCTGCAGCTTTACCTTGAGTCCTGGAGGCCTCCTGGGGCTGAAGTCAGGGTGATCCTGTTGCTCTGAGCTTGGCCAGCAGCTGGAGTGTGGCTCTGGGTGGCCAGACTCTGGTTTTGAGTGAAGTGTGCTGCCACCACGGGCGCTACTCAACTTTTTTTTTTTTTTTTTTTGCACAGGTTTTTTTACCTCTGAATATCCTGAGGTAAAAAAAAAAAACAACCCACCACTCCCTTTGCAGTACAGAGAGCACCTGAATGTGAGATACGTGGCGCTGCAGGTGTGTCTGCAGTACCGCTTACCGCACAGCCGCGCTTGTCTGGATGCAGCCTTTGGAATCCTGGGTGCAGCCTCTGCAATCCTACAGAGATTCAGTTTACACATTGTCCTTTGCTCATAATATGCCCACAAGCACAACCTTACCCTTAAGAAATAGGCTTTTTCAGGTGAAATTGCAACTAGTTTCAACTGTTTTTTAAATACAGAAACATTTGCATTTAACAGGAGAATGGTTGAGATTTTTTTTTCTTTTTTCTTTTTCTATTCAGACAGCAATATAGTATTTGGAGCTGTGGGTTTTACTTCAGTGAGGATAAAACTGCCTGAGAAAATGGTCTCTCCTGAACCATTTGCCATCAGTGAGCTTTTGGATCTCAGTGAAGCCCTTTCCCTGCAGGTTGCAAAGGATGAAGGCGAGCTCTTTATGGATTACTCACTTATCAGACCTCTGATGTCTGAGCCTGTAAAATATGATCTATGACCAGTGGAAAAGTAGCAGAAGATTTTCATGGAAGTTCCAGAACTGCCTTCACTGTAGACTATAATTGTCCAATAATAAGAACCCTACTCTCAACTGCTTTTGCACAGGGTACTTTTTTCTTCTTTTTTTTCCACAATGTGAACAAAAACAACTTTCTTGGTAATTCGTTCAAAATGCTTTGAAACAGGAGAAAATGCTATCTTAAATCTATTTTCCCATTCTCATAGACCTGAATGTCTCCATATAGTTTTAAGAATTCTCTCTCCTTTTGACCCTGCTGGAGATGATGGACTTCATTTTGCTGTTGAGTACTAAAATGCAGTCCCCACTGGCATCAGATGCCTTACGTAATGCAGATTTTTTTGAAGGAAATAACCACACCGTCTTAAGGTTAGTGTGTTTTTTTGTTTTATTTTGTTTGAATTATTTTTTGAATATTCATATAATTGTAGAACCATATCATTACACAGGAATTGGTAGACAAATTCCTTACAATTAAAAGAAGCATCTTCAGCTAAATTGGCTTAGTACTCTTGACAGCAGAATGGCTCTACTTGATTTACCTCAGTTGAAGACCTGGCAGCAGATATGGAAAAGAACTGTTTGTCTCTCTCTCTGCCAGTGCAGCTCCTTAGCACATATTCTAGTGATGTATCAGGATGTCTTCCATCTCCCACATGACAAGACTCTCTTTGTTTCCCTTGGATGATGATTGCCCAGTCATAAATCTCACTAGTAGGGAGACTCTCCTAATTTTCAACCTAAATTTTCCCCTTCTCAACTGTATCATAAAATTCCTAGTGATTCTCTTGTAGGCAATTCTTCTCTCCTATTGGTGTATTACACCTTTCAGATACACATTATCATTTGTTGCTGGTTGTTGAAGAAGATTTTCATGGGAGTTCCAGAACTGCCTTCACTGTAGACTATAATTGCCCTATAATGAGAACCTGACTCTCAACTGCTTTTGCACAGGGTACTTTTTCTTTTTTTTTTTTTTTTTACATTGTGAACAAAAACAATTGCTATATTGCCACCAGTGAAGCCAATGAAGTGCCTAGAATTAATTCCTAAACGTACATGTACTCGATATAGCCTTATCGTAGAAAGAGGGACCTCCATTCCTATTCCAAGAAATGATGGTGGTTCAGCCCTTTTTTCTGTACATGGTGTTCCACTTGCACAAAATTTAAACTTTCCTGTACTCTCTGGGGACACACAACATAGGAGTAAAACATCAGTCAAGAAAGAATAACAAAGACAACTGAACTTAGAGAGAATTCCCTATCTTGCCTACTTAGGCACATGCTGTCACACAAAAACCTAACCTCATGTCATTTGTTCAGATAAACCTAAATAAATAGATAGGCCATGATCCCTAAAAATGAACAAACTCAGACTCTGGTTATATGACATAAATGTATACTGGTGTTCTCTGCCTTTTACTGAGAACAGCTGCCTCAGTCCCTCCAACCTTTACATCTAGAAATTGAGCAAAAATGTCTCAGCTTCTTAGATGGTATACACAGAAAAAAGCAGTTCCTATGGGCTATACTATGTCTCTGAAGCACTGGCTTGAATTACAAGCATTAGGGAAGCTCAAGGAAAGCCTCCACCTATTATACTTTAGAGAGGAATAAATTGTCCTTGAGCTACATGCTGTACCTACAGCATGTTGGGCTGTGTGGAGCCTAAGCAGTGCCTTTAACTCTAAAAGACAGTGTATGTGGAATGGATAAAGGACATTACTTTTATTATCCTTTAGCCCATGAACCACCATAAGTCAATGTCACATTTGGACCCTGAAGAAGAAAATTAACAGTCTAAACCATATGCAGTCGTATATGCTCAAAGTAGTACTCTGAATTGAAGTTGGTCAACCACTGTGGTCTAGGAGAAAAAATATGAAATGTTCTGTTCATGGCCCTTGCATTCTTTGCTGGCTGAATTTCAAGCCGTTTTCAAGTACTGCACTAAGCAGAGCTCATTGCAGTGGTGTAATCTGAAAAAGGTCTATGCAACTGTGGTAAAAGATATTACTTTCTGTGCAGAAGCAGATATAGTGCTTCTAGGCAAGGACCTAGGATCAACCAAGTGCCAAAGACTCCTAGGTCGCATCCATCTTGTGCCGTTGCTACTTATTCCTGGGGAATGCCCATGCCACACACCCTCTAGCTCATGGCAGGTTACCCCAGGTGGGGTAGAGGAGGCTGCGGCCTACAACTGTGCTGGCCCCAGCAGCCTTATCTGGGATCCTGGGGGCTAGGGAAACTGCAGCTGTGGTGCTCCTGCAGCTTATAGCCTGACCAGGAACCAGAGCATGGCTTTGGCGGGCCAAGCTCTGGTTTTGGGCAGCATGCACTGTGTGCATGTATGCCACCCCACTTTTTTCTGTGTGGGTTTTTTTGACCCCAGGATCTCCTGGAGTCCAACCCCCCTCCCCCCCACACACACACTGTAAGGTAGCAGTGCGGTAAATGCCTGAATGTGCAGTGTGTGGCTCCACAGACGGGTCTGCAGCACCATGTACCATATGGCCAAACTCGTTTGGATGCAGCCCTAGTTTGCAAACCTGTGTGCCAATAGGCAAGGATCTTTCTCTCTTAATTCTCCATATTAATAGTGTCTTAAAAGAGATGAGAGGTTGGAGAGAGACTTTGCTGCGCACTCAACAAAAAAAAATCTCTCTCACAATTTGATGTTCTTACTTCTCTGATTTGTGTTTTCCCCCTGATTCTTAATGTCTCCAGTGACTTTAATTTGACTTTTCTATGCTATGCATTTATGAGGAACTATTTTTGTTTTTGAATATGAGACTGTCCATGAGGCAGGTTTTCCCAAACAGTTGCAGCTCTGAGTCACCCTGAGTCAAATATTTTTAGCAGTTAACACTTGGCTGGATCACAGACCCATGGAAAAGATGTATTAAGTCATCTTATCCAGCTCTCTGCTAATGCAAGATTGTTTCCTACAGGACATTTCCTAGGACTTTTTCCCATTTAATTTAAATAAATAAAAGGTGATTCTGTCCTGCCCTATAAAGTAGTATTCTTCAGTCTAGTGTGTAGATTCTACCAGTGGGAATTTTTCCCTGATATACATAAAATCATTGTATCCATTACTCAATCACATTGAAAGCTGACTTCTTACCAGAATAGGATGGTATCGTGAGGGAAGGGCAATACTAAAAAAGATGGTCTTTCTCTTTTGTAATGTCACGATATTTCCTCAGTATCAGAAGTTTTTAGCAAGTTGTGCTAATACTTGGAATACTGTCTGCACTTATTTGAAGTTTAAGACTCTCAGCACTTATGGGAGGGGCACCATCTTGGCCCAATGATCAATAGCTCCACCAACTTCTGTAAGGCCAAGATTCCTTATGCTAGACTGTGCATCCCAGGTTTCAGGCATTCAAACTTTGTGACCATTTTCTAAAATGATTACCTGTGGTTTCCCTTAACAGCACTGCCTACTGCTCATTTCCACAATGCATCCTATCTTTACCCTGAAATTTCACTTTTCTAGGCACAGTATTTATTTGAAGGCTATTATTTAATCCAAGACTATAAACTTGCCATAGTATTGGAAGCTTTATAAATGTAATAACCATTATCTTTAGTGTTTGAGTATCAAAATTTTCACAATGGAAAGAGCCAGTTATTTCTCAATGATATATGATTTCATAGTCCTGTTTTTTGCAATGGGAAGCATAAGAAAATTCTTTCAAACTATTTTACTGAGTATTTTTTTAGTGGCCACTTTTGTTGTTTTTACAAAATAATAAGAATTAACAAATTTCAAGTCAGCAGCATTCCAAAACAACTTAGGGTTTCCACTGAACTCTGGTGAAATATTCAGCTGCTGAAGATTGTGAAAATTCAGTTTCCCCTGTAGCTTTAACTTTGATTTTCTTCAAGTTTGGCTGAACTGGAAAAATAGGATTTTTTAGCTAAAATAGAAAACAATCATCAGGGACAGAAGCCTCCCATGAAAAACTAGGCTAGCACAAGGGATATATTAGGTATGTTCACTCTTTTTCATTACACTGTCTTCTCTCTCTCGTTTATTCCAGATTTTCACTGGATATGTTTCACCTGATGTTTGCTCTATTTTTACTCTTAATATTGTTCTCTCTACCTTTTGATCCTGTTTTTCACTCTTTCTCCTACGTGGCTTGCATGCTCAGAGATGCTTAGGTTTGAATAGGACTTTTGAATTCCAAAGCCCAAATGAATTCAAATTAGGCATAACAAATCTGAATCTTCTCTGATGATAATAATGGGCCAGATCCTTACCTGGCATAAATTCAGGCAGCTTTGTTCTAAATATGAGGTTACAGAACAGTGTTTGTACTGTATTCAGTCACAAAAATAAGTTAATTGAATCCTGTGGTGTTACACTAACAAGGGATTTGGCCTGGTATGTTTTTAGTGCAGATTGCTGTATCTATTCCAACCAGTGTCAGATTGCCTTTCTCCCTTGTCAGTTTTATTTGCTCTAAACTCCAATAAGGAATAAGAGGTCTGACTTCAGTCACAAGGGGTAGAGTTGGATGTAGGAACATAAAGCAGTGCCACATGGTTGACTATAAAATCACTATGCCAAAATATACAATATACAGTCTAACAGTGGCCACATCTGGTACTCTTTCTGGTTGGTTCTGCTGGTAGCTGAAGCAGCTCATCTTTCAGCTCTCATTCTACTCATATTTGTCTCCAGGTGACTCAGAGCAAGTTTGCAAATGACACCAAGCTGAGGGGAGTAATAGATATGCTGGAGGGTAGGGCTAGGATTCAGAATGACCTAGACAAATTGGAGGATTGGGCCAAAAGGAATATCACAAGGTTCAACAAAGACAAGTGCAAAGTCCTGCACTTAGGATGGATCAATCCCATGCATCAGTACAGTCTGGGGGCTGACTGGATAGGCAGCAGCTCTTCAGAAAAGGACCTGGGGGTTACAGTGAACAATAAGCTGAATATTATGATTCAATAATATGCCCTTGTTATAAAGAAAGCTAATGGCATCCTGGGCTGCATTGTCTTGCCAGCTGGTCAAGGGAAGTGATTATTCCCCTCTTCAGCACTGGTGAGGCCATATCTGGAGTACTGGGTTCTCTTTTGGGTCCCTCATTACAGAAAGGATGTAAGCAAATTGGAGAGAGTCAGGTGCAGGGCAACAAAAATGATTCAAGGGCTAGGGCATATGTCTTATGAGGAGAGGCTGAGGGAACTGAGCTTATTTAGTCTAGAGAGGAGAAGACTGAGAGGGGATTTAATAGCAGCCTTCAACTACCTGGAGGGGGGTTCCAAAGAGGATGGAGCTAGACTGTTGTCAATGGTGGTAGATGAGAGAACAAGAAGCAACAGTCTCAAGTTGCAGCAAGAGACTTTAGGATACATATTAAGAAGAATTATCTCACTAGGAGGGTAGTAAAACACTGAAACAGGTTACCCAGACAGGTTGTGGAATCTCCATCCTTGGAGGTTTTAAAGACCTGGCTAGACAAAGCTTTGGCTGAGATTATCTAGTTGGAGATGGTCCTCCTTTGAAAAGGGGGAGTGCGCTAGATGACCTCCCGAGGTCCCTTCTGTGGCAGGACAGTAGGGAGTGCTACTATGCTGAGCCACCCACCTCACTGTACCAGGCCCAAAACCACACTTCAGGAGTCTCCCCTGTGCACCTACATCTGGCCAACTCAGTTTTTGGAGCACACCAGCAAGCCTGAGGTAATGCTGCCACCACCTGGGCACTGGTCTCTGTTAAGGCCCTGTGAAGCCTGTGGTACACAGACCCTGCAGACCTTGAGGGTGCTTATCCCACCATGGTATTTCAGATGCTTCTTTTAGCCTGAAGTATTCAAAAGTAGCCTCTTGAACTGGAGGAAAGTAAAAAAACAAGCCCAGCTTAGGTAACCAAGCAAAGGGAGCTATAAAGCTTTGTCTCTCCCCTCTCCCCACAGACATTCATAACTAGGCATGCTGAGCCAGATAGCTTTTAATTGATCAGAGAGAGAGAGAGAGAGAGAATGGGGAAGGTAGAGAACAGGGGAAGTTTAAGAGAATAACAAAACACCTTAAGCAGTACAGAATAAATCAAGTCTCATTCAATATTGAGTTCAGTGACCCTTTTAACATGTGACTAAAAGTCAGTTAATCCTAATATACTAGCTAAGTTTCCATATCTACTCAAAGTATAATTATCTGGAGCTACTCTCCAGAGGTCCAAGCTTTTCTGTGTTCCCAAAATGATTGCCTGACCCCTGCTGCAAGACAAAGGAAGAGCGAGCTCCCCCCTCCCTGAAAAATTTATTTCAGGCCAGTCACCTAGGTGACTAGGTTGAAAGACATCAGACAGTGTGGAGGCTGAGCTGTCTCAGTACAGATGTGGGGCAGACTGAGGAGGATTTCTTCATACCTTGCAACCCTTGCTTTCTATGAGACACAATCTGGGGCACAATGGATCCTTCTCCACTCCCATTTCTAAGTCTCATTCCTTAAATAAATTGCAGTAAGGCCTTAAATTGAGGGTTTTCAAATATGAAGTGAGAGTACTATTTATTAATTTTCACTAATTATGATGTTCTGCAATACCAACCCAAGGAACCCTCAATTCCTATTGCTGCACAAATACTTTGTTGCTATCTCATAGATGAAGAATCACATTTTGGACCAGACTCCATGTGGTATGAATCAATGCAATTGTGTTGAAGACAAAAGGCAAAAGCTTGAGGGACTTGTCTTTTAGATATCAAGCTAAGTAGATGACTCCTATGGCCTTCTAACCATTGATAATCATCAACTACAGTTGCAATTGTTCAGCCCTCTGGACTTTGAAATCCAACACTAAATTTCTGTGGTGCCAGTGGCTCAACGTGAGGGAGTACCAGGGGAAGATGTATTATGCTTTATGAGAAGACTTTCCTTGTTCAAGGTTCTAGAAATTAAGGCTTAAGAAAACTAGTAAGGACTAGACCTCTCAAACATTTTTTAGCTAATTACCTGATTGTAATTACTTTGAACTGTACCTTGGGCCTTTAATAGCCATCAACCAGTTGTAGTTTAAAGAAGGTTCATTTGTTTTCCTTACTGTGCCCCAAGCCATACAAAGACTTATTCACTTGTCTAATATGAAATCAAAGCGGACTACTTGATTGCACAAAATAAAGGGTATCTTTTCAGGAATTGGGCTGCTAAGATAAAGCATCTCTAAAAAGAAACAGTATAGTATGCCCTGATCGCTAATGAAATGCATGCACTTGGCTTGATTCTTTGTTACCCTGCACCTGGTAGAGTCACACCATCTGAGCAAAGTGGTGTAAAATGCTATGGTTCGGATTCATTTCTTTGTGCAGTGCTGAACCTGATGGAGTGTTGATCTATGAACAGGGCTAGTAGGTGCTACAACACTACAAATAAATAAAAATAACATTCTGTGCTTTTTGCATCGGTGTAACCAACTACAGAAGATGCAGGGCAAAAGAGAATCATGGACCAAGTACTCCAGTCCCTGCATGTTTACAAAAGCAGTTTCAGTTCAACTGAGTTCTGTGTGGGGTCAAATCCTGCTCACAGGCTGACCATGTGTACAGAAAAAGTAACTCAATTTGCTTCAATAGAGCAAAGTGCGAAGTTACTCTAGATTTACTTGAGGTAAAAAGGCAGAATTTGACTGATGGTGACTGATGGAAACCTGGTGGGACCCTACCCATGACTAGACAATACACATTGAGGGCTATAGGTTGTACAGATGGGACAGAGTAGGGAGGGAGGGAGAGGGGGAATGCTCTCTATATTAAGGAGCATTTGATCTACCCTAATCAAAATGGGATCAGAGGAGGAGAAAGTTGAGGTATTGTGGGTTAGGATACATGGAGGTCAGGGGGAAAGGGACTTGGTGGGGGAGTGGGGGGTCTGCTTCATACCACCTCTTCAAGAGGAGGAGCTAGACTTGGAATTCTTGAGGCAACTTTCAGAGGCCACATGGTCTAGGGACGTGGTTGTCATGGGGGACCTAAACTATCCTGATATCTGCTGGAAGGAACAGTCAGTTAAATCCAATCATTCACGTGGGTTCTTAACCTGCATACAGGACCTTCACTTAATGCAGGAGGTATACAGTCCCACTAGTGGGAATGCTTTACTGGACTTAGTGTTGACTACAGTGGATGATCTGGTAAGGAAGCTGCAGACTCATGGTCACCTTGGGGGCAGTGACCATCAATTAATTTAATTCACCATATGGCATAGGGTAGGAAAGGTAACTAGTAGGGAGGAAGTGCTTGACTTTAGGAAGGCTAACTTCAGTGTATTGAGGAGTTTAGTCAATAAGGCACTGCAGAATAGGAGTATTGGCGAGATGGGAGTCCAGGAAGGGCGGTCATTCCTAAAGGAAGCAATCCTTCGAGCACAGAGGGAGATGATCCTATTGCAAGGGAAAGGGGCCAAAAAACTTCCCTGGCTAAACAGAGAAATCCAGGGGAGCCTAAGGGCAAAAAAAGAGGCATATAGGCAGTGGAAGTGGGGGAAAGCTACCGATGAGGAGAATACCTACTTGACCCACATTTGTAGGGAGGCAGTTAGAAAGGCCAAAGCAACTATGGAGCTGAGGCTGGCAACATAAATTAAAGACAACAGAAAGTCTTTTTTTAGTTATGTAGGGAGTAAAAGGAAGATGCAGGGCAGCATAGGACCCCTACTGAATAAACAGGAGCAATTAGTGACAGACAGAGGGACAAAGCTGAGCTTTTCAATGAGTTTTTTTCCTCAGTGTTCCTGTACAAGGGTTAAGATAAGTCTCTTAATGGGTTCTTAGATGGCCATCAAAGGGACACCAGCCTACCAACTGTTGATGCTGACTTGGTGCAGAGTCACTTGGATGGACTGGATGTGTTTAAGTTAGGAGGCCTGGATGAGCTGCATCCAAGAGTACTAAAGGAATTGGCCAGTGTCATAGCAGAACCACTGGCATGGCTGTTTGAGGCCTTAATGCACTTGGGTCAGGTCCCAAAGGACTGAAAAAGGCCCAATGTTGTCCCTATCTTCAAGAAGGGGAAGAAGGAGAATCCGGGTAATTATAGGCCAGTCAGTCTTACCTCTTTCCTTGGAAAAGTCTTTGAAAAGATTATTAAGGATCATATTTGTGAGTCCAGTGGGAAAAATAATGCAGCAGGGCAACCAGCATGGATTTGTAGCAGGTAGATCATGCCTGAATAATCTGTTTTCGTTTTATGACCAGGTCACAAAATGCTTAGACGCAGGAGTAGAGGTGGATGTCATTTACTTGGATTTTAGGAAGGCCTTCGATACAGTATCTCATCCCAGTCTCATAAATAGGCTGTGACTTAGATGATTACACAGTCCGGTGGGTGGCAAATTGGCTTGGGGGTCGCACCCAGAGAGTGGTAGTAGACAGGTCGGTATCAACCTGGAAGAATGTGGGTAGTGGGGTCCTGCAAGGCTCAGTCCTTGGACCTGTACTCTTCAGTGACTTCATCAGTGACTTGGATGTGGGCATGAAGTGAACTCTGTCCAAGTTTGCAGCTGATACTAAATTGTTGGGTGAAGTGAACACTCTGGAGGGTAGGGAACAATTGTACTCCGACCTGGACAGGTTGGAAAAGTGGGCAGAACACAATAGGATTCAGTTCAACGAGGACAAATGCAGAGTGCTGCACCTAGGGCATAAAAATATCCAGCACACTTACTGGCTGGAAAATGACCCATCAGCAGATGCATAACAAATAGATCCAAGGAGGTGATACTTCCCCTCTATGCGGCATTGGTCAGACTGCAGTTGGAGTACTGCATCCAGTTTTGGGCGTTGTACTTTAAGAAGGATGTGGATAACCTCGAGAGGGTCCAGAGGAGGGACACTCACATGGTTAAGGGTTTACAGGTCAAGCCCTATGAGGAGAGACTAAGAGACCTGGACCTCTTCAGCCTCCACAAAAGAAGGCTGAGAGGTGATCTTGTGGCTGCCTACAAATTCATTAGGGGGCACGTAGCAAGGAACCGGAGATACTCTGTCAGTTTGTGACCCTTGTTCCTTGTTACTCCAAGAGGCACCCTGGTGAACAAAGAGCAGATTTAGGCTGGAAATCGAGAAGAACTTCTTCACGGTAAGAGTGGCCAAAACTTTGAATGGGTTTCCAAGGCAGGTGGTGCTCTCCCCTACCTTGGGGGTCTTTAAGAGAAGGCTGGATAGGCATCTGGCTGGGGTCATCTGACCCCAGCAATCTTTCTTGCCCAGGCAGGAGGTCAGACTCAATGATCTGTTGAGATCCCATCTGATCCTAGCATCTATGAATCTATGAAATAACATTAAATATATATTTTTAAAATGTTAATCATTCACTAATTTATTATTGGATACCTTTAGAAAAGAATATTCTCAATATCTTCCAAATGAAAAAATAATACACACAAAAGTGACAGCAAGAGATTGCAAAACATACTTAAACACACCTTTCACTGCTTTTTTTTTTTAATAAAGAAGGATAAAAACATGCTTTGGCTGCACTGCAGTGTAACAAACTTCCTACAGAATACAGACCAGATAAGACCAGCTCTCTATGCAGGAAAAGTGTAATTAGAATCTTTGACATGAAGTGAAAGCAGTCATTTAGAAATCGTGAGAAAGTGTTAATTTAGCATAAATCTAAGCTTCCAAAAAATAAAATAAATATTATCAGGAGTTCATAATGTGGTTGTTTTTGAGGATCATCTGACATTATGTAAAACGGAGATAATATAGAGATCAGAGGAATTGGTTGTCCTAGTGCCCTGCCTTTCACCCCTCACATCAAGCCCTATTGCACATTAAGCTTCTTACAAGTCTTCTGTATTTTTCAGAGGCTGGTCCTGTTACAAATATATCTCTGCCTTGTAACATCACAACCAACTACTTCTTATAAAGTAAGCCTCTCAGACCTCAGCATTCTGTGCACTGTATTTATAAACAATGGGAAGAATAAAAAAAGATTTCAGGAATGGTCATGTGCAAGACACTAGATGAAAAATGTCAATTACATTATTAGTATTCTCATTGTGCTCTACAAACAAATAGAATTAGATTTTTTCTTTGTAAATAAAAATGTGTCAGAGACCTTGCTGGGCAATTAGAGGTCTTTACAGTAAAGAGTGAAAAATGCTTACTGGACTTGGGAATTTTGGAGAACCTCGATGGAAATTTTTTCTTTTCCCAGCTTTCTTCTCTCCAGCATAAAAGCTCCTGCACATTATGCAAAACATAAAACTGTGTACTCTTAAATGTATAGACCTGCCACAAACTAGTCTCACCCATTCTGAGTTAAAACACAGATCCCATATGGACAGGACACATGCCATGCCATATTCTGTTGGGGAAGAGATGGGTCAAGAGAGATTTGGTGGGAGTTCATGATCCCCACCTCCAGTTCTGCAGTGGTAAGTAACATAGATCATCAAGTGGCTATTGTTAACAAGAAAGTGATTTATATAACAAGTTAGGTAACGAATAAATGTCAGTAAGTGATGCTGTATACATCTGTCCAAAAATGCAATGGAATCCTAGGCTCTGCAATCTCTCTTTTTAATGATGGGGCTTCCCTTTAATGCGGGACTACTAGGGACAACTACCAGCAGGAGGAGCTTTGTCTATGAAGATTGATGGGTTGATTGATTCCACTATGAATCAGGACAGATAAGGAGAAGGTGCACTGTCATGTCACCAAGAAAGCAGACACTGCTAAATATCATAGCATATAACTAATAAATTATCACTGAATTTTCACTGACTACACACTTACAGCTTGATTTTCTCTAGTATGGCTACATCTGAATTATATCTAAGTTAGAGGAGAAATCTAGCCCAAACTCTTTATCATGGCCAATTTCCAAATTTTGATTTTGAATGAAAAAAAAATTGTTTTCAAGTATTATATCGGTGGGTGGACATTTTCAAAGTTAAATGATGATTTTTTGCAAATTTGTTCATGGCAAATGTTCCCAACTTTCAGTCACATATAATTGTCAGATGAGTATGAATTTCTTTTTAGATTGTTCAGCACTAAAGTGAGGGCTATTTGCTCGCCAGATTTCAAGCATCATAGTATTTTTTCAGTTATGTCTGGCAGCATACATCCTCTGAGAAACTCGCACTCTGTACAGTGCCTTGCCTTGCAAGTATCATCCCAGAGTCAGTGGCTGCATGTCACCCTGGAACTGAAGTCCCACTGCCAGTAATGAGTAATGTAAAAGCAACTGGAGGGAAGTTGATAGGACAAAAAGAATAGGTGATTTGTTTCAAGATTTCTTTGTGGGAGCAAATTCCATACTAGTAAAATCATTGACTAATATGATTAACTTTAGAGTGAGGCTGTGATGAAACCAGATGTAAAATAACACTGTAAGTTTTGGAAGTTTTAGTTAAAAACAGCTAGTACTTGATCCCTATGCTTGACTAGTACTTGAGCCCACAAGGGCTCAGTACAAGAGAAATATAGTGTCCTTTGTTATACAGAAGGTCAACCTAGCTCATCTAATGGTCTTTATATCCATTTCTTTTCTTCCCCAGTGGTTCCACTATGAAGACTTGTTCTATTATTTGCATGCCAACTCTATGTGTTTTTGACGCAATAAACTCATAGTTCTATACCCCATAGAAAGAGAATGGGCTTTAATGTTAATAGCAACAGTGTAGTCTGAATGTATCTAAGAAATCTAAGAGCAGGAAATAGCAATGAGTAATTGTAGTATCTTTGGACAAATATTGACATTTTATTAGTGCCACAACAAATGGTATTTCTAGTACTGTCCTTATAGTAAGCGTGGGGGAAAGAAGAAGGGAATAAAATATAGGGAAATGAGTGATAGAGAGAGAAGCCTTGCCTTGACTAGGAAAAATAGTTAAATTTTGGCCGTATTTAGCTAGCATGTCTTCAATAAGCCTAACTTGAATTTATTCCCCTTTCCTAATCAAGACAAGTCCACAGAGAAAGGGCAGAGACAATTGACAAAGAGAAAGAGAAACATTTTACAGAAAATAGTTGTTTATGGTAAAATGGTAAGTTGTTTAGGGGATGGAGTGGATAAGAGGAGGTGGAGTTTTGAGGAGGATTTCAAGTCAGGGAGAAAATATCAAAAACATTTCTGAATGTTATTCCTCTTTCATTTTTTCTGTCAGTGCCTTCATGACCTCCCATTCCCCTCATCTACCCTTTTCCCCCCAAAATAATAATTTCAGTTTCAATATTGTTAACAATTTTTCCTCTCCCTCTCTATCCCTCCCTTCCCCTCCCCCACCCCCTCTCATTTCTAACCAGAAACTTCCCCCACCCTCACCCCCAATTTCTGTCTATCAAATATTGCAGCCGCCACATAAAAAGATATGTCCAGGGGAAAAAAGCTTCAAATATTCAGCTTCCCATAAGTGGAAAAGGGCCAAACCTAACAGCAGATATGTCAAAGGCTTTTTGCTCTATTTAGAACAAAACATTAGTGTTAATTGATAATGGGCTGCCCCTCTACAACAACAATGGGTAATTTCCTTCTCCTTGTCCCTGGAATCTGGCTGGTTTTCAAATGCCAAGCTGGACACCCTTGTGTTGGAGATGCACAAAAACATACGTGCCACTGCTGATCTATCGGCCAGATATGTTGCATCCAGATTGCTTGACTTTAGGTTCTGTTGGAAGTGGGGCTGTTCAATGGGGAAACAGCCCACAACCTAATTAAAAAATGGCATGTTTCTCTTTCCTTGACCTAAAAATCTCCGTAGATTTGTTTTTTTTTCTTTATTAAGCTCTCTACTGGATCCCTAATCTACTGAACTTGGAGAACTTTCAATAGGGGATGTTCTTTTTTTTTTTGGGGGGGGGAGTTAAATATTTTAATTATATTATTTCCCATTCCAGTATCTGACCCAGCATTGATTTTCATAATTGTTTGCTCATTCAAATAACTGAAAATTGTATGTTTTTTTACGTCTGAGTTTTCCATTTGATTTTTTTGTTTCTTGTTTGGACTAGATTTTATAAAAGAATGGTGGGGGAGGGGAAATCCCAGTAATTATTTAGTCAAACATCTTTCAGCAAGTGAAAGTGTGAAGTGTTGGACTTCCTGCAGCTTTTCAGACTCATGAAAAACCAAGTTGGCATTTCTGATACAGACACAGATGTCAGTCATCTTGTGAAGGGAACCAGCATGCTGTACTATGATTTACTTGGCAACACAGTTGAGAAAAAATGGAGAAATTGGTTGGCTGTGGCACAGACTGTTGATTTGAATGCATGTCCTGGCCAAATAGTAGTACTGCCTCTGATTACATTAGCGTTCATCTTCTTTCAGCAGAGCATTTTGACTCTTATGCTCCACCCACCCATTCCACACGCATTCCTCATTTTAAGCTTTGTCCCCTGAAGGCCTTTCTTTCTGATTTTCTTAGATATTCAGAAAGTAATGCTTAAGAAAACTAGTAAGGATTAGAGGAGAGAAATTTAAAACATTTTTTGAACATATTTGTAAAAAAATGAATTAAAAAACCCCAAAATATATTACTTGACCACAAAATGAAGAATATTTTTTTTTTTAATTGACTGTAAAACCCCTAAATAGTAGTGACTGTGGCCTATAGAGATCAGGAAGCTTACCTATGAGGTTTAAGCTAAGAGAACTTCCATTTCAAATGCATACGTTGTGAAAGGTCACGCACAGAGTCAGTGGTAGAACTGTGAAGAGTACTCCAGCATCCAAAGTGCCAGGCAAGATTCAAAATACAGGGGGGAGGAGGGCTGAGTCCCCTGCTAAGAGATGAGAGCCTCCCATAAGCCCCCCAATAATAGATAAGAGCCCCCAGCCTGCCCCACGCCTTTCTAAGCAGCTCAGGTGGCAGTAACGGTGGCGGCTCCATCCAGCTTCTGACTGCCACCGTTGCAAACCCCCAAGAGTCAGAGTGTAATTCGAACCCTGGTGCCAGGATAAACCAACAGGCCACAGTGATTTGGATATGAATCACTACTTCATCCTTTAAAATGTGCTAGGCCTATTTTCTCTCCTAATTTGCTTCTTTGTTCAGCAGCTGTGTTATACTTTTGTTTGCTGTTGTACTTTTTGTTAGGAATCCCATAAATGCCTTGGCTTCAATTGTGCCTTATAGGCATAGGTTCACAATGTCTCTACAGGTTCTCAAAAAGATATCAGGCCTACTACGATTCTTGGAAATGAGGTTCTCCTCTAAAACAGGGTCTGAGAAATGGCTTTGTATATTTCTACAGCTCTTCAGTTTCCTCAAGGCAGATATTTTTTCAACTTAACAATAAATGGTTGTTTTTCCTAGTGGTACAGCCACATCCAGGCTGTACAAGCAAAGCTGTTTTTTATTTTAGTGCTACTAAAGATTCCACATACCCATTAAGGCCATCACCATGTCTGACACATCTTATTGTCTTCCCATTGTCCTTTGTGACACCTCTGACCCCTTATCTTCAGAGGCCCTAAAGAGCTGTATGTGATTGACAGATAAGTGTAATGACATAGGCTAAGTGAGGCAGAAGCACTCTAAGTATCATACTTTACTCAAAGTGCTCTAGGGTATTTTTACACTTGCCCTGCAATGCAGTGCCAAATGCTTTAATTAGCAAGTTACGCTAATTAAGAGCACCCACACATCACACGTATCAGTGTCTCAGCATGTCCCACTGCTGGGAAAATGGTAGCAGGGTGCTTTGAGCTAAAGCTCATTGAATATGATTTATTTCAAAGTGCCCCACTGCCATTTTTTTCAGTGCAGGGACACATGGGGATGCTGATACACATGACGCAGAAGGCTGCTGGAGCATGTCAATTTCCACTCCAAGACACTGGATTTCCAGTGCAACAGAGAAGACTTCCTCCATGTCTACAGGAGCCCCTAGGTTAGGCTGGTGGAGAACAGATCAGACATTCACTGTTTGTTGGGGGTGCTCAGGGCCTGCCTACTCTGGCAGAGGCCAGCAGGCTGGGCCACACAGCCTCCCAACACCTTGTTGGCTTGGGTTTTGGGGTGGGGAGGGGAGGGGAGAGGGGCAGCTGGTCTGGCCCCATGCAATAAAGGGGCTTCATCATTCCCCCAGCCCATCCCAGCCTCCTGACAGTTGCGGTTTGTAGCCATGTGTGGCTTTTCACTGTTCAGGAAACTAGGGGTAGGCAGGGAGGGGAAGCCTCCCTGCTGTGCTTGCCTGGCCTACTCCCCCCTCACCCCACAGGACCCAAACCAGCAAGCTGAAGGGAGCCCATGCAGCAGGGGGCTCTGTTCCCCCACCCACCTGTCCCTAGCTCCTGGCCTTCTGCACAGGCCCATCCCACCCCCTCAAGACCTCAGCCAATATGTGCAGCAAGGGGGCTTGGTTCCCTAACCTCCCCGCCCCCCTGCCCTCCCAACCATCTGGCTACACAGGAAAGAGACAGAGCATTTTTTGTCTCCTCTCAATGTCAGCCTGAGGGCAGGGCTGGACCAGTGCTCACCCAGAGCAGGCAAGCAATGGCTTAGGGGAGCATGCCCTGTGAGGGGCCCCTGGGATGCTGAAGGAATGAGACCCACCTTGACTTGCAATAGGATGTGATACAGACATTTGATAAAGCACTCTAACCTAAAGCACTCTAGTCTGATACCACATCCATCCAGGGTTAGCTTAGAGTGAGAACTGACATTTTTAAAGTTCTCTATGTACTGTGAATGTCTATTTTGTTATGGCTGTAGAGCACTTTCTGCATGTTTATTGCATGATAAGTGTAACATCTGTACCTAGTCATAAAAGATGGAATAGTCCCACTCACCCTTTCTTAGCAGCTTTGGTTTTGCAGGGCTAACAGATGTAAGACATGTCAAGGAAGGGATTTCAAAGCATCTAAAGAAGCAAGAATATAGTGACCACCAAACATCAAAGAGACTAGTGCTCCCTAACTCCCTTACTTGCTTCTGAAGATCCCCTAAAAGCTTGTTTTATCCACTACCTTCAAAAAAGGACTGAATACACTCAGGGAGTAGGAGGGTAACATTGTTTCATGATCACCTTTTCAGAGTGCAATTCCACTTCAAGTGAGTACAGCAACTAGTTGTCTCTGAAGTTGCTTGGTAGAAAGAAAAGAAAATAGGGATATAGATATGTCTTGTTTCTGCTCCTCCCCAGCCTTTTTGAGTGGCTAGTGCACAAGGCATGCACCTGTGTTTGGCAACTGGATGAAGAACGCAAATAAGGAAGACCCTTTGGAGTCTCCTCATCCACATAGGGGCAGCCAGAGAAAGTATTTATTATGCAATTTACAGTGGTGACTAATCCTTCTTAGATGAGGGCAGTGCTCTATGATGCTAGGCACTGCACAAATATGCTAACAGACAATCCATGGTTTATGAGTTTTTACCAGGGGAACTGAAGCAAAATATGCCCAAGGAAATTATGCCCAAGAAAATTATGCCCAAGAAATGAGGTGGTCATTAGGGCATTAGCTTGAGATGCCAGGGTTTAATTACCGACTTTGCCCCAGGCACTGAACAAGTCTCACTCTGTACCTTAGTTCTCCATCTGTAAAACAGAGATGACAATATTTCATAGTGCTGTGAAGGTAAATGTATTAAAGATTCTGGGACTCGCTAATAATGTGTTAGAGGGGGTGGACTGACATATAGCTAAAATGAAGAAAGAAGGAAGTCTGACAGGAAATCTTCTGACTTCCAGTCCACTGCCTTAACCTCAAGACCCTCCTTAGCTTTGTGGTGATTATTTCATAGTCAATCAATCCTATGTAATGATTATTTTATTGACAGAGGGGTTCAAGCTTAGGCTGTTTCTAAGGGTGAATTTAAATTTCTGAAAAGGCTTTTCTCAGGCTTGTCCCCTTTTCAATAGGAAAATGAGAATGTCACAACTGAGTAGTAGACTCCCATTCCACGCTCAGGATATTCTGTTGTATGTGAAAGCTTCCCTATTGATACTGCTTCAGGAATAGACAAACAGACTGTGATAAGGAGAACTATGCAAACAACCCTAAAAGCCATCTACTAAGCTATTTTCAGGGTGGGGAGAAAGGAAAATAATAATAATGCAACTTTCAATTTTCTAACAGGGACAGTTGGCAACATTGCTTTTTTCCAATTAAGATGATAGCATCTGGCCTACTGTAATCCTTAAGGTTGTAAACTGTGTCATGTTGCCCTGTTCAGAGTGGATTCATCAGTCAGCTGGCTGTAATTTATCTGATTAAAAAGAAATGCACTGGCTATAATTTTACTGTAGGGTGGTTGTTTTTTTTTCATTTCACATGCACTGTGGGAAATAATTTACTTAAGGCACTGGACTGAAAAACAAAACAACCCCCGCCCCCCACCCCCTCACCCCCGTAAAATTAAGGTTTTCTCTCCCTGTACTGCCCCCTCCCCTTATTCAGGCAAACCTAATATAAAAGGGTTTAGCAAGGGATATAATCATTTTATAGTAAATTTTGTCACCCTCTGGATTAGATTATTATACGGTGGAGCTTAGTCACATAGGCTAGCTGCAGTATACTAAGAGAGTCTTGCAGTTTTAAAAGAAGCAGCAGCATCATGGAAGATGAAACTGGATGCCAGCTGCCACTGAAACTGGTAGGATAGAAGGGAGAAGAAGGGAAAAGGGAATCAGAAATGCAGACATCCTCAGCAGCAGCAGCAGCAAGAGGGGATTAAGCAGGAACAATTTAAATGAAGCTGAGAGGAAGTGAAATGAATTTCACTGGCTTCAATTGCCTCAGTCCTTTCTCTGGCATCTATCACAACCCCTGAATTAGAAATATCCAAGTAATGCACTAATGCGGTTATCCTGTGAGCACACAATAGCAGCAGCAAAATGGGAGTCAAACATTCAGGAGGCAGGATTTGGTGGTGGATGGGATGCATTTGTGCTGCCTGTTTGACATGCTGAGTCTCTGTGGTACAAATGGCTGAATAGGGGATTCTCATTGCTATAAATATGCCCTAGAAACTACTAATAATGTTAATGTGTGTGTAGTACTGTGACATTTTTAACACCTTGCTGTGACATCTTTTAAGCTTTGTGTTCAGGAAGTTCAGAAGTGTAGTTCAGTTTGGAAAACTGGCCAAAATTTTGGATGCATTTATATTTACAAACCTGTAGACAAAAAAGAAAAAAAGAAAGAAAAAAGCACTTGTAAGAAGAGGTTTTCTAGGAAAATACTCAGTGCTTTCAGCAGTTTGTAGAGCTAGTAACAAGTTTGTGACAGAACCCATGCCTTGTGTAATTACTGACACCTGCACTAAAGTGGGAGCACCTTCCACCTGCTCTGCACAGCTGTCAGAAAGCATAAAAAGTGATCTCAGAAGATTCAGACCTTTAGTGCCTGTGAACTTCCATTCAGAACTTGGAAGTACAGAGATTTCCCAGAAGTGATGAAAATGGCAAAAAAGGTGGACATTTTAAGCCTTAGATTTTTACTTTCAGTTTGAGATGAGTTTGAAGCGTCTTCTGATCTGAACATGTGAGCCCATATTTATGGTCAAACTACTCCTTTTCTAGCCTCAGTAAGCCCATAAAACTTTTCCCTCTACAATAGTGCCAAGAAGATGCAAAATGATACCATTCTGATTTAGAGTTGTCAAAGGAAGAGCTGGCAGGTGTGCAGATGTCACGAGTACCCACAGTGACAACAATAAGATTTAAAACATAAATAAGAGTTTTGGAAAGGAACAATGTGACTGCCTGGCCTCGAACAGCCAGTCACATGCTGCCTTGGCCCAGATAGATGGTGACGGACGTACCAAGGTTTCTTGAAAACTCTGAGAAAGATAATTATCACCTAGGTGGCCACCCCCAGACTTTCCTGCCACGACTTTGAATGTAATCTCAGTGGCGGGGCAAACCGCCTGAGGCTCCTCAGTGGTGGGTAGTCTGCTAGATGGCCGTCCGTGGGGCTCTACCTCCCCTACAGCCCAGCCTCATGCCACCCTTTGATGGGTCACTAGATCCTGAGTCGGCCATCCCTCCACTGCAGCTGTGCTCTTGACCCCGACGTTCTCTCACGTCTTGTGTCCCAAGCACTTTCTTCTCCAGTGTCTCCACTGATCCCCTATCTAGTCTAAGCTGGGTCTCTTCCTGCCTCAAGCTACCTCAAACCAGAAACCAAAAAGCCAACAGCAACCGGAATAAGAAAAAAAGAAGAACAAAAAAAAGGATGGAAAGAAGCTGCCCTGCCAGTGCCTCTATGCTACACTCTCTTCCCCTTCGCCAGGACTTCTCCCTTACTAGGAGACCTAGATCCTTGGTGTTATCTATCCCGCTACACAACCCCTCCAAAAGAAAAAGGGAAAAAATTAATCCAAATCATGAGTTGGGGTGGGTCTTTCCAGTTTCCTCCCCAGCCCTACCATTAGGATATGAAGGTGCCTCCTCATTACTCTCTCTCTCTAAGGTTTCTTTGCCCTCATACCTGCCACTCAGTATTCTGCACCCAGTACCTGGGGACTCTCTGGGTGATGATCCGATGTCTAGCCAGGGGTGGCTAAGGCTCCTGTTCCTGGGCCTCATGCCACTAAGTGTGGCTTGCAGAGTTGCTCTCCATCAACGTTGTCTGTGGCATTCCGCTTCCAGCGCCCCACAGTCCTTCCTGCCCTGGCCAGCTGTTGTCTGTGCTGTGGGCTAGTGCCAAGCCTACTATGGCCTTGACGGGTTTTCCTTTTTGTTGCTCACACCAGTCTCTACCAGTGCAGAGAGCCTCCTTTGGCTCTCTTGCCTCTCGGGCACACCCGCCTCCGCTGGTGCAGAGAACCTCCGTCAGCTCTCCCTCCTCCCGAGCACGCCAGTCGTCACTAGGGTAGAGAGACTTTTCTGGCTGTCTCCCCTCCTGATTATGCCTGCTGTCACCGGCACAGAGAGCTTCCACTGACTCTATCTCCTCCTGCTCCTCCCAGCCTCCACGAGTGGTCCTTTTTGTTTCCGCTGGCCGATGACATCACCAGCCAGCCTCAGCTGTATAAAGGCATGGCTTATGATCAGCGAGAGTTCCCTTCTCCATTCTGGCTGCGCCATGGGCCCTGCTGCAGGTAAGTGTTCTTCTTGTATTTTTTTTTCTTTTATGCATGGTCCCCACCCTAGGAGCCCCCAGGGTGTGGTTCAGGGCTCTTTCATCTGATCCCCCCCATGACAAGCAGGAACCCTCATGTACTTTAATAAAACCTCACTGAAAGTGCAGGAACAAACCATCCCAACGTGCAGGAAGACTATCAATTATGGCAAAAGATCAGTTTGGCTTAGCAGAGAAACTCTTCAGGAATTTAAATACAAAAAGGAAGCTTATAAAAAGTGGAAACCTAGACAGACAACTAGAGGGGAGTATAAGAGTACTGCTCAGGCATGCAGAGATGGAGTCAGGAAGGCCAAAGTGCAATCAGTGTTGCAGCTAGCAAGGGACATGAAGGATAACATGAAGGGTATTTACAAGTATGTTAGCAATAAAAGGATAATCAGGGAAAGTGTGGGTTGCTTACTAAGTGGGGGTGGCAACCTAGTGACAGAGGATGCAGAAAAGGCTGAAATGCTTAATGCCTTTTTCACATCAGTCTTCACAGGCAAGTTCAGGTCCCAGACTACTACACCTGGCAGCACAGTTTGGGGAAGAGGTGAGGAGCCAACAGTGGAAAAGAACAGGTTAGAGACTATTTAGAAAAGCTGGATGTGTACCAATTTATGGGGCTGAATGGGATGCACTGGGGGTTGCTGAGGGAGTTGGCTGATGTGATTGCAGAGCCACGGGCCATCATCTTTGAAAACTCATGGCAACTGAGAGAAGTCCCAGATGATTGGAAAGGGGAAAATATAGTGCTCATATTTAAGAAAGGGAAGAAGGAGGATCCAGGGAACTACAGACCAGTCAGTCTCACCTCAGTCCCTGGAAAAATCATGGAGCAGATCCTCAAAGAATCTATTTCTAAGCACTAGAGGAGAAGAAGGTGATTAGGAACATTTGCCAAAGGCAAGTCATGCCTGACCAACCTAATTGCCTTCTATGATGAGATGACTGGCCTGTGGATGCTGGGATACCAGTGCATGTGAGAAACCTTGACTTTAGCAAGGCTTTTGATATCATCTCCCACAACATTCTTGCAGGCAAGCTAAGGAAAGATGGGTTGGATGAATGAACTGTAAGGTGGGTAGAAAACTGGCTTTATCATCGGGCTAGGAGGATAGTAGTCAATGGCTCAATGTCTAGTTGGCAGCTGGTATCAAGTGGAGAGCCACAGAGCCAGTCATCAGTAACCAGAGTTGCACCTTCAGGAAGTCTGCAGATGACACCAAGCTGTGGGGAGTAGTAGATGCAGTGGAGGGTAGGTTAGGATTCTGAGAGACTTAGGCAAATTGGAGGATTGGACCAAAAGAAATGTCATAAGGTTCAATAAGGACAAGTGTAAAGTCCTGCACTTAGGATGGAACAATTCCATGCACTGGTACAGGCTGGGGATTGATTGGCTAGGCAGCAACTCTACAGAAAAGGACAGTGGACAATAAGCTGAATATGAGCAAAACAGTATGCATTTGTTGCCATGAAGGCTAACAACATGCTGGGCTGCATTGGCAGGAGTAATGACAGCAAATTAAGGGACATGATTATTCTACTCTATTCTGAACTGGTGAGGCTGCATCTGGAGTACTGTTTTCAGTTTTGGGCCCTCCACTACAGAAAGGATGTGGGCAAATTGGAGAGAGTCCAGCAGGGGGCAATAAAACTGGTTAGGGATCTGGGGTACATGACTTCTGAGGAGAGGCTATGGGAACTGGTTTTATTTAGTCTAGAAAAGAAAAGGCTAAGAGGGATTTTAATATCAGCCTTCAAATACCTGAAAGGTGGTTCCAAAGAGGAAGACTGTTCTCAGTGGTAGCAGATTACAGAACAAGGAGCAATGGTCTTAAGTTGCAGCAAGGGAAGTTTAGGGTAGATATTAGGAAAAGCTTTCTTACAAAGAGGGTAGTAAAACACTGGAACAGGTTAACTAAAGAGGTTGTGGAATCTCCATCCTTGTAGGTTTTTAAGACCTGGTTAGGCAAAGCCTTGACTGGGATGATCTAGTTATGGGTGGTCCTGCTTTGAGCAGGGGCTTGAACTAGATGACCTTCCAACGTCCCTTCCAACCCTAATTTTCTATGATTCTATGCTTTAGGAAATAATTTTTGCTGACCAGGGGAAATTGGGGGGGTGGGGTAGGAAACTACCTCCAGTGGGTTTTTTGCCCTTCTCTGGTGCAGTTCATAGCAGTCTCTGTCAAAGAATCATAGAAATTAAGGGCTGGAAGGGACCTCAAAAGATCATTGAGTCTAACCCCCCTGCTTTGGGCAGAAATACTGCTGAGATCGAATGATCCCAGCAAGATGTCTGTACAGTCTCCTCTTGAATACTTCCAAGGTTGGGGACTGTACCACCTCCTTGGAAAGTCTATTCCAGATTTTGGTCACCCTTACTGTAAAGAACTTCTTCCTTACATCCAACCTGAAACCATTCTCTAACAGTTTATGGCCATTGCTCCTTATCCTCCCCTGAGGCACCCTAATGAACAGTTTTTCTCCCAGCTCCCAATATTCACCCTTCACATGCTTATAGACAGCCACCAAGTCCCCCCTCAGTCTTTTCTTCCTCAGGCTGAAGTTCCAGATCCCTTAGTCTTTTCTCATAAGGTTTGTCCTCCAGGCCCTTAATCATTCTTGTGGCCCTTCTCTGGTCCTTTTCAAGATTCTCCATATCTTTTTTGAAGCATGGCGCCCAGAACTGGACACATTACTCCAGCTGGGCTCTCATCAATGTCAATTCTAGAGGAAGTATCACTTCCTTAGCCCTGCTAGCGATATATCGGCTAATGCATCCCAGTATGCTATTAGCTCTGCTGACTGCAGCATCACACTGGGAGCTCATGATCATTCATAACCCCGAGGTCCCTTTCAGCCATAGTGCCAGCCAGGACATCTCCTCCTAACCTATATTCATGTCACTGATTACTTCTGCCCAGATGAACCACTCTGAATTTATCCTTGTTGAACTGCATCTGGTCCTGCTCTGCCCACCTTTCCAGCTTGTCCAGGTCTTCCAGGACCTCTCCTGAGCACCACGAGTCTTCAAATACCTTCACCCATTGTCCTGCAATAACTCCAGCACTCTCAGGTGTAGTCCATCTGGTCCTGCTGGCTTGAAGACGTTCAGCCACTCTGTGTGCTTCCTCACCAGTTCAACACTGGCCATTGGTTTGCAATCAGGTATTGGTATTGGTTGGGTATTGGTTTTAATGGACTGCAGGTCTATCAGTCTGGCCATTCCTCCATTTCTGTCATAACTACACAAGACTCAGGGAAATGGTGATTTGAACGCACCATTATTTTTCTCACTGAGAAACCTTCTTAAGGAAACCTTCTTAATGGTAGATTGACATTTCATTCTCTCTAATTTTGTGAGAGGGACTTTTCACATAAAAAGGGTGAAACAACAGTGATCTGAATAACAAAGCAGCAACTCTGTGCAGTTCTAAATGCCAGTTCAAATAATTGATGGCCAAGTATACTATCAGCCTTCTCTAACCAATACTCTGCTAGCCATCCCAAGAAAAAGCAAGTGTTGCACATAAGCTCCAGAATGTTGTAACATTTATTACTCAGGACAGTTGAAGCAGAAGAGCATTTTGCAATTATGAAGTTGCCGAAAAGAATAAGACATATGCTCCCACCCCAGACCTTCCCAAATGATAATAGTGGATTTCAGGAGAGATGACAGTAATTACCTGGCCAAGCATCTTTTATTTGAGCAGTCCACACAGCTATCTATCTGAAATTTCAAGAGATGGACTTGGAGAGAATGAACTGTGGGGAAATTTGCATACGCACACACACGTAGTAGCAGCAGTGGTAGAAGTTAGGAAGAACTGTTGGGAAAATGGAAATCTATGGCAATAAAGTTTAAGCTGAGTCGGGGGGGTTTTAGTGGTGAAATACACAAAGCTCTCCTAGGTTCATTGGCTTTGTGTTGAACTTTGCTCTGAATGTGTTGGTCTACATGAACCTGAATTCACAGTAAACTGCCTGAGTGCTAAAATCAAGAACAAGCAAATCTCACTGGAAGTGGTAGATTTCACATAACCCTTTATTCTTTTGAAAAATCACCATAGGATCATTAACTTCCTCTGGAAAGGATCCTTAGAGTTATAGAAGGGACATTAACATATCTTTTATCCAAAGAATGAGTCAGAATACCAAATAATACATTCCAATTCTAGAAAGGGAGTGCCAAATTTAGGACTGAGGCCAAGACTTTGTTACAGTATCCTTTAGGGCTAAAAATTAATGTTATACTAACTGCATCATACTGACTCACTGGAAAACTTTCAGAGGCACTACCTTCATGGACCTTGCCAGAGTTGTAAGTGAGAACTTACCACTTCACAAGAAAATACCAAAGCTAGTTTTTGGCTATCCTAGTCCCCACAGATAAGAGAAGCCCTGTATGAAAGCAGCTGCATGTTGCACATTTTTCTGTTTGTGTTCTGGATGAGTGAACCACAAGTTGTTTTATACCCTAGCTCCCATCATGGCTCTCTAAAAAATGTGAATTGACAGCATCAGACTGACTTACATTAATCTTTGTTACATAGTACTCTGACTCCATTGCAAGTCTGACTCTGTTCTCCATCTGAATTAGTTTCTTGCTAAAAGATCTGCCTGGGCAGGGGAGAGGAACCCAACAATCTTTGCTCTCTCACACTTCCAGTGTCCCTGCTGATGGTGTGAATTCTTTTGCTTTTTGATTTAAGCTAACAGTATGCAAGGCTTCTGCTTGAAAGTATCTTGCAGTTGAGATATACAAATAAGTGAGCATCTGTTGTTTCTCTGGCTATTGACTGGCAATAGCAACCTGAAAAATAAACTGAAACAGATTTCAAGTGGAAGTAAAATTATGTTTTAAATGTGCAGGGAGCAACCTTTGCTTACATATATCCTTCATTCGCCTGCCTCCAACACAGGGTGCATCATCCCAATCCACAGTCAGAAAAGTTTTCCTGTCCCTGTCCTAGATCAGTCAGGACTCTCAAACAAGTAAACAGTCTATTTATAGGATGAATAGGATGATTGGATGAATAGTGATTAGTCACTCACCAGAAACCTAGATACTAGAAGTGAACAGCTATCTGATTCTTAATATACACATTGTGGCACAGATATGTCTCCAAGATGCATGCACAAAAGGAACTGCACAGGCTTTGCAGGTTACTAAATATTTAGAATTCAATCCTAGTCCCACTGAGGTCCCACAGAATAAAAGTACTATTCTATTCAAGCTAGTGGAGGGTAGTTTCAGGCTAGACATTAGGAGGCACTACTTCACTGTCAGGGCTGCTAGGACCTGGAACCAACTTCCAAAAGAAGTGGTGATGGCTCCTACCCTGGGGGTCTTTAAAAAAAGTCTGGACGAACATCTGGCCGGGGTCATTTGATCCCAGTACTCTTTCGTACCATGGCAAGGGGTTGGACTAGATGATCTCCTCAGGTCCCTTCTGACCCTACCAACTATGAAACTATGAAACTACTGTTGCTTATTTCAGTAGGACCACTATTTCATCCTTAGTGCCCAAGCTGATTTCACTCACCTGCTTAACTCAAGTGATTTCAGTGTAGTCCCTTCTGATTTATACTGCTTGTAAATAAGTTTGGAACTAGACTCACAGTTGTCCCCACAAGAAATTTCTATCAGAATCCACCATTTTAGAAAGATGACTCCTGATTTTCAAAACTTCTCTCCATGGAAAAAATAAGCTAAAATCCTAACATTTAACGCATGGTATTCAGAGGCTGACCTCCTGAGTATAGCAGGTCGTACAGGTTGTGTTTTTCTTCTGGAGCTTTGCAGTTTGAGTTTGTTCACTGTTAAAATCTGTATCTTTATACAATTTTTTTTTGTAAGAATTTGAACCAGTGACCTTTTTCTAAAATTTCTCTTTTTTCCATTCTTATGCAGAAATTGGTTGTTATCCTCCATCCTGGACATACAGGGCTATTTCTTAAGTAATGAGAAGGCCTTTGAGTGAAATAATTTTCCAGAGTACATGCAAAGCATTGGGCATTTATACACTTGATCCGGGAGCAGTGGGGGCTTTAATGAGAGCGGCTCCGAGAGCCTCTCTAATTAAAGTGCCCAGATCATCACGTGTATCAGCATCCCCATACTGAAAAATGGTGGCAGGAGCGCTTTAACTAAAGCTTGTCAAATTAACTTTAGTTAAAGCATCCTTGTTATTATTCAGCATGGGGATGCTGATTCACATGATGCTGGAGTCTGCTACAACACAGTAATTAGCACACTCCAGCAGACTCAATTAATCAAATCTGCTCCGACGCGCTGTAATTGCAGCACATCAGAGCAGCCTCTCTGCATGTCTATAGGTGCCTATTATGGCTTGAGTTTCAATTGTTACTTATTTGGAAACAGAATATCAAAACTCAAAGTTGCACTTTCTAGAAATGACAGTGCTGTGGGTTGTTTCCCATACCAGTAGCTAATTTGTTTTAAGCAATATCTGTGATTTCTAGTATGTGTTTGAAATTTTAATCCTCATGTCTATTAAGAATAAACATTTAAAATCACTAGACTGGTAAAATATAATCTACTTTTTATGACATTGAGTTGACTGAAGACTTAGTATCAGTGGGAGCATATTTTTAGTTGTAATAAAAATGGTATGTTTAAAGAAAGGCTAGTCTGTGTTTAGAGAAAATTTGCTTGGGGTTTCTTTTTTCCATGCTGATAGGTAAACTGAGAAGGGTAGTATCAAAGAGTAAAATTTGAAAAGAAAAAAATGGAAGAGAGAAAAGTGGAGAGATTTAAAGGACAGATAGGATTCAGGAGGAAAGAGGGACATATAGAGGAAATGAAACTGAGGCAAATTGTAAGAGAAAAATTATATAGAAAAGAGCAAGTAAAAATGGAAGAATGAGGCTAGGGAAAACTGCAAAGCAAGCTAGCAAACCCCCTCCGCCCCCCAAAATTGTAATAAAAGGTTGAAATTAGACCAGTGCTGAGTTGTGGTAATTCAAGAAAGAGCAACAATAACACTCGTAAATGGAAAGCCAAACTAAATGGAAGTTACTTTTCTAATTCACGTGGTTAAATCCCAATACTAATGGGAAAGCTACACAAAGAGTGCAGAATCAGGCACTAAATAAAGAATTCTTAAGTATAGCAGTACATATAGTGGAAAAAGTTATTTGAATGCCCGGTGTATTAGGCCCCTGACAGATATGCAAGTAAAGGCACCATGGGATCTGGTGCCTGCTACCTACAATCATGCTTTCTGTGGGCCATGTGCATGGCAGGAGGTGTGATTGTGGGATTGAATACCAGATCCCATCAAACCTTATTGCTAGTTCAAGGGGAGCTTGAAATCACCATCCCAGGGTCCTCCTACACCAGCAAATAGTAAGCTTCTGTGCCTGAAAGCCCCATCAGCTGATGGGTCTCCCAGCCATGGAAGCGCACCATGCATTTCCCTGACTTAAAGCCCCATCAGCTAGTTCTGGGCTCCTCAGCCCAGACAGCAGCAGCGATGGCAGCTGGGCAGGCAGCTGCCTCACTCCCCCCTTCTCATCCTACTCCGAGACAGTACAAGCAGTCACAAGTATGTGGCAGCGGGAAGGACATGGGGGAGCCCAGGGCACTATGGAGGACAGGGGGAAACCCAAGTGGCTGTGGGGAGCTGCAGCCATGGGGAAACTGAGGTAGCCCCAGAAGGGAGGGGGCAATGGGAAGGGTTTTTACCTTTCAGTCATTGAGCTAGCACTGACACAGATCAACATTTGTGCAGCTCACAGCATACAGTGTAACAAGGTCCTCAGAGAACTAGTTTAGTCCAGTAGCCGTGCTGTAATCTTAAATTTTGCAGGATATTTCCCTAAGCCAAACTGTAGGCCAAGTGAGTGCGTTGCTGGTTTGAAAACTGTGGATCTGACTATGGAGAACATTATTAATTGTACCTTATTTTTGCTCTGGATTGTGCCTTTCTAGGTTCAACCTTTTTAGATTCAAGCCATCCCTCCATAACTTTTCTAATTTTAGCAGTTCCTTTGGTTAAGAACCACTATTGAACATTCTTATCTTCCCTCAGTGGTCCTTAACTCGGATAATGGGCTCCCCCTGGTGCTAGTGCCGCCTCAAGCACTGCTACCACCACCATGGCCCGGTGAAACTGCCCTATGTGCTGCTGTTTCCAGAAGGCAGTGGAGCTGGACCAGGCATTCCTGCTGCAGCTATTCTCTGGTGTGGCTCTGCTGCCTCCTGGAAAGAAAGGAGCACAGGGCAGTTTTACTTGGGCATGGCAGCAACAGTACCGACACCATAACACCCTTGAAAGAGTATTGTGGCACTCCAGAGTGCTGCAGCACCTTGATTGAGAACCGCTGCTTTAAAAGCTTCTTCTGACTACAGAGATTCAAGGCATTGTGGCTGGTAGGACTTCTGTCTTGAGCTTGTCTTCTGTGGAATCTCTTTTTAAATTTAACAGCATTAGCTATTTTGTTGCAGCATTTAAATAATATGATGATTGGTACTTAAGACAGATAAAAGGAATTCCAAAGGCACTCTTTATGAATTTTAATACTATGTTTTTGCATTGTCCAGTGATGAAAACAAGTTCCATAGAAAAACAAAAACAGTTTGTGCTAATATCACTTTTGCATGTTTAGAATCTGATAACATCTTAAGCTTAATCACTTTCCTGTTTGCAATTGTAAGATAAGTCACTTGACCAAATGCCTGTTTAAATTAGCTTTTATTTAACTTTTTTTTCTCTTCTCTTCTGTGGGCTTTAAATCCTGGCCTTAAGGGGAAACTATTAATTAACTTTCTCATCCAATCAGGAATGAGAATTAACACTGCCATCCCTTTAACCCAAGTAGCTAGCCAAAATTCAGGGTCTTGTAAGATCATTCTAGTTAGAAGGAGAAACTGGTGAAGGTTAGGAGAAACTGGAGCCAGGTATTTCTTTGCTGCATTCATGTTCATTTACAAAGACTATACAAACTCTTGTCTTCCTAAATACAGCAGGAATTGAAACAACCAAAGACAATTTCCTTGCTCACAGCACTCAGGATTTTTCGGCTAGCAGACAGCTCAGAATTTCCATCTTGGCTTTTGTTAGGGCCACACATAATTCTTGTCCTTTCCTAGTACACATGCATCCCTCTTAAATACTATCCTCAGTACAGGTCTTTTGCACAATATTTTGAGTCCCTGAGCAGCCTTGAGTTTGCCCCTGTGTTAAGGTAGTGACATGTGCTTAATCATCTCTTACAGCTATCTTCAATGAAGAGTGGCTCTAAAACATAGAATTGTAGAATTGTAAAAAATTAAGGTTGGAAGG
Organism: Alligator mississippiensis; assembly: GCF_030867095.1. Lineage (NCBI taxonomy): Eukaryota > Metazoa > Chordata > Crocodylia > Alligatoridae > Alligator > Alligator mississippiensis. The sequence goes on from NC_081829.1 coordinate 32,558,328, forward strand.
GACCTTAAGAGGCCATCTAGTCCAACCCCCTGCTTAAAGCAGGACCATCCCCAACTAGATCATCCCAGCCAGGGTTTTGTCAAGCCGGGCCTTAAAAACCTCCAAGGATGGAGATTCTACCATATCTCTAGGTACCCCATTCCAGTGATTCACCTCCCTCCTAGTGAGAGTTTTTTTCCTAATATCCAACCTAAACTTCATTTGCTGCAACTTTAGACCATTTGCTTCTTGTTCTGTCATCTGCCACCACTGAAAACAGCCTAGCTTCATCCTTTTTGTAACCATCCTTCAGGTAGTTAAAGGCTGCTACCAAATCCCCACTCAGTCTTTCCCCTCTAGACAAAATAAGCCCAGTTCCCTCACCCTCTCCTGAGAAGTCATGTGCCCCAGCCCCCTGACCATTTTTGTTGCCCTCTGCTGGACTCTCTCCACATCTTTTCTGTAGTAGGGGGCCCAAAACTTGACACAGTACTCCAGATGTGGCCTCACCAGTGCAGAATAGAGGGGAATAATTACTTCCCTCAATCTGCTGGCAACATTTCTACTCAGTGGCAATGCATAGGGGGTGGATATGAGCACTGGCGCACCCCCTGACTGGCTGCACTCCCTGCTTAGGTGATGGGTGGCGGGGGCAGGCAGGAGCACTGGTGCCTGCCCTGTGTGACCCAGCCAAGGAGTAGGAGCTCTGGATGTAGCACCGTGGCCACTTTCAGGAGTGCTGCAGCCACTTCCCAGTTGGTGAGTTTTGCCCATCGGCGAGATTGGCCATGGGGGACCCCACCAGTTGCTGACTGGTTGCTGCGGGGGTCATGTGCCATGTCAGCCATGTTTTGACTAATGCAGCCCACTATGCTGTTAGCTTTCTTGGCAATATGGGCACACTGCTGATTCATATTCAGCTTATTGTGCACTGCAACCCCCTTTTCTGCAGAGCTGCTGCTTAGCCAGTTGGTCCCAAGCCTGTACCAAGCATAGGATTCTTCCATCCTAAGTGCAGGACATTACACTTGTCATTGTTGAATGTCAGAAGATTTGTTTTGGCCCAACCCTTCAGTTTATCTAGGTCACTTTGAATTCTAACACTACCCCCCAGCATATCTACTATTCTCTGCAGCTTGATGTCATACGTGAGATTACCGGGGATGCTTTTCATCCCATTTTACAGATTATTGATGAAGATATTGAACAAAACCAACTTCAGGACCAACCCTTGGGGCACTCCCCTCAGTACCAGCTACTAACTAAACACCAAACCATTGTTCACTACTCATTGAGCTCAATGATCCAGCCAGCTTTCTTTCCTCCTTACAGTCCATTTATAACTTGCTTGCAAAAGTGCTGTGGGAGACCATCAAAAGCCTTGCTAAAGTCAGTGTATATCACATCCCTCCATCCACAGAGCCAATCCTCTCATCATAGAAGGCAATCAGGTTAATTCATTACTTGCCCTTTGTGAATCCATGCTAACTGTTCCTGACCACTTTCTCTCCTCCAAGTGCTTAGAGGAGTGCTTGTTGAAACCTACCAGTTTCAACAAGGTTTGACCCAATGTATAGCAATAGAATTCAATTCATGCTTCCAATCAAAACTAAGCACCATCCCCACTGTGTGAACTATCAACTACTGGCAATACATATTTCATGAATAATCTACAGCACCATGAATAATTTGCCAATGTTTATTTAGTTTGAATATTTTGGAATAGTGACTAATTTGAGAAAATCATAGATTAGTGCATAGGAAAATAAGGAAAATGTATTAAATAGGTAATTATGAGTTATGGTTGATTATATCTTCCTTCATTTTGTATCAAGCTATGTTATATCGGACAGTTTACAAATTATGTCCCATTTGGCCTTGTCAGTACATGAAGACTATCAAGAAAAGCAGAAATGCTGCAGTAAATGGCCACTACAGTTTTCTTCATTTAGAGTCAGTGCCAAACAGTCCCATGAGCTGGAGGTTCCATTTAGATGTTTCATTTTTCTAATGAGATGTAAATGTGAATGCCTAAAGATGCTTTTGGCAAGTGCTAGTTTGTTGTTAGAGCATAAAAGGAACTAAAGCACCAGCCCCAGTCCTAACCAGGGCACCAGCCCCAGTCCTAAATTGTGGCAGGGACCCAAAACCAGCAGCTGCTGCCTGCTGCCCCAGGTGCTGCCCCCAGTGCTGCACAGGGTGCAGAAGTGACTACTTATGTCTCTGGAGCATACCCTAACTTTAGCTTAAATCCTTTCTACCTGGTTTTTTTTCTTGTCATGTACTTGGACAAGTCACATTACTTTGCATCCTCAAACCTCATTATGCAATCTGTGCAAAACAGCCTGAGTCATGGAATCATGAACTCTGTTCACATAACTGCTGGTAAATGACAATGACTGTTGAGCTTCCCCGCCAGCATAGCCCTTTGGTACTTAGTCAGGTCAACTAATAGTGTCCGTAAAGCACTTACGGATAAAAGTTGCTATATAAATAAGTAATGGTAATTTGCCTCACATGTACCCATGAACTCTATATAGTCAGTAGCCAACATATTTTTTTCAGGCAAAGAATTTTAATACTAATAAATATAAAATATTATTTTATAAATGTATAGCATGTAATAACAAATAGTATATTTTATAGATTAATTTCAAGTTAACATTAAGCAATGCTAAATTATTATGGAATTACATATTACATACACATTACTACCAAAAGAGTTCATCGTGATTAATGTTATTACAGAGAACACCAAAGGAATTAATAATGATTTGCACTTATTATAGAGTAGTACCAATGCAGGGAAAAGGAGGTTAGCCTAATTAAATTCCAGAAACCACTTTAGGGCTCTGCTGCATTGTGGAGGCTGTTTTTTATGTTAATTAATTCTGTATGAAAGGTTGCTGAAGTGGTTTAACATTGTTCAAAGATGCACAATTTAAAACCAGAAAGTATTTTATAGCTCCTGGCCTAGCACAGTAGGGTTCAGGTCCATGGTATGGCCCCAAGGTGCTAGGGTAGCGCAAGTAAATAATTATGGTCCAAAGAAGCTTGGGAATATTGAAAGAAAATGGAGTGTTTATATGGTTGCACTGAGCTTAGTGTCTGTGTCAGGTATAGCTGGGCAGGAATTATAGCCTCAGTCTCACAGATCACATAAATACTTCCATATCTTCAATCAGATGAGTGGTCCCTATAATTTAGCTAGAATATTGATGTTATGAAACTTCACCCTACTTTCAACTTTTCCAGACTAGAGGACTTGTTTTTTTCTGTCTAAATGAACAGTATGAAGAGCTTTACTTCATGCCTTCTCTCTCTCTTTCTGTAGAATCACTTTGTTCTCTAAAATGATTGAATGATGTCTTAGGCTCCCTGGCAGGGACTAGTGTGTTATCTAGTAAGGAACCTGGGAGTCAGAACTCCTAGGTTCTCTTCTTGGCTCTGCTACTGAATCACTATTTGATCGTAAGCAATTCAGTGAACTTCCTTGTGCCATTTTTCCTATGGGTTCACAATTTCCATATTTGAGTTGAATCCTAGGAATGTGTTTTAATGCATCTGTACAAAGTTAATCTACATATTGTGCATGTTTTCTTCCACTTTCTGTAGCTTAGAGGCAACTTTATCAATGACTGAAAACACAAAATATTTATCAAGTTATTTCAGGACATCACTGAAGTAATCTGTTTCAAACACTGTTCTGCTGTAGAGATAATCCTAATCTAATCTGGAAGAGTTGTCATCCTTCACAGTCATTGTAGATGCTGTGTAAATGACCTTTGGAAACTCCATTACTACCACACAGAGGACTCCATCCAACTGAGAAGAAGCCTCTGTGGTATGACAGCCACTATGCACTGGATAACTCCATTTTAACCTTGCCCTTGGCTTTTGGATTTGCAGAGGCAGCTCTCCTAATTTTGAAACCAAATGCAAAGAGCATCACAGCACCATTTCCACAATGCTGTGCTTCCTATGTTCATGTATTAGATGTTGTTTTATTTCAAGCATGGTTAATCTACTGATTTTGTTTAATCCTAAGTAGCATTGAAGTCACCTCTGTGCCATCTACACATCTGTCCACTTCTCTATATCTCTTTGTTCTTATAATTGTACCAATGACCTCTTCCTTTGTTTGTCTTTCTGTAACAAAACAAGAGAATAATTTCAAATCAAACCACAAGAGTCATGCATATAGAGGAAGGTTTTGGAAGAATCCCAAAGTGCTTTTTATACCCAAGGATTACTTTGTCCAGCTATAGAGTAGAAAGTGGAAAATATTTAAAAGTAACACAGCACAGCAGTTTGGAAATAAGGTGAAGATTAATCTAGCCAACAGGGACTGAATGGAATCTAATGGTGTGCATGGAATATGACAAAAACGAACACCTTTAGCCTACAGAAAAGTGCCACAGGCCCATTACTGACTGCAAGAGGTCCAGTACACAGCCTTGGATCTTACCTGTAATACAATACAGGTCTCCAGCAGCAGGATACTCCTTAATGGCAAGGTTTATGGCTAAGATGACTTGCTTTTAGAATCTTTAAACCTAGTTCCTCATTATTCCCCTCACCATCAGGTCTTTTATACAAGCAGCAATGAGATTTCGTTGTTGTTTTTACAGGCTTCTCCTGCTCTCAAGCTTGTACATCTGATCTTGTGATACTACTGTATGTGGTTGCAATAGGAGAAATTGTATGAAAAAGTGTGATCACCTTTTAAACCCACTCCACATTTACAAAAGTATCTGTTACTATAAATTTGTGGTATCTCTGAAATATATGATGGAGTGGGCTGGTAAAAAGGATTTTTTGTCATGCAATTGAAGTGCCCTACATAATTCCTTCATGGCTTCATCGTTGAATGGTATGAACCCCCTAAACTCTTCTACACTCATATCAATAAAAATAGTTATGACAATATAGATGGGAAAAAATGACCTTGTTTCTCTCCCTTGTTCTATGGACATTCTCTGAAATGTTTTATTTTATACAACTGCAACTTCCACACCACTGCACTAATGTGCTTAGAAACCCTATTCAAGCAAAATTTTTCAGACCTCAATTTATTTAATATGCTTTCTTAGGTTTAGTCCTGTGTTGCAGTTCTTTTGACTTAAAAATAAGCATGTACTTGGGTGCTTTACCAAATGGGGAGGACTTAAGCCTGTGCTTAAATGATCTGCTGAATTATAGTCTAGATTTTTGAAGTTGAGCAATTTTTATTGTAAACTGGATTACTTTTGTTTATTTTTCAGTAGTCAGGAAGCTATCTAATGCCACTAATAAAGACGAGGAGTTTATGATTAAGTTGAAACCTGATGTCTAAGGAAGCAATAAAGAATACCTAATGCACTGTCTTATGTTTATTCATTTATTTATTTTTCTGGCATTACATTTTGGTGTGTGGAAGTGCAGTTTATAGCTTACCTCAAAGTGGATAAATGAAAAAAATATAAACATTAAAAGAGAGAAGTGGGATTAGTTGTTAAATTCATAGATCCAATGTAATAATCCAAGGTCTACATAAATTGTTAATATTTATACCTTACATACTGAAGATGGTATATAGTACACCTCACTCCCCTCCTAACAATTTATATTCAGGATACTCTAATGAAATACATCTTGAGTCTCCTTTTCATGGCTAATGAGGAGACAACAAGAATTTGACTAATACTAGTACAATTACTGAAGCAGTGAAGCGTGCATCCCTGATTAGACGTGATAATTTGCAAGGCTGGGCTCTTCACATTAAGTTTGCAAACAGTTTAAAAATCACTTCCTCTATTTATCCAGCTAATCTCTGTTTAATGACTCCAGACCTGACAAAAGAAAGAGAAAATGTCTCTTAAAATCCTATACTTCATTTATGAAGCTTATGTATGAAGCAGGGGTGTAATTTATAGTAAATCTTTTCCAAAGGACTCTTTGAAGCCCTGCATATGACTTTTTACAATAAGGTGATATTTTTATTAATCCTGAAATATCAGTTTTCTTTACACCAAGTTTATATATATATATAATCTTTGTCTGTGTCTATGTAAAGTAAAAACAATTTTCTAACCAATTTAGATATCTTTTTGGGTTCTCTTAGTGCACATTTTGAATTTTAATCTTGCCCATCCATGTAATGAAAATAATCTTTTTCTGTTCTTTTTTTTCTTGACTGTATTTTACTAGTTCATATTTTTTTCCAATTGAGCCCTCAGAGGCAAAAAGATTTCCATGATGATTTGCAAGACTGATATGTTACAAATATCTAGAAGTGATAAGGTCCTTTTTTCTTTTACATGCATGTTTTTAGGATTCAGATCCACAGCAGATCCACACATATAGATTGAAACCTGCTGGCAGTGTCTTCTCAACAAATTCTCTGTAGCCATGGTCCTTCAGACTAGATAGATATGATAGACTAAGTAGGATCAGGAGGTAGTGATGTCTCCTCTCTAAATGGTGCTTTTCCTGAGTCAGGGAAGTGTAGATGTCACATCATGGTAGTAGATGGGGTACACTTTTTCCGATGAGCCTTAAAAGTAATACCCTGATAAAGGACTGTCTCTCAATGGCTTGTTGGAAGCAGTGATCTAACCCAGGCAGACAAGGTTCTTTGGGTAAATCTGCTTGTATTAGGTCAACTAAACTAGTTGGAAAAATTCTTGTTTGCAAACTTTTGGGTACAAACACCCTTCATCAGGCTGAGGAAGCATCTGCAGTGTTAGTGCGAATGGTTTTTGTACCCAAAACCTTGCAAAGAAGAGTTTTTCCAACTACTTTAATTGGTCTAAAAAAAATACCAGATTTACCTGAAGGATATTGTCTGTCTATGTCCTTGGACCTACATGGCTATAACCCATATGCCTGAAACATGGAAATGATCTAACCCAGAGTTTTTGGTTCTTAAATTTTTAATTTCTACTCTGAGCTACAACAATTGCCCCCTTTACTCAGTGTTATAGCAGGAGCATCAATTGCTGTACATGTCATAGCCTCCAGTAGAGGTAGCTGTGGTAGCTATGGGCCAACTCTTATAGAAGACTAGAAGCAAATATTCACCATAGCCCTGACTGAATATAACAACTCCACATAGATTTTTAAGAGGTGGAATTAACTGTGATCCTTCCATATGAATCTCGTTGAATAAGATGGTTCCTATAAAGCCCTGTAGTTGGTGTTTTGTGGTGGTCTATAAAGCCCTATAGCTGATGTTTTGTCAACAGCATAAAAGTGGTGCTCAGATTTACCAGTTGTTGAGGGGGTTTTTTGAGGTATATGTCAGTAGTTTGTTTTTAGTGAAAAAACTAGCAGATGTTCTATGAATTGTAGGGAATTGTTAAAACACTGAAGCAGCTCCCTCCTATACCTATGGAAGTATTTGCACACATCAAGGGGAAGGGAAAATTCCCTGGAGACACTCGGATACGTTGTACTGGAAATAATCTTTTACTACAGATAAAACCTGTGTTTTCATTCTATTCCCAACACAGAGAAGGTAAATGAAAATAGAAACTGTTGTCTTTTGTTACAAGCTATAGGGACAGTCAGAGCTGCAAGCACCTCATGGTATAAAGCCCTCGCAACAGGATGTGAGCTGAGGTAGTAGAAAATATTGCCCCTTCTTACCCAAGTGCTGTGGGGAAAGCCCAGCAACAAAGCACCCACGGTTGGACAGGGATTTCTCTCATCGGTGTTCTGTATCTGTTACTGATGGGCTTCCTCTTTTCTCATCTATGTATACATCCCCAAAGATTTTTATTGCCTGTATTTGGCACAGTCTCCTCAAATGATCAGTTTGCAGAGCCAGAGAATTTCAGTCAGTAGTTCTTAGTGTGACTGAGTGAGAACGCCTTGAAAATCTGGCTTATGCTGTGCTTATCACCAAACTGTAGAAGCACAAATATTATTAAGGTGAATCTCATCTTCATATACTCTCCCTTCTCCTTGACATTAGTACAAGGAGGAAGAGTTTAAACAGATCTTAGCTTGTTTATGCAAGCTTTTCATAACTGGTATTGCTCTATAACAACATTCTTTTTTCTATTCCTAGCTGGACCAGTACAAGAAAACAGCTTTCCTTGCATTATTTCTGCATTTTCCTCCAAGGGTTGCATTTAGAATTGGAAATATAGAGGTGTATCAAGGTGAAAATATAGGGTTACAATCAGCTGATATTTTTAATGAAAAGGTTTAGGGTTGAGAGATTTGACAAATCCTTTGTTTTTTTCCTTTTAAATTCTTCTCTACTGGTTAATCATCTATTATACATTTCTATACCTTTTGACAAACAACATTTTTTTGTTTTTGTAATGTAATCAAGGTCTCATCCAAAACCCAAAGTCAACAAGCTAACCCACTTAGGGTTTGGTACAGGCTGTTTATGCTAAAGAATTAAGTCTTCAATAAAACCTTAAAAAGAAAAAAGAAAACATTACTTATTACCTACATAAAACAGAGTGGGAATCTGTGTACAGAGAAAGCTATATACAGCCAGAAATCAATGGCCAGAGGAGCATTTTGATTTAAAAACTGAGGGGAAATTAAATTTAAAAGGAGCTTGTCTTAAACACAAAGCCAGGTTGTTCTCTACTATAGATTACTGAAGTTCCTAGAGGTAGAAGGGAATTTCATTGGGCCTAATTCTATATCTGCCTACATTAAAGCCTTAAATTCAATTAACAGACAGGTCCTTACAGTGAAAAAAAATATGTGAGTATATTTTGTACACATGACATTGTCATTGTCATTTCCTTTATGATAGATCATTTCTACACATGCAGTTTAGGTGATTTTCTTGTATTTTTATCCAATGTGTTTTAATTCTCCTCAATATCTCTGCTCAGTCTCTCTAATTTTGACAGTCCACAATGAAAAAACCTTGGAACATAAATTAGCCATTCTAATCCTCCTTTAAAATTACATTCAGAATATTCTCTGTTTCTTTTGTTAAGAAGAAGCTAGCAAAGGTAGTATTGCACTGCTATACAAACTCATCCCCTTTCCCTTGAAGAATAAGGAAGCAGAGGAGCTAACCTAGTTCTGATATTTTCTATGGAGAAGGGTCCTAGGTTTAAGGAGCTATTCTGAAGTTCTAGAAATATGAATTCAATTCCCATGTTTACTACAGATTCCTTTTGTGACCTGAGACAAGTTTCTTCATCCCTGTGTCTAGGCTGTCCATCTACAAAATGTGGCTTTTTCTCCTTCTCTCTCTCAGCTTTTACTGTGACTTTCTTAGGACAGGTTCTGTCTCTTACTGTGTATAGATCTGCTTGGGGCCTCAAGGCACCACAGTCATGGAAATAATATGGGTTTTCCCAATAGAATCATTCTACCACTCCCAGCAATAAGCTTTTCATTACAGGTATTATTCTGTAATTATCCCCCTCTAACTCAACTGGAAAAAAATCCTTCTGAAGTCCAGCCTTGTATAGATCCCACATCCATATAAAATATATGGAAAGGAGATGAAGAAGCCAGAGAACCTTATGATCTTTCCTTACGCCCTTGGTCCACCTGAAATCACAGCAAGCAAACAGAGAGAAACAAGGGTCATAATAGAAGTCAGTCCCCTGCCATTTGGATCCTGAAGGTGCAAAACAGCAAGCACACTTCACTGATAAAGCGGGTGCTTTTTTCTTGCGATCTCAGTTTACCTGATTTACTTTTTCTTTTCTTTATCCCAGTTATATGAAATACTTAGCTTGATAAGTTCTCTTATTTCTGCCCCAGAGCTGAAGTAGTCTTCCAGTCTTGTTAAAGGGTATCCTTCAAAAAGTTCCACTATATCAGAGAACTGTGAAACATCCCATTTCTCAGGTTGTGCACAGATCTATGAGCATCTCTCAGAAAAAAAACAGCCAGCAAGAGGCAAATAAACAGGGGTTTAAACTATTTCTCCACCTCCAACATCACAGGCAATTTTTTAAGGGACAGAGCGTCCGGGGGGGGGGGGGGGGGTGTATATCCTCTCCATCTAGCTCTCCCATGATAATTTTATTCCACTACCAGTTAGTTTTCCTCTAACCCTTTAGCAATAGCAGGCCAAATTATCAATATGTTACTGCTTTGCTCGTCAGTAGCAGCTGCCGATTCCCACCCCCTCCCCTTCACTGCCAAATCCAACCCACGGGCCATAGATTGCCAAGCCCTGGCCTGGATGATTAATTCCTCTAGAGAAATAGAGGTCATTCAATGTAACATTTATGTTCATTGTGCACATTTCCTTGATCTGAAAAAGCTTAGTTTTTAGCTGTTGGCATCTGGATGTGGATTACTATTAAAAATGTACAAAATGCCTGGTATACTCTCAGCACAAAGTCCAGCTATAACAAAACAACTGGTTTTATAGGGGGGCCTTAAACTTAATAGCAGGAAAATTTGTTCAAAAAGGCACTAACTAACTATCCCTAAAAGGCTCATTTTGGAGTCTGCTGTCTTTTTGATGTGTGTGGGGAATTTATTTTATGTGTAGACCTTCTATTAACCCTGAAATCAGGGTTCCTTGCCTTAGGAAATCTTAAGGACCAGGGTTTATTTTTTGCCTCAAAAGTAAAATAATTAACTCATTCATGAGAAAGGAATTTTAATTAAGATCACTAGAGTTGCAAAACAAGTGTGTTATTCATCAGCAGAATTATTTCCTCTCCCAGCCCTTTCCTTTAAATATTTGGTCATAGAAGGGTTCATTTTAGACCAACTGTAGCAAGAGCAGAGAAAAACATTGCTCTAAGACTTAATATTCTGTAAGCCAGTAGAAGTGGATGCAATACAACTAGATTTATCTTGTCCTGTCATTTCAAATGTACCTCACCCACTCCACAGAATCATTCCTTATGGATAGCAGCAGTAGTCCCTGCCATCCTAAACCTGATTTTTTTTAAGTCAGACTTGTCTATTTTAGACAGGTTGTTTCATACCCTGTTCAAAAATGAAATGTTTTCTTTGTGCATGGACTTTGACAGAAATGAAGAAAAAACTCATCCATTTTCTTCAGTTGTCCTTACCTCATACTAAGGAAAACATTCACAGCTGTCTCTGGTGTCCTGCAATGTAATAATTTTTCTCCGCATGCAGGCTAATACCTGAAAACCTGCTGACATGGCCACTTGCCTTCTATGATACCATAACTTCTGGACACTAAGAGCACTATCTTGATTTGTGTCAGTTTTCCAATCTGCCCAATATCCTTTTAAAACAGGCTCAAAGCTTGCTCTGTAGGCTAATGAAAAACACACACTATTTTATTAGTTTCTTAAGAACGATGTTAAAGATTTAAGTGGTTTCAAGAACACCTACTGAAACTAGGCACACAAGTCCTCTTTAAAAGTAATAAGATTTGGATTCATATGAAAATCTGGCTCTTCATTTTTTATCATCAGATATTAACAATTATTTTCTGAGAATTCCACAAAATTAGGTGAGTTCTTTTATCTCTCTCTCTTCATATCATACAGCTCCCTCTTCCTTAACACTTACAGTGATACATTATTGATACAAGTATATAGTCTGTAGACAATTTTGAATTGGTTTGAATTTTAGCTGAAGTGTAAATAAGCATTTTTGCAGACTCAGCACAGAAAAAAAAATGAAGCCTTCCGTTCGGAGAAAATGAAGGTAGAATTAATCTAAGCTTAGATCAGATAATTAAGAGTACATACAGGCATTAGGTCAATCTAAATGTACAATAATACAGGCATGCAGAGTGCTTAAATTGCCCCAAAAATGACTTGCCCAATTTAAGTTGGTTCACCTACATAGGTGAAGTAACTTAAAGGCTAGGGACAGACATTCAAAAAGTCTAAGCCTGAATTGATTCAATCTTTGCAGGTTAGTCTAACCTGGCTAGGCTAAATCGGTTTGTAACTGCACAGACATCCCAGACATGCAGGCACATGCTTGCAGTGGCTCAGGCTAGAAGCTAGGGGGCACTAGAGCAGCCTTTCCGACCCTTGCACAGTACTGAGCCGAGGGGTGTGTGGCCAGGCCTCAGCAGGATTCTCTGATTAGGGAGGTCTGCCTGCCGCATCCCAGGCTTTTCTCTGCTCAAGGGACAGGAGTGTTGTCAGACTCCAGGCTAGCACTCTGAGGCAAGGGAGGGGTGTCTGCAGTGCATACATTTGCTGATGGTACAGAACTTTTCAATCTCCCTCCCTGCTTCTTTATAATGTCTGCAGCAAAATGACAGGTGAGCAAGCCAGCTGGGGGCTGATAACAGTGTTTATCACCCCATCAGCAAAACAATAGCCTCTCTCAGTGGTTCTTAAACAGCTCTTTCCAGGGAAGGAAGGAGGTACCTTACCAGCTGATCTGTTGATTGGTTCCAAAAAGCCTTCAGTGGGCATTGTCCTGTCTGCCTGTCCCATTGAAATTAGAGACACACAGACACCTCTCAGAATTAGCTAGCATTCCACATGCCTAGGGTCTGTGGGGCTGGGGTCCATGCTGCAGGAGATGGGAGGGGGGGGATCCCTGCTTGAGTAGCGAGGTGGGGTGGGGCAGGGGGAAGCCAGGCAGACCCTGCTGTGCCTGCAGCCTCTGCCAGAGCTTTGGCTAGGGAGCAAGGGAGTGGGGTGGGGCCAGCTCTGCTGTGGAGCAGAGAGCACGCTGGGATGCTGGGGGTGTCTGGTTTATCTTAAACCAGCAAGGGGTCTGGGACAGACATTGCATAAACCAGTTTGAGCCAAATCAGTTAAGGCTGATACTACATTCAACCAGGTTGATCTCAAACCGGTTTCAGTCATTTTCAAACTGGTTTATGTACACTGAATGTCTGTTCTGTTACAGGTTTAAACCAGTTTCTGATCACTTAAACCAGTTTGTGTGTAATTTCTGTCCTTAGCCAAATTAAGATCGGGCTAACACACTTTAAAAAGTGTGATTAACCCAATCTCACGAACACTTGCAAGCATTTTCAGTGAAGCCTCAGGATCGGGAAAGCCCAGTTGCTCGCCCCAGCCTCAGGGCTGATCTATTCCTGCCACCAGCAGAAATGGGCTGGCTTTAGACCATCAACCCCCACCTCCACTAGTGGGAAACATCCCACCAACCCTCTCACTGGACCCATTAGCCCTATGCTGCCTGCCCCTCCTGCCACCCTGAGTTACTTACCTCAGGCTCCCCACATGGTTCCTGGGAACAGCAGATGGCTGCACACGTAGCTCCCACCAGCAGCAAACTACTGCAGGCAGCACTCCCAGTCTAGGTGTGGGCAACTTAAACTAAGCCTCCTAGACCATGTGTGGCAAATGCTTGTTCACACCCTAAGAGCCTTGTGCAAAATATTTTATAACAAATCCGCTGTAGCTTCTTCAGTGTGAATTCCATTGCAAACAAGCCAGCCAGAATTAATTTTATGGGACAATTCACTTAGTATCCTGATTTTTTCTTTAAAAAAGAAGGGGGGAAAAAAACAAACAAACAGGGCTTGGGATATAAAACATGGCTTCAGCTCCAAACTGGATAAGACCTGGCTGTTTCCACTGAATTTAACAAACAAAACTATAATAGAGGGAATCGATTAACAATACAAGAAGTCCTATATGAAGTCACAATACTTCCTATATTTCTACCACAGTACAGCAGGTTAGGGCCCAGGGGTGGCCATGATGCACTCTGGTGGCCACACGGCTCCTGCCCCACTCCAGCTCTGTAGATACCCTCCCTTTTCTCCCACACCTTGATTCAATTAATCTGTAAAAAAGGAAGGTTTCTCTAGAGTCCCAGAGCTAGCCCTTGTCTCTACTGGCCAGCAGGTCCCACAGGGTACCTGTTGCCTTAAGGGCTATTCATGGCTTCCTTCTGCCCCTAAAACCATACTTGTGCCTTGTGGATGTTACCAGTTATCACTTCAGGCCTCCTCAGGCCTCCATGCCCTTGTTAGGGCCACCATCTTCCTAGGTCATCCCCTTTTGTTGGGCTGGATCTCTCTCAGCCTAGATCCTCTGCATTGGACTTGGCTTTCAGGCACCAGTCCTTGTCTCACCACCTCTTTGACTATGAGCCCCAGGCCCTGGCTTCACTTGTTTCAGCCTCTGGGCCCCTGGCCCTGTCTGGCTTCTGCCCAGGCTTGGTTTCAGTCCCTCTCTTGGCTTCAACCCCCTTTGGCTTAAGCTTGGTTTGTGTTCTGAGCCCCAGCCCCTGACGGGGCTCAAAACATTGGTGTGCCCCTGGCCACTTTGGCCTCCATCTAACCACTTCTAATCCACCGGTGTAAAGCTTAAAAACATAAGCCCACTGGCTAGAATTAAATGTCCCCACATTGGGTCCTACTCCCTGCAAGCTGTAAGCCTCTTACTTGCATTCCCCAGGGCAGTTCAAGTGCCAGGCAGTCGCTTTTCTGTAGCCATCCTGCTCAGGAGCTTCTCTCCCTACTGCAGGGCCAAGCTGCCTTCCTTTGCTCAGACCCTGAGTTCATATGCCTCTCAAACCCTACACCCTTGGTCAAGTGGCTTGCTAGCCCTGGCGCAGCTGCCTCTCTTTCATTCTAATGGGCAGTTTACTGTTACTACCCTGGCTGCCATAGCAGGATCTTTATTATTTCAGCAGAGTTCTGCCCTATCACTGTATTGCTGGGCAGCTAGCCCAGCAGTAGGCATTCCCAGCCTATGAGTCTCTAGCTCTCTATTCTCCTGCAACCAACCCATCATGAGCTGTCTTCCCCCTACCTGAGGTCCCACTCCTGCTTCTCCCTTCAAGTAGCAGGAGCTCTCTGGCTCCCTGTAACACAGAGACACTGAAAAAAGACAATAGACAAGTGAGATAGCAGTTCTGTAGGAGAAAAGAAGAGGTTCTCCTGAAAAAGCAGCATTAAGTACTTAGTGTAGGGTCACAAAAATCTTTTTTTTTTTTTTTTTTGGAACTAGAGGTACTCAGCTTTGTCAGTGTGAAGTCAGGAAAACACAGGGCAGGATGACTTTGGAGACCAGAGTCCCTGGCACACACTATTTTTCTGGTGCAATTAAGGTGTTAATCATGCAGAAATAACAACTGGCTACAAGTTCAAAGAATTTATGGTGCCAAAAAAAATCACAATCCAGGCACAAAGATATTACTTGAAAAATGTGTACTATCATTGTGGTTGGTTTGTATGGCATGATAACTTGAATGTGTTACATGCCACATTTGGGCCACCCAGGGATGGGGCCTCAGAGCAGTCTTGATCAGCTATCTGCTGGCAGGGACCACATTGGACTCAAGCCCCTGGGTAGTCCCTACCAGTTGATAGCTGATTGGGACTGTTTGGGGGCTTGAGTATCAGGGAAGTCATCCCAGCTGAGGAGTGAGCCCTAGGGCTGTCCTGATCTCCCATCAGCTAAGAGGGACCACCTGGAGGCTCAAGTCCTGGGTGGTCCCTGTCAGCCAATGGTTGCTTGGGATGACCCTGCAGCTCAAACCCCAAGACTGTCCTGATCAGCTGATTGTTGGCTAGCAGGAACCACTCCAGGACTGGAACCCCAGGGCAATCCCTATCAGCCAATTGCAGATTGGGACTGTGTCGCAGGGAGAGGCAAACCAGGGAGACTCCCAAGCCCACGAGGGGAACCCCGGGGCAGGAGCTGGGGGTGAAACAGGAAAAGTGAAAGTAAAGAAAGAAAAATTACTCACAGCAGGACAGGAGGAGGAGTGAGGACAGCGGGGAAAGCCCGCGTGAGGCATTCACCACGCCTTTAGTCAGCTGTGGCCAGCGAACGACATCACTCCAATCACCGGCTGGTGGAAATGAAAGGGCCGGCGGTGAGAGGGAGCGAGGGTGCATGGACACCAGGAGAGGGCCCGGTCGGCGGGGTCAGCCAGAGGCACGAGATGCCAGAGGAGACTGCGCGCACTGGCTGCAGAGGGGTGGATGAACCAGGAGGTGAGTCAGCGCTGGGAGCCAGAATAACAGCTGCAGGCAAGCCAGGAGACAAGCCGGTAGGACGATCCAGGGCGCGGGGAGCTGAATGGACCTGGGAAGACCCAGAGGGAGGGCAGCCATGCTGGGAAGACCCAGAAAGAGGGGAGCCGCAAGGCAGGACCCAGAGAGAGGGCCACTGCTCCGGGAAGACCCAAAAAGAGGGCCGCTGCTCTGGGAAGACCCAAAGAAAGGGCAGCTGTGAGGTGAAGACCCAGAGAGAGGGCAGCTGCAAGGGAAAGACCCAGAGAGAGGGCAACTCCAAGGCGAAGACCCAGAGAGAGGGCAGCTGTGCTGTGGAGACCCAGAGAGAGGGCAGCTGCTCCAAGGAGATCCAGAGAGAGGGTCATGACAGTGGGAAACAGGAGGGAGAGTAGATCTAAACCTGGGTAGGTGGAGCGGGGCCACAGAGTTAGGCCATGTGGAGGAGGCCTCATCAACAAGTGGAGGTGTAGCGGGGCTATCTGTGCTCCACAAGGAAGCCCAGTAGGGGCGAGGTGATGTTTTCCTTGGAACTCATTAAGTTTGTCTTTTGAGTTGAGAAGGGTGTTTTATGTTTCCCCGTATCAGAAGGGGTTGAGGCGAAGCTGAGGCAGGAAGACTGAGAAAGTGAGTGGTGGGCTCATTGTTGGGTATTCAGGGGAGCGTGAGGTCAGCCACGGAAGCGAACAGGACCTGCAAGGCTGGGTAAAGGGCGAGGTGCAGGGGAGGAGGAGCCTCGCAGAAGACACCAAAGAAGCAGGCGGCCAACGAGGGCAACCGCGCCGCACGAAGCCTTACCCACTGTGAAAGATTCAAAGTCGTGGCAGGAGAGAAGGGGCAGCTTGCAGCACATGTGAAGACCTCCCGTAAGGCCACCTGCAACGGCAAAGTGAGGACAGGGGAGCACTCGAATTAAGGAAGCCCGGGACAAGATGTCTGAGGCCTGGCGGGTGCAGACTGTCCCAGAGTGAAAGCCCTGGGGCAGTCCCAATCTGCTGATGATCAACTGATTGTTGGCTGGCTGTGGGGACCACAGGAAGGCTTAAGTGGCCCTGAGGGTCCCCAGAGCCAGCCAATGATTGGCTGATTGTCAGGCACCCAACCTGCCAGTGCAGCAAAAGCCTGGGATCATGATACCAGGTTCCCCTTGAATTGGCAATATGGCATGATTAGAATCTGATGCTGGATCCCACAATCGCGCCTTCTGCCATGCATATATGGCATGGCAGGGACTGTGATTGTTGGGATCACACATCAAATCCTATCAAGCCTTTGACTGCTTGCATGCCAGGAGTGTAGGTGGTTCAGAGAAGCATAAGCAATTGGGAGCTTAGTTTTCCTGTCCTTAGTTTACCCTGCCATACGATCTGCTTATTTTTGGTAAGAGTATGCTTACTAGGTTGACCTGGATGATCAGGTCCTATATTCTGCCACTTATGGTAAATACTTAGCTAGTTTAGTGTTGTATACAAAGGGTAAAATTCTATTGTGATCTTCAACTAAGCCATAAAGGAGAGTATCAGGATAACTAATAACTCTTCTAGAAGTACCTGGATGTGTAGAAGAAAAGATCCTGAAAGTGAGTTAAAGTGAATGGAAATTACACCCAAGCAAGGGCAGAATTAGTCTCTAAGTATTCATTATATTTTGCAAAATGGAAATACATAACTGTTACCTTGATGGTCAATGTGTTAGTCTTGCCTGCATATATAACATAGTATAGATTGACCTTCCTCATATAATTGGCAAAAGGGTATTCCATTAAAAGTAAAAGCTTTTTTATTTCATTTTCTTTCTTTTTTTTAAAGCCCATCCTTTTAGTGACCATGTAGGGGCAGGGTTGCATGAGCAGGAAGGAACACAGCTGACAGCCTAGAGGTCATGAGTTTGAGGACATAACAGAAGTGTTCCTGGTGCAGCCCTGTCAGATTCCAACAAATCTGTGAATTCTGCTAAATACCTTGTCACAAGGATACAAAAAGGGAAAGAAGTGACCATGTATGCAATAAGCTCACTAACTTTCCATGCACCTCTTTATACCTTGACTGTTTTCCTTAGAAGTCAGTCTCCTGATTTTTCTTGTTTATCGACAGTTGTCTACTACAATCTCCTGATATTTCTTGTTTATTTATTTAAAGAACTGATCAGATTCTTGTTGTCCAAACTATTCATTTTCTTAGATTATAAATATAATATAAATTGTTGTGGCATAGAGAGTATTTTTTGCCTTCTAATGACAGACATCATAATATAAATAATACCAACAATGCTAGAATTCTTGGGGCTATGAAGGACACATTATTAATATAGAAAGAGTCTCAGGTAATATAGAATAGGTTGAGCCAAATACAGCTTGGTTTTATCTGCTGCTATTAAATGAGCTCTCTTTTGTCTCAGTTTGATTTGTCTACCCAGGTATCGCTGGCCTTCACTGCAGTCAGCATTCCAAAAATGGAAAAATACAGTATAATGACAAAAAAGAACAACTTATAAGCTATGAGAGCTGAGTTTCTCAAGACAAAATATTAGCAATGGGCTTTTAGGGTGAGGAATTAAATTGGTACAGCAGTGAAAAGATGGAGAAGAATTTACTGAGACTGCTGTTTCAAAGGGTAAGTATCTCTCTCGTGCCCTTTGTGCATACCAGTATGAGTAGTCTGTATTCAAAGAATTGATCATGGGACAAAGGGCCTTTCATCTCTAGGTCACAGGTTCATATCTGGCCATTATTTGAAATTCATTTTCCTTTAATAATCACTGAGTAGCCTGTCTGACAAAATGAGTTGGTCTCAGTCCAGTTTCCAGTGGACAGCTGCCTGTATCACATAAACCACTATCATAATTAGCACTTAGTTAACATTTTGTTGGCAGCCTGACCAAAAGGGTAAAAGGTTGAAGAGATACGGAGATAGAACTACTATGTCATTCCTACCGGCCTTTTCAGGTAAGAGAAGACAGGAAAGTAACACAACATAACTTTAATTTTTCAGATCTGGCAACATGGCACATTTTACAAACAATGCAATTTTCCCTTATAAACATGAATAGCTAATAAGCCCCTTTACTCTGAGGAACTGACTTGATCTTGGCTGCTGAGAGATCTCTGGCATGGAGGAGTTCTCAGCTAGTGCAGAGGTGACATAGTTCTATGCCACTCCTCTATTACCTGCACCTCAGGTGTAGGGGCAGAGCAGGTGTAGTCAAAGCACCACTGTGTCCTGAGATTCTCATGTGGTAGACATATAATTTATGGACTGTTATCAGGATATGTAATTTAGAGTAATCAACAGCCTGCTCAGAATTATGCCGTGGAAGGAGGGACATCACAAAACAACCCAGAAAAAGAGAGACATGCAATCACTTCCTTTTCCATACAGCATCACAGTAGCCAGATGGGTAATTTTACTTAGGTCATGAACTTTTTAAGAGTTTAAATAGGTGACAAATAGCAAAAAGAAAAAGACTGATCAGAAGTACATTGAAAGTAGCAGATAGGAATAAATATTTTGCCCAGTGTTTTTTAAATGTTAATAGTTTCTTGTTTATCTTAAAATTAGTTATATATAACAAGTAAAATATATCCACACATATGGCTTCAATCTTAGAATCTTTAATTTGATTTTGTTTTCTAGAATTTTACTGGAAATTCATATTTTGTTTAAATCTTATAAAAATGCCAGATTGACTTCAAATTTAAATATGTATTGTGAAACAGATGTTAGGATTTTAAAAAATAAATAAGAGTACTTAGCCACTCAATTCCCTATCATTTTTTTAGTCTTGCAGTTAACTCTTTTAGTGTACTTTGAAAATCTCAGCTCTAGACCCTTTCCCTGCTTTCTGTATAGTGCTTTGTCCTGCTTAGTTTGACAGTCTGCTGCTGCTTCAAAGGCCTCTATCATTTTCCATCCAAACTTTCCAACTTTACATCTAATCAGAGCATGCATCTTAGTGTGTGTGCATGTGTGTTTGCGTGTGTGAGAGACAAACATACTAAACCAAATAATGGCCTTGTAAAAGGTTTTATAGCACTTGGAGAATTTACACTTGGATTTCTTCCAGGAATGGAATGTCTAAATGAGACAAAGCCTAAAGGTTCACCCATCGTAACATAGTTTTTTCTTGGCTGACTTTTAAAAAATGTAAATGATAAATACAGTACTTTGAAGATTGATTAAATGACTACAGGGGAAGTGGACTCTGAAGTAAGATTTCTAGCCAGAGATACTGGTGTGTGTGTGTGTGTGTGTGTGTGTGTGTGTGTGTGTGTGTGTGTGTGTGTGTGTGTGTGTGTGATATATGTACATATTTGTATATTTCTTTTGGAGAACTATAAATGATAGGTTATCAATTTTCTTAATTGCTTTAATATTTGCCTACATTGGGCGGCACCTCTCAGAGGATGGAATAAGCAAATATCTTGTGAGATTAAAATTATTTTCTTTAGCATGAAACACATTTTTACAATTCCCAGCACTTATCCCCCCATCCCCCCCCACACACACACAAACACACACTCCCAACATCCCTGGCTTGTTTTCCCTCTGCTTTTGATGAAGCCAGTTCAACCATTTTTTCAGAGGCCAATATACCCTCCTCCAAGCCTTTGTCATGTGAGGATTACATGATTTGCGTATGTGTCATTACTCCCCTCAGAAACCAAAGTAGATTCTACTTCAACAGTCCTATTATTTATTGGGGGTTCCCAGCAAGAGGCAGTACTTTTAGATTTACCCTTCTGGGTTGTTTCAAGTTGTTAATATTGGTTTCTAAAGCCTAATATAAAGTCTTGGGACCATTCTGTACCACCACAGTTGATGTCAGTATATGACCCCAAAGCTGGGCTTTACTTAATATAAAAACAAAGGTCTTTGCATTGGGTATCTCCTCTGAAGAACATTTCTCCTCTGTTAATATTCCACGCATGTTGCAGATGTTTTTAGCTCATGCTTCTACCCATCTGAAAGGGGACTGGTAGAAGCCACTTAACTGAGAAGAGGGTTTTGTTTTGTTTTTTTGATGACGATGTGAGGGGCACTCTCAGTTACTTAGCTTGATCAGTATTTACTTTTCTGTGGCACAACTAGCCTGCTATCTGATTTGGCCTTAAGTAATATTGGGGTAACCAGAGTAGCAGGTCACTACTCACTAGCTGTTTTATGAATTGATCAGGAGCTGGGGCCAATGCCAACTAATGTTAACAGAAAGACTGCACTAAGCTTTGGATCAGGTCTCAATGCTTAAAAATGTGCCTTTCAGTTTCGACTAAAGAAAATGCAACATGCTTTGATCAACAGACTATTTTCCAGTTCGTGTAGTTTCAGGCCAGCTTCTGAAATCTCTCACATCATGATCTAACAGGAAGTGTTCCTGACCAAAGGAAGCAGCAGGAACAGGCAAAAGAATAATGGCCATACTTAAAATGCTTTACTAGTGCCTTTTCCTTATTAAATTGATGTGTCTGCCAGCATTTTGTATTTTGCTTGGGTAAGCACTACCAAATGGGGCAGACTTTGAGATGCCCCATATAACTTCAGATAAACTGTGAACATTTGGAATTAATTGAAGTGGAAAGAAGGCGTGCCTCTCTTTAGTGATGTGATCTGGTTTATATTAGAATGGAATTTCTGAGATTCAGACTCTATTTCTCTAACAAACATTGGTTGCTGTAAGAAATGTATCATTCATGTTAATTTTGTGTGTGAAAAAACCCTATGTATTGGCAAACCTATAGTACTTAAACTTGTTGAGGAAGTTTAGTTAGTTCTAAGAGAACAAGATATCATTCCTTTCTTGTATTTGTCTTATTTTGTCCAGGTTAGTGTGGTCAGTACAAGCCTTAATCCCATAGAACCTGCTATAGATGCTTTGAGATCATATGCTGCAAGTAAATTGGCAGCTGTTTCTATTTGTCATTGTTTCCAGTTTCCCATTTTCAGTTTCCCATTTTCAACCCATCTCTCTCTAGAACCAATGGGTCAAACAGATTGTGTCCTCTGACTTCCAGCCATACAGAATATTTAGGAAGTTGTTCCTTAGTTCCCCATCCTTCATTCCTACACCATTTAGTTACTTTAGTTACAGAAGTGGCAGTGAGGTTGGCTGAATCATTGTGGAATGTGGAGTTGTGGGTATCTTAGACATGCAGGGAGCAATAATGGAGATTTTTCATAGGTAATAGTGATGGGGAGGATTCAGTCTTTGGTGAGTAGAGAACTGATTGTGCACCATAAGTGCCAGTTTGTAAAAATACTAAAATCTACCCTTGTGTTGGCTAGAAGTGTCACACTGCCATTCATAGGTACTAAAAGTCTTCAGGTTTTCTACAGAACTATTACAAAACAAGAAGCAATGATGCAAAAATCCCAAATTAATCCTCTAGTTTACTCAACCTCAACCTGGAGATCCAGGTCCATTAATTTCCTTGAGCCACAAGGAAAATGCTAGCAGTGGTGTCCATTGTGGTGATTTTTGGCCAAGACTGTCAACTTACTTCTCAAACCTCATCAAAATGTGTAACGGCATCCGCTTGGTCTTAACTTTAGGCATGATTAAACCATCAACCAGAGAAGGCTCCTTACCCTTGACCTCCCTCATGAACCCTATGTACAGGATTTCCAGCCCAAGAAATTGTTTTACAGACAATTGACACATTTTTAATGACATACATTTTTACTTTCAGTAAAAAAATTAATATTTTTGCTTGAGTTGACAGCCCTGTGTGACTGCATCTGTTGATTTACACCCTGCTGCCACCCTTGCAAGAGTCCCCTACTTAGCCAATACCTTGACACCCCCAACTGCACCCTATACCATGCTATCCCCCAGCCCACGCTCCAGCCTCATCCCTGTTCCCTCTGTCCTGGCATGGACCCTTACCCACTGCCTCTCCCCTCCCAGACCACAGCTCCATCCTGACCACACTGTCTGTCTCCTTGTATCTTTGATGTGAGAGGCAGAGATGGGGGAATAGGGACCCAGCAGCTGCATATTGCTAGAGAGGAGGGAAGACTCTAGCAGGCTCTGGTGAGTGCACTGCCCTGACAAGTTCAATGCATGCAAGGTGCCGCACTCCCACGAAGACAGTAGGTGGCATGATTGTGCTCCATCTGTCTTTCAATGCTGCTCCACCTTTTTTCTTGGGAAGGAGATTAAAGTTGCGGTGGCTCCCTGTTTTTATGGAGGGCAAAATGTTTTTATGAATTTTTTTGGAGAGGCATTTTTAGGGTGTTTTTTTTTAAGCACATCTGTAAATTCACGGACAGTTGGCAACCCTGCCTATGTATTCTGAATGTATTTGAATTTGGCGGCATTGCAAAACAAATTTCTTAGACAAACTGTTTCTTATTCTGAATAAAATTACCACTTTGCCTGAAAGCCAAAAGGAGGACAGTTATGCCTCTGGAATAAATGCATTTAATAGATCTTTTAAATAATTTAAAACTTATTGAAGAAGACCAGGAAAAATGAAATGCAAAATATGAAACTAATAATATGACTTAACCATGGTTGGTTCCCATTCTTCAAAGAAATGACTCACACAGGGCCATTAAATTTTATAATTTTAAGCTTATTGTATGGCAAGTTGTGGATTTTTGTCCCATGTATATCTTTATCCATGTACAGGGTGCTCACGTAATCTCTCTGTTCTTCACCCAGTAAAACAAGTTGCAGCTTAGGGGGACTTTGTCTTATGATTCTGAGAGAGAAACAGAATTGTTCAGATACAGTACATAGTTGCCCAAGGATTTCCATAGAACCCTGTTGTGCTGCGTATGGTTCTAGGGGAAAGTGCCAAGAAAGAATTAGTCGTTCAATATTTCAATGAATTCTGTCTCCTAGGGGTATGAATTTCCATATTATCAAAAATGCCTTCCACATAAATGACTAACACTGAATCAGCTTTGAGTGATCCTTTTCTCTGCCCCTTACAAATCACATAAACAACTGGTTTTGGCTTGTGGTTTTTTGTTTGTATATTGTTTTAATTTCCAATAAGTTTTCCCAATAGCTTGGCTAATGCTGGGGTGTTATATTTTCCAAAAGTTTGCTTCCAGAAACCAAGTAATTCCTGGCTTCAAAGCTGCTGTCCTTCTACTGTGCAAAAAACCCACAAGTGCTATCTAGGTGCTATTTTATAATTGGTCATGCTGCATCCTGAAAGAAACAGTACCACTAAACCAGCATGTGGATGACATACTTCCTACTATCCTTAGAGTTTTTAGTTCTGTAATGGAGAATTCAAGCTTTCAACACAGGTGATGGAAGGTTTAAAGGAGAAATGAATCCTCCAGGGTAAATAAGAATTATTGATACTGCATTTACAAAATGGTCCCTCTTAGACATGGCACTTGTATAGTATATCATTGGAGGCTTGATTACCAGTTCCATACTCAAAATAATCTGCCTCTTTGTAGACACTCACTGTCCATTTTAATGCTGTGTAAAATCAACCCATTGAAAGAAAAAAACAAACATAGCTCAGGAAGAGTGCATACGGCCATTTTGCTATAATCCCCTATACTCAAAAGCAACAGAATCTGTGACAAAGGGTGTAAGGCTTATGAAGCGGAGGGTGGCGATGCCGAGCTTCCATGAACATTTGGCCATTAATCTCAGCTTTTCGGACATCCAAAATGTTGGCAAGCAGAGCTCCAGCTGGCCTGGGGACCACTGCTTCTCCATGAGCAGGTAAATAGGCCAGATGGTCTCTAATTTTACTACTGTTTCTCGTATGGATGATGAGTCCTGATCTCCAGTGAGCAATACACCTTCCAAACTCTGAACATTTTGTTCACCTTTTGACCACACAGAAACAATGTAATTATTAAAGAAGCAATAAAATTATTAGAGCTGCAGCCAAAAGAAAAGTGTGAGGCAAAGAAAAATCAGTAAAGATCAGCCTGCTTTTCTGTTAGTGTAGTGTAATAGCAAGACACAAAAATCCATTTTCAACAGCAGCAGTTGTACTTGGTTTGCTATCAACCAAAACACCTTCTTCCTCTCCCCTCTACCACGCCCCCCCCCTTACCTTCTTCAAAACACAGCATGAAATTGCTTTTTTTCGCTGCTTTAGCTCCTAGAAAAAGACCCTCAAAACTTAAAGCAAATGTGAGAATGAAGAGGTCAAGGTATTGAATGCCATCTGCTGTAATAAGTTGGTTGAGGGATGAGCCTACTCTGGCAGTAAGTAGCATTCAGAATCATAACAGGGTGGGTAAGTAAGGGAGTGTTAGAGCATAATTTGCCACCTTGCAAAAAATATAGGATGTGATTATGCAGCTTTCACTGATGCTGATGAGCATTCACATGAATTATCCTGTAGAAATCAGGCTAGTCCGGGATATCATGGTGGACAAAATCAGCTGTGCTAAGACCATAGAAATCACTATTTAAACAAAAATTTTGGACTCACAAATGTTGCTGTCTTTTTGGTGAAGTAAAGGGGAAGGGAAATTCAGGGATGTTGCAGGTTTTGATTATGTTTTTGTTGAGGGAAGGAGATTTTTGTTGAGAGAAAAAGAAAGGCATTTTGTACTGAAGTTTAGGCACAGCAGAAAGGGTGTGGGGTTGGGTTGATTTATTTGGGAAGAGGGGGATGTGGAAAGATGGGTGTAAGTGGCATGAATGGCTGTTATGGGCTGCAACTCATATCTCAGATTTTATTTATTGTTTTGGAAAGAATCTACAAATGTGAGATGAGTAAAACAGCAGGGGAAAGGAGAAAAATAGGAATAATCATCCCCACAAATTGCAAGTTCCCAATCATACCTCCCTAAAAAGAAAGCTCCCAAGGGCAGGGCAGGCAACATGATTCATTCTCAAAGGGTTGAAGTGTTGCAGTGTTAGTAAAATAATAATTGGAGGAACAGGTGCAGCTGAATCTCTCTTCCCAAGCTATAAAGCCTCTGGGACTATAATGGACCATCTATTACTATAAAACTACATCCACTCTACTCATGGGAGGATGATCAAGTCCCAGATGCCCTAACTATTGCCAATCTGACTGAAGGCAATAGTGGGTTTCTCTTACTTCCAGAAAGAGGCTGGGTCCTTAGCTTTTCTGTATTCATAACAGAGAAAGCAGCAGCAGTAGGCACTAGCAGATTTAAAGTGGATGCCAATGCCAAATAAGCAACAACAATAGCATCTTTCTTCATTGTTTCTATGGTACTGATTATCCAGGAGCAGAAAGCACAGGTTGAGCCAATGGCCAGCCCTGGGTCAAGCATGGGTTGCTTTCAGGGCTGACATTGTGTTCCAACTTCAACACTTATAATGTGCTATCTCATTCAGTGTTGCTGGCTGTGAGGCACTCAAGCATTTTTTAGGAAACCTCAGAGAGGTGGGAGCAGCAAGGCTAGTTCTGATTCTGCAATGGAAAACAGGCCATTAAATGTCTAATACATAGTTTCAGATGCATAACAAAAGTAGGTGGAATGTGAGGAGTCAGCCTCACCCCTTTTCAGGAGGTAAATGGCTGCAGAGAGATACCTGGGTTTTAGCAGCTGGATTGGAAGTTACCAGGGACTGGGCAGATTAATGGCAGCTGCAAGGTGAAGCACTTTGCCAAAAGTAGTCTGAACTTTTACACAGTAATAGGCTAAGGATTTTCAGGAGCCATTCCGTAAAAAGATTTAGCTTTATCCAGCCAGATGTGATCTCTCTTAACCTGCACATTGTGCAGCAACGTTTGAAAAAGCAAGCCAATGTATTAAGTTCAAGTGACATGCAAGCAATTGTAGAGTATCAAATGTAAAACATCTTGCTTCTAGCTCTATTTGTTTGCTTGCCTTGAAAATCTTTTCAAGTGAAGGTTCCCAATCAGTTGCAGACCAAATATTATTGGTATACATTCATGAGGAGTATTTTTAAGACTGTTTGTGTCTAACAGTAAGTGATGGACTCTGGTTTCAGGAATGGATTGTCAAGTCATCTTCTTCATCCTGGATTTTTTAATCCAGTAGTTAAGAATACTGACACGGTAGTCTTATCCACTTGCTGGCTTCTAGAATATGTACAACATCATCACATGTAGCAGTACACTTAGGGTACTAGTGTTTATATGCAGGGGATACTCATGTGAATACTCAAGGCAATGCAGTTTTCAGTTTTGCTAGTCAGCAAATTTTCTTTGCTTTCTCGAGTGCCCTTGAGTTTTATTAATCTACAAATGCTCATTTCTACTAGGAAGTAAACTAGGAAACACCATTACAAACAGATCCTTCTCCTTTAAGATCCTTGTGAGTCTTTGAGAGATGACATTTCACTGTTTAGGGAAGCAACATGCCAGATCCTCAGCTGCTGTAAGCATTCAGAGTTCTGCTAGCATCGGTAGAACTGCACCCATTTACAGTATCTGGAACACCCCACCAATATAAGTGGCTAAAGCCATTTTCTTGGCCCAGAAAGGATGTTGGTGATGTCATTTTTCCACACACTGTCAGCTGGATTAACTTCTTGTTCTCTCTGTTCCCTTCATGAAAGGAAGCTCTCATTCTCATCTAGAAAGCATTTCTATTTGCCTGTTGCCAGGGTTGGATCCAGGAGTTGGCAAAGAAAGAGAACAAGACCTGCCATTCCTGCCTCCCCCTGATCTAAGCCTCCTTCCCCCCATCCACTGGAGCAGACAGACCATGCCATGAGAGCCTCTGGGGACCTTTTAAAAATCTCCAATGCATATAAGATTTCCCTACCACCAACAATGACCCTTCCCTGTGCCTGGGGAGATTAGGCAGGATGGGGGAACACCCCCACCTCCCATCACCACTGCTGTCACAATGATGTTCCCAGCTGAGTACACCCCTACACACCCTGGCAGGAACAGTGAGGAAAGCAGCAGCCATAAGTAAGGGAGGAGAGGAAGGTGAGGGGACGTGCTTTTGAGCATGGTGGGTAAGAAAAGGGGAGCAGAATCTTACATGATTTGGGGATTTTAAAAAGACCCCTGGGGCCCTATGGCATGGTCCAGTGCAAAAGGAGGGTTCAGCCATGCCACTGCATGCCCTCTGAATCAGCCCCTGGGTGTTGAGGTTCCAGGTAAAAGGTGGTCAGCAGGGCAGCACTGGGGAAGTTTGGGGGTGCTATAGCCACCCCAAAATTTGCACTAGCCCCCCCATAGGCACCTCTACCAGCAACACCCCTGTCCATCCCCAACACCTCTCTCCCGGCCTGCTGCCAACTGCCCCGCACAGCTGAGCCTGCTGTACTCCCACCTGCAGCCTGCAGAGGTGTGGTGTGCCTGACCTAGCCTGACCCAATCCAGCCTGGCCTGTGGGGCTTATGTACCACCTTTGTCTGGGGATACAAAGACAGACAGACAGATGGACAGACAAACTATGTGTAGATGGATCGGTGGATAGAAGGGCTGCCCACCAATTTTCTGTCCAGCCCACCTCAGCCCTGCACTGGGAAAAGGCTGGTGCCACCCCTGATGGCCAGACATAAGGGTCAGAGAGAGTTGGCTCTTTCAGTGTAGAAATTACTTCCCTCTATAACTTCATTCAAGAAGCATTTGGTAAATATGGTTTGGAGGCTGTTGATGTCATGTAATTGGTGCATAATGCAGGAGAGTTCATAATTCATTGTAATTCTCAGAGGATTAGGACTCAGGGGCTAGGGACAAATGTTACACATAAATTGGGTTAAGTGATCAGAAGCTGGTTTAAACCTGTAACAAAACAGAAATTCAGTGCACATAAACCACTTTCAAAATGGCTCAAACCAGTAAGATAAATATGGTTGAATGCTTAACTGATTTAGGTCAAACTAGTTTATAGAACTTCTGTCCCAGGCCCCTTCCTGGCTTAAGTTAACTCACAGTCCTCAAGCAATGTCCCCAGGATGCTTTGCAGCAATCAGGGAAGTGGTCCCAGCCAGGTCAGGCCAGGGAGACCCCGGGTCTGCTTTCCTGCTTGCAATGCAGATACGGCTGCTCCAGGCACTGCCCCTGGGTGTGCTGCTCAGCTGGGCAGCCCCACAGTGGCTACAGAGCTACTGGGCATCTGAAAGAGAAGGCTCTGGTCAGGCAGATGCAGTGACCAGTAATTCTGTGGGTGAGTGCCAGCAACTTCCCCAGCAGTGGCCACAGCTCCCCAAAGGTGGGTGAGAGGGACTCAGGCAGAGTCATCAGTGGGGTTTTGGGGAGGGCGATTCCTGCTTGTCTCCTGATTGGTTCCACTGTCTTCCCCTGCCCCAGGGATACTAGCCCTGCACCAGCCTGGGCCCAAGCATGGCCCTGGCAGAAGGAGAAGCAGGTGTCCCCAGGTCCAACACCCACTTCTGAATGCCCCATGTAGCAGGCTTACATTTCAGAACTTGGGTTGAATTCCAGGCTTGAGAGCCTGCTGTTTTGATTGGTGGAGCCCATCCACCAATCAGGAGGCAGCAAGAGAAATAACATCATGCCCCTTTTCTGAGGGGACAGGGAGAGGAGCTCTTCCAGACCTGATTAAAGACTACAAACTGTCAGGTCCAGAAGACTTCAGGGGCGGAGCCCTGGAGCATATAAAAGGAGCTGTGTGCCCAGCACAAGGGGCAGATGCATCAAAGACTAAGAAGAGAGAAGAGTGGGGTTTAGAAGAGTTGAGGAGAGCTGCTCAGAAGGGCAAAGCAGTAGCCCAGGAAGAGCCCCTGAACACTTCTATCAGCGGGGAGCAGGGGACGGCTCCAGTGGTTAGGTTCTTGGTGCGCAGCATGGTGCACGGCGTCCAGGCCCTGGGAGCTGCGTGAGGTGGCTCGGGTCTGCAACCTCTGGTGCATGGCCAGAGTCATGGTGCTGGATCTTTGGAGCCCCTGGGGAGAATCAGGTCCTCAACCCCCAGAACGAGGCTGGGAGCTTGGTGCAGGAAGCGCTGCATGGAGGGTGAGAGACCCTGGGAGCCGCTTGAGGTAGCTTGGGTCTACAGCTGCTGACACAGGGCAGCAGCTCAGTACAGACGATGCAGCCCAGAGGGTCCAGGAACAGACCAAGCCCCGGTGCTGCACAAAGCTGTCCAGACCTCCAACCCCTAGCATATGGTGAAGCATCCACTACACACAGTGGTGCCTGTGGCCCTAAGCCAGGACGGCAGCAGCAGAGTTAGGTGGCAGGAAAACCCGGCAGGGACAGAACTTGACCTGGAGAACAAGAGGCAACCCTCTGGGACTGCAGAGTAGTAGTAAGTCACACTGGAGAGAGGGTCCTCATAGGGGAGCTCCCTCCCCCCCCCAAAACAGGATGTGGTATATCTGTGTGTGTGTGTGTATATTATAGGGTTTATTGTTTTATAAACTTGCACATAGATTATATATATATGTCCTTACCCGTTTAATGGTTTTGTTGTGATAATAAATCTGTATATAGTTAAGTAATTGATTGACTAGACCTGACTTTATAGGGGATGGAGGCGGCTACTGGACTGTTGTGTCCCTCCACAGCACACTGAACTGCCAATAATTCTCTCAGTTGGAGAGGGAAGTACAAACCCGTGTACACCCAGTCTATACCTGTGTTCTCCGCATTGTAGCATCACAGAGATCAGACAGTTACCAGCCTTTGCCAGCACTCTCAAAGGGACAGGAGCCTGGCGGCAAGGAGCCCCTGTCTCCTCCCTGCATGTCTAGGGTGCAAGTCAGGCCCCTCTCATTCCCTCTGGCCCCTTAAAATACACAGCAGGTGGGGGGCACCGAGGGGGACAGGCCCTTACCATTGTTCATGGCTGCAGGAAGCCCACAGTGAAGGGAAGGCAGAGAGCAGGCAGAGTGCAGCACCGGGCCCTGCTTCACTTCATGGAGGGGCGGGGGGGTGTGTGTGTGTGTGTGTGTGTGTGTGTGTGTGTGTGTGTGTGTGTGTGTGTGTGTGTGTCCCTTGGCTTCATGCAGCCCCTTGTGACTGTCCTGGCAGGGAAAGGGAAACAGGCCCCAGGCCTTTCCCCCTCTTCTTTCTGAACAGGGGCCTGAAATGCTCCATTCTTGGAGAAGCAGCACAGGGGGTTTCTCTCTGGATCAGGTCACAGAATCCTAGAGGAGTGGGGCTGGGAGGGACCCGCAGGGGTCACATCTAGCGCAGTCCCTGCCCTAGGCAGGAGCATCCCTGTCCAGACCATCCTGTGCACACCCACACACTGAACTGTATGTAAGATGACTGGCAGCACTGACACAAAGCTTGCCCACCTCAGCTGCTTGAGTGGGGTGGGGAAAAGCCAGGCAGATCCCAGCTGGGGACCCTGCAGGCTAGGGTGGGAGTTTAAACCCCTCCCCAGTCATACTCAGTAGCATACTCAGAGGCTGGCCACGCCCCCCCTCCCCCTCTCCCCAGGTCACCTTCCCTCCAGCCTTGCGGCTGCTGCAGAAACAAAGGGAGGGCTCGCTGTAGTGCCCCCCAGCTTCTAGCCAGAGCAACTGCAGGCATGTGGTTGCATTTCTGGAATCAAAAGTGACTGTCTATTCACTTGCTTCCCAATTCAATCTGCACAGGTTAAACTAACCTGCAAAGATTGAATCGTTTCAGGCTCAGGCTTTTTGACTGTCGCTACTTAGCCAGGGGATCTGGGCTCCTATCATTTTCACTTCTTTTCCTGCACCTGGGTTTCCCCTTTAACTGTCCTGTCTATTTCAGCAGTATGCTCTTTGAGACAAGGAAGTTATCCTGTGTTTATGTAGTGCCTAGCACCATGACAGAACCTGAGTTGGGGACAGTAGATGCTACTATAGTAAATATGACTGATGCTAATACTAACCGTCAGCTCACTGCTGCATCCAGCCCTTTTCAGGCAGCTGCAATTATAGGGAGTGCAGTAATCAGCAGGAACAAACCCTTATTAGCATAAATCAAAACCAATTACCATTAAGAAAAACAAACCTAACAACAAACAAAATCACCAACCTAGCACTTCATTCAGTCTATTAGAGTAGAGCCCCAGATCCCCTGGGCCTTCTTTCCAATGCAAAAAGAGAAGATACAGTCAACCCCTTACACATTCTGCTGTGGTGCACATGCCATGTGTATATTGTTTGAACTCATATTTTTGTTATAGAGATTTATTCTAAGAAGTAGTAAGACAATGAGCTGTATCTTGTCAAGAGCACACAAAAATGCAGATTTCTGTCCTCTACTATACTGGGCACAACTCCTACCAATAGCATAGATTTTCTTCTCAGGTAAAAGAGAACAGAAGTTTTGTGAAGTATGGAATTCTGTCATTTGGAATATTTAAAGAGACAATTTGTTGTGGCACTAAATTTCTTCTTTGAGTTGTATCTGATACAAACAAAAGAAAAATGCTATTTAATAGAAAGCTCTATGCAAAAGGAAAAACAATTCCTTTTGTCTCCAGCAGGTAACTTTTCAGATGCTTTTGTTGTTTCCTATGTTTATTACGCTATTTTTATGCCTAAACTATAAATTACTATTCAGTACAATACATCACAATGCAGTGATAGTGAATCCTCAGGAAAGCCTTTCAAACACAGACAATATTATAATGACATTATAATGAATGGCTGAATAATGAATGAATTCTTATTATCTGAGTTACTGGATTCAGCTCTAGTTACAGAAGGATGCTATTGCAGTAAAGTAAGTCTGAAAATGAAGGAAGTTAGAGTAGAATTCTTTATAGTACTATGCTGAAAATGTGGCTAATATTGAATAGCACAGTTCCTCCTCCTTTTCACATGTAATCTATTTCTCCTAGGGTTAAGATTTCCTGGTAGTGGATATAAATCCTCACTTAATAAAAATAAGCACACAGAAAAATGTTACTTGAATTTTAGTATCTGGAAAACTGAAAATAAAAACACAGTCAAAACTATAGGCTTTCAGAGCAAAATATTGTACTTTGAAACATACCAGATTATCATAAAATTGTCAAGTTAACATCATTTTACTTCTCGCCATTCTAAGTACACTGTCAGGAAAATGTCAAATCTTAATTCTAGGAATTTAAATCAGGATATAAACCTTTCCCATTCCCATCTTTTGGGGCATTTCTCTGTTTATTTTAAAATTCTGTTTTCCTGTGTTCAAAGTGTCTACCAGGTCCCTCAGGTTGTCTTCCTTTTGTTATCCAGTTCTGGATTTTTATATTGGCCCTTAACCAGGAATCAATATGTTGTATGACTACTAAAAATATGCTTCACAGTACACACCTCCCAGTACAGATAAGGAAATGAGCATCCTTCTAAAACAGACATACAAGAAGGATACCAAAATAGTAAGGAGGATTGAAGGCATGTTCCTGTGAATAAATGCCAGTGAGGCTACTGTTATAGTGAAGATGTAATAGAGACGTTGAGACTTGTCCAGGAAGAAAGACCTGTATGAGTGCAGTATCTAGAGTATGCAGCTTCAACAGAATGCATTTCTTGTCTGGAAGTCCAGTGTGATTTTTCATGTTTGCTAGCTAAGAAGCCTTCTGTTTTTCACTACTTGTCAAAGATCATAAGCAGAAAATTAATATTAGGTCGATTTTAGGCTTAAATTTCAAAAACTAGTATATAGTAATTTTTCCAAAACAGGAATCAGAATGAATCATATCTGTGCATCAAAAATGAGCACTGAAACCAATTTACAAAATTCTGTATTCACCAAAACAAAAGTAAAGCTGTAATGTAGCACTATCTAATGATACTGAGCTTTGCAAATTATTGCCAAACTTCCTGAATTTTCACAGCAACTATAGTACATTATAAACACAGGAAGGCAAAGCACAAAACTCATAGGACAGCAAATTTGAAACCAATAAACTGAATTGTCCTTTATGCCTATATTGCCAAAATGTGTTGTTGATTCCTACTAAAGGTTATCAAGTCAACGCTGCCAGCTAGATTTTTTACAAGGGCTGGTTAATTATTGTATTACTGATATCATTTGTAGCTATAATAATTTCAAGAATAAGAGAATCTCAGGTTGTATGACACTTGCTGATCATTTGGAGGGTTTACAAAGGGTTTCTTCTCTCTATGTATGGTGTTGTCCAATTGGATTGCATAGTTCAGGGGATTTGTCTTCCTCTAAGCATCTGGCCAGTGCTGGAGGCAGAATGCTGGCTTAGATGGAGCCACAATCTGGTATGGCAAATCTTATGTTCATATTGCCTCTAACTATTGGGCAGTTCAGTAACTAGATAACAAGGCGTGTGATTCTGGATATCCAAATAGGACACACCTGTGTACTGTTTACTAGCTCAAAATGTTTGCCAAATATGCCATGGAAGTGGCAGGCAGGATGATGGCAATGAAAACAACTTAAAGCATAACAAAGTATGAAATTTCTATTATGATAAAATCATTTTCCCCTCTACTTTATAGTGGTTGAAAATCTCCCTAACTGCTAGGTATATTCTTTAACACCCAATGAAAATGATTGATGAAACAAATTTTGTGAAAGTCTTTTTCAGCCCTTCTGATTCTGTGTCCAATATGGCACAACCTTTCTAAGCAAATATCTCACCTGAAGCTCTGACAGTTTCTTCTATTACCATGTCTAAAATGTTTATCCAGCATTAGTGGAAAATCTGAAGGCCTGGGAAGCTTGTTCAGCTGAACTAGAGAAAAAAACAGAACAAATGTGAGTCCTTCCAGGAAAAAATGGCTCAGATAAATACTTTGGAACTTAAAAACAATGTTGCTGGGGGTTTAACATTAATAGCTAAATTGGCTGAAGGAATATATTTGGCTTGCTGTCAGCTGTCTGCTTGTTTATATAGGCTTTGATAACAGCACCCACTAATGTAGACTTTGAACACCTGTGTATGATGTGTGAGGAGAAAGATGCTGAATTGTACTTTGGGTTTGGAAATACATTCCCATGTTATTAGCCTTTCTGCTGTCTGAAGGGGCCTATTGTCATATTTTGGCCTGGAGAAGAGAAGGCTGCTTTCTTAAATTTTTCCCATGAGTCTGAGTTGCAGCATTTAAGATCCTGGGATTTGGTTTGGCTCCAACCCTAAAACCCTAATCTTGAAGATATTGTTATTGCATGTGATTACCAGGCATTATTGCAGCATGTCACATCAAAGCTGAACATTTAAAAAAATCAATAAAAAGAAAACTTAAAAATTGTGAGAAAGATACATCCTTAAATATCCGTAAAACTTCCTCCTATCTAGATGAGGAACTAAGGTACACAGAGACTAAATGATTTACCAGAGGTCATAGCAGAGACCTGGGACTTAAATCTAGACCTGTTGAGTCAGTGTTGGCATATTAACTATAAGACCACATTTCCTCTGAAGCCATGTTTTTTAGTTCTGAGAGTTAACAGGTTGCAGGTAGTTTCTCTCTCAAAAAAATGAATGACATACACCAAGTACAATTTTTTTATCCATAAAATAGATGGATGAGGGAGGACTGCTGACCATCTGTATCAAAGATGCTTCTTAGTAAGTCAACAGTTGTGAACTGGAAAATGATGACGGACTAATGGCTGGGATTTTTAAAGGATTATCAATGGGGCTAGGGACAGAAATTACACATAAACTGGTATAAGTGATCAGAAACCGGTTTAAATCTGTAACACAACAGGAGTTCAGTGAACATAAACTGCTTTCAAACTGGCCAAAACTGGTTTAAGATAAACCTGGATACATGTAGTATCAGACTTAACTGATTTACATTAAATTGGTTTATTGAATTTCTGTCCCAGATCCCCTACAGATTCAAGTCAATTTATAGTCCCCCAACATCCCAGAATGCTTTGCACTTCCCCTGCAAATCTCCCCTAACAGTGTGGGCAAGTTAGTCTTGGCTCAAGCTGTCTGCTCCAACAGAGCAGGGAGACATGTTCTAACACCTCCTGGCTTCTGGCCTGGGCTGCTGTAGGCATGTGACTGCAATTCCAGAATCAAAAATGAATCTCTTTTCACTTGCTTCTCAGTTCAATCTATGGAGCTTAGACTAACATGCAACGATTCAGCCTCAGGCTTTCTGACCGTCTGTACTTAGCCTGAGAGTTGTCTCTCACCCTCCCTTCAGCTCCTAGCTAACATTCAAGGTTAAGATAGATCTCATTTGTCTTTAAAAAAAAGCATTTGGTTGTATGTGGTAGAACCTGCTATCTTTATGTTATATGTCATATTGTACACATCAGCATGTGTTTTGGCAGGTAGCCAAGCATCATTGAGTTTAGAAGGTCTTTAAGGATTCTAGCCAATATTGAGTGTAATGTGTGGTTTTGTTCAGACTGGTTGGTTAATTTGTTTTTGTCTAGCAGTAAATTGTACCATAGTCTAATTGGATCAGATCCCTGAGTTACCCTGTGAAAAAACGAATCTATGGCAACTTGCATGAACATACGTCATGGACATACATGCACCTTTACACATGAAACTATTCATGCCTACAATCAAAAAATCACAGGCTTTTTACTCTTGAGGTCAAGGACAGTCTTCAGTAGTCCTCATTAGTAGTTATCCTTTTATTTAGTTCCAGGTCTGCGGTCGCAAGAGTGCAAAACCATTAAAAAGTGGTAAATACTTGACCAGGGCAATTGTTGTGGCTAATGGAGATTCTATTGTATTGTTGGTAAGTACATTCCCCAAGGAATATATGTCACTTCTTTGGCATATTGTCTTTCTGTGTTCAAAGAAGAGAAAGAACCCAGTGTAAAAATAGGCATGTTCTTTTTAAAAAGAAGTACCCGTAACTATGTCTCCAAATTTTGAATGGAAGCTTTTGTCAGGATAGCTTCTGATTAAAATTTCTATGGGTGGCATTTTGTGTTTGAAGACAACTCAGTCAAGGCAATACTAATGCCAAAAATAGAGAAAAACCCTATTGTTTTTGAAAATGTATATAATTCTTCATCATGAATGAAAAATGTCAATGTGTTGCCATTGGCCACTGAAAGTTAAAAATGGTTATAATTCCCCCTTAATCTCCCCTTAATTTTTTGTTTCCCCTCTTCCACTTCGGGGGAGTTGAATCAACAAGGAAATAGTTTGTTGCATTCATTGTTCAGTAAAAATGACACCTTTGTAAGATAAACATCTAAATAGGCTACAAAGCATTTAAATTGCAGAAGCCCAATCTAGCTCAAATATAAAGCCAAGCGAAGGATCCAAAGGATACAGCTCAGGATACAGCCATCAGGTAGAACGTTCCACCAAGTGAAATGTATCCATTCACAGAGGCCCTATATTGCAATGTGCCATGCATGCATCCTCGGTATCTGTTGTTTTCAATGTAAGATGTGCTTCCTCAGAATCATATGAGTTTGAGCCAACAAGGACTGAGCCAGCAAGGAAAAGGAGATGAAGAAGAATCAGAAAAAGAACTGAAAAACAATGGAAGAGTTCCAGAAAGAGAAGCAAAGGTGTGTGTTTTAAAATACCTAGGGGACACACTATGTTATAGAAACAATCAGAGACTCCTTTGGGCTTCCTCTGTAAAGAGAGGCAACTGTTGACAGTAATAGTCTTGCCCTCTGCCTTGACTGGTCAACATGCCAACAGCTAAAGAGCCTTAGGTGCTTTTAAATCTAGTGGGGACAAAGGTGAGGCCTGTTAGAAATAAAAAATGATATTTTTCAATTCATAGCATGCTTGTTTTCTCTTCCATTGCAAGCAACCATCTTGCAGTCAGTCAGATGCTGGCTTCTGAGTCTAATTAATAATATGGTATGACTCACCAAATAGCAGGTGGTTGAATTGGCTATTGGCCATTTAAAATTAGAGAGACAATGGCCAGCTGATGTTGGTCAGTTCCTTCCTAGTTTGCATAATGTCTAATGTAGGAACAGGTGCTCAGTCAATAATTTAATGCTAAAATAAAATAAAAATAGTAGGGAGGGTGCTTTGAAAGAACTGTTTCCTATTGCACTATAAATGGCTTGAAAGGGGACAAACCTGACAGACTCTCCCTCAATAACCCTGCTGACATTTGGTAATCTGCACAATGCCAAAAAATGTCTTTAGAAGCAAATACTTCATCTCTGGATCAACTCTTTGAGTCCTAGTACTCAAATGGAACATTTTGTAGACAAAACGAGGTCACACAGAACTGAAATATGGGAACATCTTGTCATACCCAGAGCTAAGCAGCTATTGAATAGAACTAAGCAAAACATTGCTTCTGATCTCCAACCTAATCAAGCACGGTCTTAGATTCATGGTTTAACATGTTTGTGAAGCTCTGGTACTCCTCTTGAAAATGCCATAAATATTGTTTATCTGCACAGTATAAAACACAAATGGTTTCATTCTCTCATTTCATTTTCACCCCTGATCCAGGTGCCTATACAGTATTTACCTTGATGTGTGAGACAATTTGGGGAACCTATCTAGATAGAACTTATGAATTCTCCTTATGTATTTTCATCCAACTTCAAATTCCAATGTTGAACTTGCAGATTGTTTGTATGTTCTGTCTTTTTATATCTATGTTGGACTGCAGTTCCAAAGGCAAGTTGCACAAAACTAACAATAGTGGATCAATGATTTAAGTGTTTTGCCATTGCAATGGAATCTTTAAACAATTGGTTGACTCCAACCCAGGAAAACTGATTTGATTTATGTGGAGGAAAATTGCAAGCAATAAGGTTATCTGCTAAGGCTTTGTGGTTACCTTGTGGGCCTGATCAGAAAGTCTCATAACAGAAGGGACTAGAGCTACTCAATTCTGGAGGCGACTTTTACTATGTGAAGATGAGAGAAGTTATCTCAGGAGGAAACAGGAGGAGCCCTGCTCTCCTGAACGCAAATATGAACACTTCTGACCACTGATACCTATGGGAATGGTGAGCTAAAGGGAGGTTATAGGGTTCAGGATGTTGGTTATCTTAAAACTCTACATTGTCCTGTGATTCCTGTCTTAAGTAAAAAGCAATGGTGCTCAGAATCCTGTGCAAACTCTGTGTATATATGTGTGCAGACCCAAGACAGAGATATGCTAATCATATTATCTAGTGGTGCACGGAAACATTGGTCACATATCAGATCAGCATGATAAGGAAAATTGACAGTATTGGCAATCAGCTGTTTTTGGCTGTTTGTGGCTGATAATGTCGTCAATAAATGCCCCATGCATGCACGCAGCTGCAACACAGCACACAGGCAGCCAGGAGCACAACCAAACAGCATGGAGAGCAACTGGGTCAGACTGGTAAGTATAAGGGAAGGGGCATGTGGGGCGGGGCAGATCAAGGCCCCAGTCATGAGGGAGGGAGTGTGGCTCTGGGACAGGGGCAGGGGCAGGAACAGGCACTGCACAGCTGGGGTAAGGCACAGGATAGGGCTGCAAGCAGGTCATCTGGGGGGTACAGGGGGGACCACTCCCACTGCTGTATGCACCCCAGGAGGGCATGGGGGGGGTGGGCATGTGCCCCCAGATCTGCATGCAGGGTGAGGGTGGGCTGCTGCTGCAGACTGGGGCCAGGGTGGTGCTGAGCTCTACCTGGCAGGGGGCTGGGGCTGGGCCAGGGCTGTGTTTAAGGCAGGCAGCAGTGCTTCTACCACAAATTTTGGGGTGACTGCAGCCCCCCACGTAACCCCACTCCCAGTGCTTCCACCATCCTCCCTGAAGACAGCCTGGCCCAGAGCACAGCCTGGCACCCCGCTGGCAAGAGCCCAGCCCAGTCCCAGCTCCAGCCTGCAGCAGCAGCTCACCCTCACCCCATGTGCAGATCCAGCGGCACATGCCCCACCATGCCCCCCCAGGGTGCACACAGTGACAGGAACCACCCCTCACATTCCCCAAATGAGCTGCTTGCAGCTCTGTCCCACAGCCTGCCCTGGCCATGCATGCCCACCCCTGCCCCAGCTCCAGCCCTACTCCCACCCTCACCACTGGGGCCTCAATACTCCCAAACCCCCTTTCCTCCCCTATCACCCCTTCCCCCACAACAGACTTATCAACTGAACACCGCTGTCCACACTGCCCCACTGCATATTGGCAATCAGATCAGTATTAGCCAATATAGCTTGTTAAAAATCAACCATCCGTGTCAGCCCAAAAAGTCTCTATTGAGGCACTCCTAATATTATGTGTCCTTGAAGAACTTTACTGTAGCCTAAGAACAACCATACAGCTGGAGCTTGGGAAGTGGCTGTGTTTTAGACATGGGGGAGTGTTAGGGATCATCACTAGCCCCAACAAATTGAATCACAATCTTTGCACTCCAGAAATAATACTAGACAAAAGATCTGCCCTTCAAGAACAGTATGTCTAACAATAGATGCCTTGAAAAATGATCAACCATGTTATACCATGGGCAGCGCATGGATTTCACTTAGACTCTGGAGGCTTGGAGTGGTGGTCTGGTGGATTAGAGTGTCTGACATAACAGCTTGGGTAATGTCCAACAGAAGGGATGCTTTATCAGGGCTGTGATTCTACCAAAATGAATGCATTCTCCAGTTTGAAAACCTTTTAGGAAGTGCCTTCTGCACAGCTCTTCTGCCAAGCACAAGTCTAGGGATGTATGTTCATATTAGACTATTAACAGTTGACATGAAAAAACTGCCAAATAAAAATAGTGCTCTGGGGCAAATTATAAAATTAGTAAATAACATTGCTAAACAGATCAAGGGGAAAAGAGCCAAGTATCTGCATGAGCTCCAAGAGGAAATTCCATTAGAATAATCATTTTTAAAGCCATTTATTTTCCTTACAATCATAAGTTAATCACTTAATATGCCTCTGACAGGTATTCATGCTCATGCTAAATAGCTCCTTGGTTCCTCTGTCAGACATACTGATAAGCCATGCCAGTAAGTTCACCAACCCTTTCTGGCTGAAATGGTATTTTATTGACATACACTACTTACTTAAAAGTACCTTTGCTACTAAATGAAAAGCAATCATTTGAACATAATCATATATTATTATTTATTAAGCACCTACAATTGCTTGCATATTCAGTGAAAATATGTTTACAGTAGAATGTCTTTGTGAGCAACAGCTAGGGAACTACTGCTGAGTTATTTATTAGGGCAGTGTTCAATGAGAGAAATGGGGACCAGAGAATAGACAGATATTTATTCTTGTTTAGGTTTGTTGCCATGACAAGTAGAGAAGTTACTATGGCAACTGGAAACAAACTAGTTGGTTACCATTACCTATCAGTATTAGTACTAGAGGTTTTCATTATTTTTAAAAGTCGCTAACCTGAGCTTCATCAATTTTCCCAGAACCCTTTTTTCCCCATTTTATTTTGACTTCTTTATCTACACTGGAAAGGATAGGAAAAAATACCAGGTGGAAACTGTTATCTGAAGTTATATCTGGATGAAAGCACACAAAGTGACTAGAAGATATAAAGGGAGAAAATGCTTACAATGATTGATCCAGTTAAAAAGAAACTGGAAATCTAAACCCATACTCACCACTTAAGTTCTTCAGGGTGAGAGGCATTCCAATTTCCTCCTTTTCTTTGTCATTCAGGCCATACCCCACCCCTCTCTCTTTCTCTCTCTCTCACACTCAATTTTACTCATGATTTCTCATGGAAATACAAAAGCTCCATTAGGATGCAATTTAAATGTAGTCTGTAACATGGCTATCTGGTTTTTGACAGGGTATGCATATACGTGATTTTAAACAGCTCTTAGGGACATACATAAAAGCATATAATTGTAAAATGTGTGTGCCTGTATATGCATATCTGTCCATCTGCCCCTCTGTTGGTTTTATACAGATCTGGTCTGATTTTACATTTTATTACAAAGACAAAGTTCCGAAGAAGATTCACTAAATGTATCCAGAGTATTAGGAGAACCAAACCTGATTTTCAATTCTACTTTTGAAATTGTGTGAAAGCCACAGTTTTGAAGATTTTAATTACAATTGGGTTTCATATTAGCTTGTCTTTGGAATTTCAAACGTATTTGAATCCACATAGAATGGAATTAAAGAAAATGTTTTCATGAACATTCACAGTGAAGAAATACATAGCTCTGACTTCTTGATATGCTTGATATGATGTCTAGGTCCTCTGAACTTTTAGTCAGACCATAGGAAGAGCTGAGAATACCCAGCACATTGCAGGTTTCCCCTGTCAAATTGTACTTTCCTTGATATATGCATAGAATCATAGAAAATTAAGGTTTCAAGGGACCTAAGAAGTTCATCTAGTCCAACTCCCTGCTCAAAGCAGGACCATCCTCAACTAGATCAAATCTTTCTAGCTGGGTCTTAAACAATCCCCAAGGGTAGAGTCTATAGCATTTCTGGGTAGCCTGTTCCAGTACTTTACTACTCTCCTAGCGAGAGAGTTTTTCCTAATATTTAACCTAAACCTCCCTTGCTGCAACTTGAGATCATTGCTCCATGTTCTGCCAATTGTCACCACTGAGAACAGAACTGAACTAGCTCGATCCTCTTTGTAACCACCCTTCAAGTAGTTGAAGGCTGCTATTAAATCCGTTCTCAGTCTTCAGTTCTCCACACTAAATAAGCCCACTTCCCTCAACCTCCATCATAAATCATGTTCCCCTGTTCCCTAATCATTTTCATTGCCCTCTGCTGGATTGTCACCAATTTGTCCACATCCTTTCTGAAGTGGGGGGCCCAAAACTGGACACAGTACTCCAGATGTGGCTTCACCAGTGCAGAAGAGAGGATAATAATCACTTCCCTTGATCTGCTGGCAACACTTCTACTAATTCAGTCCAGTATGCCGTTCTTTACAACAAGGGCACACTGTTGGCTTATATCCAGCTTCTTGTGCACTGTAACCCCCAGGTCCTTTTTTGCAGAGCCTCTGCTTAGTCAGTCGGTCCCCAGCCTATACCAGTGCATGGGATTGTTCTGATCTAAGTGCAGGACTTTGCACTTGTCCTTATTGAACCTCATGAGATTTTTTTTTGGTCCAATCCTCCAATTTGTCAAGGTCTCTCTGAATCCTAGCCCTACTCTACCCAGCTTAGTGTCATCTGCAAACTTGCTGAGGGTGCAACCCATCCCATCTTCCAGATCTTTAATGAAGATTTGAACAAAACCAGTTCCAGGACCAGCCCCTAGAGCATTCCAGTTGATACTGGCTGCCAACCAGAACTCAAGCCATTGATCACTACCAATCCGTACTTCCTTAACTTGTTTGCAAGAATACTGTGGGAGAATGTATCAAAAGCCTTGCTAAAGTCAAGGTATATCATGTCTACTGATTTCCCCGCATCCACAGAGCCAGTCATCTTATAGAAGTCAATCAGGTTGGTCAGGCATGACTTACCCTTGGTGAATCCATGCTGATTGTTCCTAGTCACCTTCTCCAAATGCTTAGAAATTAAATCCTTGAGGACCTGCTCCATGCTTTTTCCAGGGACTGAGGTGAGGTTGACCAGTCTGTAGTTTCCCTGATCCTCCTTCTTCCCTTTCTTAAACATGGGCACTATATTTGCCCATTTCCAATCGTCCAGGACCTCTCCCAATTACCATGAGTTTCCAAAAATAATGGCCAGCAGCTTTGCAATCACATAGGCCAACTCTGTCATCACCTTTGGGTGCATTATGTCTGACCCCATGGACTTGAACACATCCAGCTTTTCTAAATAGTTCCTAATCTGTTCTCTCACCAGTTGGTTGCTCACCTCCTCCCAAAACTGTGGTGTCAGGTGCAGTAGTCTGGTAGCTGATTTTGCCTGTGAAGACTGAGGTAAAAAAGCAATTGAATACTTGTCTGTATCATCTATCACTAGATTGCCTCCCTCATTTAGTAAGGGACCCACTCTTTCCCTGATCTTCCTTTTATTGCTGCCATACTTGTAGAAACCCTTTTTGTTACCCTTCAGGTCCCTTGCTAGCCGTAACTCCAATTGCGCTTTGGCCTTCCTGATTTCATCCCTGCATAGCCACTCAATATTCATATATTCTTCCGTACTCATCTCTCCATGCTTCCCCATCTTGTAAGCTTCTTTTTGTGTTTCAGCTTATTGAAGAGTTCCATGCTAAGTCAAGCTTGTCTTCTGCCATACTTGTTAGTCTTTCGTGCACAGGGATGGTTTGTTCCTGCACCCCCCACTCCCATAATGTTGCTTTAAAGTACAACCAGCTCTCCTGGATTCCTTTTCTCCCTCAAACTGGCCTCCCAGGGGATCATCCCCATCAGTTCCCTTATATATGGAAAGGTTTTATTAGACCAACTAAATATTAGATAAAAGATATAAAAATAAAAGATATCAGATTCACCCAAAGAACCTTGTTTGCCTACGCCCTTAGACCAA
Source organism: Alligator mississippiensis (assembly GCF_030867095.1). Classification (NCBI taxonomy): domain Eukaryota; kingdom Metazoa; phylum Chordata; order Crocodylia; family Alligatoridae; genus Alligator; species Alligator mississippiensis. The sequence continues at coordinate 32,602,323 of NC_081829.1, forward strand.
CACGACTACATCCTACACCCCTGTAAGGATAAATACAAAGCTTCTCTTGTCAGTGGTCAGTGTTGAAATGCAGTGTTGCCAATACTCATGATTTTATCACAAATCGCACAATAGTTGGTGTTTTCCTCTGAAATTCCTGCAGATTACATGCTAATATTATCTTTTTATTTTTTTACAGAAAAGGCTAAAGTCCAGATACTTGGCAGTTAAGGTTCCTAAATACTTTTGAGGATCCTGACCCAAGTGTCTAGTTCTCACAGCTGCAGAGAAAAGTTCAAAAATGTTGCATGAATGCACTGAAAGACTCAAAAACCAGAAGGCAAAAGAGAGTTTCTAATTAGTGGGCTGAAAAGGGGGAAATTGTATGATTTTTATGTGAACCTTTTAGGGCCTGACTCATGATGTTCAGGTGTTTAGAATGGGTGATACTGGAACTAGTTGAATAATCTTAATGGTACTTCCTGTCCTGGTTCAGCAATAACAAGGTTAATTTTCCTCTTGGCAAACTGTGTTTACAGAAGAGAACTAAGTGTTGCACAATTATTTTGTTCCAAAGTAGAAATACCGTCCTTCCTAACATCAGGAAACTTGAGCAAAGATCTGAGACTGTGCTGCAGCGCAAATAGTCTCATGGAGGGAGCACTAGTTTCTGATCCTTGCCACTGAACCTCCAGTGGCCTCCCAGGCTTTAACACTGTTTGCGAGGGTTACCTGGCAACCAGCTGAACAAATACTGCACCTGGCTTCTCAGACCAGGAAGCCCCTGAGTTTCCACATCTAAAAAACTGCCTGTGTACACAAACACAGCAAATAAACACCAGACTGGAGACTGTCCCTGTGACTGATTAAACAAACAGCTGTAAGATAAAATTGCTTTGTAACCAGACTATGAAATCACAAATAAGCATCAACAAGAAGCATTTAGAAAAAATAATACTTTCCTCTCGGTTGTGCAAGGGAAGTCACTTAGGGGCATTACCAGTGTTTAGATTTGGGCCTTTAATAGGAATTTTCAGGACTGCAGCAGAGCCCTCCTCCATGGCCTGTACCTCAAACAACAGGATACTCATAATACTGAAATGCATGGAACCAAAAATAATCTTTTCTGACAAAGAGGCCTGTCTATTTATTCTAGAACAGGGATGCTCAGCCTCTGGCTCACCAGCCAAACCCAGCCTGTGGTGCTATGGTGTTTGGCCCTCAGGGTTCCCCTGCTGCCTATCTCAGAGCCCATGGGGAGTCCTGGCCCTTTTGCACTGGATTTGGTGCCTCGTCCCAGAGTTCAGGGCCAGGCTCTGTGTGGGGCGCTGAGAGAGGGAGGCACGAGCCCCCAGGACCCAATCCTGGCACACTGGGGGTAGGAAAGGGTGCTGCCAGACCCCCATGGCCCAGTCCTGATGTGCTGGGCCCCAGGGCCTGTGATCTGGCCTGCAGACAGCCCTATCCAGCCCACAGATGGGCTCCGAGCCGCTCATCTGGCCCATGGGGCCAAAAGATTGAGCACTACTGTTTTAGAACCACAAAAAGGTAAAGTCCCCCCCAAAAGGGCTTTAGATCTTCTGGCTGCTTTTTAAAGCAATGTCCAAAATAGACACTTAGGGAAAAATATGTACCCCAACTTCCACAGGAGACCACTTCTTTAACAAGTGGCATAACCCTGAAATTGCAAGTCAGGTGGGGTGATAGTGAGCATCAAAGGAGTCTGGGGCTGTAGGAAATGGGAAGGATCTTCACTTACAATACCAAACATACTAATATTTGGGTTTTTCATTAAAAGTATAATTCTGAAAAAGTAGGTTGTTGCTTATGAAAGCTCATGCCTCTCTGCAGCAGTTAGCACTCTGCCCTGCCTTCTGCCTGCCTTCAGACTAACACAGCTGAATACTTCTGTCCTTAAAACTGTAGAATAAATAACATTTTTGTGTAGGTTTAGGATGGTAACTGGAGTCCATTGAGATCTAGTAATCACTTTTAAGTTAAATCTTTGTTAGAAGTATGCAGTGGAACTAAAAAACCCTGAGGTTCCTGGATAGAGGCCCTGCTCAGGGTCAAACTGATCACCACATTTGGAGTCAGAAAGAAATCTACCCTATGGTAAAATGAGCATGGACTGCGGGGGGGATTTTTGCCTGCCTTTGTAGGGGTGGGGATGGGGAATGGTCCTCTTCACTGGATCTTTCAAGTATATTTTAACAACTGCTTTGTCCTTGCAGCAGCAGGACATTGAGCGTGCCTTTACCTCCATGCTTTTCTTGTGCCAGGTCAGGGCGTTTCTATTAAACATAATAATGTGATTTTCCATTAATACTACATCTGAGACACTTGTGTTTTATTGTGGAGCATTACATTTCTGTAGGAGTACTGTTTTCTAGAAAGTGCAGTCAGGTTAAAAATATTAAATACATGTTTGGAGGAACTTGTGTCTGCCCTGAGTGACTCAAACTTAATAGTAACTGTAGTTATTTTAATGATAGGGTTTTCACTCCAAGCCTTTGTTGCATTATGTATTATCAACCAAACAGTTCTTAGTGAAGCAGATTCTCTTGCCAACTCCTTTTCTTTTTGTATCACTCCAGTGCTGCAAAGGGGCTGGGAAGGTAGTGTATCTCACCCAGGTGTTCTGTTGGAAAAAAAGGGCATTTCTTGCTAGCATAAAATGTAATAGTTAGTTCCAATATTCACCCCACACCCACCCAGCCAACAGATAATCCTTAAGAGCTAACAGCAGTCTTGTTCTGAACCAAGCTGTGCCTCTAGCTAGATTCAGGGTCTGCAACCTGCTCTTATATATACTTCTTCCTGTGCCTAATGCCTCATTGACCACAGCAGAAAATCTGGTGGTATGTTGTAGCTTTAAACTTTAAAGAAACTCTAGCTTAGCTCTTGAAGTTCATAGACATGTTATCAAATGCATACTCATTATATCTCAATTATACATTGGGGCATAAAAAGATGTGTTCATTAGTATCTATGGAATTGCATACGATTGCCTTTTGCCTACAATGCCCTCTTCTTAAACAATGCATACTGGTTGATGTCATTCACCCCCAAAACGACATGTTCCTGGCCTTTTAGAATTTTTTAAAACTAAACTTTAAAAGATGTTCTCCTGAGCACCCAGCCACCTATGACTTTTCCTTTCTGACTCATGAATCTTAGTTAATATAATGAGTTAGATGTACTAAAAACAGTCCAAATAGATATCTCCCACATGCCTGTGCTTCCCACAGTCTAACTTCATAGGTTTTACATTAGCAATTTGGAATAACATTTTATCATTGGTCTCTGCCAAGGGCTTTACATGACCTCTATGGTTGACTTAGCAAGACATTTGAGCAAATGATTTTTTAAATTATTTTTTTTATTATTAGAGGGAAAGAAAAATGGATTTAAATATTCAAAACTTTTTGAAAATTGAGCTATAGAACCCAAGTTCAAGGCTACATTTTTATTTCTCAGTGTAGAAGAACTGTAATGTGGAAAGGAATCATCTTTGCAGGAAAGGAATCATCTTTGCAGATTCTAGGTAGATTGCTACAGATTGCTACATCTCTATCATATCTTGTTAATTATATATGCCATACAATTCTTAGACTAGTGGAGGCATGTCTGTAGGCCAATGATTCTGTGTTTGGGATTGATGATGCACATAATTCCCTTCTCTTGCCTGTGAGAAATACATGAAAAAGGTAAGCAGCTGCATTGTTATGTGGCACTGCACCCATTCAATTCCTCTCTTCCTGTGTTGTACAATACACCAAAGCTATAGTTGGGGAAAATTAGATCTGTAGCTGTAGCTCAGAGACAGAGAATCCAAACTGATAGTCTTGCATCTTCAGTGGACCCCTCTAAATCTAAAGGGATATCATAGCTCCTTGGCGTCTGTAGAACCGGGTCTTTTATGCAATGGAAGAATTTAGAGGAATCTTTCTTTTCTTCCCTTTAGGCCTACACATATATACATGTGCATTTTCCTTTTTTGGTTAGTACCATCTGTCTCAGTGATGGGACCATATCATTAGGTTTTGATTCTCAATTGCTCACTCAATTGCAAACCACAAAGCTGTGAGAGAGAAAAAGAAAGATGTATCCTATGCAAAAGAAAATGTCCACATAAAACCACCAGAATCTCATTAAAGTTTTTAAAGAGACCAGAATGCAGCTAGTTATTGATACCACAATTATAAGGTGTAGTCTGAGAAAAATATAGAAGATCTAGACTCAAGCCAGGTCTGGTACACTTTGAAAATAACTAAAAATTCTCAGACATTTCAGCAGACCATAGCTTCAGCTAACAAATACATTTCCAGATTGTTTTTTTCAGTCCAACTTTCTTTCAGGGATTAACGGTCCAGAAAGAAAGCACAGTTTGGGAAGGTGTGGTTGGAGCAAGGGATTATGATTGAGTCATAATGAAATCCATCTTGTTATTCAAGAGCAACTCCCATCCAAGTATTTCAAAATCCTTTTCAAAACTTGATTTACCTTCAAAACCCTTCTGTGAGATACAGAAACATTGTCAGTCTGTTTCATCTGTGTCCTGTCCTATCTCACAAATTTGTATCTTGAGCAGAGACTTCCCTCTTTCTTATCTGTTTGTGAATCACAGTGTGACTTTGGGCTTTCTTTTGGTGTTATTGGATGTTAAAATAAGATATATACAATCATACTTTATATTACTGTTCTAGTCAACCAGGGTTTATAATGGGTGAATAATCAATTAAGACATAATAAATAGATGGTTATATGTCAGCATTATTGTCCCATAATAAATCACTTTTATGTGGAAAAGTAATAGAAAGGTTAACTGAGATAAATAATAAAACAATTAAATAACTTCTGTAGCTCACATAGAGAAACTGTAAAAAAGCCAGAAATTCTAAATACAAAACTAACCACAATACTTACTTGTTCCCCTTTTGCCAGAAGCACAAAAAATATGACCTGTTTCTTAAAAGAAAACAAAAACATGAAAATGTATGCATTGTTCAAGAAAAAAATTTGTCTGTTATTTCCTAAAAAAAAATGTATCTGCCTTTAAGGGCACAAGCTGGGTTGTTTGGAGTCAGAGAAGACATTTTGACATGAAAATCCATAAAACTATGATCTTTTGCTGAGCTCTACCCTTTTCTGGCACTGGAGAAATAATCTGACAACAGATTCTGCTACATTAAGGGTACTGTTACACAATACAGGCAGTCCTCAGACTTACGACATAATTGGTTCCTGAAAACTGTGTCTTAAATGGAAATGTTGTAACTCAGAACCATTTTTCCCATAGGATACAATGTTATAAATGGGGGTTGGTTGCTGAACCAAGGCCTGATACTCTATTTTCACCAAAAATAACTCAGAATTTTGTACTTAATTATAGATGAATAATATAACTACATTAGACCAACTCAGCTACAACCTAAACCCCTGCAACATGGAAGATATCGAATTCAGCTGTCTGAAATGGACTATGTCCTCATAACTACATTAATGCATTTATACTGTAAATAGCAATCATACTGATTTGGAAGGATTTCTTTCAGGTTACTTTGTTGGACATTTGAAGGACTCTTAGTTGGACTTTTTGAAGAGTTCTTGGCTGGAGTCTTCTCAGGAGTGGCCTGGAACCCAAGCAGGGCACAACCTGAGAGGACAACGCTCCGTCTGGGACCCAGAAGTAAGACCCAGCACAGTGGGTCTAGGCTAAGGGAACCAGCAAGAGAAAAGGGGTGGAGGGCCTGAAGGCCTTTATGCAAGGGTGTAAAGGCCTTAGATGGCCTGGTATCAGATAGGGGCCAAGTGCCCAATGAAAATAAGTAACACCTGCAAGGCATGGGTGCAGCTGTAGGGAAGGTCAGAGCCCATGATTAGCCCTTAATGCTAGCAGGTACTCTGGGGAAGGGTACTGATGGGCCATCAGGGCCTACTTAGTGAGGGCAAAGTGGAGACCAGCAGGAGCCTGGAAGAGCTAGCTGGCATCTAGCGGAACTGGGGCTCACCCATTAAGCAGCCTCCCTTTCAAACAATTGTATCAAGGCATGGCAGAAGAGTAACAAGGGGAGAGCACCCTAGAGCTTGAGCTAGGTAAGACTTGTGTGGTCACCAGGGGGTGTCACATTCATCCCTGGAGCTTGAGCCTGTTTATGCTCTGTGTCTGTCTGACCTCGAACATCTTGCTCCGTGCCTCTTTGGTTTGGGTGCTCACCGGAATCTGCCCTGCCGTTGCAGGTGGTCTTTTGAGGAGGTCTTTACACACAACGCAGATCACCCCTTTCTCGTCTGCCACGACTTTGAATCTTCTTCAGTGCGGGGGCTCAGTACTGTGCAGTTACCCTCACTGGCCACTCGTTCCTTTGGCGGTCTTCTGCGAGGCTCCACCTCCCCTCTTCCTCGCCCTATACCCAGCCTGGCAGGTCACTGTCGATCCTGTGGCCGATCATGTGCACCACGAGTGTCTTTCAATCCATAAGCCTGCAGCTGCTTATTCTGTTCTCCTCACTTCCCTCCACCTCAACCCCTTCCAGCATGGGGAAACACAAAATGGTCTATAGCAAAAGAAAAACGCAAGAAAACCACCACTGACACCGTGCACTCTGCGTGTGCCCAAGATACACCCCATGCTCCTATCTGGTCACTAGGACCCCTTTCTTGTTCACCTAGGCTCCCCAGCTTGGTCCCCACAGCCCTGGCTATCGTTGCCCTCTCTCCGGGCCTTCGGTATCTTCACCCTGTCTCCAGGCCTTCACAGTCTCATCGCCCTCCCTCTGGGCTTTCACAATAATGCTGCTCCCCTTCCCTGGGGCTCCTCAGTGATACTACCCTCTCTCTGGGCCTTCACAATAATGCTGCCCTCTCTCTGGGGTTTCACAATATTGCCCCTATCTCTGGGGTGTCTCCTCAGGTCCCCTGGGTCCCTCCACTGTCCCACCTGCTTGGAAGCTGTAGGGAGGGCCAGTGCCTCCCCCTTCTCTGCAGAGGCTGCTAGGCCCAGGGTTTCTCCAGCTTCTTTCTTCTTCACCTGCCTTTCCCTGCAGCGGAGCTCCTGCCCCGAATGCAGGTTTGTCTTTACTGCTGCCAATGGCTTCTCCCTCACCGCGTGAGGTGTTGGATCCGCCTCTGTTGGGGATCGCCGTCTCTCACTCCGCTCCGTACTTCTGGCTGACTCCCCTGCCTGGGATTCCTCCCAGCGTCTGATCCCTTGCCGCCCTGTGGGCCATCCTTTTTAGCCCTGCCAGCCGGCAATTGCTGCTGACGTCACCAGCCAGCCGCAGCTGAATGAAAGCGCGGCTAATGGCCCACGCGGGTTCTTCCCAGTGTTCCTGCTTTGCCTCAGGTCTTGCTGCAAGTAAGTGTTCTTTTTTTACTTTTGCTTTTTCTGTTCCTCCCCCGCTTTCTGGACCTGGGGTTCCCCCCTTGGGCTTTGTGGTCTCCCCCATTTTTCTCTCCCTGTGACACGCTCATAAACAACTTAAATCACCCAAGGTCAACCTTAATTTAACCATCTCTAACAAGTTTGACATAGCTATTAAAACAATAAAGACTGGCAAGGCTGCTCAACCAATTCAGATATTCCCAGAATTCATTACCACACTCGGAACCACAATGAAAAGAAATGCATGTATAAATGTTGAGAAAGTATCAGACTTCCAAAAATCTGGAGAAAAGCTGATGTCATTGCTATCCTGAAACCCAATAAACCACCAGAAGATCCAAAGAGCTATCGACTTATCTTGCTACTCTGCCTTACGTACAAACTCGCGGAGGACATAATTCTGAATAGAATAGAAAACATCATTGATCCCCATCTCACAAAAGAACAAGCTGGCTTTAAAAAAAATAGTGTACTACTGACCAAGTTACATTACTTACATCTCACATAAAACAGGTTTGAAATGAGGCAGAAAACAGGTGCAGGCTTTATCAACCTTACAGCTGCCTTATGATACTTTATGGCACTGTGGCCTCTAGTGTAAAATGCACTCTATGATACCTGACTGCAAGCTATGCACTTTCACCATGAACATGATCTCCATAAGGTCATTCAAACTCACTACTAGCCGAGAAGAAAAAAGCGGAGTATGAACTCTGAAGAATGGAGTCCCCCAAGGGTCAATGATACTTTCTGTGTATATACCTCAGACTTCTCACATACAACATCTAAGGTATATGTGTACACTGATGATGTCACCATAGTAGCCCAAAGAATTGACATGACAGAACTGGAAAAGTTACCAAGTACTGGCATTAAACTTATCACTGACTATCTCCACAAGTGGTACCTAAAGCTGAACATCAGCAAATCAGTATCATCACTCTTCCACTTGGATAATCATCAAGCCAAAAGCATGTTGAATATCAGAGTAGGCAACCACATGATCATACCCCAACCTACATAGGAGTCGCATTAGACAATTACCTCACCTATAAACATCACATTCAGAAGGTTAGCTGTAAAGTCTCTGCGTGGGTAGCTGCCTTAAGATGTTTAACCAGCACAACATGGCTTGCCAACTTCAAAGTTCTCAGAACCACATACTTGCAATGATATATGCCCCAACAGTATATTGTGCTCCTGTATGGTCCAGGACTTGTCACACTAAAAAGCTCGACACTATACTTAACAGAATGCTGAGACTCATAACAGGCTGCACAATTTACACACACACAGATGTACTCCCTGTACTCTTGGGCATTAGACCAAGTGATATAAGAAGACAGACTTTAGCATTATTACTGGCAGTAGAAGCATAAGATGGCAAAAATTACCTGCTCCTCCAACTGTTAACTGAAAACTTGAATAAATGAAGGCTTAAGAGGTCTAGAAATTGTAAACCATTTATATATGAATCCCACAAGCTCCTGGAATTGATTGGGGATCCAGAACCAAACCTACGGGCAGCAATAGAGTGAACTGGGACCTATTCCTACAGCATTTTATACCAACACTAAACAAATCCTGCATTGGACACAACCTTGACAGAGAAGCATGGGTCAAGCTGAACAGACCAAGATCTGGATACAGACATTTGAAAACAACACTTCACAAAATGAACATTGTGGACAGCCCCCTTTGTGAATGCAGTGTCCAACAAACAACACAGAACTTAATCAAAAGCTGCAATCTTTACAAATGCCAAGACGGGACAGATGGAATCCTCACATTGAGCAATAATATCAGACAGTGACTCATAGATTTAGAAGAGCCATATAAAGATAGATTTAGTAGTCCTTTGTGAGTATCATATAGTCTTGCTTGTGCAATAGTATTGAAAACAAAGTGATTTTTCCCTTCTGAAACCTTAAAAAAATCCATTCTAAATTGTCTACTTTAACCCCAAATTTAGGGATGCTATTAAAGCAAATATACAAGCATTCAATGCTTACTATTGTTATTTGCTAACATTGGTGATAGCCAAAACTGAAAATGATAGTGAAAATCTGTTACAAAAACAGAGATGTCTTTCAGGAGCTAAACAAGGCAAAAAAAGTTGAAAGAGAAGCCAAAAATGCAAAACAAAGTTAAGTAACTTCATCAAATGATGCACTTGAATCATCTAGTCATGAATGCTCATCACATCAAAACACCAGTCCCTACTTCTGAAAATAACCTTAACGAAGAATATTTTGTTTTTTCTGATAGTTCTCACAGGCCTAAAGGAAAGGCCAAAAAGAAAATGACACTAATAAGACAACCCCACCTTTGCCTCTAAGCAACTTAATGCAACTGCAGAGTTATTCAAGAAATATGGAGAAAGCTACAAAGGAGGACACTCAGAACATTGGAGCTGTTAAAGATCATAATCATCGACTGACAGCTTGTGAAGGCTAGGCCATTTTAAATATATTGTAAAGATATTAATGGTAGAAAATGTTCAGCTTTTCATTTTTCACACCAGCTTTCAAATAGAGAATGTATAAAGCAAGATTTGTTTCTTAAGTCTACTTTACCTGATTCTCTTCCTTCTGCTGCAAGTTATTTAATTCCAGAAGTTTTGCTTTAGTCAGGAATGGTGTTGGAGAATGGAACAATATACTGAGCATCTAAATAAAGCATGAGAATTTGACAGACCATATAAACAATTATCTATGTAGAGATTTGAAATTAGACTGAAGAAAGATTGCATAATTGGTAAAGAAAAACAGTGCCTAATGAATTCACTGATGAAACACTGCCAACCTGAGTCAAACAGGCTGTATGGATGACAGTTTTCTCAATTACCTTTTGGTCCTATGGGCCAGATGAGTGGCATGGGGTTGGTCCACAGGCCCTAATGAGATCAGGACCAGGCTCTGAGGCCCTGCATAATAGGGCTGTGCAAAAAGCACCATTCCACTTCAACTTCTGTTTCAACAAAACAGTGTTTCATTTCAAAAGCACTGTTCCATTTTGTTTCGTGGAAACTGTTTCGCTGTTTTGACGCTGTTTCGACATTTTGCCTATAGGCTATATTGGGAAAGCACAAAACTGCCTATAACTTTGTCACTTCTTGCCTGATTCAGATAAAACTTACAGGGATGGTACCCCCTTCTCAGGGCATGAAGCCTACCATGTTCCAAAAACTTAGATGCAGAGGTTTCTGGGAAAGTGGCCCTCAGGTTGTTGACAAGCAGGAGCCGGGGAGCAGGAGCAGCCTCCTGTGATCCAGCAAGCAGATTGGGGGCCCCTATCCCCAGGAGAAGCCTGTCAGAGCTGCCTGTCAGATGACAGGAGGCTGCTGCTGCCAGCTGGGGACAGCGGCAGAACCAATCTTCCTGGTGCTGGATGCAGGCTGCGTGTAGCATTGGTCCCAGTCAGCAGCAGCAGCCTCCTGTCATCCAGCAAGCAGATCAGGGGCCCTCCCGCACCCCTGGGACTGCTGCAGTCTCTGCCAGACTCCTCCCAGAAGTGCAGGCTCCCAATCTGCCTGCTGGATGACAGGAGGCTGCTCCTGCTGCCTGGGGCCAGCATCAGCACCCATCTTCCTGGTGCGGGGTGCAGGCTGTGCCCAGCACCAGTCCCAGACTGCAGAAGCAGCCTCCTGTGATCCAGCAGGCAGATTGGGGGCCCACATCCCTGGGAGGAGTCTGGCAGAGCCTCGCAGCCCTCCCAGGGTTGTGGGGGGGGCAATCTGCCTGCTGGATCACAGGAGGCTGCTGCTGCCAGCTGAGACCGGCGCTGGGTGCAGCGTGCACCCAGTGCCAGGAAGCCTGGTGCTGCCACTGACCCCAGCCGGCAGCAACAACATGCTGTCATACAGCATGTAGATCCACAGGCCCGCACCCCCAGGAGGGCTGGGGGATGTGCCAGAATCCTTCTGGGGGGTGCGGACCCCGGATCTGCACCAGATGACAGGAGGCTGCTGCTGCCAGCTGGGACTGGTGCTGAAGCCAAGTAAGCCCAGCTTCAAAACTCGATATGGTTCTAAACTTGCAAAATGTTTTGAGTGCCCTTGTTTCATTTTGAAGTTGTTTCGAAGGCTTTTGTTCCATTTCCATTTCGCTGTTTCGAGCTTTAAATGTATCAAAACGAAACCCGCCAGCAAAATTTTGCATTGCCCTTCTGCCTAGCCCCATGTGCCAGGTTCAGGCCCTGTGCACTGGGAATGGACCCTGGAGCTCTGTGCTGCCCCTACACACAGAGCTATGCCAGTGCTTTCCCACTGCTACATTTTTTAATCCACCAGAAGCCCCACAAGCCAGATGAAACAGCTCTGGGGGCGAGATCTGGCCTGTGGGCTGGGAGTGGAGCATCCCTGCCATCTTAAGTATTTATCTTACAATGGAAAATTTTTGAAAGTTGTGGAGTTTCTTGAGAAATACTGCCTTATGGTGAAATAACATCTCTGAAAACTTAGCAAAAAAAAGTCCATGGATACTATCTGGGTAAAAACATTCAAAACAAAATCATTCACATTTTTAGGAACATGCACAAGAAATTAATTATTGTTTCCCTGAAAGCTTCCAGGACTTATTCAACAAACACATCAATAAACAAGAGCATACAAAATTGATTGTCAAGTTTGTTTCAACAGAATTGAGTGAGATGAGAACAGGCAGAATTACTGTCTAAGAACCTTTCAATGGATTTTTTTTTAACATAACAAATTCTGGTCCTGGAGTGATAGAAGCTCTCCTTGAACAGTTAAAAGAAACAGCATCTTTCTCGATGACTTGAGAAATCAAGGCTGCAGTAATGAGGCAACTCTGAAAAGTTAATACAGCAGATATCACAAAGTGGGTTTTTTTACTCCTATGCAGTGTAAATTCTTTGAAGCTCAAGGTGGAAACAGATGTTGTCTTTTGTCACCTTTTGTGCCGCCATAAAAAATGTTATGGCGGCACACAGTGAAAACAAATAGACATCTATACTCTTTGTTATGCTACAGCATGGTTGCAATAAAAGGTAGTAATAATTTGTGGTGCTTTATTGTGGCAGACATATATTTGCCTCATGGCAGGAGAAGGTGGGCAGCCCGGAGCTGCCCTTAATCACCAACTGCCCCAGGCAGGTGCTTTTGAGGGGCTTGGTCCTGCGTGCCCTAGGAATCCTGTACAGGATCAGGCCCCTCAAGCCTCAGGAGTGCCTGCCTGGTTTTTCCCCTGTTCTTTTCTGACTTGCAGCCTCCAGCATTTAGAAAGTTCTGATTCAGAGGCTGTATCCCTAACTCCCATACTCAATAACTACTGATGAACTTTTCCTCAAAAAAAGTGTCCAATCCAGTTTTGAACTCAACTAAACTGTCAGCTTCATCTTGGGGCAATGAGTTCCACACTTTAATGACACGTTGTTTAGAAAAGAACTTCCTTTATTTGGTTTTGAACTTACTATCTACTAGTTTCATTTTATGACCCCTAGTTCTTGTGTTCTGAGAGGTAGTAAATAATAAATCCCTATTTACCTTCTTTTTGCCATTTTTATTATGTAAACCTGCCCTCAAGCATCTCTTTTCTATACTAAATAGCCCTAGCCTCTTTAGTCTTTTCTGGTGTGAAAGCCATTCTCTGTACCTTCTCTAGTTCTTCTATTTTCTTGTTGAGGTATGGGGAACTTTTATTATCATATATGCTAACAACTTAAACTGGGCACAGTCTTCAAGGTGTGGATCTTGAATGGATTTATAAAGGACCATAATAATACTTTCTGTTGTGTTTTCAGTTCTCTTCTTAATAATTTCTAATACTTTTTTAAAATGAACGTCAAGTTCCTAGTAGGCATCTGAAGTCTAGAACATACCCATCACACCAACACTACCTTAAGCTTACAAAGACATTCATGTTCTGCAATGACTCAATCTTGGTAGGCGCAAGATCATCAAAACAATTATCTTGTTTTGATTCTAATTAAAATCCAAATTGTAGTGTGTATTGATGTATAAGATGCCATTTATGAGTCTATAATTACTAAAGCAAGAAAAGTGAAATTCACTTGAGATGCTAACTGCTCATACTAAACATTTGTGGAAAAGGTTTATAAGGAGTAATTGTGTCTTAGAGGTTCTTTATTGTCTTTCTTGGTTACATTAATAAGCAAAACTGATTAATCTGTTTTTGTGAGGAGTTAAGAAATCAAGATTGGGAAGTGGCTAACAGTATCCTTGCCTACCCTAGAAAAAGGTTAAAACTGGTCCTGGGAAGGAAACGAATCTACAAATATAGGTTTGTGTAAGGCTTATGTGACAAGGTATCTTAAAGCATTCTGCAAACATTTTCACACACAGTCACTTATCATTTGCAAGATGTTAAAACACAAGGGAGAAGATAAGTGTTCATAACAGGTAAAATATAAATCCATAACCATCTGGAATGTGAGAGCTTTAAGGAGCAAAGCTACATTCCCTTGGGTTTAGGTCAAGATCTTTTATAATATTCATGGCGATTCAGGGGAAAGAAATAAGGAAAAAAACTTGATTAATACTGTCTAATATAAAATGCAAAAGCTAAGTTTCAGGCAGAGGCAAATCAGCTCCCAGTATCCCCTCTTTTTATACAGATATGGATATTTTGAGAGAGATAACACCTTTCACCTGTGCAGATATGCTATGCAAGCTTTTGGATCCCCACAGAAGTCCTTTTATTATCAGATATGCTAAATATGTGCATGTAATGGAGTGATAAATATTGTATAAAGCTTTGCTTAACAAAAATAAGGCCTCTCATTTAATAGTGAAAGCTGATGTGTTGTCTAATAAACAGGCTGTTGGAAATAACACATAGCTTTTCTCCAATAATTTCATTCTGATGGCTGTCTTTTCAATGACAGAACTCAGGAAAATCAAATTACATTTATAGAGCAATGAAGTAATAAGAATAAGAAAATATGTCTAGGTTTGTACTTGTGTTCCTGGTGACAATATACAATTGTGCCAAAGTTAAATATTCCACTTCTTGTTGAATAATTAACTCTAAATACTAATATGCATCATTTCTATAGTATGGGTGACTGTAGAACGCATGTGAATCTACATTATGAACAAGCTGGAGCGGTAACTGTTATTGTAAACAGATATATTGGTAAAGCATCATGGAAGGTCGTTCAAGGTTTGTCTGATTTGTAACCCTTTTTCCTCAGCTTATTCAGGGTTTGAGGACCCAAATCTGTTACCAGCAAGAAGAAAGCTTTTGTGAGCACTCTAGATATTTGCTTTGGGAATAAAACAATCAATTTAAGTCTTTTGAACTAAAATGCACCATATTAAAGCCTGAGTGGTTAAGAGAAAATGTCTTTTAAGTTATGAGATAATGGTCTGAAGTTAGCACAATGGAAATTAGAGGAAAATATCTTTAAAAATCATAGAGGGAGGGGATACAAACAAGAGCAAATATGTAATCAGAGGAAAAAGGAAGACATTTGTAATGATTTGTCCCTTTTTTAGGAGTGGTAATAGAGAGAGAATATTGTTCAGTTCTTTCTTAAAGAAGCATTTATTTGAAAATAAGATTTTTAGAAGAGAAGGATGAATTCCAAGATAGCAGTTCCTATATCCAAGTTAATTAATCTGTATGGGTTTTATTAAGTGTAAAATATCAGCAACTGTATGGAACTGATATCTCTGACCTGGCAGGTAATTTACAGTGAAATCTACTTCCTCTGTAAGCCTAAGTATGCATCACCAGGGTGACTTTACGTTTCTGAATAGTGTAATTGTCTTTAATGGGACTGCATACATGAACAAAGGTATTTGTGTTCAAGTGACAACTGACCATTAATCTATGTTTACTTTATATTCAATGAAAAAGTGAGCCCTAATAGACCTTGGACCCACTATACTATATTTGTCAGAACAAACTGTTTCCAAGTTGTCAGTATATCAGTAAAATTCACTACAATATCATCGTATTTTCCAATATGCAAAACAGTATGGATCTTTGTGAATACCTCCCTATGGCACATTGTTCCTATCTTCTTTTCCTTCACTACTGAGCAAAAAGTCAAAAAAAAAATAAAAAAAAAATAAATGTTAAAAGAATAAAAAGACAAAGAAGAACATAGATGTGAAAAGAAGTAAAATCCTTCCCACAGCTGCAAGTAACTTTAGCCTTCAAATTCAATCGAAAAAACTATTTTTTTGCTACATTCCTCAGTTGTTCAGTAAGAGATTCAAAATTGGAGGAGATACAAAATGGAATAAAGAGCAACTCTGGCTCAAGCATTGAATCTCATGGAGAAAAAGGCTATTATTGATCCCAGTAGACCAGACTACTTGCAAAAGCTATGAGTGATTTCTCAACTCTTTGTCTTGCTACTGCTGTGCTAAAAAATCCTGTAGAATATGCCATTTGATAATTGCTTTATAAGGTTGGTCAGGGCTTAATTTATATCCCAGTCTTTGCTCAAAATTTATATTGATCTGAGAACATGCCCAAGGTTGCTTTCCTCTTAGTGATCAAGTTTCCCTCCTTTTTTATCTGTGTACTGGCTTCTGCTCGCCTAATCTCACCCTAAATTTGTGAGCTTGATAACCTGGGCAAACCATGTCATTTTACATGCCCATATAGCCAAACAGGAGACTGTTTGGTAATGTAATGAGAACTCCACATCATTTTCTTTCAATTACCTTTGCTATCAAATGCCACCATTTTTTAAGTCCAAAGATTATTTTTTTGCAGTTCAACCTGTGATTTGAAAATGGAAGATTCTTATAACTGCCTCTTATATCATTACCTAGTAAGAATGATTGTTCAGTCAAAATCTTCACTGATAGTTTTGCTGATGATGGAAGAGACAGATTACAAAGCTACAACTTTCCATCTGGTTCAGGAGAGCTAAAGGGAGCTGTGCTGTCTTGCTCAGCCATTTACACTAATGCAAAGTAGACTTAAAACATTGATAATGTTACTTGATAGTAGTTTATGTCCACTTGGATAAAACAAATAGTGGAGAACCGGGTCCTTAATTGTTTATCAAGTAAACAGTTACAAAGCTGGAAAAGTCACTCAACCTGCCATTGAAATTAATGAGTGGTTCAAAGCTGTATTCAGAAGGAGGTTTCCAGTTTTAATACAGTCACACTTTTGATAAATTGTTTAAAAAAAACAAGGCAACAAGACAGACAGGTTATTTCCCACCTTTTTTAAATTTCTGACTTTTCCAAACTTTGGAAAATTTTAAATAGGTCTGTTTTGGATCATACCTGCATTTTGAAGACAACTTGAGTATCATAGCAAGTTCCATAGTACATCTTCTATCCATAATCAAAATATCTCTTATGAATTTGATGAGACCGTTGAATGTACACTCTGGGCACGCTTCCCTCATGGCATTTATGTTCATCTATCTTTAGCCTATACCAAACTAATTTTTAACTAGAACCATAGTATGGGTAGAAATAAATCAGACTAGGAAACTTTAGGAAAGGTTCATATATAACACACTTGTTATATGCTGGATGCTTACACTTGTTGGATGCTGACAATCTATGTGAGAAACTTTTATGTCTACACTTTTATGAGAACACTTTTATGTCTACACCAAAATAGTTTGAATATGTTGTAACGAAAAACAAAGGTATTGAAAGATCTGTAGGGAGAATTCTTTTGTGCAGTCTGTCTGTGTGACAGACAAAAACTATATAAAAAATAAGCCAGGGCAGGGAACGGTGTGTTGGGGGCTAGAAAGCAGGCTCCATAGAACATGTGGAGTTTCCATGGAACTATGCTCAGGCACTGAAAAGGAGGGAAGCTTCTGTAGCTCATGTGTTCTGCCAGGGCAGCCCAGACTCAGTCCAATGCAAAGACAGCTTGAAGCCACCTTTATAGTCTATACTGTGCCTCTGGGCTCCAGCAGGTAGAACCTCTGGTGTAGGGTAGGGGTTCTACTTCATAGCATGCTAACATTAGACATGATTTGGAGAAACAAAGCCTCAGCTTGGTTTTTTGAAGCATAAGCTAAGGGGGCTCAGAATTCTGGTGGCTTTTCTTTGGTGTGGAACTTAAATCTAAATCTGCCTGTCTTAAAATAAACCCTTTAAAAAATAATGACCAAGTGGGAGCTTGCCAGTGCAAGATAGATAGATATAAGATGCACTGGCAAGCTCCCATTTGGTCACTAGTTTGCTAAGGGGTTTATTTTAAAATAAAGAGATGTATTTTGCTGGAATAGGAGTTTTAAAACAGCAATTAAAGCAGCATAATGGTACAAGGACAGCTCTAACGATGTGCATTGTTTGAATTAAAGGATATAAGAATTGATCTGAGATAACAGGAATGTGTAGGCTGGAAGATAGTAAAGTATGATCCTGCTGTGATCAGCAGGTATTTAATATATTCTTCATATTTTCCCTTGTTCTTTTAAAAGAATCTGTTTGCAATTATAGCATGTTTTGATTGCTAAGTCAGAATATTTGTCTCAGTAGGTTTTATGATAAAATGTCATAGAAAAACAGTATTTTTCATTCCAAATTATCCTTTTCCCCTATAGTTTACCAGATTTATTTGGTTCTTGATTCAAATACAGTGACTGCAGTATGTCTGTGAAGTCTTTCCCCTTTTTTGCTAATACCCTGGTCAACACTGGATCCTTAACACAATGCAGTTACAGCCAACTTTGATCATCTTTGTCTGCTTCTTGGGGTTTTGTTAATCGATAGAAGCAGCAGCCATTCCATCCTAGGCCTAAGTACAAACTTGAGGGGTTTAGGAGGAAGTTAGATTGCATTAAAAATGGCCACCCATTTAAGATAAATTGGGATGGGGAGGCTAGTGGAGAGGGGGTTGGAGGGATGGGAGGGCAAGCAGGCTCAGGGCGATCAGGGGTCTGCAGAGGGATCGGGGGGGCAGGTGGTATCTGCAGGAAGAATTGGCAGCATCTGCAGGAGGAATCAGGGGGTTAGGGGAGGGGGTGCGGCATCTGTGGGAGGGTCCACAGTGGGGTCCAGAAGGGTTTGGCAGGATCAGCAGGACATACAAGGTCTGTGGTGGGGCTTGGAGCAACAGGGGCTATTTTTAGCGCCCTGTACAACCCCAGTAAACCTACCCCCTCATCGGTTCCCACATAAATACTTGCTTCTTTGGCTCCTAGCAATGACAAACATTGTTAAAACCAGCACTGGGAGCAGCTTGTGGGTTGGGGAGGGAGCTGGCTGATCTGCCGGGGGTGGCGGCGGGGGGGGAAGAGTGGTGAGGGGCCAGGAGGCTAAAATGGCCTGGTGCCAGGGGGCAGGTAGGAAAAGTGCAGCCCCAAGACTAGGGTCAGCCGGTGGTGCTTTCCCAGCCCTGGGGCTATGTGGGTAACTGTCTATTTTCACTCACCAATCTAACCTAAATCAATTAAGTTTGAGTGCATATCAATCCAAGTCTATTTTAGATTGGGTTCTGCCATGTTTAGACCAGTCTATGTGTGCAAAGCTTCTATTCTGTTACAGGTTTAGATTGATTTCCTAAGTGTAAGGTTTATACCTGGGTAAACTAAATTAGATTGGGTGGCCATTTTTAATGCAATCTAATCTCCCCCTAACCCTACGAATGCCTGCACTTAGCCCTAGTCTAAAACAATTAAGAATATTCATTGTCTAGGTTTATTACCTTCTGGCAGAATTAGCTCTTTTTCCTGCTCCATAAATAGTTTTATTTTTTTTAATTCATTATTTATATTCACCAAGCAGTGAAACTAATTGTCATGGGTTTTTTTGCAAATTGTTCACAGTGAGTATTCACAGTGTGTGACTGGTCACTTGCATCACATTGTTGCATCTGTTCCCTGATTGAACAACTGTAAATTTTTTAGACAGCTGATTATTGATCAAAGAACAATGGAAAAATCATAAACATTGAATGAATGCTACTCATGCTAAAATACATTAAACTTTGAGATTTACCAACACATTCGCAAAAGAACCATAGGTTATACGAATGCTTATAAACAGTAAATAATATGATGCGCCAAATAACAGCAATATGAACCCCTTTTGCTTATTTGAGTATTAGTTGAAAGACTCAGCTCATTATATAAGTTGTATATATCTTGTCACAAAATAAAGCATACTAACTCTATAAATACATCAATTCATAAACAAAAAAGGAGGCTAGTTCAGTTTGGTTCAAATTTTGGAAGAAGCTTTGAAGGACATCTGTCCCATGATTTCCAAAGTTTCGCACCGTACAAATCTGGAGTCTTGTCACTTGGTTTTGGTGGAAATTAGAGATTAGTGACATGCTTTATAATTTCTGGCTGAATTTGAGGCTGGAACGTGGGCTTTGTTTGTTTGTTTCTACTCCCTTGTTTGGGGTTTTGGTCACACTTTGCATTCCCTGGCAGGTGGAGAGGGTCTGATGGTAACTGTTGCCAAAACACCCGGCCCCGCTTACTACCGATAGTGTAAGTAGTACTAATCTCTCATTTCCATATATTATAACCTAATTGTTTATGCCTCATTTCAAGTCAATAGATGGACTAGCACAATATCCCACATTTGTTTATTATTCAAGCTACATAAGGAGACCACTTAACATGGATGTTTTAATATCTTGTTTTTCATTATTTTATTTCTTTTGCCTTATTTACTTAGTAGAAGTGTTTGCTATCTTTCTAGCCATTAAAATGTTCTATCTTTTCTCCTTAAAACAGACTTACGTGGAACAACAACCATCTGTTGTTATAAAATTTACTGCTCACACAGGATGTTATAAAAACAACTAGTCAGAGCTTCCTGGAAAATAAGTTTAAAAAAACAGGCTCCATTTAATTATTTGCTTCAAGGAGGAGGAAAGGCCTTTTCTAATCATATTTCTTCCTAGGTATTTCTTTGGAGGACATCAACTCTTTCAGCAAGAGGGTTTGATTTTTATAGTATTAGTTTGAACATACAGGAAGGGAGACAGCAGTAAAATAAATCTAACTAAATGAGGCCACAAAGTGGTTTCACATCTAGACTCATGAGCATAGTGTGTGCTTTTTGCTCAATTCATGATATCTTCAATGCACTTAAAATATTCCTGTATCCATATCAGTACACCTCAGAAAGCTTGCCTGCCTTTCAGTGCCATTCAACTTACAAGGCTGAGCCTGTCTCAGGTCTAGTTCCTTAGTGATGTAAGCCAGCATGGCTCTATTAGCTTCAATGATGCAACACGGCTTTACATCAGCTGAAGCTCTGTCCTTCAGTCCTTTTGACTGTAAGTAGCTGAAAATAACCTCTTTTCCTTGATGTTTCATCCATTTCTTTTTGTTAGGCTATTGCTTGAAATTCAGATGGATTTTTAATTGATTTGGGAATAGGGAAATGCACATAAAGTTAATAGAAGCTTTAGGCTCACATTTCAGCAGGTTGAGTTAACCTTTGCAGGCCCAGCCCACCCTAGGAATAATTTAATAATCTTCCACAAGTTACAACAATAAATGAATGAATTACTCATCATACATATAGATTAATTTATTAATAACTCCCTTATAAAGTAGCCTATAGTCAAACTTTGAAAACTAGAATTTAGAACAACATGAAGTTGTAGAGGTGGAAAGACAACTTGCCTGGAAACAAACTTTAAGTGTGTATTTATTTTATTTAAAGATTTGCAAATTCAGACTTTTTTTGCAACAAAAACCTCTAGACCCAGCAGAGATGACACACATTGGGAAGTTCAGAGCTGTGGATTTGTGGGCCTTAAATTAGTAGGTTTTTAAAAGTTATTTTTTCCAGTGGAGGGAAGAGGACACCCCTTTCCAATTAGTTTCTCTTTGACCCAGCTTTTTTATGTACTTCCACATGCTTGTAAGCTAATTTAGTCCTTTATTAAGAGGAAAGTTTATAGAGATGCTACTACTGCAGCTGACATGTGTATACTGTACCGACCTATGCTCTACCATGAAATGTGCTATTTTACCTTTAACTCCCTTAGCCACCATGTGTTTGACAAGGATACATTAATTTTGTATCAACTGCTTTATCACTTGGGTTCTCTCCTTATCGTGTCACAATATCATAACAAACACATAAAATAAGCAGTGCAGAGCTCTATACAGCATGGCTTATACCAGCATAAAATGGGAGATGTCTTTCAGGAGCAGAGCAGATGACAAGGAGGGGAAGTAAAATTTTTAAAAAGGTAAACATACAAGTAAGCAGGATTCCTGAAAGGTAGATTTAGAGAGGAAGGGAAAGAAAAGATGAATGGGGCAGTCAGGCATAGGTTAAAGCAAACAGGAAGGTTCTCAATGAGAAATAACTCCGTGGTTTAGAGGGGGAAGGTTAGAAGGTGAGTTGCAGATTAATGGGAAAGCACAACATGAGAGTGATGACCACTAACTGTGGGGGTCTCAGGAAGGGAAAAGAGAGAGAAGGCCAAGATTAACATGTGGTCTTGAGCAGGAGGCATTTGTGAGGCCAAAAAGAAGGGGATAGAGTAACTCCAGAGAGAGCTGTGAAAACCAGGAGAGTGGTTTTGAAATTTATTTATAGATAGCTGAGAAAACCTGGTCTGCACCAGGTCAGCTTAGAAGAGCAGGGATCTGCAAGGCTCTATGTACACAGGCCTTATCCTTTCTCTGGTTTGTTCATCACATTGTTGCTAGTGTCTTTTTCCTGGGAGGGCTGCCTTCATACAAAGCACAAACAATGTAAGGAAAAGATCCAAGCCATGTCTACAATTGAAAGCATACACATATTTTGTTACAGTCCCTTTCAATATGCTCCTCTGACACTACAACTACCTTAGCTGTGTAAGTCCCTACCCATTGCAGATTCCAATTTAAATGAATTTCAGTGGCACGTTACTTTCCTTTTTTAAAACTAAATTGAGCTCATTCACATTCTCTCCCCCCTCACCCTGCCTCTAGAGTGATGCATTCAAACAAAAAAGGCAAGAGATCAAAGATTAAACTGAACCTATCCCAAACATCTCCTGCACTCAAATAGCTATGTCCTTTTGTTCATGATTCACTTATAACTCTCCCCCTGCACTAAGCTGTATTTTTCATTCTCAACAAATCACAGGAGCAGACGCTCCCTTTGACATGTGGTTACAAGTCACAGATTTGGAGCCTTTCTTGATTTGTGTTGGCTAATGCAACAGTTATTTCAGCTAAATTCTCAGTGTTGGAGAAACAAGCTTCCCAAGATTGCTTTGATTTCTTGTCAAACTAACGTATAAAAATTATGACAAGTGGTCTTTGATTATTTTACTTTCTCTACTATTTAGGTTATATAAAAATGGCATGAAATTAATTTTCCTGCATTGGGATTCCTTTAGTTTTCTGTGGAAAATGGATGTTGTGTGTGGACTTCCTTTCTTAAAAAACAAAAAAACAAAAAAACCCCTCACATTGTATATTTATTTACCAGAATGTATTGCTGTAAGGAAAGGTTATACTACATTGGCAATAGTAGTATAAGTCTACTATTGTGTGTGTGAACCCCATGTTACGTCTCAGCTCTGTATTCTTGGGCCACCCTGGTACAGGATGCAGTCTGTCTGACTCACAAAGGACTCACCCCCCCCTCCCTCCCCTCCTCTACATAAACGAAACTGATTAAGATGCAGTGAGAGACACACCTAAAACTCTCCAGATAAGGGTGATAAGAGTGAAACAACTGCCCTAGGTCTTATTTACATCCGAGATGGAACCAGATGACCATTCATTTACATGAGAGATGGAAAACAGAAAGCCTGAAGCAGAAACTGCAGTGAATTCTAGGACCAGAGAAGCAGGAGAGCACTGCATGATGGGGAATCTGTGCTTCCAATGTTAATCAACCCATGTTCACACACACCCAGCTCAGCATTTATCAGACCAGTTCTAATCTGGATTTGCTAAGGACTTCCCCCCCCCCCCACAGACACACACACACAGCTCTAAGTTTAATAGGCATCTCGGGCCGTACATTCCCCGGTCCCACTATGGGAGGCCTATTTAAACTTGATTGACTAAAACTCGGTTGCCGGGTTAGGGAATGCTGAGGCAAGAGACCAAGTCCGAGGGGGTATGGGCAACATTTGAACAATGGTTAAGGGTTCATCACAGCATCCAGCCTGCTGGAGCCCTAATCCCAGGTGTTGTCATATCTTTCCCGAGACGACTGGTGGAAGTCCTCTCCACAAAAGGTTATGAGCACCCCAATAATTGCTTTAGATCTAGAAAAGTCATGCTAAGCTGAGGCTTGTGCACAACAAGTAAAAATCCCAAATCCTGATGCTGCAAGCTATCTATTGTTCCTGAAAAAACCATGAGATATCCCATCAGTATATCTGCCATCCATAGGAATCTCAAGCTGGCTCCCAAGTATTTGGGTTACTCCCTAATCTTAAGTGTTTCCTGATTATCAATCAGTTTCCTGAGATGGTCCAAACCAGATAACCCCTTGTCAATAGAAAAGACAATGATTTACACTACTGAGGGTGCTTCGAAGCAGCTGAACTGAGGGTATAAAAATCTGTAAGTGTGTGTGCTTAAAGAAGAAAGAAAAAGAAGAAGCAGGAGGAAAGAGGGAGAAAAGGAAAGAAGAAGAAAACTCCTGTGCTGACACCATCCCCTGTCATTCTTGGGACGCTGGAAGAACAGATCGTCTCTCTCTTCAAGGATTGTGCTACGGACTGTGCCTGTCAGCTTTGCAGCCTGAGTACCGTGGACTAGGTGAGACCCCAGCGTTCTGTCTCTTCTGTCTAGGCATAAACTTCTGAACCTGAACTGTATTAGTTAAGCTTGAGCTAAGTTTCCCCAAATACTTAGTGAAACCAGGGTAGTATTGTCATTGTTTGTGTTTGTTTTTCTTTTGCATGTCTATTACTACTAGTACTATTATACATTTCATATGCTTAGCAATAAATAACTTTTATAGTCAAACTGGTAGTAATTGGGTATATTTTTCCTTCTCTGCTTCTTTTTTTTCCTCCCGTGCTCTGCAGCAACGCTTCTTTTACCTATGCTAAAGATCCCTGTGAAGCCCAAATTATTGTGGGGTCTGCTCATCAAGAGGCCAAAGATTGGGACATGCTGAGTTTGAAACACATAAGGGGATCAGCTTGTACAGGCTGATTGACCCAGTTTGACTCAGACGTGCCCTTATGAACTGAATGCTGGCCCATGAGGGTGTCAGCTGGACACCCAGCCAGATTCAGAGGGATTCTGTTCACCTGTGTGCTTGTGTTTGACTGCATTTTATTGTTGCTCTTATGAACTGATTCTTGGCATATGAGGGTGTCAGCCTGTCCATGCTGATCAGCCCGGCCAGGTCAGGCGTGTCACGTTAATTTGTGTGTGTTTGTGTGTATGACTTGATTTGGTGACTGGAGGAACCCAGTCCCATTGAGATTGAGTCCTGCAAGATAGCTCCCCTGGGGGTGAGGGCTTGCAGAAGGGAGAAATACAGCTCCATATAGTAACACAAGCAGCACATTGACAGAATCACCAAGACCCTAGAAACTATCCCTAATAAATGAGCACACCCCAAAGTAATGGGCAAATTTGGTAACACCCAAGGATATGGACAGACATTCAAAAACCCTGAGCCTGAATTGATTAAATCTTTGCAGGTTAGTGTAGCCTGCCTAGGTTGAACCACTTTGCAAATGTACAAGCATTCCCTCTGAACTAAAGAAATGTGGGCACATGCCTGCAGTGGCTCAAGCTAGATGCCAGGGGGTGCTAGAGCAGTCCTCCCTTCCCTCCCATAGTGCTGACTGTCCACAAACCTGACAGATGAGGGAACCAGCAGGGAGCTGATAACACAACATTTAGCAGCCCATCAAGAAAACAAAAGCCTTTCTCATTAGTTCAAGCTGTCCCTAAATAGCTTTTTCCAAGAAAGGAAAGGAAGGACATTACCAGCTGACCTGTTGATTTGCTCCAAAAAGCCCTAAGGGACACTGTCCTGTCTACCTTTGTCATAGATTCATAGATTGTAGAGTCGGAAGGGATCACAATGGATCATCGTGTCCAACCCCCTGCCCCAGCAGGAAAGAGGACTGAGGTCAGATGTCCCAGTGAAATTGGAGAGACACACACAAAGACACCTCTCAGCATAAGCTAGCATACCACATGCCTAGGGTCTATGGGGCTGGGGTCCATGATGTGGGAGATGGGAGGGAAGGAAGGGGAGCGGAGATCCCTGTTTGAGCAGCGAGTGGCAAGGGGGGAAGTGAGGGGGGCAGAGCAGGGGGAAGCCAGGCAGACCCTGCTGAGTGCCTGCAGTCTCCACAGGAGCTCTGGCTAAGGAGCAGAGGGGCAAGGCCAGCCCAGGTCTCCGGAGGACAGAGCATAGCCCAGCCCAGTTCAGGGCTGCAAAGCATCTGGGATGTTGGGGTACTCTGGTTTAACTTAAACCAGGAAGGCATCCAGGACAGACATTGCAAAAACCAGTTTGACCCAAATCAGTTAAGTCTGATAGTATATTCAACCAGGTTTATCTTAAACCAGTTTCAGCCATTTTGAAACTGGTTTATGTGCACTGAACTTATATTCTGTTACAAGTTTAAGCCAGTTTCTTGCCATTTAAAGTGGTTTATGTGTAATGTCTGTCCCTAGCACAAATGGAAGGATCAATTTTAGTAGTAAGAGGTTAGTTCTGTCTCCATGCTTAACTACTGTTAAATTCTCCCAGATGTACACAAGCCCTAGAACTGAATGGGAATTTTCAGAATAACCAGTTTATTGTCAGAAAATGCTGAATCACTGAAGCCACAGAGTTGCAACAAAATCTATCAGTACTGTATTAGTTTAGATTAATTTGTGCCCAAACACAGGGGTTTGTCTGTGTTGCCAACATGGAACCACAGAACTGAGATAAAGTAATAGAATCGAAGAATCATAGAAGTAGGGTCAGAAGGGACCTTGTAGATCTTCATATCCGACCCCCTGCCTGGGCAGGAGGGAAACTGGGCTCAAGTGACCCCAGTCAGGTAGGCATAGAGCCACTTCTTAAAGACCCCCAGGGTAGGAGCCAGCACCACTTCCCTTGGAAGTTGGTTCCAGATCCTAGCCACCCTAACTGTGAAGTAGCTCCTACGGATGTCTAATCTGAACCTACTCTTCAACAACTTGTGGCCGTTATTCCTTGTTATCCCGGGGGGTGCTAGGGGAAACAAGGTCTCCCCCAAACCCTTCTGGTCCCCCTAGTGAGTTTATAGATGGTCACAAGGTCCCCCCTCAGCCTTCTCTTGTGAAGGCTGAACAGGTTCAGGTCCTATAGCCTCTCATTGTAGGGTCTGCCCTGCTGTCCCCGGATCATGCGGGTGGCCCTCCTCTGGACCCTCTCAATGTTGTCCACATCCCTCCAGAAGTGGGATGCCCAGAACTGGACACAGTACTCTAGCTGTGGCCTGACCAGTGTCGCATAGAGGGGGAGGATCACCTCCTTGGCCCTACTTGAGATGCATCTGTGGATGCACGATAGGGTCCGGTTAGCCCTGCCGACTGTGACCTTGCATTGTCGGCCCATGTTCATCTTGGAGTCAATGATGACTCCAAGATCCCTTTCTGCCTCCGTGGTCTCAAGAAGGGAGTTTCCCATCTTATAAGTGTGCTGCCAGTTACTACTGCCCAAGTACAACACCCTACACTTGTCCGTATTGAAACACATCCTGTTTTTGTTAGCCCACCCTTGCAACCTATCCAGGTCTTTCTGCAGTCTTTCCCTCCCTACTAGCGTGCCCAATACTGTCTCACTTTGAACTAATTTGAGTCTAACTGTGATGGCACAATTCTCAGCACAAACTAATATACTCTGACCTCCCAAATTTGGATTACTTTGTAATTTAAGTCCTTACAAGGAGGTGGACGATAGGGAGAATCTGATATACATATACAATGTAGGTATTGCAGAATGTGGATGTGCTTCAGGTGCACTTTGGATGATCTGAAATACTGCCTATAGGTTCAAGAACTAGTAGTTAGCAGTATTTATAATGGCTTCTTTCACCTTTCATCCCAAAGCATTTCATGAACTTATGGATGAATTTGTGTGTGCATAAGTAGCATATTTTATGCATCCCTGGATTGGATGGCAGTAGCCAAGCAGATCACTGGTGTATAAGATGTTGTACAACCAAGGTGGAGATGAAAATATAGCCAAGAAACACCCTTTGCTTTATGGAGAGTACCATTGGATTTTTAAAAGTCTGTGCAGAGCAGACAGAACATCATTTTTAAAGGTCTCAGTCAAAAGACCCCTGTACAGTAACTGCATGACACTCAATTTATCTCCCTCGGAAGGATGAAGGACTGAGTTGACCTTGTGGTTTCAAGGAGTCTACAGAAGGTATTTCAAGCCCGGTGCTTAAATCAATCACTAAATCATTCCTGCTAGCTGAACTGACTCATTGCTTATTTACCCACCATGAAAAAGAGAAGAAACACAAGACCCTTTAAAGCTTCTCTTGTATTTCAAAGCCACTCCTGTCTCAGACCTAGCCTATACTACTGAAGGTTCATCAATATAATTATACTAGCAGAACTACACAAGCAACACCCTCCTAACATAGATGCAATTTATAACAACTGGCACTTTATCTGGTATAATTTATGCCAGTTCCCCAGCTAAAGTAACTTGTTCTGGCAAAAGCACTTACATCAGTATACCTGTGTCTTAGTTTCATAGTTTCATAATTGGTAGGGTCGAAAGGGACCTGAGCAGATCATCAAGTCCGACCCCCTGCCATGGCAGGAAAAAGTACTGGGGTCAAACGACCCCAGCAAGATGTTCGTCTAACCTCCTCTTAAAGACCCCCAGGGTAGGAGCCAGCACCACTTCGCTTGGAAGTTGGTTCCAGATCCTAGCCACCCTGACTGTGAAGTAGTGCCTCCTGATGTCTAGTCTGAATCTACCCTCTGCCAGCTTGTGAACGTTATTTCTAGTCAGTCCTGGTAGTGCTCAGGGGAACAGGGACTCCCCCAATGCCTGCTGGTCCCCTCTGACTAGTTTGTAACAGGCCACTAGATCCCCCCCTCAGCCTTCTCTTGTGGAGGCTGAACAGGTTCAGGTCCCTTAGCCTCTCCTCATAGGGCCTGTCCTGCTGCCCCCTGATCATGCGAGTGACCCTCCTCTGGACCCGCTCCAAGTTGTCCACATCCCTCCTGAAGTGCAGCGCCCAGAACTGGACGTAGGACTCCAACTGTGGCCTGACTAGTGCCACATAGAGGGGGAGGATCACCTCCTTGGACCTGCCTGAGATACATCTGTGGATGCATGACAAGGTGTGGTTGGCCTTCCTGACCACGTCCCCACACTGCCAGCCCATGTTCATTTTGGCATCAGTAATGATTCCAAGATCCTTTTCTGCCTCTGCACTGATGAGAAGGGAGTTCCCCAGCCTGTAGGTATGCTGCTGGTTCTTCCTCCCCAGGTGCAGCACCTTGCACTTGTCAGTGTTGAAACCCATCATGTTCTCATCCGCCCACCCCTGTAACCTGTCTAGGTCCAATTGCAGCCTATTCCTCCCTTCAAGCGTGACCACATCCCCCCACCTTTTAGTGTCGTAAGCAAATTTGAACAGGGTGCTTTTTACCCCTCATCCAAGTCAATGATGAAGATGTTGAACAGTGCAGGTCCGAGGACTGAGCTCTGGGGGACCCCACTGCCCACATCCCTCCAGGTCAAAAATGACCCATCCACCACCACTTTCTGGGTGCGGCCCTCCAGCCAGTTAGCGACCCATTTGACTGTGTAGGTGTCAACGCCACAGTCCCCTAGTTTTTTAATGAGAATGAGGTGAGAGACAGTGTCAAAGGCCTTCCTGAAGCCCACAAAGACTACGTCCACTGCTACCCCTGCATCTAAAAATGTTGTGACCTGGTCATAGAAGGCCACCAGGTTGGTCTGACAGCACCTGCCTCTAATGAACCCACGTTGGTTGCCCCTAAGCATAACCTCCCCTGCTGGCCCCTTGTGGACATGCGCCAGGATAATTCTCTCAAAAAGCTTCCTCAGGATCGAGGTAAGACTAACTGGCCTATAGTTTCCTGGGTCCTCCTTCCTCCCTTTTTTGAAAATGGGAACCACATTGGCCCTTTTCCATTCATCTGGCACCACACCAGAGCACCACGAGTGCTCGTAAAGCCGTGCCAGGGGTCCCACAGTGGGTCTACATAAGGGCTTTTCTTAATATAGAAATGTCTCAAAGGTCATGCTTCTATCAGTTATCCCCAAAAAGTTTGTATTGTAGAACTCTTCTAATTTTGCTTAATAGAAAAAAAATGGCCACCCAATAACAGATTCATAGATTCATAGACATTAGGGCTAGACGGGACCTCACAAGATCATCGGGTTCAGCCCCCAGTACAAAGGGCAGGAAGTCAGCTGGGGTCAGTTCACCCCAGCAAGATAAGCATCCCAGCATTTCCTGAAGTTTTCCAGAATAGGTGCTTGCACCACTTCTGGAGGGAATCTATTCCAGGCTCTGGAGACTCGGATGGTAAATATTTTTTTCCTTATGTCCAGTCTAACAGTTTTCCAGCAGTTTGTGACTGTTAGACCTTGTCTTCCCTTGGGGTGCCCTGGTGAACAGACATTTTCTCAGTTCCTGATGCACACCCCTTCTATACTTATAGGCTGCCACAAAGTCACCGCTGAGCCTTCGCTTCTCTAGGCAGAAGAGTCCCATGCCTCTCAGCCTCTCCTTATAACCTGTTCTCTTGACTTCTAATCATGCACGTGGCTCTCCTCTGGACTCTCTCAAGCTTTCTCTTCTCCACATCCATTCTAAAGTGTGTAGCCCAGAATTGGATGCAGTACTCCAGCTGCTGCCTCACCAAGGCTGAATAAAGTGGAAGCATGACTTCTTGGGTCTTGCTTGAGATGCATTAGTTGATGCAAACTAGAGTTTTATTTGCTTTGCCAGCTGTGGCATCGCATTGGTGGCTCATGTTCATCTTGCAGTCAGTCATGACCCCCAAGTCTCTTTTGGTCATGGTGCTAATGAGCATAGCACTGCCAAGCCTAAAAGTATGATGTGAGGTTTTTGTCCTGAGGTGGAGTGCCTTGCATTCTCCATGTTAAATGTTGATCCACCCACCTTGTGAGCCTGTCCAGATCAGCCTGAATTGCCAGCCTATCCTCTAGCATGACTGCACTTCCCCATAATTTGGTGTCTTCTGGGAACCTAGCCAGTCCACTTCTGACACTTGAATCCAGATCATTTATCAATATATTAAAGAGTACTGGTTCAAGTACTGAGCCCTGGAGGACTCCACTGGTCACCATGCACCACATTGACTCAATTTGATCGACTATCACTCTCTGGATCTGACCATGGAGCCAGTTCCCCAGCCACAAGTTTGTCGAGGCCTCATTTAGCTGGGGTCATCTAGACCCAGCACTCTTTCCTGCTTATGCAGGGGGTTGGACTCGATGATCTATTGAGGTCCCTTCTGACCCTAACATCTATGAATCTATGAACATCATGGGAGACCCAGTCAAAGGCTTTTTTGAAATCTAAATATATGACATCAACCTCTTCTCCTTTGCCCAGGCAATGCGTCACCTGGTCATAGAAGGCAATGAGTTTGGTCAGTACCTACCTGCAATACCTACCTGCAGCAAAGCCATGTTTACTCTCTCTCAGAATGTTGACTTCCATTAGCCTGATGTTAATAGTTTCTTTGATTATTTTTTCGAAGCTCTTTCCAGGGATTGAGTTCAAACTGATTGGCCTGTAGTTACCTAGATCTTCCTTCTTTCCTTTCTTGAAGATAGACACCACATTGGCCTTCTTCGAATCTTCAAGAACCTCTCCCAAGTACCATGAGTTCTCAAATATCCTCGCCACTGGTTGTGCTATGATGTCAGCCAACTCTTTTAGCACTCCTGGGTGCATTCCATCTGGGCCAGCTGACTTGTGGATGTTGAGGCTCTCAGGCTGTTACCTCACAAGATCTTCACCAGTTATAGATGTATGATTGCCCTTACCCTGGTAGTCCTGCATCCTGTCAAGCAAGGTGATCCCCTTGGGCTGGGGGAAAACCGACTCAAAGTAATCATGAGGAGATTAGCTTTCTCCTAGTTGTTGGTTGCCAGCTGCCCCATTTGGTTGAGCAAGGTTCCAATGTTGCCCTTGTTTTTTTCTGACTTCCCACGTATTAGAAGAAGGACTTCTTATTGTCCTTGGTTCCAATACCCAGTTTGAGTTCAGTTTCAGCCTTGGCTTTGCTGGATAAACTATTCATCTTAAATGGAGCACATAAGAATAACGATTCTTCAAGTCTTTGTTGCCAGAAAAAACTTATTCTGTTTCTTTTTACTGATAATGTGTATGTGGCCAGTCCTATACTACACGAGTACACCAAAATATCTATATTAATTTTCAATGGGGAGCTGAAGATGCTTTATTGTTTTCTACGGAAAAGGCTGAGAACTCACAGATTCAAACAAGCATTAAATATTATGATCAAAATGTAATTGTTAATTTTCTGGTTTACAATTTTCTATTATTTTTTAGTGTAGTGAGCAAACTTCAGAATAGTTTCTTTCATTACTGATATGTATCTAAAAGCTTCCATGTGTGCGTCTGGAAAACTAGGCTGGATGTCTCACAAGAACTGGTATTCTTAATAGCTTCCAGTTCTTCCCACTCCCAGTTGACTGAAAATATTATGGTAGCAAACTTACTCATGGTACTGTAGCATTTCCACTCCTGGCCTGAACCCAGACATGTAGGTAAATTACAAAATTACTCTGTGTGCACAGGAAGAGGACTTTTTATCCAAGGAAGCCATATTCCTGATTTTACCCTGCAATTGCTTAATATCTATTCTAAATCAGCGCTTCAAGTTTTATATTTTAAATACAGACCTGTTCCTTTATAACTCAGATACAATGGTGATGAGACCATATAAATCAATACCTACTGACATTGCCCAAGCAAATATGGTGTATCTGTTAGTGCTGGTATCTGTGAGTCTTCTACCCTGAACGTTGTGATCCAGTAGACTTATTTTGTAGTATCCTGTAGTGATTAAGAAATTAGCTAATTACTATTGAAGTGTTTATTGATATGAAAAGATAGGTCTTGGGTTTCTTCTAGTATGAAAAAGATAGTGATCAGGGGAAACTAATCTCCACTGCAGGGTAACACAAAAACCCTTCTAGAATTATGTCATATAAGTAATGGCCACCAAACAGGGCTTGAACTTAACCATGCCATGTTTTCAGCCCCACCTCAACAAATTCCCTTTTATATATGTACAATTTAATAAGTACAAATAACTCTAAGCATAATTTATGTTACTCTAGCGATTTAAGTGTCTAATTGTTCCTACCAATAAAGTAAACCTGGGTCCTGAAAAGGAAGCCAGGAAGGTAAACTCATGCATTTCCCTTCTGTTCCATTTGAAAATATTTTTTAATTAGTTTCATTTGCTTATATGGCATAGCCTCATAAGAAAGCTACTCTAGTAGTTAGGGGAGGGATCTGTTGACATCAACTAGAGAGATTTAGTGTCATCTAATAAAATAGATAGACAGTTTGATGGACCAACACACTTCCTTAGGGGCTCCAGGATCTGCCTGTGATTTATTATGGGACCTTGGGAGTCCTTTTTATCACGATATGCCTCAGTTTACTCATTCATGCAGTGCTTATAGCACTTACCTACTTCATAGGAGTGTTGTGAAGCTTCACTAATTAATGCTCTAAGATCTTAAAATAGGAAAGTACCATAAAACAGCAAAGTATTCTTTTTATTAATTCCACATAAGCTATTTTGATTAGACTCTTCAGCTGCAGAGACATCAGGAGTTCTCACAGCAGGCAACTGTAGAGGTAATTTTTCCTTTACTGAATTGAGCCCCCAGGAATTAATGATTGACTGCTAATAGGTTTATCCCATTAAAATACAGGGAGTTGGGGGAACTGCCTGATGTGAAACAGGAAAAAAAAGCCAAATATCCAAAGTGACGTAAACTCAGTTGCACAAAAGGGATCATCTTATGACACGTGTTGGAATTAGAACCCAGGAATGGTGGAAGGTTTACAAGATTTGGTATGTGACAGTTCCATAATGAATTTTGAACTACATGCTGAGCACTTGCAATTCATTATATCTGAGCAAAGCCATTAAGATCAGGCAGATACAGCAGAAAGCTAACCCGTTGTTCAGCCAAAAGT
Organism: Alligator mississippiensis; assembly: GCF_030867095.1. Classification (NCBI taxonomy): domain Eukaryota; kingdom Metazoa; phylum Chordata; order Crocodylia; family Alligatoridae; genus Alligator; species Alligator mississippiensis. The sequence goes on from NC_081829.1 coordinate 32,635,821, forward strand.
TTTGTAAAGTAAATGTTTATACAACCTTTCCTATGAAGTTAATGATGCTTATTAAAACCTTAAAAGCAGTCATTCACAACAGCTCCCAATAAAAGCATTTTATTATCACACACTGCTATATGAAGTAATGGCCAGTTTAGTTAGTTATTTAGTTTATGGTGCTGGCCAGGTGACACATTTTAGTTCATGAGATAATTACAGAGGCTACAGAATTCATACTTTTTCCACCAATTGCTGAGGTTTTATCAGGTAACAGCTATGGTGAAATAATGCTACACAATAACAGCTAATGTTGACAGGACCCAAAGTTCCTCAAGGAATTATAGATGAATCACTTTTATTCTCCACTGAAATGGGGCTACCTCTGGATTGGTGCAAAGCAGACATTTAACAGCACATTGCAGCCCACCAAACACTAGTTTGGAGTTTGGAACAGGATGTAAGGCAGGGGTACGCAAAATACAGCCCCTGGGGTGGATCCATCCCACCAAGAGATTCTATCCAGCATGTGGGAGCCCCTATAACAAACTATCATCTCTCGCCTGTAGCTACCCCTCTGAAAGCCAATGTGCCTTCACCCTCCGTGCAATTAGCACTGGCAACAGCAGCAGTTCTGGCTCTGGTTGCTAGGAAACTAACCCCCAATGCAGCCTGGCCTGTCCCACCCCACCAGTGGGGACAGGGTGGGTTGCATGGGTGACTGGTGCCACCTTAATGGGGGCATGTGCCCCCCCAGTGACCAGTCGCCACCCATTAAGGTGGCACCAGTCACCCATGCAACCCACCCTGTCCCCAGCCCCAAGGTAGACAGGAAGCTTCTACCTAGAAGGTAGTCCTTCTGCCCAAGGACTTTGTGGCTGTTTGTCCAGCCCTCCCCCCATGCGAGAGTGGAAGTTCAGGTACAGGCCCCATTGGGTCATGGGCCAGTGCTTCCCACTGGGGGAAAGGGAACCAGGAGCTCCAGGTGATCACAGCCAGGCCTGGCTCCACCCTGTGCTGCCATGTGAGGCTGTTGGCACCCCCAAGATTCAGGCCAGGAGCCATGGGCTGAGGCAGGGGCAGGCTGGGCTCAACTCCACTCTGTGCCACCATGTGGGGCTGCCCACACTCCCAGGACTCAGGCTGGGAGCCACAGGTGATGGGTCCAGTGTAAGCTGGCCCCCTGCTGTGACCACCCCAAGATCCCTGACCTGATTCTGGATGCAGCTTCCCGCCCAGTCGTAGCCCCATCCTATTTGCCTGGCCACACACCTTGCCCCACACAGCTCCAGTTGGTCCTCATGGAGACCTCGGGATTGCAGGTAAGTGACAGCACAGGACCAAGGCCAGCGCAGAGCTCCAGTTCCGTGGTCGGGGATGTTCAGGAAGGGGATCGTGGCTCTGCCCCAGCCCCACACTGTAACCACCATGTGATGCTGGGGTCTCCATGGATACTGGCCAGGAGCCACACAAAGAACTGGAGCTGGGACTAGGGCCAAGATCTTGGGGCAGTGACAACATGGGGACTGGGGCAGAGCCACAATCCGGTCCCTGCATGCCTCTGCCCATGGAACCAGCACCTGTTGCAGGGGCATGCGGGAGCAGATTGGAGCCTGGCCCCAGCCCTGGCCCCAGCCCCAGCCCCAGCCCCAGCCCTGTGCTGTCATCACCCCATGACCCTGCTCCATGATCCCAGCCTCACCCGCCTGTCCCACTCCCAAACACTGCTCTCCACCCACCCGCAGCCCCATCCCACATAAGGAGTTTTGGTGAGCTGTTGCATTCGATCACAGGGTGTTGACCCAGCCCATAATAGCTTAGCAAATCTCTCTATGTGGCCATGGGGCCAACTAATTGCCCACCTCTGCTATAGGTAAAGGTTTGAAGTGGCAATTTTGAGGATGCCATTAGTTAGTGATTCCTCAGAAATACAAAGGACTTAATTCAAAAGCCCAGGAGGCTCCTGACAGATCTAAGTTCTTACATTCCTAAATGAGAAAAGGTTAAGTTAAAAAGTCTGCATTTATACACCCATAGAACACAAAACGAATCTGTTTTTCTATTGTTTTGAACAAGCTTTTCCCATTTAAAAGCTTCTAAAACAGTAATGTGTGAAAGTATGGCCCCAGTTCAGGAAAGAATGGACCTTAAGTATGTAGCAGCATAAAACATGGACTCACCTGAAGGAAAAGGAAAGGCTGTCCTGCAGAGGGACAGCATGAAGAGACAGAATTTGTCCCAGCAGGGTCACCGTTTGCCCTGGTTAAAAGGGGGGATCAGCTTTCCCAGGGAGGAAAACAAAGGGGAGAGAGACAGGGTGAGAGACAAGCTGGAAACCAGGGAAAGGACCTCCCCATGGCCTCCCCTCCTAGAGCCCCTGGCAGAGCCCTGTAGAGGTAGCAGGAGAGGCTGCACCAAGACTGCTGCACTGTGTCCTTCTTCTCCCTCCTTTCCTCCTTGGAGCCCTGCCAGGGCAGGAAAAGAGAGGAGCTGCCTGTGAGGAGACTCTGAGCCTGGGAAGACCCTCCTGCAAGCCCGTGTGTGGCTGGGTGAGCACAGCAGGGGAGGGGACACAGGGCCAGGGGGAGACTGCTGGAGACTGCCCTGGTTTCTCCCCCCACAAGTGAGAAGGCCCCGGGGGAGGCACAGGCTCAGGGTGGTGGTGGGAGTGCTGGGCTAGAGGGGCAGGGATTGCTCCAACCACCAGAAGCCCCAGGCCAGGCAGGGCCCAGGGAGTGGCTGCCTTTGCCGGGTGCTGTAAGGCTGTGCTGGGCAGGGGAAACTACTACAACCTGCAAGCCAGACACTGTTCCCTGCTGAGCCAGGGAAGAGGTCTGGGCAGGACTCAGCTCTCCTGCAGGGACTGCAGGGGAGGAGCCACCGCCTGCTGCACTGAGACCCCTGGAGCTCTGCAAGGGACACCAGCAGCAGGGACAGCCCACAGCTCCTGTGCCAGGGACACAGACACAGCCCTGCTCTCTGAGACACCCAGACAGGGGCAGTACACGCAGGGTCCTCAGTACACAGTGGACAAGTTATAGACTGTGTAAATAAGTTCTTGATGGTTTATTAGTTGGAATATCAATGTATTTATTGGTTCCTTATTTTTTGTGGGAAATTTGTATACCTTCCCCTCTGTAATGCATATCCAAGAAGCATTAACCCTTAAGACACCATCACCAGGTCATGCAGTGTAACATTTGTTTTATTGCATTGGTTATATGTAACTTTGTAAATAATTAAATTCTGTAAATAGTTTTAGAACAGTCTGCAAGGTTGTTTGATTGTAAGGGGTAGCTCTTTGCTCAGGGTCCCTGCAGCAGCTACCCAGGGAGCTGAGCAGGGCTACTGGCTACCAGGTACCCCAGGATCCCACTATTCAGGTGCGGGCGTGGGTAACGTTGCACTCAGGGTTACAAGTATGTGCCTCAAATCAGGAATGTAGGCCTGGTATAGACATTACACTTTTACTGGTATAAGTGACTGGAAACTGGTCTATCTCCATAATAGAACAGAAGGTCAACACACAAAAACCAGTCTATACCTGTAACAACAGAGGTTTGGCAAATGTAGATTGATTTAAAAATGGTGGAACCCGGTCTAAGATTTTCCCTCCCCACTCTCCAAAGGGCAAATGTATGTTCTTTTCAATACTGATCTAAACTACATCACTTACAGAAACTTAGATCAATTCCACCTTGAGCTTTTTGAATGTCTGTACTTTGTCATACTGTTTGCTGGATAAGAATAGACTGCTGAGTCAGGGCCCTAAATGAACAAATAAAGTAAAGCTGCATATAAGACTATTAATACACTTCATTGATTCAAGTGAGCATCAAGGATCTAGGAATAATGGTTTTGTGTGACTTGACTATCTATGAAAAGAAAGATGAGGACTAGAATGTCTTCTCTCCTAGATGTCAGTGAAGATCACCAGGCTCTTCTAGGTAAGCGTTATTTTAAGGAAAGCCTCTTGCTGTCACAGGAAGCTGGGTATAACACAATTATCCAGAAGAAACAGCTGCTGCATAAAGCCATCTTAACCGTCCTCTGGACAACAGAGTGAAATATTGATGTCTATATTTTTTCTGCTTGTCTATGTAATCTGCTACAGATGTGGGGTATGGTTTAATATATTTGTCTGGTAAAACAGTAATGGCATGGCACCATTGCAAGGATGGGGAAATATAGGTGAGACTTTACTATATTTATGCTTCTTGGAAGATGGCACAAGAATCCAGTTCTAATAGCAAATATTTGAAAACCATTCTCTGCAACCTAACCTCAGTCAGGAATGAAGGTATAGAGTGAATCAAGAAGCTCTCAAGTTTATTGTCAGGAGGAAATGTCGTTTAGAGTTTAGATAGAGGACAGAGGCTATATTTCTTATTTTGCTATTGATACACACTTAGTGACTACTAACCTTCCTGTGCCTCAGTTTGCCTGTCCAGTTCATTAGTTTGCCTTCCATAGTCCATCTTTCATCCCTTCTTGTAAGCAGACTAATCCCTGAGCAGTAAATTTGCTGCAGTTTTAAACATTGCTAAACAAAAACTAACTAAATAATTTCCCCCTCATTTAGCAGTTTCCCCTCATTCCCCCTTTATGCAGAAGTGACTGTCATGCCCAGTAGCTTCAATAAGATAGTAAGATTACCCAACTGCTAGCTTGGCAATGTTATTATGAAGTGTTTTGAACTGCCAGGTCATGAAACATAACACAGTGTAAAGAGACATAAAGCGTTATACCTGCTATTATTACTGTATGTAATAATAGCAAACATGTGATTATAACACACAAACATACAACCAAGCTATCTTTAGTCTAGCAACAGCATTGAAGCCACAGTAAAATGGGTTTCAGTCACCATTTAAGTACCCAGAATCCCAAGCAGACTAGTACAGCCTAAGCAGCTCCGACTTCATTGCTACTGGGGTCTGAGTTAGCTAATTTACAGTAGTTCCAGTATGCCTAGGGTCTCTAGCAGACATTTCATAAGTAACATGTTAATCACGTGATAAACTGTAACATACCCCATATTCACCCAATTTATCACATGATAAAATGGCAAACCCACCACAAGATATTCCATATTTAACAACATGGAGCCTTAAAATTGCTGGGTGGGGAAACCCATCTGGAAGACAGCTTCTCTTTGTCCAATCCCTATGCACAGGGCAGCCATGTGGTTTGGGACATAGCTGCCCCCTGCCTGATACCCAGGATCAGGCAGGAGGCAAGCCTTGGGTCCCAGTTTGCCCAATTTGGCCCTGGCAGTCACATGATGAGATCCAGGGAATTTATACCTAATCCTAAAAATCTACATGTAGTGATCCTAAAAATCTTAATCTAATGTATATCTAGCATGGCAGGACACACAATTTTTGGGATCAGGTATAAACCTCCTTAGATCCCAAATGAATCGCTATATCAATTTCAGCCAGGAGCCTTGAGGTGCTGTGATCACACCTCAGTAGCATACCAGGCATAGCCTAAAACAAAGGTGGATGAAATATGGCACGGACCAGATCCAGCCCATGGAGTGATGTTGTCTGGCTCACGGTGGGTCCCTTGGCCCTGCCCATCCCAGGCACAGGGGCATCCCAGACCATGGCACATGCCCAGGCATGCAGCAGTGTTGGGAAGGCATGGCTGCTGCACTATTTCCTAGCAGACCTAGCAGTGGTGGCAGCACCTTCTAGCTACCACTGCTGCCAGACCCAGTCCTGCTGCCCAGGCACCCTGGCCCATCTGCTCTGAACCCAGCACCAGGGGGAGGACCCACGCAGGGAGGGTGCTCAGCTGGGTGGCCCCAGGCCCACACTGTCACCGCTATGACTCTGGGGCAGGGAAAGTTGTTGGAGCTGCAGGCATACCACAGAGACACACACCCTGAGTTGCATGGAGTGGGCTGAGCACTGCCTCTAAAGCAGCCCCAGTCTTGTGCCTGAGGCTGTCTCCACATGAAGCAGGGGCCATGAACCGCAATTGTTCCAAGCCCCACGTCAGACCCCAGTGCCTGCACAGAACTTTCTCCCTGAGTAAAAAATAGCTGAACCTACTGAGCACCCAGGAGACCTTACAATACGAGGCCGGCCCCCTCTTTTACAACACTACTAGAAGCCCTGAGCCAGCACATGGATCCCCGCTGATGGTTCCCCTCACCCCAGTGCTCCTTTCCTTGGCTGCATGCATGCCAGACTCCTCAAGATTCAGGACCAGCTTGAGCAGCTCTCTGCAGGCAAGAGCAGAGTGTGCAAGCCCACCAGCTGGAGCTCCCCAGGGGTGGGAGGTGCACATTAGTTGCCTAGTCCTGGTGGCCAGGAGCCTAGTTGCTTCTCCCACTCAGTAGGCATAGGCACCCCTGCTGCACTTGCACCCAGTGCTGGGCAAGACCCTAAGCCCAGGGACCAGAGTCTCCAGGTAAAGTGCTCACAACACAGGGTTTTGATGTGGGACAGACAGACCCCCTGCAGGAGCTATGGCATAGCTGCTCTAGTCGCCCCCCAGGGAACTCCGTAAGGGGCAGTTAGCCCCATCGTGTGCTAGACTCCCACATGGGCATCATGGAGGCATTGGACCCCTTCCTGCCTTTCCCCAAGCAGCTGCCAGACTGCCCCAACATAGGCCAGTTGCCAGGAGTTGGCAGAGAGCTTCCCTGCAGGTAGTGGCATAGTGCTGAGTCCATGGCAACCATGTTCTGGCAACCAGCACAGCCTGCCTGGGAGCTGCCTCACCCCCTCGGACAGGTGAGGCAAGGCTGGGAAGTCGGGTAGAGTGGCTGGGGCTGAGAAGCCTTACTGGATGCTGAGGGGTGTCCAGCCACATCAACCCCCACAGCAGGGGTGCAAGGAGAGGAGCAGGTGTAAGGGCTGCCTCTGCAGCCTCCCCCCACTCATCTGCCACTCATTCCCCAGGAACTCAGGATACACTGCTGTGCAGATGGGGCCTTCCCAGGTGTGTAGCCCTGCAAGAGCCAGGGCAGCACCTGGGCAAGTGGTCACTGGCTTCTTGGCTCTGGCTGCCTGGCTCAGTTTTTAATCTTTCTCTCCCCACCCCACTTTCCTCCTCATGGCTCTGCCCCAGGCTCAGCCCCGCACTTTCATGGCCCCGTGACCCCACCCCGCAATCCCGGCCTCCCCACCCTTCTTGAGCCAGAACAATACTCCCAGCCTGCCCGTGGCCTCATCCCATATAGGGAGTTTTGGTGAGTTGTTGCTGAAGGGGTGGAGGAGTGCTGACTCAGCCTGCTAAACTTCAACAAAAGTCCCTATATGGTCCATGGGCCCAAATAATTGTCCACCCATGGCCTAATATGACTCTAAATGTAAGAGATAAGAGAAAATTGTTCTTGTGACAGAACTTTGTGGAAAATCAGTATGAAGATATGTGTATTCTTCTAAAATCAGAGTAGGAAGTCCATCAAGAAGGAGCCTTATGTTGATTCTTGGCAGAAATTCTACAATGAAACAGAGCAGAAATGTTCTTGCCTAAAGCTGATTGGAAAATATGGGTGTAAATATGGAAACTGACAAAATCACTTTTTCATAATTTTCAATGGGAAGTATTGATTTTGGGGGGTTGATTTTTGTTTTTTAGGTGGAAAAAAATCAGTATTTTCATTTGGTGAATAGTACACTTTTGTGTCAGGAAAAAAAGATTAGGAAGAAACATTTGACCAGGCCTACTGCTTTCCTTATTTTAACTAGATGCCTGCTCTTTTCCTGTATGTTCAATCAGTTAGTCTCCCGTGTTTCTCTGCAGACAACAGATGTAAATCATTTTTAGAAAATAGGAGAATAAATGAGATTTTAAAATCAACAAAACTTGTCAGGGGGATGTAGGGTCAGATATAGTGGCTGGATCTGTTTTACTGCTTTTAAATAATTGATTAGAATTCAAGTTGACAATGTTCTTTAAAACTTAAGCAGTAATCTGCTACATAAGCACAAAAACAAATCATTTATAGTCTTAGTCTGTCCTAAATTTTCTACCAGTCAGACCTCTGCTTTTATGCTTTTCGTTATGCTTTGATCCTCAGACAGACAGATTTCTATCACTGCAATAGTATTTGGAGGCATATGTAATTATTTTCTGCAATGTTTCATCCTTTTGTATTTACTATTCCATTATAAAATATGTGCAACTATAATACTATAGTTACACATTCTCTTCTGGCATTTGCAGTATTAGCTTAAAAATAGAAGATAAACAAGTTGGGTTCTTTGGACTCTTTATTTGCCATGTGTTCTTCAAGCCTTCTGCAAATGTGGTGGCTAAAAACTTACACTAAAATGAAAAACTATGATTCTCACAGAAGTTGGGATTCAGGCGCAACATTAAATCCTGAAAGACTCATGATAAAATCACAAAAGTTGGCAACACTGCAGTTGCATTGTTTTGTTAAGGCATAATGTGGAGCTGTGAGCAAACACTGCCAAGAATATTGTACCAGCATGATTGCTAGCCATGCTGTTTAGATTGAATTAACTAATACAAACCAGCAGAAATCAAGAGAATTTTACAAAATATCTTGAAAGAAATCGAAGGGGAGATGCAATCATCCAAACTAGCCAAGGGAAAACTAACTTTAACTGTCAGTGCAATTCTCTAGTAGAACCAGAAGATAGCAAGGGCTGGTATTAAGCAAAGTCTTTTGTTATTCATTAACTTCCTAGAATGAGTTTAATTAGCTCTGGGCTCCCTGTGGAAAGCAGGGTCAATTCATTAGTTGATTGTAAATAATAGTCCAATTCATAGTATATCTCTGTACTACCAAAACACCTAAAATTAGGAAGCTGGGTAGCTAAAAGTATCTTTAGCATAGGATGAAGCAGTGGTTTTGTTTTTTTAAATACTGGCTTATAATAAGCACATACAGTGAACATAGATATTCAAGATATACTACATACCATATAAATTAACTAGAAATAAATACAAATTGTGATTCCTATATCATTTGAATTAAAGTAAGTTATGAATAACAATCATGAAATTAATGATTTTACATTAATTTGAAACCAGTGCAAGACCAGAATCAGAGTACTTGTGTTTAAGCCCTTTGGTAAATATGTCTTGGTCCTTTAGAGATAGATCCAATACAGATTTCCCTCACTTTATGCTGTACATGCATTCCTGGAAAACAGCACACAACTCGAATTCATATAAAGCAAACCCACTTTACAATGTAACGACTAGGGATAGGTTCCAAGACCTTGACTACGTTGACCCTCAGACCTATTTCTACCACTTTTACAAGACAATTTTGGTACTTCCCAACAGCAGACAGTACACACAAGCACAGGGCACTATCATAAAGGGGATGGCAGCTACAGAAACATGTCACAGACAATGAGCGAGAAGCACAGATCCACATGAGAAACTATATTTTGTTGCACGTCACATCCACAATGCACCGTACAAAACAGCTGACTGCAGGCTTCTACCACACTGTTCACATAAGAGTGAATATAACTCGCACATAACTAATTTTTGGTATAAAAAGGGTCATGGCATAAGAGCAAATTTGCACATACAGAACCTGCATAAAGTGAGAGAAACCTGTACAGGACTTAGTTTCTTATGAATTAGAGTAGAATCCAAAATCCAGAGTGAGGTGTCTAGGGGCTGTATGCAATGTATGGGAAGAACAAGCTGCCTCAGAAGAGCAATCAAAAAACCCTAAAAGCTGAGCAGGAAGTGGCCTACAGCTAACCAAATTGGAAACATGGGACACTAGCATGTGTCTGAAATCTAGTCCCCTTCCACAGTGCAGGTGCCTGACACCAAGCTGCATAGGGGAGGGTCCAGAGCTCACAATCTTTCCTAAAGGTAAACACCTATCTTTATAATTTGAAATAAATTAGTAGAGCTCATTCTTTTCTTATAAAATACAAGTGGAGAAAGATGTCATCTTGCTGAATTTTTGTATAATAGCCTAGTGGTTACAGCACTCCTTTAGGAAGTGGAGTCTTAGATAATGTCCTCCTCAGAGTTCGTGGATCTTGTCTTTGGATTATACACACAATTAAGAAATTACATGCACAAATTGCTGGTCAGATTCTAAGTAGTTGTCTGTACGTGTCATTACCCAATTTATACATGCATTCCTGGTACTTGTGCACACAAATGAGCCTGCCCATTTGACCATGCATTTCCAGAAAACGTAAAAGGAACTCTACCATTAGGAATTTGGGCCAGCACATCAGCTGGTCTAAATCATCACAGCTGCATGAATTTTAATGAGACTATGCCATTTTACACTGGCTTTACCACCAAAGTTTAGAAATATTACTTGCCCTTTTTGTGGACTATGAAAGAAAATGAGACATGCACACAAAAGTTTCAGCTTCTCAAATCCTGCATCAAAAGAGTTAAGCGTGTTTACTTTCTCAGACATTGATTAAGAAATTACTGCCAGAGATGATTAAAAAGTGCTGAACATCAGCCACTACTGGGCTTCCAGTCTGTGTGCTTATTAAAACCAGAAAGCATGTGAAACAATGATATAATCCCTTAACTAACAGTTTATCTTGCATGAAGAAAAATACCATTATTTCAGTCTTGATGTAACGTAATTGCTATTTGACTGTGATCACATTAGCTGGTTCGTGCTTCTGAAGTTACATTTAAAGGTGAACTGCTTGGTGCCTTAATAAGCTTAGCTTGTTATACCAGATTTTGGGGGAGTATTTTGTGTGGTGGTGTTGATCAAATGTCATTTTGATCACATATACTTGGCATTAGGCTCTATTAAATTCTACAGAAGTCACCTTCGTGACAACAACATTTTTTTTTGCCTGCTCACGAACTCAGAAAAAGAAATCCCTGGATCCCAACTGTGCTTGTAATGAAGGTGAACTGTGTTTAATGACTTAAAGAGTGCCATTTTGTGCTTAACAGTTTATGGATTGCAAATTATCCTGTAAATACTCTGTTTCTGGATCAAATTAATTGTATAACAAGTTGGGCTGAAAGGTGAAACAGTTTCGCTGCTATTTTGGCTCCCATTCTCTGGCAGCTTTAAAAAGCTTTCTAGAAATCCTACTCATAGCCTTATCTAATTATCATGTGAGCTAACCTGGCCAAAGCTTAAATACAAAGGTGGAACCCAAGATAAAATGTAGATGTTGATGTTGTCACTTGATATTTAAACAATAAGCTGTTACAAGACTGAGTGCACTTTGACTTCCTTGCTTGAGTTAATAAAACAGTAGAAGGGAAATTGCATAACAAAGTAGCTTTAAATTGAATGCCCACAGCTCATTAAAGTAAAGAGAAGTGGCCAAGTTCAGCCCACTCACAATTACAATTGACTTAAGTAGGAGTTGCCCTTGTGGTCTCCTGGAACCAAAACCCTTTGAAGCTCACTGGAGTCTGACATCAGTGGACACTGAATCAGGCTTACATTCTAAATAGAGACAACGCAGACAAATCGGGGAAGGAATGTAGAAGCACAGAGAAGTTAAATGACTTGGCAAAGGGCACACAGCAGGTCAGTGGCAAAGACAAACTGTCTCCTGAATCCTGGGCCAGTGCCCAGTTTATCCACCAGGCCACACCACACCACACCACACCACACTACTACCGTATTAGGCTTATGTGGGGGCGTTTCCTGGATCGTGTCACTGCAGTTTTAGAAAGTGAATAAAATCTGACCACCTAAACTGGATATGATCTTACTAGTATATGATGGTAAAACCTGGGAAAACTGTCTGATATAAGTGGAAGGTTTTTTCTGCCTTTTTGCTAGGTGACACAAAAACAAAATTTTGACTTCTATATACAATATATCTCCTTGTTCATCTAAAAGCAAGATAGAGCCCAATCTAAAGCCCAGTCAGTGAATTTGGTGCATGTTTTCTTTGACTCACATGAGCTTTTGATCATGCCCATCATCACTGTGGTGTCTAAACACACATTTATGGACTTTGTGTTGCTTTAATAAAAGTGGTAGATAAGATGCTCTAGACCTGGCTTGTCTAACTTATGGCCCACCAAGCTTTTTTCTGAGGCCCGAAGTGCTGCAATGGGAAATGAAAGTAAACACTGTTTATGTTCGTTCCCACCCGTTGTCCCTCCCCCAGCCCCTCAGCAGGTGACTGGTGAACACGGACTATGAAGCAGTTGGCTGCCCAGTGACTGCTGACCCTCTCCCCGGGGGGAGCAGGGCCCCTCTCTCAGCTCCCCCAACTGCAGCCATGGAGGCCGGGGCAGGTGAGCTCGCACCAGGCGGGTCCCAGGGCCAAGGCCAAGGTGCCCCCCACCCATCACTTGGCTCCTTTAAGCCCTGCGCTGGTGGCAGTCCACACTGCATTGGTGGAGATGGGGCGGCACAGTCCAGTGCAGGGATGAGTGCACAAGCATGAAACATGGTTGCCCGGCTATAAGCAGGGCTGCATCCCCGGGCAAGATGCTGATGAGTCCGCACAGGGGTGCCACACTTGTGTGTGTGCTCGTGAGGGGGAAGCACAAGGTCACACTCACGCCTTCCTCCTCCTCCTCCTCCCCCTCCTCCTCCTCCGTGGGAGCCAGGGGCAAGGAGGAAGACGGCTATGCACATGGCCATGTGTGAAGACCAGGCTTCTCATCCCCGATGGAGCCAGGCAGTATCCTGAGGTACTGCTTCTCCTCCTCCTCCTCCTCCTCCTTGCTGCTGCTGCTGCTGCTGGAGGCCAACAGCTGGCTGCTCCTCCATGGCTTCCTCTACCTGGTGCTGTATGCCCAGGTGTCCCAGGGCAAGCCTGCATTATGCTTCTTTCATTCATTGAGAAGTGAGTAGAAGCAAAAGTGTTTATTTTAGTCAAGTGTTTGGTATTATTTCATTGTTGCTTTTATATTGTTTTTATTTTGGATTTTAAACCACACTTCCAGACCCATTTCATTGTCACTTCCTGCAACTTCATTGGTGTCAAAGGTCACGTGACATCACTTCCTGATGTGATACCACTTCCTGTGAGGTCTTTGAATATGGCTCACCAGCCCACTGGGTGATAAAAAGTTCATGATCCGGCCCCACTTTCCAAAAGGTTGGACACCCCTTCTCTAGACTAGGGGTCAACTCAGCCTCGGGACAAAAGTCTCCTTTCATGAGCCTGGATAGGACTGGAAGCATCTTATATAACATATGAAATTGAACTACTGCCTGGATTTTAATGATCTCAAGACACTTTAATTATGAATAGGAGTTTATCTTTGTGTCCTTGCCCAAAATATTTAGTCCTTGGCACATTGTGGTGATGTGTCTACCCCATAAGTGCTATAAGGATTATTTTAAATACTTCAAGATGAACAGAAGTTACATGAATGTTGTCCTTGTTCTCTAGAAATGGTTGTTTGACACACATGCACTTGCATATGCAGGGCTGACTTATGGCCACGAGATCCAAGGACAAATCATTTATTGGTGCTGCAAATTATAAGATGTAGTCCATAAGCCATCTGCTCCTAACGCCTAATTTGTGGATATTCTTGAGGCAATCATTTTACACACAGTAATTAAAGAGGGCTTTTCCCAGTGGTGATGCACTAGCCAAAGAAGACATTCCCAAATCCTGTCTTCTGGGAAGACACAAATGGAGAAGGCAGAGTAAACATTCATAAGGTACTAACCTGATTTTCAAAGAAATTATGCCAGTTGCTGGTTTGGGATCATGAGAAAGTTGTACAAATCAATGATGACTGTAGCTAGATTCACTACAGAGCAGGTAAAGAGCTGTACTAAATTCATAGAGGACATGAAATATTTCATTTTGAAGAAGAAAACCATACTAGAACTGGATTTCCCTGTGGACCCACAGTAGTAGTAAATCCAATGTGCCTAGTATTTGTAACCTGTTGGAGGAAAAATGCTTTTTCAAAACAGAAACAAGATGGAATTGATTTGTCTGTTGAATGAGAGGAGCCAGAAAAATGCACACATAGTAGCACAGTGGTTCTGTGTCTTCTCAGAGAAGCATTCCACTTAAGCAGCCTGAAATTTCAGCAACCTGTATTTCCCTTGCCACCAGAAACAGTTCTGACTTAGAGGGCCAACCTGTGTTCTAACTGTCAGTGCTCCGTCCCTAGCAATCTCCAATTCATTGTTAACCCAAGAGCTGAGGTAAATACAACAGTGTGGCTGATTTTAGAGCTTGACTCAGATTCCTGTTGTAGATGTTAATGCTGATTGCAGCCTGTAAAACTGGCATTTCCAGGAGCAGGAGCTCCAAAAAACAGGTTACACTACACACAGTTTGACTGGCATGTTGGCAGTGATCTCAGAAGAGAAACTGGCTTCACTAATGAGAGATAGGGATTATGGTGAGATCTCAGATGGCAAGAGGGTTGGCAGCAGTGTAACAGTGATACAGTATTTTTTTCTGTTAACCAGATAGTCTAGACAGAGTCCCTCAAAAACAGCCTTGGTCTAAACACAAACACAAAGTTCATTTATTTAGCTGAAGTCTGATTTTTTTAACCAGCGTACTTGATCTGTGAAGATTCTTAAATAATTTTTAATTTGGCTTATATTAGTCTGAAACAATTACAGACTGAGGTGCAAATCTCAGAAGGGTTGAATCAGCCATCATAGGAGCAGACTAAAGCACTATTAAGTCAAGTTTACCAATGAAAGTATGTCCCTATTGAGGGGTTTGCCCTGGTTTAACTAAAGCTGTTTTTAAACTGATTTAAGTTAAACTGATGCTACAGCGGTATATAAACAAGCCCAAGGAACAAATATATTTCTAAATGTTTTAAACAGGAGAAAGTCAAACAAAGCTCATGCAGTGAAAAAAATATCAGCTGTTTAATGTTTTAAAAATATTGCACATCTTTCTACATGATAGATTTGGAAAATGTGGTGCATAAATAATTTGCAGCTGCTTGAACAACTCAGTTCATGAAATTGTGGTGTTTTGTTGTCCTCCTTATCTGTGTGAGACTTTGGATTTTAATTCATTACTATATTGAATCCTTTTGAAATAGACAATTTACACAATTTTGAAAAAATAAAGAATGCGTATGAAAAGCCAAATGCTATTGTTATGTAAGTGGACAGGGTTAGCAGTCACCCTGTTGTGTTCTAACCTTGGTTCGACTGCTAGCTTGCTATGTGACCTTACCAAGTCACATAATTCCGCTGGGCTTCAGTTTCCCCAGTGGTAAAATAGGGGTAGTGGTACAGGAAGATCCAGATTACTTGAACTTCCATTCTTGGTGCTGCTCAAGAGGTTTGGTTGATTGAATTTCTGCTGTGCTTTCTTCAGAGGAATGCTACAAGATGAATTAGATCTTGTTTGTGCTGTAGGTACAAAAACAAATCTCTCTACAGATCATAATTACTTACAAGGCCCATATCACCTTGTACCTGATCACCTAGGAGTTTTTTTAAGTGATTCTTCTTACAGCACCCCCACAAGATGGGGCTCCATTTTAGAGAAGGGAAACTGAGTGACTTTTCCAGAACCACTAAAATCCCCTCGATTTTTATCAAGTTTGGCACCAGGGTATTTTTAAAATCACAGTAAAAGTCATTTGTCAAGGTCACAACAAAGTCTGTCAGAGCAAGAAACTGAACCCAGCTCTTCAAAGTCCCAGCTTAGGACCCAATACATTAGACCACTCAAGCATCTTCTCATGTGATTGAAGCCAGAGAAATGTAACTATACATGGCTGAGAATGCAGTACAAATAGTCCGGGCCTCTGAGTGAAGCAAACATGATTTCCAATGATGAAGTGAATCTTACATATGGGATGAATTTGATTTTCTGTGACAACCTGAGTTGCATTTGAAAGAGGAAGGACAGTTATTTTTCCTCTCTCAAGATGAAGGTTTCCACAGTGCAGGCTCTAGGGCTAGGTGTAACTGGGAATATACAGCTGTGCAAAGAAATTAGAACCTCTACCAGATATTTGGGTTTGGCCACATAGGAGTAAGCAGTTATTCACGTGCTTGCTTTCTCAACAAAGCAAGTAGGCAGAGAATGAGCAATCTTTTATTACAACCAGTACAGACCTGCTGTAGAGGTGAAATATTCTATGTAATGCACAGCACTGTTTGCTGTACAACCCCTGCCTTGTTACAGAAGTTGAAGGGGGATGACTGAATGAGACTGCGGTTTGCAGAAAAAGAGTCTCATAAGTAAGCCTGAGAAATGGTTTCTGTAACTGACTATGCCACAGAGCTCCTATGAGATCCTAGACCAGTCATTGGAGGTAGACTGTTTTCAGTGATGGTAGATAACAGAACAAGGAGCAGCGGTCTCAAGTTGCAGAAAAGGAAATTTAGGTTGAATATTAGGAAAAAACTTTCTCCTAAGACAGTGGTGAAGCACTGGAAGAGTTTACCCAGAGAGGTGGTGGCATCCTTGGAGGTTTTTATATCCTGGCTCAGCAAAGCCCTGGCTGGAATGATCTAGTTGGTCCTGCTTTGAGCAGGGGTTTGGACTAACTAGATGACCTCCTGAGGTCACCTTCCAGCCCAAATTGTCTAAGTCACTTAAACACAAGCTTTTCACAGCTGGTCATATTGTTTATCCCCCATTTTCTGGGTGCCCAGCTTGAGACTCTGATTTGCAGAACTGCTGACCACTGACAGCTGTGACTGATATCAATAGATGTGCACTGAATTTATAAGTGCTATATGGTACAGAGAATTCTGAAAAATCCAGTCTTGGTGCCTCAAATGGGGATCCAAAATTAAGAGGGTACTAGATCATAACCTCTCAGTGCTTCATAACACACTCACTTTCTGGTATGAGAGGTATAATGTCTGTAGGCCATTATAGTATATAAGCAGAAACTATAGTAATAAGCACAAAAGAAGTCCCAGGATGATTTTTTTTTAAATCTATCTTCAGTGTGTGATTTATAGATTTCATAGATTTCATAGACATTAGGGCTGGAAGGGACCTCGGACGATCATCGAGTCCAGCCCCCCGCCCAAAGGGCAGGAAGTCAGCTGGGGTCATAGGATCCCAGCAAGATAAGCATCCAGTTTCATCTTGAAGGTGTTCAATGAAGGCGCTTGAACAACCTCTGGTGGCAGGCTGTTCCAGACCTTGGGGGCTCGGACAGTAAAGAAATTCTTCCTTATGTCCAGCCTGAAACGATCTTGTAGTAGTTTGTGACCATTCGACCTCGTCATCCCTTGGGGTGCTTTGGTGAACAAACGTTCCCCCAGATACTGGTGGTCACCCCTGATAAACTTGTAGGTGGCCATCAGATCACCCCTGAGCCTGCGCTTTTCCAGGCTAAAGAGCCCCAGGGCTCTCAGCCTGTCATCGTAGGGTCTGCTTCCCTGACCTCTGATCATGCGCGTGGCTCTTCTCTGGACTCTCTCCAGCTTCTCCACGTCCTTTTTGAATTGTGGAGCCCAAAACTGGACGCAGTACTCCAGCTGCGGCCTCACTAAGGCCGAGTACAGGGGGAGAATGACGTCCCGGGATTTGCTTGAGAAGCATCTATGGATGCAAGCCAGCGTTTTGGTCGCTTTACTAGCCGCAGCATCGCATTGCAGGCTCATGTTCATCTTGTGGTCAATGATGATCCCCAAGTCTCTTTCTTCCATAGTGCTAGCCAACATAGCACTGCCGAGCCTATAAGGATGCTGCGGGTTTTTTTCCCAAGGTGGAGAACCTTGCATTTATCGGCGTTGAACACCATCAGATTCTCATCCGCCCACTTGCTGAGCCTGTCCAGGTCAGCCTGGATCACCCGCCTGTCTTCTGGTGTGGATGCTTTGCCCCAAAGTTTGGTGTCACCGGCAAACTTGGCCAGTCCGCTTCTGACTCCAGTGTCCACATCATTAATGAAGATGTTGAACAGTATGGGTCCAAGGACAGAGCCCTGGGGGACCCCAATGGTCACAGGACACCACGATGAGTGACTTCCATCAATTACTACCCTCTGGGTCCGACCCCGGAGCCAATTTTCCAGCCAGTGGATCGTGGAGGACCCAAGGCGACAATTGGCCAGTTTCTCCAAGAGACGATCATGGGACACCAGATCGAAGGCTTTTTTGAAGTCAAGATATATGACATCAATCTCATCTCCCTTGTCCAGGTGATAGGTCACCTGGTCGTAGAAGGAAATGAGATTGGTCAAGCAAGACCTACCCGCAACAAACCCGTGCTGGCTATCCCTTAAGATGTTGGCGTCGGCCAGTCCATTAAGGATGGCCTCCTTAATAAACTTTTCTAAGATCTTCCCCGGGATAGAAGTCAGGCTGATGGGCCAATAGTTAGCCAGATCCACTTTCCTCCCTTTCTTGAAGATAGGCACCACATTGGCCTTCTTCCAGTCTTCGGGCACTACACCAGAGCGCCAAGAGTTTTCAAAGATCCGCACTAGAGGCTGGGCTATGATGCTCACCAGCTCCTTGAGTACCCTGGGGTGAAGATTGTCAGGGCCGGCTGACTTGAAGGTATCCAGCTTCTCAAGATGTTCCTTCACGAAGTCAGCATTAATGGAGGGCAGGGGATCACCCTCATCCGGACTTCCCGGCCCAGTAGCGGGCATGGGCGTCCCATGGGGCTGATGAAAGACCGACGCAAAGTACCTATTTAATAGGTTGGCTTTTTCCTGGGCGTCAGTTGTCAGTTGCCCCATCTGGGTCAGCAGGGGTCCAACGTTGCCCCTGCTTTTCCTCCGGCTCCCCACGTATCTGAAAAAGGACTTTTTATTGTCCTTGATGCTCAAAGCTAGCTGGAGTTCAGTTGCAGCCTTGGCTTTCCTGGTCAGCTCCCTACAGGACCGGACCAGTGCAGAATAATCCTCCTTGAAGGTGACTCCCATCCTCCATCCTTTGTAGGCCTTTCTTTTTAGCCTCAGGAGGTCTGCTAGGTCCCTGGAGAGCCAGGGGGGGCTGCTGTGCCCTCTTGCTGCCTTTCCTCTGAGATAGAATAGACTTAGTTTGTGCATTGAGGATCGCTCCCTTGAGGAGCAACTACTCTTCTTGAACTCCCCTCTCCCTGTGGTCACAGTCCCTTAGGGCCTCACTGACAAGCCTCCTGAGCTTGTCAAAGTCGGCTTTCCTGAAGTCAAGGACTTGCGTGTTGCTGACTGACTTGCCAGCTTTTCGGCGGATGGTGAAGGTGATCAGCTCGTGGTCGCTGTCACCCAGCTTCCCATCGATCACTAGGTCACCGACTAGGTCATCCCCAGTAGCCAGCACCAGGTCGAGCAGCACTTTGCCTCTCGTTGGCCCATAGATTTCTTGAGTCAGGTAGAGGTCATCCACGCACGAGAGGAAGCTCTGCGACCGCTCAGATTTTGCTGAGTGATCCTCCCACGAGATGTCTGGGTAATTGAAGTCACCCATGACAACCATGGTCCTGGAGCAAGCTGCCTCAGCCAGTTCCTGGGCAAACTCCTGGTCTAGCTCAGGACTTTGGGTGGGAGGTCTGTAATAGACTCCCACCATTGTGTCCCCTGTGCCGTGTTCCCCACGGATTTTAACCCAGAGGGTCTCCAGCCGTCCACCCTGGTCGCCAATATCGGCTTGCAGGGACGCGTAGCTTTCCTTAACATAGAGAGCTACACCCCCGCCCCTTTTATCTACACGATCCCTCCTGTACAGGGTATAGCCATCTATCCCTGTGGTCCAGTCATGGGTGGAGTCCCACCAGGTCTCCGTTATCCCTATGACATCGTAATTGTTTGCGCTGAGCAGGAGGATGAGCTAATTTCTGGTATGAGAGGTATAATTTAATTTATATGCAGTAAACAAGGCACAGGGCCACACATTGAACAGCAAGGAAAAATAAAGCATCTAACAGGGGTAAATGAGATAGGGGTCCTGTGGAAAATCCAGTATGTGATCATATAATTATAATGTAATCATAATGCCTACATACAGACAAGGGCCTCGAATTAAAGTCATACAAGTAATTTTAATCATAGGTTTTCCTCAGTTTTGAGTTCCAGGCTCTATAAAGCTCTTTGGACTTAGTTTTTGCATGGATACAAGTTAAATTTATCTGTCTCCCCTCCCATTTATCTGCTATCTGAAACAGATTCTACTCCCCCTGCCAAAAAGGAACCTCCCTTATCATTTGCAATATATTTGCATTGTATAAATAAAGAACACAAAAATAATACAAATAAATAGGAGTTGTTGTAGGGTCTTACTGAGGTAAAATGGATTGACTTAATTGGAAGGGCTTTGCATGATAATGTGAGACTATCTTATTGTTTTGCCAGATGTTGTGAGGTTATCCTGCATGTGAGAGATGACACAACTTATTTATTCTTCAGAGCCTTGTGATGTAAGGCAGTGGCATGGAATACTTACGTCATCACAAGCATTAACTAGATTGTCTGATCCTAAACTGATTTGTCTCTTCATTTAATAAACTTCAAACTTTACTAAAATATATAGCTTTAATTAAAAACCACCCAGCTGTGGAAGAAGAAGCAAGGGTGCTAGAACTTTAAGTCATCTCATTTGTTTCATCTACTTGTGTTGGATTAGTCACCATTTCACTTGGTGCCTTTCCAGTAGAACAGATGATATACAGTACTCCTCACTTAACGACCTCCTGCTCGGAGTACCGACTGCTCGGAGAGCTGGTCGTAAGTCCGCGTGGTCATTAAATAGGTAGGTCGTTAAGTGAGGAGTACCTGTATTTGACTTTGACATAGAGATGTTTGCTGTGGAATACGTTTCACTGTCGAATACAGTTAATATTTGGGCATTGAAGAAATTGGTCTTTGCAAACTGGAAAGTGATAGGAATTCAAATTTTCTTTGCTTCCTGTCTCAAACTGTTTTGTATCCTAGCTACACGAATAATCCTAGCTCGATTAAGTAGCTGCTGGTTTTCTGCCTCTGAGGTAAATGTAATCTAGTAGGTGTTGCAGTGAATTCTTTGTGTCTATGCAAAGGTCTGACATTAGATCAGGACCTTAGATTCACAGATCTTTATTGCTTGTTTTAATCTTGTTCTCTCTGTAAATTTTCATTGGTGTCAATGGAAGCTCCACATGACAAATAAAATGAAGATATCCAAGGGCAATGTGTGCTGTGGCTTAGCAGTCTCAACTGTTGATAAGAGAACAAATATTGATCATAACTTATAGAATAATTTAATAAGGCTTTTAAAATTAGAACTGTCCATACTGTTAGCAATGACCAGATCAATCTTTTTTGGTTTTTCTGTTAATTATCCCATACTGGTGGTAAGAATGTTAGAACATAGCACTAGATGGGCCCTGCAGGGCCATCAAATTCAGTCATCTGTATTTGCAGGCAACCATTTACTCAGGGATTTTCCAAGACAGCCACTTCAGTGCTTTGCACACAAGTGCAAGGTGGAAAATCAAAAACATGACAGTCTACAATGGGCTGTAGGTAACAGGAGAAGAGATGAGGGTACTGCCAATGTCCTGCCACTGCAATGACAAAATAGCAATCGGTTAAAGTGTGAAGCTGGAGTATGCACAGGACACAGGCATTTTTTACTACCATATTGTCCAGTTTTGGCACAGATTTTGCCAGTGTAGAAATGACCTTTTTGGTGCATCTAGAAAATAAAAATTGTGTTCTATTATACTTAAAACTAGCTGTGATATAGTTGTCTAGGAGCTAAACACTTAAGTCAGATACAGGCATTACACATAAACTGGTATAAGTGATCAGAAACCAGTCTAAACCTGTAACAGAATAGAAGGATAGTGCTCATAGACTGGATTAAAAATTGCAGAACCTGGTCTACAATAGGCCTGAACGGATATCAGACTTAATTGGTTTAGGTTAGACAAGTCTATTGAACTTCTGTACCAAATCCCCTATCGACTCATGTTAGGTCGCTGCCCACTGGCATCCCAGGTACTTTTGCGGGCTTCCCCACTAGTCCCCCCCTCACAGGGAGCTATAGCTCAGCTGCTCCAGCCAAGCACCTAGCCAGCCCCACCCCCAAGATCTCTAGCTGTAAGTCAGGCTAGATGGGCAGGGGGGTGGGGGGAAACTCCTGAACTGCTGTGGGGAGGATATGCCAGCAGTACATGCCTCATTCTTGGTCCAGGTCAGCGGGACACAGACTGCCCCTTCCCCATCTGAGTTTCATCCAAGCCCCAGGACAATCCACTGGAGAGGCTCTGGGAAGGGCTCAGAGGATATCCTCCCCTCCCTGCCCTGAGCCAGCACCAAGTTCCCGGCTGAAGCCCCTTCCTGTGCAGCCACAAGGGCATGGCGGCTCTTCCCCTCCCCAGGCACCAGAGACTCATGGCTGCAGGAGAAGGAGCTTCAGCTGGGAATTAAGTGCTAACTCTGAGGTGCGGGGGAATCCTTTAAGCCGTTCACAGCCCATCTCCAGTACACAGTCCCAGGGCTTAGGCAAAACCTAGACAGGGAAGAGATACTCTGTGCTGGAGGATTCTCCGCCCCCTGCCCCCCCCCGAGCCAGTCCCAAGTTCCTGGCTAAAGACCCTTCTGTTGCTGCGAGGCTCAGATGTTGGGGGGGGCAGCCACCCTCTTGTGGCTGCACAGGAAGGGGTTTGATCTGGAAACTTGGCACAGGTTCTGGGGTGGGTTGGGGAGGGAGAGGGAATCCTCAGAGCCCTTCCTGGAGCTGCTGGCAGTGGCACAGTCCCAGCCTTAGTGTATTTGGGCACTTCTAATACCATATTATTAGAGCCTTGACGACACGAGGGATTATGACATTTCTGCCAAAACGTCAGTCGAAATATTATTAATCATTGTTCCTGGGTTTTTGATTGTAGATGTGTTGATGGGTTTTTTAACTTTTTTACCTTGTATTTTTACCACTATAGCATTTCCCTTTGGTCTTTTTCCCCCTGCTTTCTTCCCCCGCCGTTCCCTAATTTACCTTTTGTTTTTTCACATTTCTACCTATTTATATTTTCACTGACGTCCTTCCACACTTTTAGCTTCTCTCATTCTTTGGAGTCTCAGACCAGCAGAGACTCCCTATGCCTGAAGAAGAGTAACTACACCTAAAAGCTTGCTAAGAACTTTTTTCCAACTACTCAGTTGGTCTAATAAAAGATATCATATCTACTCAAAGAACCTTGCCATTAATCACTGTTGTAATGTACCCAATAAAGCCATATTCTATTATTTTGGCCTGATTCCAGCCCACGTGGGAACAAGCAGCAATGCAGCTGCACTTCTTGAAACAGGCGTATACAATTTTTGCTCCACTGCAGGTGACTGCTTCAAATCAGCAAGATGTGTCTTTGCAAACTTAGGTTCCTAGTGGCTTTATTGGTTTGTGGCTGGCAAAAGAAGGCTGAAAACTCCGGCTGCCTTCCCCGACCTGAGGAAGAACATTATATTATGTGCCCCAAAGCTTCTAGCATTTTTCTCAACTATAAACTGGTCCAATAAATAATATTACCAAAGAGATCTTCTTTCCCACATATTCGCTAGGCTATCACAGCTGCAACAACATTACAACTATTCCCCCTAAACATATAAACCCAATACATACAGCAGTGAAGTGCCAGCACTTAGGGTGTGAGTTGCTTTGATCATATAGGAATACACTCACTCATGAATTGATATCCAAATTCAACAATTACCAGTGCCTGTACAAACATTCCCATAAACAGGAACTGTCTGTCCATATGTTCTGAGATCTGAGCATAAAGGGAGAAAACCCAAGCCTAGTTGTGCGTGAGATTTTAAATCTATTTTCCAGATAGTCCGCCAGCGCATGTTTTTGGATCCTGATGAAATAAAGGTGATCACTTGAGATCTCTCCTCTTCTACCTTCAGTACAAGCTCAAAAATAAATAAGTAAATCATTGTGGGGTGCTGGGCACCCTGTAAGTTATGGCGACTTTTGAATTACTATCTAGAATGCACGTAAGAATTGTGTGTGTGGCCTGTATGCATGGTTTGGAAAGGAGAGAGTTAACACTGTTGCTGTGAACACAACAAAGACCACAGCTACATGTCCTAAATAGAGATTGTCAGGCCAGCAAGGCTGAGCCAACTGTCATGAAATAAGTAAACCATAAGAAGGAGGCTGACTGATACTGAGCTTCAGATGTGCTGTGTGGGGTGTAATAAAACCATGAGATGGAAAAAGCCCTCCTCCTCTTTCTTTTTTTTTACCTCTTCTCCTGTGCCAAAATTCTGTAGCCCAAAGTTCTTTTAAAGGTTCAGTTAAAATCTATATTATAGGAAATTTGTTTTGACTCTTTGGTGAGTACTTTGTGCTTAAGTAAAGGAAGCCCTTTGAGTTTTGCCTAGAATCTGGTAAACTAGGTGTACACCATTGGCTGAGTTTGAGGCTATAAGCCTTAGTCCTCCATGAAGGTGTGTCCACCAGCATTGAAGCCTTGTTCTTGAGAAATCAACTCCGATGGATGGGCCACTGCATTCAGGTGTCCAAGAACTACCTCCCTCACCAGATCCTCTTCTCCCAGCTCTCTGCCCTCTTCTCCCAGCTCTCTCAATGCTTAAAGGGCGGCCAAAGGAAACAGTACAAAGACATGCTCAAGGTCACCCTCAAGCAAGGAGGTATCAACACCAATGGCTGGGAGGAGCAAACTGCTGACCATTCAATGTAGCGCCACTTGGTTCACCAAGGTGCACGCCACTTCAAAGTCCAACAACTTGATACCGAGGCAGAATGGCACAGAGGATGGAAAAAAAAGGAGACCAACCTGGGGCTGTGAATCTCACTCCTCCACACAACAACATGCTCCCGTTGCCAAAGAACGTGTGTATCCAGAATCAGGCTTCTCAGTCACCTGAGGACCCATCAAGCCTGACGGACGTCATCCTCAATTTCAAAGGACCACCAACAACATATCCTTAGTCCTGCACCTGCTCTTGGGTCCTTTAACTAATTAGAAAATCTAATATATTTCCATGTTGGGGTCTTCATTCTAACCTGTTCTTTAAGGGATGAATGTGGCCTCAGTTTCCAAACAAGTGTTTTCTGTCTTTAGCTGTTACTTCTTTTATTTTAATATATAAAATGCAAATGCTCTTTCAAAAGCAATTTGTGCCCTTCTCTAAAGTAAAAATAAATCTATGAAGATAAAGTAAGGTTCAGGGGAGATACAAGATCAACATCAGGAAAGCCAAAGCCAGGGTCAGAAGTCAGAATCAGGGAGATCTGTGAATGCAAGGCTTGCTGGAACACACTGAGGCTGTGTCAAGGCATACCTGCAGCCTGAGGCTGTCCTTAAAAGGGGTGAGTGGGACTTTCAACCGCCAATCTGGCTGCAGAGAACTGGGACAGTTGCATTAGCATTAGGGATCAGGGGCAGGTATGGTAGCTCAGGTGCTTGGCCCAGCCAGGCATACTTGATCAGAGAGCCTGACATAGGAAAGCTGTTGTTTGTACAACAGCTGGATGTCTAAGTTCAATAAAAGGAGAACAAAATATAATAGTTGCTCTAAGTGAGTTTGGTTGGGATTTAGTTAAGAGTGAAGAATGTGCTCTTTAATGACCGCTCAAAGGTTCTCATGCAAGTAGTATTGGTGCTGATGTCCTCCTAACGATGCATTGTCATTCTAACCATGAATTAAGGCCAAACCTCCTGCTTCAGGCTTAAATACTCTTTCTAAATGTTGGGTCTCATCCTTTTCTTTGACATGGAGGTAGATTTTGTGTCTGCTTGTAAGAATGTCCTTGAAGCAGTTGGTACTTTTTTGTTACAAAAACAGGGTACTGGGTACTGTATGGAATGCAGGTCCAGTCATTCCTACATTGTGAAGTAGTGTGTTATTCATGACTGTACACAAATACACTGAGCCTGGGAAATAAGCAGGAAGAATTGGAAGTCCTCCCACAGTCAAGGAACTATGATGTGATTGGAATAACAAAGGATTGATGGAATAGCTCACATGACTGAATTACTGCCATGAATGGGTACAAACTGTTCAGGAAGGTCAGGAGAAGAGGAGGAGGAGTTATGCCATATGTAAAAGCTGTATGTTGCTCAAAGCCCCAGTATGAAACTGGAGATAGTTGAAAGTTTCTGGGTTAAAGTTAGAGGGGAGAGCAACAAGGTTGATGTCATGGTGGGTGTCTGCTATAGACCACCAAACCAGGAGGATGAAGTAGATGAGGCTTTCTTCAATCAACTAGCAGAAGCCTCCAGATCACAGGCCCTGGTTCTCATGGGATATTTCAATTACCCTCACCTCTGCTGGGAGGGTAATATATCAGTGCACAGGCAATCTAGGGAGTTTTTGGAGAGCATTGGGGACAACTTCCTGCTGCAAGTGCTGGAGTGGCCAACCAGGGGCCATGCTCTTCTTGACCTGCTGCTCGCAAACAGGGAAGAATAGGTGGAGAATGTAGTAGAGGATGGCAACTTGGGCACCAGTGACCACAAGATGATTAAGTTCAGGATCCTGACAAATGGAAGAAAGAAGAGCAGCAGAGAATGAACCCTGGACTTCAGAAAAGCAGACTTTGACTTCCTCAGGGAACTGAAGTGCAGGATGGGAGGCCAGTCTGAAGGAAAAGGAGTTCAGGAGGGCTGGTTGTATTTTAAAGAAAACTTACTGAGGGTGCAGGAGCAAACCATCCTGATATGCAGGAAGAATAGCAATTATGGCAGGCAACCAGCTTGGCTTATCAGAGCACTCTTTGGTGAGCTCAGACACAAAAGAAAGCTTACAAGAAGTGGAAGCATGGACAGATGACTAGGGAGGAGTATATGAATATTGCTTGGGCATGCAGGGATGAAATCAGGAAGACCAAAGCACACTTGGACTTGCAGCTGGCAAGGGACATGAAGGGTAACAAGAAGGGTTTTTACAAGTATGATAGCAACAAGAGGAAGGTCAGGGAAAATGTGGGTCCCTTGCTGAATGGGGGAGGCAACCTAGTGACAGAGGATGAGGAAAAGGCTGAAGTGCTCAATGCCTTTTTTACCTCAGTGTTCATAGGCAAAGTCAGCTCCCAAGCTACTGCGCTGGGCAGACCAGCTTGGAGAGAAGGTGAGCAGCCCTCAGTGGTGAAAGAACAGGTTAGGGACTATTCAGAAAAGCTGAACGTGTACAAATCCATGGGGCTGGATGCAGTGCATCTCAGGGTGCTCAAGGAGTTAGTCAATATGATTGCAGAACCACTGGGCATGATCTTTGAAAACTTATGGCAACTGCATTACATCTCAGCTCCGTGTTCTTGGGGAACCCTGGCACAGTATGCTGCCTGTCTGACTCACAGAGAACTCTCCCCCTCCCTACCTCTACCTGAACAAGAACTGATTAGAAGAAGGACTTAGAAAACACAAGGAAGATGCCATGGGAGACGCACCTAAAGCTCTCCAGACAAGGGTGACAAGAGTGAAGCAAATCCCCTGGTCTCATTTGCATCTGAGATGGAACCAGATGACAACTCATTTAAATGGGAGATGGAACAGGCATGCACCTTCATTAGCATTCAGGATGGAGAACATGGATTCCAAGGCAAGGACCGCACTGAATTCTAGGATCAGAAAAGCAGGGGAGCACTTCATGATGGGGAATCCTTGTTCCAAATGCTAATCAACCCACATCTACACACACCCAAGTCAACATTTATCAGAACAATTCTAGTAATGACAACTATATTGGTATCCAAAACATTGAATCTGCCTGTCTGTATTGTGAGCTCAGAGTAATGCCATCCATGGCCAGGAGTGATCAGTTCCTATTATCCAGCATATGAGCCATTGTTTACCCCTAAACAAACCTAGTGTTCTCCCTTGAGCCATTGGTAGTTCTCTACAAAAACCCCTACCCAAGCTCAAGTTTCTGTCCTGGTGCTTGGATTCAAAGCTGCACCAGTTCCACTCCTTTTCTGCTTGGAATCTCTCCATTGATCATGCTGAGGGCTCTGCCTGTCTGCTAGCTCCAACAACACCTGGGAACCTTGACTGGTTCAAACTTCACTGAGTGGTGAGACCCCAACTCTCTCTCTCTCTCTCTCTCTCTCTCTCTCTCTGACTCCAGGAACCCGACTTTTATTCTCTTACTCCAGGCACAGCTTTCTAAACCTGCCTTTTGCTAATCAAACTCAAGCTAGACTTTGCCAAAACCCTAACTGAAACTATGTAATGTTGTAACTGTTCATTTGTCTCTCTCCTGTATGGCTATTATTACTGGTATCATCATACATTCATATACCTGGCAATAAATAACTTTGATGGTCAAGCTGCTTGCTATGCTTTCTCTAGGAACCTCACCTACTCTTTCTTCCCCTTGACCTCCCCATTTGCTCTGCAGCAATGCTTCTTTTACCTAAGCCAAACATCCCTGTAATGCCCAAAACCACAGTGGGGTCTGCTCATCAAGGGGGTTACTACTAGGACCATTGTGACAACAGATTGTGACGTGCTGAGTTTTGAGGTGCATGAGGGTATCAGCTGAAAGTGCTGATTGGACCCAGCCTGCTCAGACATACTCTGTTAGCATGTGTGTATGTGTGTCTTCCTGCATTTAATATTGTCCTGCTGAAATAAGGGATGAACTGAGTTCAAGGCACATGAGGGTGTCAGCCTATCAATGCTGAATAGTCCAAACTGACTCAGATGTGCTCTGTTAACCTGCGTGCTTGCATCTGCCTGCATTTTATTGTTGCCCTGACAAAAAGAGTTCAAGGCATATGAGGGTGTTAGCCTGTCAATGCTAAACAACCCAGCCTGACTCAGGCATATCCTCTTGATCTGTGTGTGTATGTGCATACATGTTTGACTGATTTGGTGGTTGGAGGAACCCAGCCACATTGAAACTGAGTCCTGCAAGATAATTCCATTAGGGGTGAGGACTTGCAGAAGGGAGAGATACAGCTCCATATAGAAACAGAAGTAACACAAGCAGCACATGGATAGAATTACAGAGACCCCCCCAGACATGTACCCCTAAGAAATGAGCACACCCCAAAGTGACGGGCAAATCTGGTAACAACTGGGGGAGGTCCTGGACAATTGGAAAAGAGCAAATATGGTGCCCATCTTTAAGAATGGGAAGAAGAAGGATCCAGGGAACTACAAACCAGTCAGCCTCACCTCAGTGACCAGAAAAATCATGGAACAGGCCCTCAAGGAATCCATTTCTAAGCACTTGGAGGAGTAGAAAGTGATCAGGAACAATCAGTATGGATTCACTGAGGGCAAGTCATGCCCGACCAACATGATTACCTTCTATGATGAGATGACTGGCTCTGTGGGTTCAGGGAAAGCAGTGGATGTGATATACCTTGACTTTAGCAAGGCTTTTGATACAGTCTCCCACAGCATTCTTGCAAGCAAACTGGGGAAGTATGGGTTGGATGAATGGAGGGTAAGGTGGATAGAAAGCTGGCTGGATAATTAATCTTAACAGGTAGTGATCAATGACTCAAGGTCCAGTTGGCAGCCAGTATCAAGTGGAGTGCCCCAGGAGTCAGTCCTGGGGCTGGTTTGTTCAGTATATTCATTAATGATCTGGAAAAGGGTGGGCTGCACCTGCACCATGGATGACACCAAGCTGGGAAGAGTAGTAGGCTCTTCTCAGCCAGACTGGCTGACCTGCTCCACTGGGCTTTAAACTAAGCCTACCAGGGGATGGGAGGACTTCTGCTACTGTTGGTCCGCTAAGCAACCCTTGCAAAGCCAGCAGGCCAAGGCACTTAAGGGAACCCACCCCTGCCCCAGCCCTGGAATGAACTGTAGGCAAGACTAGGGCCCCCAAGGGGACACTTGCCTGCCTTTACACAAATGCCAGGAGTCTGGGGAATAAACGGGAGGAACTTGTCCTCCTGCTAAATGCAAATAACTATGATGTCATAGGGATAACGGAGACCTGATGGGACTCCACCCATGACTGGACAACAGGGATAGACGGCTATACCCTGTACAGGAGGGTTTGAGTGGACAAAAGGGACAGGAGTAGCTCTCTATGTCAAGGAAAGCTACACATCCCTGCAAGCCAACATTGGGACCCACGGTGGAAGACTTGAGACCCCCTGGGTTAGAATCCATGGGGAACACAGCACAGGGGATACTATGGTGGGAGTTTACTACAGACCCCCCTACCCAGGGTCAAGACCTTGACCGGGAGTTTTCCAGGGAATTGGCTGAGGCCGCGCGCTCCTGGTGCATGGTTGTCATGGGAGACTTTAACAACCCAGACATCTCGTGGGAGGAGCGCTCAGCCAAATCCAAGCAGTTGCAAAGCTTTCTCTCATGTGTGGATGACCTCTATCTGATGCAGGAAGTCTACAGGCTGATGAGAGGTAAAGCGCTGCGCAACCTGGTTCTGGCAACCGGGGATGACCTAATCAGTGACCTAATGATCAAAGGGAAGCTGGGTGACAGTGACCACAAGCTGATCACCTTCACCATCCACCGTAAAGCTGGCAAGTCAGTCAGTAATACAGAAGTCCTCAACTTCAGGAAAGCTGACTTTGACAAGCTCAGGAGGCTTGTCAGTGAGGCCCTAAAGAGCCACAACCCAAAAGGGGAGGGGAGTTCAGGACAAGTGGCTGCTCCTCAAGGGAGCAATCCTGGATGCGCAAGCAAAGTCTATCTCATCTCGGAGGAAAGGCAGCAAAAGAGCACAGCAACCCCCTTGGCTCTCCAGGGAACTAGCAGACCTCCTGTGTCTTAAAAGGAAGACCTATAAAGGATGGAGGACTGGAACCACCACCAAGGAGGAATACTCTGCTCTGGTCCAGACCGGCAGGGAGCAAACCAAGAAAGCCAAGACTGCGATGGAACTCCAGCTAGCTACAAATATCAAGGACAATAAAAAGTCCTTTTTTAGATATGTGGGGAGCCGGAGGAAAAGCAAGGGCAACATGGGACCCCTGCTAAACCAGATGGGACAACTGACAATCAATGCCCGTGAAAAAGAAAATTTGCTAAATGGGTACTTTGCATCAGTTTTTCACCAGTCCCAAGGGACACCCCTGCCCACTGTGGGTCAGGGATGCCTGGGTAAGGGAGACTCCTTACCATCCATCGAAGCTAACCTTGTGAAGGAATACCTTGACAGGCTGGATACCTTCAAATCAGCCGGCCCTGACAGCTTACATCCAAGGGTACTCAAGGAGCTACCTAGCATCATAGCACATCCCCTGGCATGGATCTTTGAGAACTCCTGGTGGTCTGGTAAAGTGCCCAAAGACTGGAAGAAGGCCAATGTCATGCCTATCTTCAAGAAAGGGAGGAAAGTGGATCCGGCAAACTACAGGCCCATCAGCCTGACCTCTATCCTGGGGAAGGTCTTGGAAAAGATTATCAAAGAGGCCATTCTTAACAGACTAGCTGATGGCAATATCCTGAGGGATACCCAGCACGGGTTTGTTGCAGGTAAGTCTTGCTTGACCAATCTCATTTCCTTTTATGACCAGGTGACCTATCACCTGGACAAGGGGGAAGAGATTGATGTCGTATATCTTGACTTTAAAAAAGCCTTTGATCTGGTATCCTATGATCACCTCTTGGCAAAACTGGCTAACTGCGGCCTCAACCTCACCACAATCCGCTGGCTGGGGAATTGGCTCCACAGTAGGACCCAGAGGGTGGTGGTTGACAGAAGTCAATCGTCATGGTGCGCAGTGACCAGTGGGGTCCCTCAAGGCTCTGTCCTAGGGCCTATACTTTTTAATGTCTTCATCAATGATGTAGACATTGGTGTCAGCAGCAGGCTGGCCAAGTTCACTGATGACACCTAACTCTGGGGTAAAGTATCCACCCCTGAGGACAGGAGAGTGATCCAGGAAGATCTTGACAGGCTCATGAAATGGGCGGATGAGAACCTGATGATGTTCAACACTGAAAAATGCAAGGTTCTCCACCTTGGGAGGAAAAACCTGCAGCGTGCTTATAGACTCAGCAGTGCTATGCTGGTTAGCACTACAAAGGAAAGGGACTTGGGGGTCATGATTGACCACAAGATTAACATGAGACTTTAATGTGATGCTGCACCTAGTAAAGTGAGCAAAACACTGGCTTGCATCCATAGATGCTTCTCAAGCAAATCCCGGGACGTCATCCTCTCATTGTATTCAGCCTTGGTGAGGCCGCAGCTGGAGTAGTGCGTCCAGTTTTGGGCTCCAAAATTAAAAAAAGATGTGGAGAAGCTTGAGAGAGTCCAGAGGAGAGCCACACACATGATCAGAGGTCAGGAAAACAGACCTTATGATGAGAGGCTGAGAGCCATGGGACTCTTCAGCCTGGAAAAGCGCAGGCTCTGGTGGCCACCTATAAGTTTATAAGGGGTGTTCACCAGGATCTGGGGAAATGTCTATTCACCAGAGCACTCCAAGGGATGACAAGATCGATCAGTCACAAACTCCACCACGACCGATTCAGACTGGACATAAGGAAGAACTTTACTGTCCAAACCCCCAAGGTTTGGAATAGACTGCTGCCGGAGGTGGTTCAAGCACATACTTTGAACGCCTTCAAGACACATTTGGATGTCTATCTTGCTCGGATCCTATGATCCCTACTGACTTCCTGCCCCTGGGGCAGGGGGCTGGACTCGATGATCCTTCAGGGTCCCTTCCAGCCCAAATGTCTATGAAATCTATAAAATATGTTAGAGGGTAGGGCTAGGATTCAGAGTGTCCTAGACAAATTGGAGGATTGGGCCAAAAGAAATTTCATGAGGTTCAACAGAGACAAGTACCAAGTCCTGCACTTAGGACCAAAGAATCCCATGCACTGCTACAGGCTTGAAACCAACTGGCTAAGCAGCAGCTGTGCAGAAAAGGACCTGAGGGTTACAGTGGTCAATAAGCTGGATCTGAGTCAACAGTGTGCCATTGTTGCCAAGAAGGCTAACAGTATCCTGGGCAGCATTAGTAGGAGCGTTGCCAACAGATTGAGAGAAGTGGTTCTTCCCCTCTAGCTGGTGCTGGTGAGGTGATATTTGGAGCACCGTGTCCAGTTTTGGGGCCCTCACTACAGAAAGGTGCCCTTGAAGCAGTTGCTGTGGACAAGTTGGAGAGACTCCAGCAGAGGGCAACAAAAATGGTTAGGGAGCTGGGACACATGACTTCTGAGGAGATGCTCAGGGAACTGGGTTTATTTACTCTGCAGAAGAGAAGACTGAAGGGGATTTGATAGCAGACTTTAACTACCTGAAGGTGATTACAAAGAGGACAGGTGTAGACTGTTTTCAGTGGTGGCAGAAAACATAACAAGGAGCAACGGCCACAAGTTGCAGCAAGCAAACTTTCAAAACAATTCAATTTATTAAGGATTCTGGCTAAATGCCATGCTCCTGAAAACAATATAACATAACACATATATGGCCATAATATAAATAAGTTAAAACAAAGTTACCAAACTACAAGTATTATACTACAAATAGAGCCCACCAACATAAAAACATTATTAATATAAATATAGTAGTAAATCAAGACATGAATCTATAATATTGTTGTACATAGATCCACAATTGAGACAATAAAATCAAATCTAATGTTAAAATGTATCACTCATATCAGTAATAAAGGATATTTAACTCTAATCACCTCAGAAGCAAAGTTTAGGTTAGCTATTAGGAGAAACTTTCTCGCTAGGAAGGTAGTGAAGCACTGGAACAGGTTACCCAGAAAGTTTGTGTAATCTCCATCCTTAGAGGTTTTTAAGACCCAGTGAAACAAAGCCTTGGCTGGGATGATCTAGTTGGGGATGGTCCTGCTTTGAGCAGGAGGTTGGATTAGATGACCTCATGAGGTCCCTTCCAACCCTAATTTTCTATGATTCTATGATTAATTAGCAATGATTAGTTCAATGCTGACAAAAATAAAATCCCAAACCCCAGAAGATGACAATTTATCACTGGCATATGCCATACAAGGATTAATAGAGAGACCCAAATCATAGAGATAGGATGGGAATGGAAGTGACGTTATGGTCTTAAAGGAGCATGGATTATCATCTGAAGACCTTGGGGAAAGGTGCATGGAGTCAACTACAAGAAAGGTTTGGGAGTCTGCTTCACTGAGGCATGGAGAAATCAAAAGATATTTCCTGTTACCTAAAAAGATTCCCAGTCATGTATAATTCCACTGGTGTTTACTGCCACAAGCAAGCACTCCTTGTTGCAGGGAGACTGCTGAAATTCTGAAAAAGGGGAAGAGGTACCTGTGGAGTGAAAATGTCATTCCCCAGTAACACAGCAACTCATTTAGAAACTGATCCAAAGCCCCTCCAAATGAATGGAAAGACTTCATGAACTTCAGTAGGCATTAACTTAAACCCTTAAGCATGGAGCCACCAATGCCTACAAGGGATATAGAGGCATACCACCCCGGAACGAGTGGCTCCTTGGACACATAGAGATGTAGTCATCTCAGTTAGGCTGGTACCTTCCAGTGAATTAGCCATGTCTGGATAATGAAAGTAAGGTATAGTCACGCCTCTTTTCTACCCTGTTTTGTGTACTTACTTCCTAGCTGGGCAGAAGCAAGTAGCTCTTGTAAATCTGAGATCAAAGGATCTATGTAAGGCTACATCCCAAACCAGACATGAGTGGTACATCATGGAAATGTTTCCAGCACTTAAGCAGCTCACAGACAGAACAGCAAATGCAATATTAGAGGTTTATTCTTTAGATGATTCAGCTTAAAAACACTGGCCACACTTGCTGAATTACACACCTTTATCTCAGAGCTTAATTAAAGTAAATACAGGATTTAAAAGAGGAGAAAGAAATGAGGGCATTTACAAAAAGAAATTTACTGAAATAACATTATATCTCCAAATTTTCCTCACCAGTGGATACAATTTTTTGCAAAAGTATGATTGGAGTGAAAATGGACCAGGAGTTGAGCACCTTCAGTTCAGGCTACTTGGGTTGAGTGGTCTCACAATAGTCTGTAATTAGTCCACTGAAAATGCTGAAGATGGGCATGAGAAGAGGCAGGCAAAAAACAAAGGAAAAACTTTGTGAATAATAGTCATTGCTTTCCTGGGTATGCTGTAGTGCTTATAGGCATTACGTAAGAACTCAGAACTAAACTTCCCTAAAATTTGAGCTACAGAGTTTCAGAGTCTAAACCTACATCTAAATTTTACAGTTGCCTCCTGATTTGGGAACAAGATGACCAAAACCCCAAGATATATATCCTGGACATGAGGAGATTTGAAATACAGAAGCAAATTTTCTGACCTTGACCCTTTTCCAGTTTTTGATCTCTGTGTGAGGGCTTGTTTTTTTTTAACGGTTGTAGTAGGAGGAAGGCAGCCATTCATAAAAGCTGCTATAATAGCAGGAGCAGATCAGTCTCAAACCAAGCTGGAATAAATTGGGATATGGGAGAGATGAGATTATATAAATCCTATAGATAGGGATGTGGACTTACAGATAATGAAAACATTTTTGTTGAGAATGTGGAACTGGGGAAGGAGGTGCTGAGGATCTGCTGGAGATGAGGTGAGACCACTATGTTTAAGTGCAAAAGCATGGACCGTGTTTTGCATTCATGTGGGACTTTTAAGCTGTGCTACACTGAGCTCTTCAATCTTGTTGGAATT
This sequence comes from Alligator mississippiensis, assembly GCF_030867095.1. Taxonomy (NCBI): domain Eukaryota; kingdom Metazoa; phylum Chordata; order Crocodylia; family Alligatoridae; genus Alligator; species Alligator mississippiensis. Next base: position 32,671,232 of record NC_081829.1, read on the forward strand.
TCATATGTGGACTCACAAGGTTCTGACTCAGTTTAGCACATGTGGTTGCTAGAAAGAACAGAAAAGTATCTGGGGGTCCTCATTGACCACAAGATGAACATGAGCCTGCAGTGCGATGCTGTGGCTAGTAAAGTGACCAAAATGCCGGCTTGCATCCATAGATGCTTCTCAAGCAAATCCCAGGACATCATTCTTCCCTTGTACTCGGCCTTAGTGAGACCACAGCTGGAGTACTGCGTCCAGTTTTGGGCTCCACAATTCAAAAAGGATGTGGAGAAGCTTGAGAGAGTCGAGAGAAGAGCCACACGCATGATCAGAGGTCAGGGAAGCAGACCCTACGATGACAGGCTGAGAGCCCTGGGGCTCTTTAGCCTGGAAAAGCGCAGGCTCGGGGTGATCTGATGGCCACCTATAAGTTTATTAGGGGTGACCACCAGTATCTGGGGGAACGTTTGTTCACCAGAGCGCCCCAAGGGATGGCGACTAGGTCGAACGGTCATAAATTACTGCAAGACCGTGTCAGGCTGGACATAAGGAAGAATTTCTTTACTGTCCGAGCCCCCAGGTCTGGAACAGCCTGCCACCGGAGGTGGTTCAAGCGCCTACTTTGAACACCTTCAAGAGCAAACTGGATGCTTATCTTGCTGGGATCCTATGACCCCAGCTGACTTCCTGCCCTTTGGGCAGGGGGCTGGACTCGATGATCTTCCGAGGTCCCTTCCAGCCCTAATGTCTATATCTCCAAGTTGTTTTGAGAGTTGTTTAAATAAACATGTAGTTTATGGACAAAACTTCAAAATAAAATGTATTTGTTCTATTGATTTTTTACATCTTGACTTTAACTGAATAAGCATCACAGTTTAAACCATTTCCTGGGATTTCATGTCCTCCCTGTGACTTTCTCCCTTCGGTCATTGTTTCTCCTAACAGAGATGATGGTGGCACAACTCCCAGGAAAAGCACTAATGCTGGTTGTATGCCGTTATCATTTTATCATTGAGCACAGCTGCTCTGAATTTTAATAGGTAAAAGTCCCCTGCATCTGTAAGTAACATATGGCTAACACTGAGCTGCAGCGTCAAGAGTTTTTCCCTACTCACATCTCTATCAGGTAGCTGTGGAATGGAAACCTGCCTTTTCAATGAAGGACATTTAAAGAAGGCAAGGTGTGGGAAGATATAGAGTGCAAACACAGTCTGGTTAATGTTGGGTAATCTAATATATATTTCATATGCACTAGCTTCTCTTCTTTGTATTTGTGCACAGTATAATCCACTAACATTCTCTTGTTAATAGGTAAGGCGCTTTCAGAGAAGTGCCTTTGATATAAAAAAATGTGTGGAGCATAATTCAGTCGGAGCAGTCTTCATTTGAGCTGAAAAGCCAGTCTGAGCCTGCAGCTCTCATGCCTGTGTTCCCAGAAGGGAAACATCACAACTAGGTGGTGCATTTTAGCTGCACATGCTGAAACTGTAACATCCTTACAGTTGAGAGGAAGCTGACAATTAATAAATTTGAAAATGTATATTTAAATGTAATCAGCCACACAACCCCATCCCTGCTTTTTCACCCATGTTTGCACACATACATACCCATTGCTGGAAAACTGTTGTTTCTTTTAGGCAGGTTTTAGCCATTCCAGCACTTTAATTTTGGTAACATTTGTACAAAAGTCACTGAATTTCCTGATTTTTTTTTCATGTAATTAGAACAGTGAGTTTGTCAAATGTCTGTCATTGGCCAATAAAATTATGTACCACCTTTAGGAATATATTTGCATCCCTATAGTTCAAAGAATTGGAGATTTTTGAGGGGCAGGTGAGGTGTGAGATACCAAAAATGTCATTTATGCTTTTCATGAAAAATATCTAACCATGTGTAGTGAGCATAATGATCCCCATTTGTAATACACTATAACCTGAAAACTTGCCTAGATCGGGAAAATCTTCACTAATGTAGCAGGTATTAATGCAAACCACCTATGTAGACACAATGATCTAAAGAAGTTTGCACAAACATCATCACATATTGTTATAACTAGTGCAAATTTCCCCTATCCAGACATGTGTTAAAGTACAGGTAGGTTAAGGGACATGTGTATGTTCATTCTTCAGGTAAATTGGAGAGTATAGAAATGGAGGTGATGTACAAAAAGTAATTGGCACTGGAGTTCCTTCCAAACGGATATTCTCCTACTTCAGAATTGATTTTCACCCTAAATTGGAATAAAAAAAACTGAATTTCAAACATTTCCCTACACATGAAAATCCCCTGAGACATTTGATTTGAAAACAACAAATGTTTTTTTTGAAAATGTAAGAATGTCATTCATATAAAAAAAGTCAAAGCAAAATGTATCGAAATGATTTTCTACCATACTGAAACAAAGTTTGAAAGTTAAAATGATTTATTTTGGTTTTCCCATTGAAAACATCATCTGAAAGATTATTTTTGTACACAATATTTTGACTTCAATTAAGCTGCATTTTCCTATGAAGTATTGTTTAGCTTGAAATTTTTCAACAAGCTAGATTAATTATACCAGGCTTAACTGCATTTAGATGTTTCAGTACATGGGCTGTCACCCCTTGATGATTTTTCCTGTTGGAGAAGCTATCGTTTCACAAAAGGTGTGATATTTGTCAAGACTTCTTGGCAGTCTGCCATCAGAGTGGGATGCAGCATCATGTCAGGGTCATATTCCATTTATGGGTCAGGTTCACCATGTCATGACACAATATTAAATACAGTGCTGCTAAGGTATGAATGTTATTTCACAACCTGAACTGGATAAATAGCACCAAGTTTTGCTGTTAATATCCCCTTGATTTTTTAATGGAATGATTTTTGTGATCCCTTTTTGTATTTGCCTTCTGTGAATAATCTAGCAAGTGAGCCTATGTTTGTGCATACTTCTGAAAAGCAAATTTTAAATTCAAATGCTGGGATATTAATGGAATCAAATTTGCATAACTGATGAGTATGAACTGTAACTTTTAAAAATTCAATTAAAACTTTTTTTTTTACATTTAAGCAAGTCTTTGCAATGTTAGAAATCTCCATAAACTGCACCTTAGCATGCTACTTATTCTAGATTATGAAAAATACTGCCTTCTTGCTAGATCTTAAAAAAACCTGATCAGATTGCCTGAACTTCCATGTTATACTTCTGCTCTGATCCCATATGTCTCTGTTGTTCCTACTTCTTCCCCACCCCCTCATTGGTGCATTTTTACACTGTCCTTTTTGTAGGACTGTGCCAGTCAGATGCAGTCAAGCCCTGTATGATTTTTCTCTTGAAGACTCCATAGCAGCCAGAAGCTCATTGGCGTAAGTACATTTCCACCCCTTAGCTCCTTCACAGTACATCCTTGAACTTCTGATTCTTCTCTATGTGCACTGGGTAATTTCACAGTGTTCTTTTCTGGGTAATTGCTGCCTCATCTTTTGCCGGTGAAGTGACTCCGTAGGGGATTCCTTATTGGAATGCTCAGCAAAAACAATGGCTCTTAAATCAGTCTAAGAAGCTAGATTCTTAGCTGGCAAAATCACCAGGGCTCAGTTTATTTCAGTGGAGTTACACCAATCTGCAGTAGCTTGGCATCTGTCCTCATGTCTCTTCAGGACACTAACAGCAATGAGCTCACTAGCTAGGAGTGGCCAGTTTTCAAGAATACAAACAACTCACTGTAGTTTTGCAAAAATAAAGCAAACAAGGGTGGAAAAGAGAAACCTTAGCATGAAGATTTTTTTTTTCCTCTATGATTTGTTTTCTTCCTTCATGCAAAAGGAGAGAAGTACTGTTCCAGTAACATTACCATGCAAAGACGCCAGGATTAATACAGTACTGGGCACAAATACAGCCTGGGGCAGCATCATTTACGGGCACTGTTGCAAGATAACATGATATCAGTCATAAACAGGGCTACCCAATGTGAGTTAGAAAACAGTTGTACTGGTCAGACTTTCCACTTGAAATTATGACAGCTGGTTAATACAAGTTTCATCTCTGGAAACAAATAAACCAGGAGCCTCAACCTCATCTTTCCTTGGTTAACTAACAGAGGAAGCATAACTTTGATTATTTTGTACTACATTATCATATACTTTTCCCGAAGCTTCAGTCTTTGTAAAGGCATGGTTCCCACAGATTCCCATAGAATATAAAAGATTTTAGGGAATTCTCTCATTATTGCTTTGAAATGGGCACAATGTTATCCTTTCTCTGTCAGTGATTGGCCAGTAGTTATGGTCTGATGAGAACATTTCTGATTGGAGGGGAAATTCAGGATAGAAGTCAGGATTGGCTTTTTTTGCACTCCTGTTTATTTGCACAAAATGTAAAGAAAATGTTGCCTCCCTGAGCACGTTGGAAACAAACAGGAAGAAGTTTCCTTGCTCATAATTTCCAAGTATGTTTACTCAATTGATTCTATGCTCCAAGAGGCTATGTCTCTCTGTTCCCCCTTAGGGCCATGTTCATGGATTCTGCTTTTGCTGTCTTGCTTTCTGTCTCTGTATCTCTGTCTTAGTCTCACATACACACAACTTGCCAAGACAATCCCTTCACTCCTGACTTGTAATCAGCATACCGCAGCTCACGTGCCTTAACTCTTCCTCAGGCCTCATCATTCAATCCATTGACTTGGGTTCTCCATTGATCCCAGCAATTCTGTTCTACAGAGGGTACATCTACACAAGATGCTTAAAGCCCATTGGCCTAATTCTACTATGCATTAGTGTGGTTGGCAAATACTGTGGTAATGCGCTAATGCACAGTAGATTAGTCCAATGGCCATTAAGCATCACACAAAAAGTTTTCATCTGCTCTAACGTAGATCTAAACTGCAGTAGCACTCAAACATCTAAATGCAGTATCTAAACTTCAGTGGCACCGATTGTGGTGCATTTAATTCCTGTTATTGCAGGTACTAAACTTACTGCATTGTAAATTACGGCACACTAATGAACATGAAGACATGCCCAGAGAGATTTAACTGTTCCTTCCAGTTAACCTGAAAGAAGGGTATGTAGCATACCCTTGTGCTTTACCAAGTCTCCGATTACCTATACTTCATAAAACCATTAATGGCAGCATAACATTCATCATGACAAAAGCACTAGTCAAGATCAAATGCTGGTGTGTTTACCATCCAGTCATCAAAGCAGTGATATAAAAGCACATGCAACGAGAATATACTGTGCTATGAAAAAGGCACAAATGGAAGTAGGAGCCTCAGTCAGATCTGATTTGCATCCATGGATAACTCCATTAACTTCAACTGAATTACTCCTGGTTTACACGAGAGTAAGTGAAATCTGACTCTAGCCTAAGAAGTAATGGTCACATTGTAATTAGCACCTGGAATAGCATAATTCCAAAGAGGAGCTATATCTTGTATTTCACCAATAAAAGAAGTATTTTCCTTGCAACCCTTCTTGGAAAAAAATGCAATGACAAGCAGCAGAGAATTTCTGTTTCATCAGCTGTTAGGGACCACAAAATTAGCTACCATTTCTATACAGAAAAATCCAGCATAAATACACTGAAAATTCAAAATAGCTGACTCACAATGTGTGTTGCCTATGAACTGAATCACTCTTGTAATTCCTGGTAAAGGAGGAGAAGAAGAGTGGACAAAACAAGTCAAGAGGAAGAATATATTTTTACTTTCCACTAAACTAGTTGCCCCATATCCTAATGCCAACAATTAACTTTAATTTAGATTAGAAAAATAAATACACTTAGACTTTACATGCTGTGCATTGTTGTGAAGTAAAATGTAGTGGAACAAAAATACTGTCCTATTCCTAAACTATTTCATCCTAAGGAATTACATAGGGTGAATATAACAGATGAAAGGTAAGCAAAAGGCAGAGGGGATATGTTTGAATTAGATAAACAAATTTCATCTATATGATACTCCCATCTCCTTCTCTATTTCCATCTCCCCTAGTAAATAGCTAACTGTGGCAATAAGATCTCTGGCAATAAGATCGCCACATAGTGCATATCAACACTATGTTATTATGCGACTAACAAAGATGTTTGCACTGAGTATAGTCTCTTTCATTCCAAGGGTGTTTGCTTCATAGTCAATTCTTATGCATGAGGAATTTCACACACACAAATGCAATGAGAAAAAAACACAGAAGATTAAATCAGGTTCACAGCTGGTGTAAATGGCAATTGAGGATCTGTTCCATAGCATGCATTAAGCTGTAAGTTCTATTCTAATATATGCCAGCAAAAGTTGGTTGTTGCAGCTTTTAGCAACCCAAGAGAAGTGCTTCTTTTTACAACCATTGGTTCCTACTCCAGGAAAAATGCTGAGGTCCTGAGTGTGGAGTTTTAAGACTCCCAGGGGACTCTGTGGTTACTCAAATTCTGATATTGCAACATTCTATATGGCAGAGTTCAGGAAGGCAGTCAGTTGGAAGACAGCTGAAGCTGGATTTGAAACTAAGTACACTAAAAAGAGAGTGCTGGAAGTAGCTTGTGATTAAAACCACTCAGTCTGATTTGAGTAGTGGTGGCAGAATCAGGCCTTTTGTTTAATACATTTCTTATCTATGCTGACATGTGACATAGCATCCTTTTATCCACTAACTTGGCTGTGAAGTTACTCCTTGGTATCCTGCCTATGTGCAATTAAAGATTTACCCATTGCAAAAGGTAGAATAGTCCTAAACAGTTTAGAAACTGTGATTTGCACTGGATAAGCTTCAAAGTATAAATTCTTATTCCAACCCTTCAGTCTAACACACACATTTCCCCCTTCTTTCCTTAAGGGGTTTTCTGGGTTCACTTAAGGAAAGAATCAGCTCAGTGGCCAACTTCTCATAACCAGCTCCAGAGTTTTCAGTGGGGGAAATTAGCTAACCAAACCATCCTACAGGTTCAAATCATGCCCAAGGCTGTATGTGTCATTCATTTCTGTCAAGGGAAATCATGTGTTGTAACTGAGTTTTTTCAGTAGGAAAATGGGAAATATGAATGGGTATGTTGTAGATCATATGACATTAAACTAAACCATCCTTTACTCAGTTGGATTCCATACCAATTCATTTCTTTGTATCTCAGTAGTAATCAGGTATTACCTGTGTCTCTTGAAAAGCTGACTGTCCCAAATTCCATCCTGCACCTCTTGTCATATTAAGCATTAATCCCACCTTCCTGTTCTGTGTAAATATTTGCACATTTCAGTCAGGTGAGCAGCTGCTATTGTTTTATACCTAATTACCTGTTTAAAAGTCCCATAGCTCTGAAGGAAATGGAGGAATGAATGATAGGTAGCTTTTCCCGTTTAACTACAAGAAATGTCGAACCTGCAGAGAAAATAGGTATTTTCAAAAGTTATTCTTGATTTATTGAGATTTTGGAGCTGAAACAGAGAATTCAGAAAAAATGTCATGGTATGTTGTGGTCAGGAGGCTATGGGCATCAATGTAATAATAAAAACTCAGAATGAGTGAGAATGGCAGAATCTAGATCTAGATGTACTGCATGTATAGTTAAGAAGGCAGAACATTTTTTTCTGTGTACTTCATTTTATATTTCTGCCTGAATGCAAAATGACAAGAGCCATTTTTGCAGATAAGGAAATGAAAATTGTGTTCTCCCATGCATACATGATTATTGTCTGTCTTTGATTGTATAATGAGCACCCAAAATGACCTCTAGCTTAATATTTTGAAGGCAGATCCTGATATTCTTGTTCAAATTTAGTAGCAACCTTGCTCAGTTAGTAGTCCCATTGGCATCAGTGAAACTACATAGGAAATTCATTAGGAGTAAGGGCATCATAATCTAGTTTGTCATGCTTTTCAAATTCTAGATGTTATTTTCTTGCATTGGGTCCATATTTTCCACCTGACCAGAGAAGGAAAAGGCAAAAATCTTGCAAAAAAAAGTTTCGTTGCAAGAATTTCAAAGATTTTTTTTAGCCAAGAAATGTTCTTACCGATGGGGAAAGCAATTGCATTTCCGGGCATTTCTCTGTACTGATCCAAAAGCTTTTATAGGTTTCTCCAAAACTAATTACAGAAATTTGTATGATCTACAAATTACGCCCCCCCCCCCCGGGTTTCTTCCCCCTCCCTTCCCTGCTTTACCTTTTTGTCTTTCTAATTTCTACCTATTTACATTCTCACTGACATCCTGCCACACTTCTAGCTTCTCTCATTCCTTGGAGTCTCAGACCAGCAGAGGCTCCCTGTGCCTGAAGAAAGGTGACTGTGCCCAAAAGCTTGCTGCAAACTTTTTTCCAACTGCTCAGTTGGTCTACTAAAAGATATCACATCTACTCAAAGAACCTACCCTGCCTATGACCTAGGACACATTTTCAGGTATCATTTTCATCACTGTCACATCATTTGAAACCAATTCTGATTTTTGGGTTCAAGGCTTGGCATTCATTACAAGTCATCTGAAGTGATTTTTCAATGTTCCATCCCATAAAGACCAGGATATTGCCAGCATTGTGAATTTCTGCACCTTCCCCCCGCCCTCTATTGTAATAAAGCCAACTACCCTCTTTTTCAGAAATGTGTGAAATGAATGTAAAGGAAAGACAATGAATGTTGTGCAAACACAACAAAAGCTATGGGGAGAAAACTAAGTCAGCTTCAAGCTTCTTTTGTAACTCAAAATCTTGACCCTGAATCATCAGACTGTTTCATTGAAATATTCACATGAAAAATACTGTTTCTGAGTTGAGGTCTGATGAGAATGGTTATAAAAAAATCTCTATAAGCCCATTTTGACCAAATGCTTTTTTATTTCCTGATTTCAACTTTGTGTTTTGCAGAATTGCGTAATAATTTTGTCATGACCCAATGATTGTGTGTGCACTTCGGCACTGCAGAATTATTTCCCGCCACATGGAGCTTTCTTTGCACGGTGCAATTCTCAGCTGCAGAGAGAAAAACCCCGGTGAAAAGGAGTTCCCGCCACCCGTATGTAAATTTGTTCCCCATTATTGGCTGTTTCTAAATTATTCCCACGTGGCGGCTAGCGATTGGCTTGCTAGCCGTATAAGAGGCTTGAGCAGTTTCCACCCAAGTCGGAGATCTCTGAGAATCTCAGGAGGATCCTGAGAACCCCGATTCCGAGAATTCCGGGAGAAATCCGAGAGAATTCCAGCAAGGAGTCTACGATTACCTCGTGGATTTCTATGTATATCTCGGACCGAATGGTGGTTTGATCATCCATCAAGAATCTCTCCCCGTCTCCCCGATCTCACCGCACAATCCCTGACGTATCCCTGCCCTGCGCGCTCGTTGAGAGTCACAGCATGGACTCTCGTATCGGTTCAGAGAGCTCTCATCGTTCGAGTTTTCTTCTTTTCTTCTATCTACAACTGTAGCCAAGCAAGTTTTCCTGCCTGCACCGCGACCATCTACGGTGTAAGTAAAATAATCTTTAACCAACCTCTATGCGTCAGTGCCTAATTCTAGTCCGCCGTGCCGACTTCCCCAGCCCACGTGCCCGGGCTGCTGGCCACAGCCCCTCAGCCCCGACAAATTTCAACCTGTAGAATTCTTTGGTTGTGTGGAACCTTCCCCAGGTATAGGGTACATGCATGAAGTAACAAGGAAAGTTTAAGGAACTTGAACTCATCTGGTACAAATTGGTTTAGTAGTACTGTATACTAAAGAAATCCTTGTCCATGATTAAAGGTTTCCAGGCAGTACAGGTATACAAATAATGAGCTGGCTACAAGGAAACCTTGCTGTTTTGAGTAAGATATGTTCTGACTGTGAATTCATATATGTGAGGGAAATGTGAGGTGTGAATATTCAAAAATTGATACTTATACAAGGAAATGAAAGAATATGTGAATTTGATGTTTGAAATAAATGAATATGATGTAAAAAGTGAATACAATAGAGTTAGATCCTTTAATAAAGATGACATTTATTATTGGTCTTAAAAAAGAGAGCATATAACACAGACTGACTGGCAGTTGCTTTAGTTTTGGAGTCATAGTCTTGTGTCTTTGATCAATATGAGAGAGACTTTCATAGTATGTCTTTGCTGCCTGGATAACATGACCATATTTTCTAAGTGGGGGTTAAAAAACTGCAACCATAAAAAACAAAACAAAACAAAAAAGGACAGAGAAGCAAAAAAGGGTTTAGCTAGATAATCTAGGAGTCATGATCTAGACTGTTTTGGTGGCTGAGAAGGGAGGTTCCAAATTATTTATTCTTTCACAATGCTTACCCCCAGTAAGCAAAATCTTTCCTGTCCCATCCCACCATCCTTTCACCACCCTTACCACAAATACAAATACAAGTCACTCAATAGAAGGATTTGGCCTTTTGGCTGAAACCTGCAAACTGACTTCCAAGGATATTGGTACAAATAAAATTCTACTTGCACAATGCATCTGAAAGGTGAAAGCAAAAGATCTGGAAAGCATTATAAAATAACTTGCAAATTGCCCATCAAGAATGATGAGGGATGGAGCCCCATGTCTGACCCCATGCCCCGCCCCCACTGCTCTTTGTCTGGCCCCACTCTACACCTATTCGCCTCCTGCCGCTTCGGGTCCGACCCCTCGACCCCCACCATGTTAAGTCTGACTCTGCTCCCCTCCTCTCCCTCCCACCACTTTGGGTCTGACCCCGCTCCACCCCTCCTCCCTCCTGCCGCTTCAGTCTGGCCCTGCTTCCCCCCCTCCCCCCACCACTTTGGTCCTGCCCCACTCTCCCCTTCCCCCCTGCCACTTTGGGGGGGGCTCCACTTGCCCCTCCTCCCCCCCCCGCTGCTCCAAATCTGCCTGGCCCATGTCCACCTGCCTCCCTGCTCCCCTCCCTCCCTGACCACTGCCTCCCTCTCTCTGCCCCCTCTCTGCTGGTTCTGGGGGTCATCTGGGCCAGGCAGCAGGGCGGCACTGCCACCATGATCCTCCCCTTTGCCCTCAGGCAGGTAGGCAGGGGAGAAGCCCAGGCTGCCCAGCCAATCACCACCCACTCTCTCAGTGGCACATACACAGTTGGCCAGAAGCATTATGGACAGACAGACAAACAGACAGACTGACTAAGCCTTTTATTATATTAGAATTGCCTTAGACTGGTATAATCATTTTAGATCTCAAAATTTTGATTACATTTTACTTTTGTCTAGCCACGGAGTAGATTGACGTTTTGTACACTTTGAATTTCAATGGTAGTTTAAGGACAAAAAAACTGTGTGTTCCTTTTCCCTATTTTTTAACTGGCTTAAACTATCTTAATTAACATACAGTATTGTATAAAACACAATGGAGTAACCTAGTATATATGTTCCTTCAAATGCAGTTTTTAAGCAATATAACATAACTCTAGTGATGTCATGTTGGTGATTTTGATATGACTAAATAAATGGGGTGATGTAATGCCAGTATAGGAGCAATAGATATTGTCTATGATAAGTCTCTTATTTACAAAGTTTTCCTGGGTTGACCAGACTTGTAGAAAAATAACCCGCCTAAACAGCATAGATATACTAGCAAACTTTACAACTGCAGAACAGTACTTTTTCTGGTATAATTTTGTAATTTAGGGTTTTACAATATCTTCACATCTAAACTTTTTTAAAAGTCCCTTTGCCAAAGTAAGCTACTTCTCCCCTCACAGCAGCAGTGTAACTAGCCCTGGCACAGACAAAGAGGAGGCACAAGAATGGCAGCTGCCGCTGCACTAAGGGAATAGAACTTCCTACTTATGTATCTACCTAACAGCATAGGCAGGATGGCAAAGCCTCTGTCTAATGGAATATTCCAATAGTACAAAGCCTGCCTTTTCTTGAATTGAGCAAAACATTGAAATATTTTAGCCACTGATGCAGGCTGGGTTTCTTAGATGGGCTCCGTTTTCCAGGATTCACCATAATGTCCCCTGATGTTGAACTGATTTGGTGCATGTAGGAAATGTAGTTGAGAACCTAGATCAAAAAGAGAATGAGGCACTAGAGACTAAGAAATCTTAAACAGATTATTTTTTAACTAACCTAAAGTTAAATATTTTTATTTGGCTCAACAAAAGATAAATGCTTCAATTCGGGTCACCCAACCAGAAACAATATTTTGTTTCAATTTTTCTGACTGAAAAACAAAGAATTTTGGCTTAATACATTTTGTGGAAATAGCATTTTCTGGCAAAAAAACCTATTTTAACAGAAACTATAGAAAATTCCCCACTAGCTCTGCTTGAGAACCTGTGTGTGCTCGTGCAGTTAACAAAAGAGCTGCTCCCTCTTTACTCACCAGTTTTTTTTCCCTGGAGTGATTACTAAATATTGCCCTGTGAATCAAAAGTTTTTTGGGATTTTTATAGTCCACCTCAGGGATGCAGAAATAGCTAGTGATGACAGGAGCACTAGCAGTAGACAGCATGCTATCTTATATCACAAACAAACAAAAACATGAATCTTTAGGATTTCAGAGTGTTAATAAACCCTCTATATATTACTTCACCTTTTGATTAACAATACTCCAGTATTGATTCTAGAAAATTCAAATACTTCTCAGCCATGACCTGTAACACTCTAATGGTAACTAATACTTTGCTTCCTCTAAGTAGAGCAGCTGCTAATTTAATTAAAATATGCACTAGTTGTGTGATGTTAACAACTGTTCACCAGGGAATACAGTAATTTAAGGTCACTAAACTTATTCTATATTGTGATTATTAAGTCAAATTTGAACCTTTCCCCCTCAGAGCACTGCAGGGCCAGGAGGAGTGTGTGGGGGGAGGATCAGTCCATTATTTCATATTGCTACCTAATCTCTTGAAATACTTTCTGGAACTGTATTAATTAAACAGCTGTAGTAGATTTGGAGAGTGAATGGCAATTTTGACTAGCCTTGAATCAAGCAGTTTCTAAACAGATGAATGAGGGGGAAAAAAGCAACTCTTCCAGAAGCTAATTTATCATTGGGCCTCATGAAGTAGGGTACTGGGCAACTGTCCTTCCTCTGGATCATGGTGTACAAGTAAAAGGTCTAGTCAGATGCCTGATGAATCCATTTGTTGCTGACAAGCCCAATTCAAGAACAACACAGCTTGTTACAAGCTTCACAGATCCATGTGTTGTCTGAGTTGGAGTCCAAATTTACAGTACGCTGCTTCCGTCTTTCTCACTTTGCTTCCATTCTCTGGATAAAAGCCACTTCATGTTGAGCTATCCTCAGTGCCAGATGTTCCCTCCAGATCGGATGGGATTCCTCCCAGCTTTCTGCATTGTTGTTGAATTATTTCATACCATTTTGCTGGGTTTTTGGTTATAGCTGTGTTAGTCTAAGGACATAGGTAGGCAAGGTTCTTTGGGTAGATGCGCTATCTTTTATTAGACCAACTGAATAGTTGTAAAAAAGTTCTTTGCAAGCTTTCAGGCACAATCACCCTTGTTCAGGCATAGTATTGTATTTTCTTTCATTCTTTGGAGTCTCAGAACAGCAGAGACACCCTTATGCCTGAAGAAGGGTGATTGCGCCCAAAAGCTTGCAAAGAACTTTTTTCCAACTACTCAGTTGGTCTAATAAAAAATATCACATCCAGCCAAAGAACCTTGCCGTCATACCAGTTTTGCACACATCGTAGCACTGCCATAGAAGGCAACTCTAGAGCCATCTCAAATCTCACTATACAAAATATACTTGAGGATACAGTCTCTTCCCATTCTCCTGACATGGCTGATCCATCTCAATGATAGTTAGGGTTACCATACATCCAGGTTTTCCTGGACATGTCCTCTTTTTTGGCCCCTTGTCCTCCAGCAGGTTTTTTAAAATGCAAACAAATGGCCTGGTTTTCGCTTTGCCTCTGCTTTTGCTTGGGGCTGGGGGCAGTGGGGAAGCCAATTGGCTGTTGGGAGGTCACGTGCTCTCTGCATGGGCCCCAGCAGCTACTGGAAGGTGTGTGTGTGTGTGTGTGTGTGTGTGTGTGTGTGTGTGTGTGTGTGTGTGTGTGTGTGTGTGTGAGAGCAAGCTGCTTGGGCAGCAAGGCTGGGAGCAGGGGCTGCCCATCAGAAGTGCAGGGCATCAGCAGTGCTGGGAGTGAGGGGCTGCGGGTCAGGAGTGAGGGGGACCAGCAAGGCTGGGGGAAGGGCAGGGACAGGGGCTCCAGGTCAAAAGTGAGGGGCACTGGCACGGCTAGGAGGAAGCAGGGAGCTGTGGGTCAGGAGTGCAGGGCACTGGTAGGATGGGGGGGTGGGGAAAGGGCTGCAGAGCAGGAGTGCGGGGCACTGGCAGAGCTGGGGAGGGCAAGGGGCTACAAGTCAGGAGTGAGGGACACTGGGGAGAGCAAGGAGCTACGGGTTGGGAGTGAGGATCACCAGCCAGCAGGGCTGGGGGGTGGGAAAAGCGCTGCAGGTTGGCAGTGAGGGGCACCAGCAGGGCTGAGGGGCAGGGGGCATATCACTGCCTCTCCACACAATCATATACCCATTCCCCTGCTTCCCCTCCCCCACCCCCCACCCCAGTGTCCTCTTTTGGGAAATTGGAAATGTGGTAAACCTATGATGGTGTTTTCCAAGTGTGTCAGTCCTCTGTGCTCCCCTGTGTTTGGTGTTCTGTCTTCCCGCTATATTTTCAGGATCTTACACAGACATCTCATGTGTAAGCTGTTCAGTCTCTCGATATGCCTAGAATATGTAGTCCACGTTTCTGAACCATAAAGCAGGGGTGACAGCACACAAGCCTCATAGATTTACATCTTCACTTTAGCTGATAGTTTGGTATTATTTCATGCCTGTTTCTGTAATAGCCCAAAATTCTTAGCTGCTTTTCTGATTCTGTTAGTTCAGTCTGAAGGTCATGATTCCTACTGACCATAGAACTCAAGTAGCAAAAATGTGGCAATAACACCAAGAGATTTATCCTCCAGAGTGATGTCACGTATTGGTTCTTCCACCCCTCGGTACATGATCATAGTTGTCTTAAGACTAATTGCCATCCTGAAGTTCTTGCATGACTCTGAAAATCTGCCCAAGGTAGGGTCATGTACATGGAAAGGGGTGGTAGCAGCAGTCCAGCCCATGCTGCTAAACCAGCAGCATTAGCACAGCCACACAAGTAAGGAGAGCCCAGGCAAGTAAGATGCCTTTTCCCCCACCTCTCCAGCCCCAATCTCCAGTGATCACTATAAATCCTGGCCCCTGCAGCCCCCAAGTGCTAAAAAAGCTAGTGACACCTCTGCATTTTGCAGGTAATTAAATGCTGAACCACAGCAAACCAACTGTACTGCATGATACAGTGCAAAAGAAGGAATGTGTTTTTTGTTTATTTACAGTATTGATAAGCAAAAAATCTGGATTCAATCACCTCACTCTATACCAGATTTCCTGTCTGACTTTGACTCAAACTCTTGTAGCCCCAGTTCCTCATATGCAATATCAAGATGATAAAATTTCCTTTCTTCTACCAAAATATGTCTTGCCTATTTGTATGTCTTGCCTATTTAGAATCAGGGCAGGGACTCTCTTATATGAAGGCCCTATTTCAGCAGGAGCCTCTTGTTGTTACTGATGTAACTGTAGCAAAACCCCAAGTTTTTCTTTTTTTTAATTTAAAAATACATTCTCTCCCCTTCCCTTAACCATTTCTGACTTTCTCTCTGCTCTCTATCCCTTATAAGTGATTACAAGTAGTAATAGGTAAGCTAAGTTCTTGTATGATATTACTGTAATAAGCTCCTTTTTTATATTATAAATAGTGTTCTGTTTATATTGATTTTTACTGTTTTATATTGTATTATATTGTATTTCTGTTATTTGTGCATTGATTTTTATTGTTTCATATTAACATTGTACGATTTAGGCCTGCAATGTGGGTTAGCATGAGTGATGTCAAGTATCCATTTTGTGTGTCAGGTTCCCATTTTGTTCCCATCTTGTCCCCATGCCCTGTTGTGTAAGTATGTTGTAACCTATGACTCATACTTACCCCTCCTATGTAAATTGGTTCCTGAATGAATGGGGATGAATGAGAGTGCTTGAGAGACAATGGCAATAGGTCTAAAAATAGCTCCCTTTGAATGACCCAACCATCAACTCGACGACTCAGCCATCACCCTGCATTGACCCTCCCTGGCTCATGATTTGGAAGACAAAAACTGCTGCAGAAATCAGTCAACCCACCATTACAGACACCTGAAACTGCATGTTCTTACCTAGGAGTGCACGTGCTCAGTACACCAAGGGCTGCTTGTGGCCTAGGCATGCCCCTGCCGCTAGGGTCATAGAGGGTCTGCATCTGGTCCAGCACCATGCCACACCACCTATCCACCCAGAGGACCTGACGCCAACCCTGCTCTGGACAACACCTTGCTGGAAAAGACCCTGACTGACCATCAAGGATCAACTCATAGCCCAGGATAGGTAGCTATCACCCACCTTCCTTCCCCAAGCAAAGGACTTGGACTCTGCTTCTCTTCCCTACCTGGACTCCAACCCTTCCACTGAGTCTCTTTCTCCTGCTGCCATTGTGAGTGCATGTGTGTGCGTAGGAACCAAGAACTTCATGGGGCTGTGTAGTGTGTTGTCTAACCTGTTATTTTGAAATGCTGAGTTGGGTTTTTGTCTGTTTCCTGACTCTTTCCTCCTTGCTACCACTTATCTGCCCCATGGTCTCCCAGCTTTCTGCCTCAGTTTCCAGCCCCAATCTCCCAGGCTTCTGCCCCTCTCTTTCCTGGCTGTTTCCTCCTTGCCACCGGGCTTTTTCCCTTGCTTCCACCCCAGCACTAGTAACCTCAAGTAAGTCTGGGGCCACTTGATCTCAAGTAACTCTAAGCCTAGTTCCTCAGCCCAGCTTCTCTCTAGTCTACCAGTTCTATTCCTGGTCCTGGCAACTTTCACTTTCTTACCTTAACCTCCCCCAAATACCACAAGCACACACATACACACACTGTACCATCCAAATTAAGAACTGACCTGTGTGTATGTGTAGGTGAGTGGTATGTGTGTGAACTGGTAAATATATATATATATATATATATATATGTCATCATGTGTGTGATATATGAATTAGTGATCTGTGTATGTGTAGTGAGTGTGTGGATATTGACAACTGATGGTTGTCTAATTTTTGGTGTGTGTATGTGCTTGAATTGGTGATAGGTATACATGTGCCTAGGCTGGTAATCTTGGATGTTTATGTGCCTGAGTTGGTAGTGTGTGCATGTGTGTGTGTGTGTGCATATGCACCTAGATGATTTGTGTGTTTGTATATGTGCAATTGTGTCACACACTCCTGTCTAACAGTGCAATTTTGAGATCCCGAGAGTTGGCCTGACCCCCCAGGGCAACATAAGTATAAATAACAATGACATGTTTTTCAAAAATAAATGTTATATACTTTTATGCTGTGCCCTCTCTACTGAATGAGATAGTGTCTTGTGGAAAGAATAGGATGTGACCATTAAAGGCTGTATTAAATTGCCTATGTACAAAGGGATCCAATTAAGGTTGTACACTAACAATCATAAATTTGTTATTTCTTAGGTTTCTAGTATTTTACTTAAATTGGCACTAAATAAGAACTACCATATTTACTCAAATACAAGATAAGGTTTTTCTGCCAGCTGGCATAGGGAGTGGGGGAGCCCCTCATCTTACAGTCACATACAAGGAATTCTCATTAAATACATTATCTATCCTTAAGCTGCTGCCAAAAGCAGCAAATGCCTTACAATGGAAACCAACTATGAGGTTGATTTAATGCAGTCAGCACTGAGCAAGACTATAAAATACATGGCCCACATAGGGCAGACATGTTGGTGGGAATGTACCACAAGGATAGGTTAGTGCAGCCCATCTTAATAAGACATATCATGGTGCCCATTAAGCACAGGCAAACATCACCAAATGAGCCCCCAAACAGTTCAGTCAGGATCCCTCTGTTGCCCCCTCTTTCAGCCTGGTACATACGATTAGTGCAGGTCTAACCTCCATGAGGTGAAGCTGGACAAGGTTGCCCTGCACTTCATCTGCATATACATTTTTGGACAATCCCAGTACTCATGATAAGAACACCTGGTTCCAGTCATGAGTGGGGGTAATTAGCACATGGATACTTTGTGAGGGTATCTGGAGTACACACATGTACTAAGCAATGCTGAGTTGTGGGGTCACATGGCTTCAAACTGTTGACTCTGCTGGGACCCAGCCCAATGAACTACATGGCAAATCACAAGCCTTTGGCTTTGGAGTAATAGCATGCATAGATTGTACTGCATATAAGAAGGTGCCAAAGTGCTGCTCAAATGTGTGTTTATAGAGTACCTGTGCTAAAGCTTGCAACAGTTTCCAAAAAATCAGGTAGCATGTATGAATTCTGGATGAACTAAGTGTATAAGAACCACATGCAAATTGCTACAACAATGTTTAATTTCAAGATTATAGTTTTCAAATTTGCTTCTCACTTCTATGTGCTCAGGGAGAGCAGGGTCTGACAGTAAGGAGGGGGGAGGGGCTTCTGGGAGAAAAAGTTGGGGAAAAGCAGAGAGAAGAGGGGCTACCTGATCCCCCAGATTTATTCTCCTGGTGTAGCAGTGGGAGGGGGCAAATACAAGGCAAACCTCCAATAGTTAGGTTCTATACCTGGAAAGTTATAACAAATTATTATAACAAATGTATAACTTTTCCAGAAATAGAATTTAATTATGGCGGGGTCATTTTATAATCTGGGTTATCTTCTATTTGAGTAAATATGGTATATAACATTCTTTCAATATATAATCTTGTAGGTAGTTTCCTGGTTTAAAACTCATCAAAACTTGTTAAGCAGCCCTCCACCTGAAATAATTGCAAAATATGCCATCTGACCTGGCATAACTGTATCTCCTACCCATTTGTAACTATAACTTTATCTCCTAATCCATACCATCAGTAGTTTTTTAACTAGTATCTGGAGAATGCTGTTATCCCAAAGGTATGTCACATATGTGGGCTTTCTGGACTGTGTGTTTAGAGTGTAGGTTATTTGGTGAAGCCAAAGCCAGTGCTTTCCCCCAAGAGATAGGGGTCTCCTATTCCATGTGTTTCCTCTTAGGTATGATGGGCCACCGGGTACCTGTGACAAGTATGCAAGGTACCTGAAGTGGGGAGCTTAACACAGCTTTCCATTCACTCTGTTTTCCCATCCCTGCTTCCCACTGTTCTAGCAGATTCCAGCCCCTTTCAGAAGCATGTAGCTTCACTACTGCTTTGGCAGTGGCATAGACCTGGCCTTAGAATGGTCATAGTGGATTATTGTTTGACTGGCTGCCAAAATTTTACTGAATGACATAAATGAGGTAAAAGCAATGGCAATTTTCATGTTAAGAACTTAGCCCAACCTGAATGGATTTTCACTGGACAAGCAAATAGCATATCTTAAACTGAAGCAGCTTTGTTCCTGTTGAGGATGGAGTTAGACTGTTCTCAGTGGTGATAGATGACAGAACAAGGAGCAATGGTCTCAAGTTGCAGCAAGGGAAGTTTAGGTTAGATATTAGGAAGAATTTTCTCAGTAGGAGGGTAGTAAAACACTGGAACAGGTTACCCAGAGAGGTAGTGGAAGCTCCATCCTTGAAGGTTTTCAAAACCAGGCTACATAAAGCCCTGGCTGGGATGATCTAGTTGGGGATGACTTTGAGCAGGGGGTTGGACTACGTTACCTCCTGAGGTCCCTTATCATCAACCCTATGATTCTATTTCCAAAGCCCTGATGTAAATACATTATCTCCAAATGGGGTTGTGAGACCTGTTAATAACAGGGCTGTTATCAGCTCCACCTGTAATAATAAGAAGGGGACTGTGTCATGTTATTGCCCTTCCTCTGTCCCTCTATTCTTTGCCTGTTATGCAGAACAAGTGCAGCTCTTCTGCTGTCTGAATGCTATGATTCAATGCATTCATTAACCACTTTGGGGGGAAAGGAACAGAGGAATATTTCTTGTACCTTTTGCCCAAAGCATGCACCTGCATGAGGCTAGGAACTCATAATTTCAGTAAGGATTTCATTGTCCTATGGAAAAGGAGAATGTTCGTTGATTTTTCCTAGACTGAGAAGTCCTGAGATCCATCTATTCTGGTGAAATTAAAGTTAGTTCAGGTTTTTTTACACTTTGCTTTAAACTTCAAGAGAGTAGAGAATTCTACATACAGTAAAATCTGTCTTCTTTCAAGGAATCCAGCTAACAAAGGCTCCTTGTAAGCTCCAGGTGCAAGAAACCCAAGGTAATTGTCTATAATTGTAAGATTCTTGTTAGCGTATAGTTAGCTCAGTCAGATATATGTGCAGCATCCATTTGTGTCAATGGGTGTTACATTCACGAATCGAGGGGAGAATAGGAACATTTATGTTTAGCATCCTTTACGTAAAATGTATTGAGCTCTTATGCTGGTAGGTGACTGTTTTTAAAAAATATCCAACATTTGCATGTGTAAAATGTGACATTTAGAGTTTTTCACAAGTTGTTAAAGTCCAATTAGATTTCCGCAATCTCTGCTTTCTTGGTAGGGAGATAATTTGCTATTATCAAAAGAAGATACATATGATGTGTTTCATATGCAAATTAGCTCACCTTTTTTTTTAAAGCAGCTTTGGAAGTTAATGCTTTTGCAAACATAGACATTTATTTATCTTTGAAAAGCTTTTCATAATAATAAAAGAATCCTTTGTACTTCTCTAATGTTTTCCATCCTATGATCTCAAAGCACTTCACAAATATTGCATCTCAGAGAGAAGTGTTGTCATCCCCATTTTACAGATAAAGGAGATATACTTTGTCATAAGTTTGCAGTCCTGTCAAAATTACATATTAGCCCCAGTTCTAGCCTTTGGGGACCAGTCATTGGGATTCCTGAAAGAATGCAGATCCTAGGGAAAAAAATTATTTGCTCCAGCTGAACCAACCCTAGTTTCAAGCAAAAGATAGGTTTCACCAGAGCAAATCATGGCTTTCCATGACTACACAAAGATTTGGCACTAGCTACACTAATTGCTGGCTACCAGGTACTTACGCCTGTATGAACAAGATTCATGACAATGCTAAGAACAGAATGTGGGATCTCTGCACTTCTAGAACACCTTTCCTCTCTTTTACCTTGTACCTTGTGAATAGAACAGGTGTACCAAAGTGTTTCAGTAGTATTGAGTGACAGGCGATCAAAGGTGTAATTTAAACCAGGTGGGTTTTTTTTCCATGTATTTTTTCAAAATATTGACATGAGAGTACATGAAATATAATAGATGGTGTAGGTCCTCCTAGATGGACTTGGTTTTGCAGACAGCAGGATGCTGATTGGTTCCTGTGTAGTTGCAGATGCCCACATGAGTTCCTTCTAACTCTCCTGAACCTTTGTAGAGAAACTGGAATCTATCCTATGCAGGGATAGGTTCCTAGTTCCCATGTAGTACTTCTAAGGGCTCTAGGTGCCCAACTTTCAGGTAAACAGCAGCCATAGTTAGGATGGTTTCTTTTCTTTTTTTTTTGCAGAGACTTTGAAAAGCTGGTTAGCAGTATTTGAAAAAGAATAAAGGCATGACTAAAGCTGGCCAAAATAAATAGTATCACAAAAATTTCTGCAACACAAAGATGTTCTAGATCTGCATAATAGAGAAAATATATCTCACCATGATGATACAGCAGCTATAATGCTTGGGTACAAGAAGGGAGTATAGGACAGCATGGAAGTCTTGATTTGAAATTTACTAGGTTTTATTATTTTGTGTCACAGTCTAAAAGAAAGACATGCACAATGGATTGGATGAAATAAAAAAGGACAGTCATGCAAAAGTGCCTGTGGCCATATCACCTCAGGCTGTGATCTTGTCAGGTCTCATAAAGTGAGCAAGGTCAGTCAGGTCAGCACTTGCATGGGAGAGCTTCAGCAAAAGCCAAAGTGCTGCTAGAAGTAGAGCCAGTAATTGAGCATATGCTAATTCATTCCTTTGAATCTATAATGACCAAGTGACACCAGAGACATTATGTAGCTGTCAGGTTCAAATAGGTAAAAACCAAGATAGTAAGTTCTTGTGGTCACTGAAGATCCACTGGTACTTTTCACAGCTTGGTTGATTGCAGGCTGATGTTCCAACTAAATTCTGTTCATGAATTTGCATTTCTCATTGACCAAGTATGTCAGGGGAGCCTGTGCACAGATCCCCAGAAGCCCCATATGACCCTAAATGGGCTAGGCAGAGAACCCCGGGGGGAGAGAAAAGCTTACTGGGAGAATGGGGAGAGCTGGAGCTGAGGCAACATGCAGCACTGCCACACTGATTTATAAGCTCTGTCTCAATAAAACTACATGGTGACCAGCAGAAAGTTTAAAAGGCACTTGGAGTGTCATAGAGGGAGAGAGGAGACAGCCACCAGGCCAACAGGGGCCAGGAGTAGGAAACACCTCAGGGCACTGAGGCAATGATGCGCTCAGGCCAAGAGGGCCCTGTTAGCACACAGCAGTCAGGCCCCACAAGGCGGAGGCAGAAGGGGATGCTCCAGCCTGGCTTAGGGGCAATCTCCTGAAGGAGGGGAGAAAAATAATATAAATTTAAATGGTCATGCTGAGCCCATTTGTAGTTAGCTCCTCTGTAGAGGAGGCTTTCTTCTTTATTTGTTATTTTCTTTATTTATAATTTGAAGAAGCCCATTCAGCTAGTGTATCCCTGGGTCCCTGTAATCAGGGACAGCTATGGGCAAGGTGCCTAGGGAAGAGGGAAGTCGATGAGCAGCCAAGAGAGTGCTGTGTAAACTTCTTAAGATGCTGGCAGCAACCCATGAAGTGCCAGAAGAACAGACATAAGCTGACCACCGCCAAGTGGAACTGAAAAAGCTGAAGTTCCGATACAAGATCATAAAGCCTCAACACCAACAGATGGCACGTGTCTGGGGTGTAGAGAAAGTGGAACCCAAATGTCAACCACATCCAAACCATGAGTACCCCTAGAGGGAACGTATCATCTACACCACTGAACCCCTTCTTAGAGATTCTAATTACATCAAAACATGGCAGGAGAGTTGGGGAAAAGGTCCTGTGGCAGCTACTCATGGGATAGGTCAGATTATAATAGCCTTACTTATGCTGAGTAGTATCTTAATCTACAACTGCACATATTGAAATCAGTTTGAGCATTTACAGCATAATGGGGGAAAATCCAACATGTAGAGAGGCCAATAAAAAGACTCCTATTGACTTGGGCAGTGAGTTAAGAATGTGGCCACACCAAATGCAATAATTAAGATTTGCCCTGTTTTCAGTGACTCATAATTATTTCATTTAAGAATAAGAATGATTTCATTTAAAAAATGAAACAAAACACTCCTCTAGGAGACTTCCATTTTCTGACTTAGGCTGGAAAAAAATATGTGTAGACAGGTTAGAGATAATCTCTTCAGTGTTTTTGGTTTGTTGCTGACTGGAAGAAATTCAGTGTCCTGTAATAAACTCTAGTTATTTACTTGCTTTCGTACCTAATATTGCAAAAATTGTTTCAAATATGTTGTAATTTGTTTTATAAAATCTGTTTTTAATTTTTAATTATTTTTAATTAATGTTATCATTTACTCTATATGCACGATTGCTAAAAGGTTCCTAAAGCTTCTGCTAGGACTAACAAATGGTTTCACCTCACTCGTCACATAATGACATTACTATAAAAAGGGAAGGAAAAGCACAAGTAAATCTGTCTGAAATAGCCAAAATTCAGCACTATATTTGAGCTGCTAAAATATTCCTATTTTTCAAACTCTTTATGCTTTTCCTTTTCAAGAAAATGTGTGTTTTTGTATGAGAATTAACTTCTTTTCTGTAAGCATGTCTGCAGAAATGCATTTTAGGATAAATTTGAATGTGAAACATGCAGAATTATGGCAAACTAGAATGGGACTTTTTTGTCTAAAGAGGTAACATGGAAAAAAGCATGAGGAAAGAAAAATGGTATCATTGGTGAAGTGTAGAATTCAAGAGGGCAAATGTGATAGGCAAAGACTGAGATGCAGGTCAACACAGAACACCGAGTAGCCTTAAAATAATTGAATTTTCTATGGAAAGATGGCATGATGTTGATGGAGGATTCAACACATGGAAGTGACTTGTCAGAAACTGACCTGAAGAAAGTGCTCTTTGCATCATTTTGGACAAACTGTTAGAGAAGCCTTAGTGAGGCAATGAATCATATGAGGAAAATGTCTGTGGCAGTGAGTACCTTTAGCTTCCATGTTTCACTTCACAGCTTTACTGTTGCATTAGAGTAGTAGTTTGTGTGCATATTTGGATAATACACTGCTCTGAATACTATGCAATGTATTCATACACCCAGGAAAAGGAAGAAAAAACAAGCAAGACAATTATGGAGACTTTGTATATTATCACCCTTCTTAATGACTCCATAATATATGGTTAGTGCCAATAAACAGCACAGAAAGTATTAGTTGCAGGGCCAAACTGCAACTGTTTTTCTGACATTAATAACTATGCTGTTTTGGATTTCAAAACAGCTAAAAGCAGCGTGTTTGCATTATTGACTATAGAATACAAGATTTATATTAAACAAAAAACACAGCCAATTTTAGTTCTTGTATTGATTTAAAAAGAGGAGAGAGCATCTGGCAATGACCAGAATATAGTTTTTATTCCTAGTCTGAAATAGAAATTGTCAACTGATTCAAATCAGACTTATGCACATTCATTTCTGGGCTTTGAATTGGTAAAGCAAGTTAATCATTTTGCAGCATTAAAACAGATACAGATGCAGCTGAGGCAATACAAGATAAATATTGACACACTCCTAATGACACTGGTGAAATCCTGGCCCCATTGAAGGAAATGGTAAAACTCCCATAAACTTGAACAGAGCCAGGATGTCGAGATTGTGCAATGTTGGAAATCTTGCAGGAGGAAGACTGTGGGACAAAGGACAACTTTGGTCCTCCTTTCCCTCACAAAAAGATTCTGATTCTCAAGGTTTCTCTCCATTGGCTGACCATTGTTGTCTCAGCTTGACTCACAACACTCAGGGATACATCAGCAGAGCTCTCAACAAGCTCAGATGGTTTTTTTCTTCTTAATTCTTTCAGCATAAGGTTTTATCTTACCTCTTGGAACACAGAAAAACAAAAGAGTTCTCTACTCAGTATCTGTGAATACACCTGCAATGTACTGTGTCTCCTACATCCCTAGTGCCCACACCAGCTCCTTTATTCTCCATATCTGCTGAAGCTGCAGGTCTTGGTTCCTCTCAGCCTTCAGCTGCATTGCCTTTATAAGCAGATGTCCCACATGGCTGAATTTCAGAGTAAACAGAAACATAGAAGGTTACTCTTATTAGCAGCACGAATAGTAGCAGCCCTGACCTGGACCATGGACATCACCTAATGAAACAAAGCCAAAATTTTTTGACAGAAACATAGTGAACTCAATGGAGGCACACCAAAGGAGAGTTTGGGCCCCTGACAGCACAAATAGGGCTATCCTAAGAATTTTAGTGCTGATTTTCAAAAGGCTCAAGTGATTCAGACACCAAACTCCCATTGAATTTCAATGGGATTTGGGTGCCTAACATTCAAATCCCATAACTTTTGGAAATCCAGTATTTGACTTATCTATTAACCACCCAAAACTCCATGGGCACATCTATATGTGTGCTTTAATGCTCATTAAAGCATCACTAAAAAAAAAGCAGGCTATTTAGTTAATACGCATTAAAATAGGCTAATGTGCACTAATCATAAAATCATAGAAAGCATCACTTAAAAACCATGCTCTTTAGTTAATGAGCATTAAGACTGGTTAATGCACATTTTCCTAGTACCTCACAGTGGAGATACTAAATTTAATGCACATTAACTAAAGCATGTTAGTACCCATGTAGATGTGCCCCATCAGCTGAAGTCAAGAGGATTTAACACAGCAACCTAATTTACTGGAACTTCTTCCCAAATAAAGCGCTAAAGTTATAGCATGAAACTATATTCTATTTTCTTCTTGGATTGAGCACTTTTGCCTGCAACTATTTCAGTGTAGGGGTACATAATCTTTTCCTCTGGGAGGTGTCATAACCCAATGATTTTTAGTGTCTCGGCACGGTGGAATTTTCCCGCCACATGAGAGTCTCTGTGCACAACAAAAGTTTTCTGTTGCAATAGAAAACTCCGGTGCAAGAGAGTTCCCGCCATTCGTATGCAAATTTGTGTCCCACTATTGGCCAGTTCTAAATTATTCCTACGTGGCGGCTAGCGATTGGCTTGCTGGCCGTATAAAATTCTGTGCGAATTCCGCCCAAGTTGGAGAACTTTGAGCACACTGCAGAGTGACTTAAAAGAATTCCTGACTTGTGGCTGAGCTAATCGATAGCCTGATCAACTATCGATTTTTCTCCCCATCGCCGAACACTATCCCTCGACGTAACCTATTTTCCTGCCGGCCTGGTTCGTGTACGGATTCGCTGGCCCGGGTTTTTGCCAGCTGGAGCAACTCGTGTAATTATTTAAGCGATCGGACCACCTGTGTCGCGGCTACTAGCGGCGTAAGTAAAGCCTTTTTGCAACCAATACGTTTTGTCTACCTCTCCATTCACCAGCCAGCCCAAAGACCGAGCAATTTGTAGATCACCTCAAGTCGGCTCCGGCCGTCTGAGACATGGCAACGAGGATGGGATTTAAGGGCACGGTGATGGAGACGAACCTAATTGGGTGCTGCCCTTGGCGCACCGGGATCCGCCGCATGGAAAATACAAACGATCTATGGGCGCATATCGCCTACCACCAGGCAGTAAAAGGGGATGAACGAAATATTGACGGCTACTTCTCCGTAAAGAAAGAAGAAGCGGTCATAAAAGAGTGGAGAACAAAGCTATCCCTTGGGGAGTTCGGGTGTATAATGGGGAGCGACTGGGTCTACTATCGACCCCCGGAGGAAACATCGACCATATCCCTAGCCGGGGTGAAGGCGCAGAAGGCAGAAAAGCTGACCCCCGCTCAGGAGTTTGCTCAATGCACCCGATACCTGAGGGAAGGAGGGGAACCCACCCCAACGGACTGGTTCAACTGTCCGGATTTGGTGCCTGGGTCGCGGGGTCATGAGCTTTTCATTCAGGTCCGGGAGGACCTGGAGACTAAGGGCCGTCACATGCCCAGATGGGGTTTAACCAAGTGGAAAAAGGGAAAAATGATGAATGTGTTGTTCCGTTCAGTAGCAGGTCTACTAAGGGAATATGCAAATTTAGAGGTTCAACTGCATACAGCGGGTAAGGAGTCGCTGGAGCGGATGGCAGAGAACTCCAGAGTGACGCTTATCAATAGTGCCGGCCGCATGGTGCCGCTGATAGAAAATGGCGCCGAGAAAAACGCGAGCTGTCCGGAGAACCCGGAAAAGAGGGGCGGAGCTTCAGAAGAACCGGCGGGAATCCGCCTAGCAACCCCGCCCCCTGAGGTGACGTCGTTCCCACGGGGAGGGGGCAATGGGAGGAGGGATGTATCCAGCGCTCCCGCCTGAAGAATTTAACTCTCTCTCTGCCGCAGCGCACCAGATAGCTGTAATGAAGCGTGTTGCAGATGAAAAAGGTACCACGCGTACCACTGATACCTCTTGCACATGCACCCGACCAGAAATACAGGAACTTTGCAGGGAATCTAAAATAAAACCGGAAAAGACTTTGGCCATGTGGCTGGGGAGACTAATAGTAAAATTCGGATCTGACATCTCAGACAAGGAAGAAGCAAGTGCCCTGACCCGACAAGCAGCGTGGAGCGGAGGGCGTGCTACTGATCTGAACGTGGTCACAGACAGTACACACTGGCCTATCCCACTCCTGGCACTTGTAGTGGGACAGGTAACCCACAAATTCCACACCTGGCATGAGGGTCGCCCGCAGAAGGCCACTGCGGAGCAACTCCTCTTGGCCATAATTGGGGTGTCATATCTTTCATGGAGCCCAAGAGTGAATCCGATGGGGCTATCGGCTCATCGGCTCATCACCACTTATCAGACCCTGGAGCAATTCCAACGCCTCTGGAAGCTATAGACGCCTGTGTAGAGGTATGTGGAGGGACAAATGCTGTTACACTCTGACTCTTTCTGAATCCGATGGTGGGTCAGCCAGTGGAAAATCTCTTGGGCCATCTCCCATGACTGCAGGCGCTCATGAAGCAAAGTGAAGGAACTTCTGATGATGTAAAAGACCGACTTTCGGCGTACCCGGTTGAAGCACCGAGACCGAGACACCAAGAATTTAACCCCCGGCAAGAGCTATGGTGGTCACCTCAAAAAACATTGGAGGAAAGGAATATGTTCAGATTCCTCCTCGGCCACTCCAGACTTACAAAGCAGCAGTTGTGTATTTTGGGAGAAAAAAGCCAACTTCGTCTAGCCGACACACTGGGATTCAAATTCGGGGACCAACCAAAAAACAAGTAATGGCCGTCGGGTCTGCCGGCAGCCTTCTCCAACTCAAACCTGACCCCACTGACCCTCGTCCTTACGCCCAACTTACTGTCTATGACCCTGCTGATCCAGCTGACCAACAACAAGTACTCTTCCTCCTCGATACTGGAGCTCAGGTTAATGTAATTACCTCAACAATACCCCACCAGAAAACCACCAAAATTATTAAGGTACAAGGACTTAACGCTATTGCAGTCACAACAAAAGTCAAATTCTTAGTCCAAGGTCATCGATATGCTCTAGAGGCCGTGCTAGGGGGCATCAATATTCTAGGAATCCCAGGGATTAAAGTGCTTGACCTTAAAGATCAAGTGCTACAAGCATTACCCATTATTATCCCAGAACAGGATTGGCATTGACCAACGCTTCGTAATACCTCTACCTGGTGGTATCAACCAATCCCAACCAAGGGTCCCCTAAAAAAGTCCCTCACTGACCTCCTGCGGCGACTCGAGCAATGAGGTTGTATTAAAACCATAACTGCTAGCACCTACCTGTCACCAGGATGGGGAGTTGCGAAACCTGGAAAACCCAACGAAGCCCGGCTAGTCATCAATTATAGGGAGGTCAACAAAAGATGTCAAATACTTCAACAATCTAATCCTTCTACTCTACCACAATGTATGTTTGAGATGGCACAATTCCAGCGAAGTGGGTCGGGGTCACACTGGACTTAAAAAACATGTTCTTTTCAATTCCGATAACTGACCCTGAAGGAGTACTAAATATGTGCATTGATGGCACTATGTACAGATGGACGGTTTGCCCGCAGGGGTATCGCAACGCTCCGTCACTGGCTACTGGTGCCATGAACAATACCCTAAAGAATTTTCAAGCCTCACATTCTCTTCCCCCAGAGGAGGAATTAAAAATCTGGAGTTATGTCGATGACATTGCTATCATGGGTCGTAATAGTTCCGTAGTTACTAGCATAGTCAACCAACTAGTCACTCACCTTCAAAGTGAGGGATGGACGATCAACGAGGAAAAGTCATGCCTACATCCTGTAGATGACATCACGTTCCTCAGCACCCGATATATTGGTTCCATCCACCACGGAATCTCACATGATGGTCCTAACATCGATCCATTAAAGACATTCCTCCCTGTTACTAAGAGACACTTCCAACAGCTTTTAGGTCATTTAAACTGGTACCGGCATTATGTTGAACCCAGTCATTTGGCGCTCCTCACTAAGTTGCAGCAACATATCCGTGACAAATCCCGAAAATCCATGCCTTGGATGAAAGGAGTTCAGCGGAACCTGCTTCGCCTGCTAGCCATGGTTAAAAACACACAGCTCCACGCCATCGATCTGGGTGATCCATTAACCGTAACCCTTGGGTTCACCACAAACCACGTGTGGGCTGCTGTGCACAACCCTCGCGATGAGCTAATATACACTGCCCATAAGACGCTTCAGGCGGCACAACATCGGTATGAAGCTATAGGGAAAATCCTCCTGGCTGGACAACTAGTGGAACCATTAGCAAGGGGACATGGGACACTACGCACTCCCAGTGCCACATTGTTACCCTTGCTGGATGCTGAAAAAGTCGATCCGCATTTTCAGGGGGAGCCTAAAACGTGGAATAAGTTGGTGCTTACCCACCATTACAACTGGCACTGCTGAAAGTTTGAAGATACGACGCCCAATCCTAGTCCGGGTGATGAGGAAAAGGTCCCTACACTGTACGGAACCTCTGCCCCGGCATGGATGGCTTCAGATGGAACCTCCCGACATGGCGGAGGCTATGGGTACTATTGCAAGGCTTGTCATGATAAGGAAATATTTCAAGCCTACCCGGATGACAACTCGGCCCAAAAATGTGAATTGTTAGGATTCCTCAAGGTACTGGAGCATTGTCTGACACATCATGACGATACGCTCCCCATTCCAATTATCGCAATCGACTCGCAGTACATTTACAAAATTCTTACTGGTACAGCCCTTCCTACCGAAAATTTGGATGATTGGCAAGACATCTGGAAAACATTAACTAAATTTGCACTGCTCCCGTTGGTTAGGCACAATAAGTCACACCGTCTGGATACTGATCCAGTACATGAGGTCATCAATAAACTCTTAGAAGACCCACTCCAGACCGATGTAGTTTTGCCTATCACATCTACCTCCGGTCCTGAAGGAAACCCATTCCTCGCGTGGCTTCATGAAAATTGGGGCCACCTGGGACTGCAAGCTTGCCATCAACGTTGGCGCCAAACCATTACGGAGCCGGCCTCGTATGGAGTTCGGCGCGATTGAAAAAAGGTAGCTCAGGCCTGTGAGATATGTGCTAAAGAGAAGTGTCATCGAACCAAACATCAGCTCAGAGCTTTCGACTCTTCACAGTTCCAGGCAGGAAAAGTCTGGCAGGTAGATCTGCTAGGACCCCTTCCAGGGTCTAAGCCGCCAAATAAAGGATTAGTCGTCGTCGACTTGGGAACAAGACAGTTACAAGTCATTCCCTTATGAAAAAGCAATGCCACTGCTGTTGTTTCTGCTTTAACTGCTGTATTTGCCACCTGGCAACCTCCTCATGAGATTCAGTCTGATGGGGGACCCCCGTTTAACTCTAACGCTCTAGACAAATTTGCTCGTCTTCACAATGTAGCATGGCATCTCCATCTGCCGTACCACCCACAGTCCAATGGCGTTGTAGAAAAACATATAGGCCTGTACAAAGAACAACTTGGTCTCAGAGGAGGAGGGACGTTTAAAAACTGGACTAAATTCAATCATGATGTTTTTATGTCACTGAACACCGCAAAACCATTATGGGACGAAGCTAATGTCAAAAAACCTCTACCTTGGGAACCTAAATTCCAACCAAATGAGTTAGTGTGGGTCTCAATACCGCACCCCCACCAATCTCATCCACAAGTTCACAAAGGAACAATTCTACAATCAGGACAGTACCCTAATACCTATTCTGTCCTATTAGAGGAAAAGCCAGATCGTCCCCCTATTATCGTTCATCACAACTGGATGACTCGTTGTTCCGACATTCACCTAGTATCTTTATAGTAAATTCAATTACGATTCTCTTTTGTTTTGTTTTGTTGTTGTTTTCTTTCTTTACAGGCCCGACCTCAACAAAGCAGTAATCTACAGCCGCTCGATTGTGAGATCCGCCGAGCACCCAACTGCGGTTCCTTTGAGTCAACGTAGTGACGACTATGGAGGGGGCAGCAAGGCAGCTAATGTCCGCTGGGCCAGAACTCGCTCTGGCGCTGCTCCTCTCTCATTTCTGCTGCAGTGTATTAGTTAGACCTGTTGTTGATCCATACGTAACAGGAGTTTGGGGGAAGAATGTCACATTAAAATGTATGATTGACATGAATGAAACTATAATACAAGTTTCATGGGAAAAGATATATGATAAAGTGCACAAACTATTAGTGTGCATCATCCCAAATATGGGGTCTCTGTTCAAAGAAAATACCTTGGGAGGGTGTTGTCTAAAAGTTCTTCGCCCATTGATGCAATGATTAGTCTGCATAATGTGAGTTTCTATGATGAAGGAGAGTATATATGCAAAGTAACTACATTCCCATTGGGAAATACACAATCGTCAACAATTGTAACTGTACTTGTTGAGCCCACTGTAAGCTTTACCAAGGGGCCAAATTCTCTAATAGATGATGGAAAGTGGGCAGTGGCAGCCATTTGTACAGCAGCCACTAGGAAACCCGCTGCAAATATAAGTTGGGAAGGAGACTTTGGTAAAATGGAGTGTAGTTCAATTTCCTTTCCAAATAGAATGGTAACAGTTATAAGCCGATATAAGATCATTCCCACTAAATTTGTGAAGGGAAGGCGTATAACTTGTATTGTGAAACACCCAGCTTTAAACCAGAAAATAAAATACTCTCATGCACTAGACATCCAATATGCTCCTGAAGTGTCAATAACTGGCTATGATAAAAATTGGTTTGTTGGACAAAAAAATATTCAGCTTAAGTGCAAAATTAATTCCAATCCACCACCTATAAAGTTTACCTGGGCCAGATTAGATGGACAATGGCCTAAAGGCTTACTGTCTGTAAACAATACTCTGCATTTCAATAGCCCACTAACCCACAATCATGGCGGGACTTACATTTGTAGGGTGACAAATTCCCTTGGTCAAAGAAGCAATCAAAAGACTATTTACGCATTAGATCTCTCCACCATCACTACCACACGATCACCCACGGTTTCATGGTATCCTTCAACTAATAGCATTACGGGTTTAGCGTCAAAATTAACCTTAACAGTAATGCAGGGACGCAGTCGGGGTACCATAATCGGTAGTGCAGTAGGTGTAAGTCTCTTTCTAGTACTGGGAAGTATTTTAATTGGCATTGTCTGCTATGGGAGAAGACGGATGTTTCGCGACGAGTACTTCGTTATGAACCGCATTTCACTAGCTAATAAGAGGGGGGAGTCCCAAACAGATGTTCTCCCATCAGATGATGACCAATAGTTGTTGTTATATGTTTAAGTTATTGTATTTTGTAGTTTGTTAAAAAGACCGGTCTGTACAAATTGTTTGTTTGTATATACATATATATATTTGTTGGTTGCTTGAGCTTTGTAAGGCCAATGAGTCCTTAAACGAAAATTCCTTATAACATGCTCACGTGTCTAAAATTATAGTTGTTTCGTCGGCAAGGGGGCATGTCATAACCCAATGATTTTTAGTGCCTCGGCACGGTGGAATTTTCCCGCCACATGAGAGTCTCTGTGCACAACAAAAGATTTCTTTTGCAATAGAAAACTCTGGTGCAAGAGAGTTCCCGCCATTCGTATGCAAATTTGTGTCCCACTATTGGCCAGTTCTAAATTATTCCTACGTGGCAGCTAGCGATTGGCTTGCTGGCCATATAAAATTCTGTGCGACTTCCGCCCAAGTTGGAGAACTTTGAGCACACTGCAGAGTGACTTAAAAGAATTCCTGACTTGTGGCTGAGCTAATCGATAGCCTGATCAACTATCGATTTTTCTCCCTGTCACCGAACGCTATCCCTCAACGTAACCCATTTTCCTGCCGGCCTGGTTCGTGTACGGATTCGCTGGCCCGGGTTTTTGCCAGCTGGAGCAACTCGTGTAATTATTTAAGCGATCGGACCACCTGCGTCGCGGCTACTAGCGGCGTAAGTAAAGCCTTTTTGCAACCAATACGTTTTGTCTGCCTCTCCATTCACCAGCCCGCCCAAAGACGGAGCAATTTGTAGATCACCTCAAGTTGGCTCCAGCCATCTGAAACAGGAGGGTGTGTGTACATGTGTGTGGATATATGTGTAGTACGTGCACAAGCACACACATGCACACACACATATACAGACATAGGAATCAGTGTTCTATTAAATAAGGATCTAAAAAAGTCAGCAAATTATCTCATTTGATTTCAGTTATAACTTCCTTCAAGCCTCAAAACAGCACTCAAACATGTTTGATCAAGTGTCTATTAAAGAGAAATATTGTGCTATTCATGCCAACTGGACCACCTACACTTAGGTATCACTATAATTATTGTCACATATTATTGTTACAAGGGTACAGAGAGTGTGTATATCTTTAATACAACAGTGGCCAATTTAAGGGAACATTACTGATTAATGCAGCCAGCACAGAATATGCTAGCGTACTTTTAACAAAACTTTATGTTACAATTGAATGAATTACAGAATACCTCTTGAATGCTTAGTGGCTGGCATCATGCCAAAGTCTTTAAAACTTGAAAATGTCGCTTGCTTTCTGTTATTTCATAAAGAAATCTGAAAACAGAAGCACTGACCTTGGCAAGCCTCACACAGTAAAGTTTTCCAATAAGCAAAAGGACTATAAATCAAACCAGGATAATTGTATATGCCATTTTTCCCCCGCCCTGCCACAATGGCACCCATGAACTGATATTATTATTATTATTATGATGATGATGATGATGATGATGTTTTTAAACTATCAAGACTTATAGCATGATATGAGCCCAATCCAAATTTCATCATCACCACTTACATTTGCCTAAAACCCAGGCTCTGCATTTCCACGAAAATGAATTTATTTCTCTTCCAAAAGTTATTATGACCCATAAGAACAAACAAACAAACAAGCAAAACTGAAAATGAGCAATAAAATCACCTAGATGACAAAATCTGCTACCCATCTTCTTCTATCCTAAAGCAGAAAAATAAGATAAACTGCCTTTTTTTCTTTCTGAGTTATTATTAGTTCAGTATTTTTTATCACACAGGTTGGAAAGCTTAAAAGGTTACAGTTTATTCACCATATGGACCTTTGGAAAGCACCTTGGCTCTGCTAAGAAACAAGCCACATTTTGAAAACTCCCCACAGTATAGTTTTGAATACCCGATGGATGGTTAAAGTGATTATTTGGGGAAGATTCTCAGGTGTTATCACTGAGATTATAACAATTGGCACCAGCTAAGGATGCAGCCCTTTGTGATAAAAAAAAAAAAGATGGAAGATGCCTTCTGTTTCTTTTTTAAGAAAAATATATTCACAGTACAGTAGAATATTAACAATATTTTTTTATTTTAAAGCAGCTTAGATAATAGCTCATTCCCATCTCTGTGAACTCCTCCATGTTGTCTCTTAAACAGAATGGCTTCCCTAAAGCGATTTGCAAGAGATCTCCCTCCACATATTCAAGTCTCAGATAAGCAAAGTTCTTATGCATATGCTAAAATGTCACTGACACATTAAGCAATTGTCAAAGTTTGTGTTGATGTTAGTGGAGCTTTAACATGTGTTTAAATGCTTTGCCAAAATCTGATGAATAGTGGCATAGGTTTAGCATTAAGCACACGCTCAGGTGACATGGAGCTTCATGCACATCCCAAAAGCTCACTTCTGCTGTTTTGTCTATAGAAGTTTAATTTTTTAAAAGGGGAAAAAATAATGGGATGATCAAGATGTGTTCTCGGTGTCATGACCTCTTCCCTCTTCTTCCCTTTTTGGAAGGACTTTGACTTGCCTGTATTAGGTCTGATTTAAATCTCCATTTTGCAAAGGCAAACTAAAATTAGTGAGCTGCAAGTAGGCATAAGGGCACATCAGCTTGCAGATTGAGTCATGAGACTGAAACCTATTTAGTAGGGCTGTGCAAAATTTTGTCAACTGTTTCATTTTGATGCTGTTTTGACTTTTTTCAAATGCAAAACAGTGAAAGCAAAACGAAACAAAGGGCTTTGAAAGAGCCTCAAAATTAAATGAGGGGCAGTCAAAATATTTTGGAAGTTTCAAAATGTTTCAAGTTTCGAAGCTGAAGCTGGGCTTGCCTACAGGGAAACAGAAAGTAAGGAGAGGGAAGAGTGGGGAAGGACTGCTCTGATATTGACTGTGTCGCTGGCCAGTGACTGTGATCCTTCCCTGAGGTCCCTTCCAGTCCCAGTGCTCTGGGGGAGGGATGGAAAAACTGCATCAAAAGCAGCATTGTTTGAACTGGGATGCTTTCTGCCTTGGGGTCAATTACTGAGCTATCTTCCAGCAGCTCAGCATCATCAGACACCAAAGGCTACCATTCATTTCATACTTGCTACCCTAGCAAGTAGGATTCAGCAATACCTTTTGCTTTCTTTCTATAACCTTTTATTTTATTATTATATTCATTGATTCTTTTCAATGTATTCCTCCCCCAAAATCCTCTTTTTGTTTTTGTTAGTCTATTTTGATTCTTTTCAAATCTGTGCTTTTTCTCATTCACTGTGCAGGGAAACACAGTATAATTATATTGCATATTATAATATAGAATTTATATGGGAAAAACATACATACATTTATATATTTTTATTTTATTACATAAATACATACATATAAACATATATACACATACATACACATACATACAATTATACGTAAATACACATACATACAATTATCTTATCTACATTTATTACATAAATCAGATAACATTACAGAAGAAGAAGCAGAATTTCCAGCACACCAAGGCAAAGACAAGAGACTATGAAACACACCATGAAGCATGCTGGAAAGGCAGCTGGCAAGCCTTCAGGGAGGAGTGGAAGAAGGGGTAGAGGGAGAGCTGTAGGTTCCCCCACCCTCCCAAACTGAGACGCAGCCTCTTTGCTACAACAAGAAGGCATGAGGCTTCCACTAGTTCTACAGGCAGCAAGGAGAGGGAAGCAGTGCCACTGCCTGTGCCTGAGCCTGCATCCCCTCTATGAGCACCAGCCATAACCCCGCCCAGCCCACCACCACCATGACAACAAGCAGCAGCACCAGTATGACAGTCTCCTTTACCCCCATTACACTTCC
The DNA here is from genome assembly GCF_030867095.1 of Alligator mississippiensis. Classification (NCBI taxonomy): domain Eukaryota; kingdom Metazoa; phylum Chordata; order Crocodylia; family Alligatoridae; genus Alligator; species Alligator mississippiensis. The sequence goes on from NC_081829.1 coordinate 32,707,930, forward strand.
CATGCTGAGCCTTCCAGTGCCAGAGGAAGAGCTGGAGCTGGATCTAGATCTGAGTGCCATAGCAAGGGAAATTCTGGGGAAGGATGGGGAAATCATCTGAGTTTGTACTCCACTCCCCTCAAGTTTCCCCTAGAGCCAGGTCTCCTTCCACAGAAGGCATGTCAGAGGAGGCTGAGGTAGAGGGTGTGGATGCAAGTGGCTCAGCTGAGTCTGCTCCTCGTGTTGCTGTGCCTCTTCCTGCTGAGGAGGGGAAAATTGCAGCATCCACACATGCACCCAAATCCCAGAAGTGAGTGGGTAGTGTGGTCTGGGGTCATTATGAGCTGGCAGATGATCCCACATATGCTATCTGCCTGCACGGCCAAGCCAAAACCAGCTGGGACAAGGGAACAAAACATGTGAGCACCATAGGGATGCTGATGCATCTCCACAGGCACCACACCCTTGCCCTTGCTCCACCTCAGCCTGGCACCAGTGGGAGCATGCCCAAAGAGAAGCCCCCCACCTTGATCCAAAGCCCCATTCCCACAAAACAGAGGTAGGCCACCCTGGAACAGTGGGGGAAAGGCAGACAGAAAGGGGGGCGCCTTGCAAAGGCGAGCAAGATCATCCAGGGTACGGGGAAATACTTGTTGTGGAAGGCCAGTCCTTCTCCTTACTTGAGCATCCAGGGTTCAGGCAGCTCATGGCACTCATGTCCCCATCATACCAAGTGCCCACATGCACCACCTTCAGCAGGACAATGGTGCCCTCCCTGTATGAGGCATGCAGGGAGTACTTGAGGGAGGAGCTGTGCAAGGCAAGTCCACAGGTGACCTTACACTTCACCTTGGACATCTGGAGCAGCCGGGGTGGATCACGCTTGCCTCTCCCTCACAGGGCACTGGTGCAACCAGTCAGGCCATCGGTAGGCTCTCCTTTAAGCCAAGGTGATGGATGAGTCACACACGGCAACAGAGCTCATGGGAGCCATGAACCACTTGGTGCAAGGGTGGCTCATTGGGCAGGGTGAGCTCACCCATTGCTTCATGGTCACTGACAATGGAGCCAATATGGTCGAGGCAGTTCATGTACCAACTTCGTTGGCATCTGCTGTGTGGCACACAAGTCCCACCTCATTGTCAGAGATGCCTTGGAGGGGGACGGGGCTGCCAGTGATGGCATCAGCACCACCAGCAAGCTCATTTCCTAATGCAGGAAGGTGGCAGGCTACTTCCACTGGAGCATCAAGAGGGGCAAGATGCTGCGGGAAACAGGCAGAGCTGAACATCCCACAGCACAAAATCATGCAGGATGTGGAGACTCAGTGGAACTCCACATACCTGATGCTCGAGAGGCTGGTGGAGCAATAAAAGGCCATCCATGAGATGGCCTTCCTTGGGGAGATTGGGATCAGCAGCCCCCTTAACAGAGCTGAGTGGGATACCATCTCCCAGATCTTGGTGGTCCTTGAGGCCATCAAGACCCTCAGCACTGGCGATGCCCTCCTTAGCCAGATGATCCCTGTAGTGAGGGAACTTCAAAGCCAAATGGAGAGCTTCCAGTGGATCAACATTCCTGGCTGGGGCAAGCCACTGTCACCAGATGTGCAGGCACTGGTGAGGTGGCTGAAGGAGGGCATCAGGAAATGGCTTGATCCCTTGCGGTCCAGAACGGTCCATGTGCTGGCTGCCATCTGTAACCCAAGGGTGAATCAGCCAAAGTCTGAATCAATGGACAGAGGTGGTGTGGAAAAAGAGTCAGGGAATAGCAGAGGCGGGGGGACATGGAAGAGGGGGATCCACTGTCCCATGCCAGCACTCCATCTACCAGCCAGTCTCCTTCTCCACCACAGGCACTGCCACCATGGGCCAAGGGCATGGCTTCCATGGTGGGGTCCAGAGGCAGCAGACCCCACCATCAGGCAGGTAGTGCTCAAGCCTTGGTGGCTTCCTATTTCACTGAAGACATGGATCTACTGCTGTGGAACCCCTTGGCTTACTGGGCAAGCTGCAGCCAGATGTGGCTGGATCTGGCTATGGTTGCCCAGGAATACCTGTCCTATCCACCGAACAGTGTTCCAAACAAGAGTGTGTTCAGCATTGCAGTTCATAGGCTCGTCTGTGAAGTGGTTTGTAAATTCCCTTTGAGGATCAGGCCCGAGAGATCGGAAACAGGTGGTGTTCTGTTCTTGTCTTTGATAGATTTTCAGTGTACACTCATTCTGGTGCGCAGTTGTTGCTTGGTGTCTCCACATAATTTCCATCAGGGCACTTAGTGCCCTGATGGAGATAGGTATCGTATCGTGAAGATATCTCCATACTGGAGATATTGTTGGCAGGTTTTACATGTCTTGTCATGGCATGGCCTGGATCCATTTGGTGTGTTTTGGGCTGTAGGAAGTTGGCTTCTGGTGATGAGCTTAGCGAGGTTCAGTGCTTGTTTGAATTTACAAACCACTTTCCACAGATGAGCCTATGAACTGCACTTCATCAACCTCCTAGGTACAGAAACTCAGGGATTCAATATAGACAGTGGAATTCTGACACACTACAACCGGCCAGACATCTGACTCCCCACGTACTTCTCCACTTTTACCTGCACTGCTACATCCGCCTTTCCACCCCCATCCCAGCCTGTCCCTCACCCCTGACACCTCCATTTCCATTTTCACTGACTGGCTTTCTTGCCTGCATTGCATGCCAGCCTCCAGCTTCTTTACTATTCCTTCCGTCCAGGAACAGCACACATACTAACTGCAGATGCTTTCTCAGCCTGACAAAGGGTTTTTCAATATGAAAGCTTGCTAAGATATATTTTTCTAACTATTCAGTTAGTCTACTAAAAAATACCAGATTACTTTGACCCAAAGAACCTTGTCTGCCAGTGCCATGTCCTTAGACCAACACCCCTAGCATCTGTCCCTGGTCAACTGACCGGAAGGACACAGGGCCCTGGGCACATGTAAGTCCCAGAGCTGGGGCTGGCAGGGAGAGTTCTCCGGCAGCTGCTGGAGAAGAAGCTCCTGCAGGAAAGGAGAGAAGGCTGCCTGAGATGCTGCTAGTGCTGCTGTGCTGCCTACTAAGTTATTACCTGTTATTATTTAAAGTGGTGGACCAGGCTGAGGCTGTAAGGCAGGAGGAGACCTTATTGGGGCACACTACCGTGTCATGTAGAGGCCCCAGCACCAGTGAGGGCGCGACTTAACACATACACAAAGTCATACATCATGAGTGTTGCTTGTCAACATCTTGAGGTGCAGTTTCCCAGAAACCCCTGCACCTAGCTCCTTGAAACTTGGCAGGCTTCATGGCCTGAGCAGTGGCTACCATCCCTGCTGTTTTCACCCCGCTGTGCTTTCACACTTACAAGTGACACGAGTTTTGCTTTCAAGACTTTGAGGTGCAGTTTCCCAGAAACCCCTGCACCTATCTCCTTGAAACTTGACAGACTTCATGCTCTCAAAAGGAGCTGACATCCCTGCTCTTCATCCAAATCTGCCAAAAATGACAAAGTTATAGGCAGTTTCATGCTTCCCATTATAGCCTACGGGCGAAATGTCAAAACAGCATTGAAACAGCAAAAGAGTTTTGACGAAATGAAACAGAATAGTGCTTTGAAATGAAACAAAACTTGAAATGAAACACTGTCCCATTGAAACAGCAAAATGGAAGTTGAAACAAAATGCTGCTGTTTCTCACAGCTGTACTATTTAGGGCATGGCCTATTTCCTTGCTTGTTTCTTTGAGCATTTATCTGGGGTACTTGTAAAGTTAAATAATGCTCAATAATAATTGTATTTACTATAAGTTACAATATCCACAATTTTTGCCTTCCATCCAGTAAGCAATTAAAATCCCAAGTCTGTTACAAACAGATTACATATTTTGGAGTTTGTCTTTATTGTGAGCAGAAATAATAACAATGAAACCTAATCATTACCTTAATTTTTTTTTTTTTGCAGAATTTGTTTCTTTCCAGGGTTTCCCTGTAGGCATTCTTTTTCCCAACTTTCATTTTCCCCCTGTCAAAAAGGGGTTCCAATCCTTTGTGTAATCCTGGAGTGGTATAAAAGTATTAGAGCTCAGCTGCCTGAAAAACTGAGACTACATACGTATGTTCAAATGACCTGAGAGAATTGTCTTCAGTTTGTTCTCCTGGTATAAAATCTTACCTGGAAATGCCTGAACAGACATTCCAATGATCCCTGCAGAGCAGAGAGCTTGCAGTCCTATGGCTATATAGCCAGAGGGCCCCTGTGCAAATATCTCAGCGTGCTCTGCAACAGGCTCGGCTGGTGATCTCAGACTGGTGGGGTGGTGGAGCATCCCATGGGAGTGGCTGGGTGGGTTTTGCAGCTGGCTGGGCTGGGGGGAGGTTTGCCAGGCACTCAAGCTGGTAGCGGGGAGGCTGCAAACGCCCCTGTTGCCGGCCGGCAGCAAAGCCCCCAGCTGCTCCCATAGGACTCTCCACCGCCCCATCAGTCTCAGTTCACCAGGAGTGCAGGTTCCCTCACTCTGCCTGGCAATAAAAGGCAACAATACACAGAGTAGTCCTGAGTCCTGATTGGCTGACCCAGACTGCTCAGAATTAGCCTTTGTCACCCCACAGTACAATGTGGAATTGTGAAAGGGTCATGTTCTGCTCTCTGCTTGGCTGGAGCAGTAGAGTCCAGCCCAAGTGACACATTGTCTCCTGGGGTGTAGGGAGGAGACAGAAGCAAACACTCTAGGATGCTAGAAGACTGCATTATGGCTTCTTGAAGGACAGTAAGTTGTACAGGCATTTGCTCTCCAAAATAAAGTCTCCCAGCAGTGATTTAACCCTGGTTCTTCCCAGGTTATTCTTCTCCTGGACCAGCCATTTCTGCTCTGGGAGAAAAACTCTGAACATCTGTGCACTTGTGCTTTCTATTGGGAGAAAAGTTAATCTCCCATGAGAAACCAAATGTCTGTATGTGGCCCAAGTCAACACAATAACACTGCAATACAAGGTAGTGTAACTGCTCAGTAAAACTGCTGTCAACTCCTACTTAGACATTCATTTTGTTTTCAACTTTTTTAATCTCAAAGCACCCCACATAAAATGCCAGCTCTTAAGAGTTCACAAGTTTTTTTGACTACAGAAAATAATAGAGCAACTCTTCTGTTGCAAAAAACTGAGAAGGGGTAAAACAGAGCAAAATGTCTATGATACTTTGAATTTCTTTTTTAAATCTCTGGGTTTATCTTGTGAATCATATTTACATAGCTAAGAGTGCTAACATTGCATGGCAACCTACAGCTTCCTCAAAAGGATCTCAGGATGCCCCATGGTGCCCTGGCACCCTGGTTGAGAATCACTGCTCTAGCTAATGAAACCCAGTTTAAACCAAAATAAGTGTCCACAAAGAAGGGTTTTATTGGTTTAATCCAGGCTTGTCCAACATACGGCCCACGGGCCGCCATGCAGCCCGCCAAGGCATTTTCTGTGGTCTGCGGTGCTGTGACAGGAAATGAAAGTAAACACAGTTTACTTTTGTTCCCACCCCTTGTCCCTCCCCCAGCCCCATAGCAGCTTTCTGATCGCTGCTGAAGGGCTGGGGAAGGGACAAGGTTCTCACACACACCGTGTCAACTTGACATTGCCGATGCGGTGTGCGTGGGAAGAGGAGTAGCCATGTGCCTCTCAGGACAGGATGAGCCCAGCTGGAGCAGCAGGTGGCTCAGCTGCACTTTCCCCCTACCTGCGCTGGTCAGTCCTGAGCGGCACACGGCTCTGCTGCCGCCTCTGCTGGCTGGTGCCAACCCGGGCAGGTCTGTCCCATCTGGAGCAGCATGCATCTGAAGCCAGATTCCCACGTGCTGCTGGGGATGGGAGGAGGCCGGCCAGGTCAGCACCAGCCAGCAGAAGCGACAGCGGAGCCACGTGCCGCTTGGGACTGACTGATGCAGGCAGGGGGAAAACGCAGCTGAGCCCCTGCCGCTCCAGCCAGGCTCATCCTGTCCCAAATGGCACATGGCTCTGCCGCCATTTCTGCTGGATGGTGCAGACCCAGCCCACCTCCTCCCATCCCCAGAAGCACGTGGGAAGCTGGCTTCAGCTGCATGCTGCTCCAGATGGGACAGACCCGCCTGGATCAGCACTGGCCAGGAAAAGCGGCATGCAGCTGAAACTGGCTTCTCACATGCTTCTGGGGATGGGAGGAGGCAGGCTGGGTCTGCATGCGGTTGAAGCTAGCTTCCCACGTACTGCTGGGGATGCCTGGCTGGGTTGGTACTGGCCAGCAGAAGTGGCAGTGAAGCCTCCTGCCTTTTGGGACCAGCTGGCACAGGTAGGGGGAAAGTGCAACAACACGTGGGGAAGCCACCGCTTGATAGGGGATGGGATGGGCTTGCCGGACTGCACCAGGGAGGGAAAGCTGTGGCTGAGCTCCCTGCAGCTGTGCTGTATGCTCCTTTAAGACTGAACAATATGCTAAAGAATAGAACATGAATGATCTGGGCTCCAACGTAATTTGGAGCAGGTAAAAATCTTTGTAAAAATACTGTCCAGTGTTTGGATTGTGTTGGCTTCTTTTTCTCTTTGTGTGGGATTGGGAGTTCAACTTGTTACTACTTGTTAAAGATGTGTTACTAACAAGTTATTAATTCAATAAAAGTAAAGCTTCTTGAAGATTATTCTAAAAAAAAACGCCATATTTTGTTGCTTTGATTAGTTTCCACTCTGGCTGATATCTTTTCCACATTTGATCTGTCGACTTGCATTATGGTTCTTTCATTCATTCAGAAGTGAGTAGAAGTGAAAGTGTTTATTTTAGTCAAGTGTTTGGTATGATTTCATTGTTGCTTTTATATTGTTTTTATTTTGGATTTTAAACCACATTTCCAGACCTATGTCATTGTCACTTCCTGCAACTTCATTGGTGTCAAAGGTCACGTGACATCACTTCCTAATGTAATACCACTTCCTGTGAGGTCTTTGAACATGGCTTGCCAGCCCACTCACTGGGTGATAAAAAGTTCGTGATCCAGCCCCACATTCAAAAAGCTTGGACACCGCTGGTTTAATCTATTCCATTTAAAATCATGCTTTTATTTTAAAAAGTGAAACTTTCTTGTCTAGGCATAGCCTAATTTTAAGCATTTGCTATAAGAGCAAGTTAGAAACATAAAAGAGCTCCCACTCTAATTCTTGTATCTAAGTTAGCAACACTTTTTTATAAAGGCCTGCTTCCAGTCACTTGCTTTTTGTCTCTTATTCATGGGTACATGCTAACTATTAAAGAGGGTGTTTAAAAAATAAATTAAAACAATATAAGGATCTTAAGTTAAACCTGACTGTAACAGGGAATCCTGGACCTTTAAGGGCAGAGTCTTTGTAGCCCAGGCAGCCAGCAGAGCGGGGGTTAAGGGACAGCCTTGTAGTCAGGTCAGCTGACAGGGGCACTACATAATCAAAAGAGGTCTCAGGCCCAAGCTTTATAAGCCCTGAGCTTGAGCCAGCGAAAAAGGCCAGCCCTGAGAGTCACAGAGTGCAGCAGCACAGCGGGGCCCCTGATTCTACGGTGGGACTGGAAGGAAACACTTCTGCAGGCCTGGGAGCAAGAAAGAGTTACCTGGGGGCAGAGGGAGAGACTCATTATGCGGATCATTATTTTATGTTAAGCCTGACAAGGGTTTGGGTGCCTAGCAGAAGGCTGAAATGTTTTGATTTTAAATTACACAGTGGCCTGGGTTTAGGACAACAGGGTGGTTTGGAGGTCCCATTAGTGCCCTAGGGGCACATGATTGCCTTGAGCCCTGCAGGCTCAAGGCAAAGCAGGTGCTGAGCCCAGAGCGAGGCAGAGTGTGGGGCTGCAGAGCCCAGAGCCTGGAACGAGGCAGAGCGCGGGGCCACAAAACCGAGAGCAGGGACTAGAAAGGGGTAGTCTGACATCCAAGAGGACAAAACCAGGACTGGGACCTGGTCAGGTCTAGAACAGTGATTGGGCTTTGGGTATGAGACCAGCCAGAGTATCAGGGCAGAATCCAGGAAGGCTAAAGTCCCTGGGAAGGAAGACCTGTTGTGGCCTTGAAATGTAGGGACAAGTGTCCCACCCAGTTGGTGACTTACAACACCTGCGAGGCATGGGTTATGGTCTAGTGATGAAATGGAGTCATGCAATTAACCCATAAGGCATTGACCCCCAACACCTGGGTATCATTAGTGTAAGATCAGGGTAGCCTCCCGTGCTTTAATAACAATTTACGTTAAGGCATGGTAGTTGAAAGAAGGGTGGCCAGCTCCAAAAGCATGGTGCAAGGAATTTGCTTGGCCTCCAGGGGCTTCATGGCCATCCCTGGAGATGGTGCCGTTTCACTGACAAATTTTGTTCTTGTGGCATAAAGATACCCTATTTTTAGGGACATACCAATTTCACAATGGAAGTGGGGTGCGCTGTTGCTCCTTTCATCTTGCAGGTTCCCCCACAGCCCCCCTCCCTCTGCTGATTGCTGGAGGGGCCCAACTTGCAGCTTGCTCCTGATTAGCAGGGAGGCAAAAACTGTGGTTTTAAATATGGTACCATTTTGGCCTCCTTCCACAGATAGGCTGAGAGGCCTCCAGATGGATCTGCTGTTTGCTACTGACTGGCAGGGAAGCAAAAACAGCTCTATATTTAAAACCAGTTTTAGCTTTCCTGCTGGTCAGGAGGGAATGGCAAGGACTTCTGCTAATCAGTAGCAGGAGTGGAGGAGGGCAAGGGGCAAGGTGCATGCAGGGAAATATGCATGATTAAAGTTGCCACTGTGCACTCTACTTCCAACATGAATTTGGTAGGTCCCTACCTATTTTCTAGCTGGAGTTGTAGCAATTATTTTTTCCTCTAGTAATGTTGCTTTCCTCTTCTCTTAAAAAACAAAACAAAACAACAAAAACACAAGTTTATGTGACTGGATATATATGTGCCTTTTTCTGTAAATGTTCTTGCAGAGTCAGGGAAATTATCCCAGATACAGAATATCTATGAGGTGTCTTTCCAAAATGTGTACATTCAGCAAAATTACTGTTATAACCTCTGTAACTGACTCCCAAATGTCTAAGTAGCATTTAGATATAATGGTGACAGGTGCCTTATAAATACTTAAGCTAGATAGACATGTCACTGGTTAGATCATTGCTGCCCATACATAAATTTGACTGTCTCTTTAGTACTAATTCCCATAGTGCTTAGTAATAACAAAACGGAAGTTGCCTGCATTCACATACTTAACAGTGCACAGGATCATTATTAAAATCTTCAGCATACACAAGTCTTCAGTGGCAAATTTTTATTTATCCATTTTATTTTGCAATTTACATGTAACCTGTTTGGAAGTTATTTGCTGAACAATAGAAGTCTAAGAAGGTTTGCTTTCACACCTGACTCTAATTGTTGTCTTAACTCTTTCTTGAAACCACTCAAGAAATTTCATGCAAGATCCTGGTCCATCATTGTTGTACCCCTCCAAAAGCAATACAAAAGTAAAATTTAGGAGGGTCTGACCCAAACCCAGAAAAACAAAACAGCAGAGAGTTCAGACTGAACATTCAATCTGAGATTCGATCCTTAACATTTCCTGGTGCATTTGGAGATCGCAGAACATATGGCCTGTAAGATCACCCACTGTCTGAAGATCCCTGAAATACATAGCAGTTGGTGCAATGCTGTGAGTTATGAAGGGTGGTAGAAAAATGGATGTTCAGCCTTAAACCCATGGAAGCAAGGAATAACAAAATTAAGGCAAAATATCTGTTCTGACATTCTCTCCTTTGCTCCCCTGTTGGGTTTAGATGGAAGGGATCTCCGAACAGTGGGTGACTTTACATACCATATGTGCTACAATGTTGCAGCAGAGTCAAGGACAGTCAGGGTGACAGAACAGGATTTCAGACTTAGGAGAGGAAATTCTGAGATAAGTCAAACTGAAGATACTAAGTTTAGTGATCTTTACAGGAGGATTTCTTGCTATTTTTAAAAGTCCCTTTAATTTTCATTTCTGAAATCATCTTAATTAGCATTTGTAACATTTGAAGTCATATCCAAGACTAGGTTTTTTCCCCACATTCAACATGGGGTGGGGGAAATCCTCATCTTGGATTTGTGTACCAGCCTGGGGCAGGTGGTGGCTCTGACTCCGGTGCCAGCACTGGCACCTGGGCCACAGCTGATGCCTGCCCTGGGCCAGAGCTCTAACACCTGCTGTATGCCCTGGGCCAGGACCAAGGCCAAAACTGTAACAGCTGCCATTGCCAGGCCAGGGCCAGGGTGACTCAAAGTGGTTCATATGGTGGGGGCATGGATATGCAGCACGAGGGTGTGTAGTAGGGCTGTGTGCAATGGCAGCGTTCCATTTCGACCAGCGTTTCGATGTTTTGACAGAACAGCATTCTGTTTCAAATTTTGTTTTGATTCAAAACAGCTGTTCCATTCCGTTCCGTCGAAACAGTTTCACCTTTTTGACCCTGTTTCAACAGTTCGCCCATAGGATATAATGGGGAAGGTCAAAACAGCCTATAACTTTGTCATTTCTGGCCTGATTTGAATGAAACTTGCAGGAATGGTAGCTCCTGCCGAGGCCACAAAGCCTGCCTGCTTTCAAGGAGATAGGTGCAGGGATTTGGGGAAACTGCACCCCAAAGTCTTGAAAGCAAAACTCATGTCACGTGTATGTGTTAAGCCACAGTGGGTTCAAAACTGCAGGGATGTTAGCCCCTGCTGAGGCCACAAAGCCTGCCAAGTTTCAAGGAGATAGGTATAGGGTTTTGGGGAAAACTGTACCTCAAGCTGCGGACAAGCAAAACTCGTGACATCGGTGATACTGTGTGTGTCAAGGCGCAGCAGGGTGAAAGCTGCAGGCCTGCTAGCCCCTGCTGAGGGCACAAAGCCTGCCAGCTGTCAAGGAGATAGGTACAGGGGATCTGGGTTCTGGGGCCCTGCACGTCTGGCTGCTGACAGACAAAACTCATGTCATGGGTGCTTGTGCAACTGCTGCCTCTCATCAGGCAGCAGGACTGAAGATCCCCCATCACTTGCCACCACAGACCTGGGGGTAATAATTGACCACACTATGAACATGAGCCAGCAGGGCGATGCTGTAGCCAGCAGGGTCAACAATAGCCTGGCATGCATCAATTGATGCATCTCCCGCAAAACCGGCAAAACCAGCCTCCTGCACCAAGCAGGAAAGACAACTGGGGGTCAGGTGACCCCAGTGAGGTGACTGTCTAATCTCGTCTTGAAGATTTCCAGGGTAAGAGATTGTACCACCTCTGGAGGTAACTTATTCCACAGTCTGGATGTGCTAGTTGTGAAGTAGTTTTTCCCAATGTTGAGCCTGAAATGAGCCTGAAACGATCTTCCAGAAGTTTGTGACCATCACTCCTAGTTTTCCACAAGGGTGCCCTGGTGAATAGTTGTTCACCAAGCTCTAGATATACATTTCTGATGTAGCGGTAAGCTGCTACCAAGTCCCCTCTCAGCCTTCTCTTTTTCAGGCTGAAGAGTCCCAGGTCCCTCAGCCTTTCCTCATATGGCTTGCCATGCAAGTCTCTGATCATATAGGTAGCCCTTCTCTGGACTCTCTCAAGTTTTACCATGTCCTTCTTAAGGCGCAAAGCCCAGAACTGGACTCAGTACTCCAGCACCAGCCTCACCATTGCCGAGTAAAGCCGAGTAGAGCAGGAGAATCACCTCTTTGCAATGGTTTTGCTGGAGATGCATCAATTGATGCATGCCAGTGTATTGTTGGCCCTGCTGGCTACAGCATCGCACTGCCCGCTCATGTTCATACTGTGGTCAATTATTATCCCCAAGACTGTGTTGGCAAGTGATGGGGGATCTTCAGTCCTGCTGCCTGATGAGAGGTAGCAGTTGCACAAGTAACCATGTCATGAGTTTTGGCTGTCAGCAGTTAGGGTTGCAGGGCCCCAAACCCCCCCTACACCTATCTCCTTGACAGTTGGCAGGATTTTGGCTGCAGCAGGGCCTAGCAGCCAGCCCTGCCGTAGTTCTCCCCATCCCCCCCTGTGCCCCAAGACAGACACAGTTGCACAAGCACCCATGACATGAGTTTTGCCTGTCAGCAGCAAGAGGTGCAGGACCCCAGAACCCAGATCCCCTGTACCTATCTCTTTGACAGCTGGCACGCTTTGTGCCCTCAGCAGGGGCTAGCAGGCCTGCAGCTTTCACCCTGCTGCACCTTGACACACACAGTGTCACGAGTTTTGCTTGTCCACAGCTTGAGGTACAGTTTCCCCCAAAGCCCTACACCTATCTCCTTGAAACTTGGCAGGCTTTGTGGCCTCAGCAGGGGCTAGCACGCCTGTAGTTTTGACCCCACTGTGGCTTAACACATACACATGACATGAGTTTTGCTTTCAAGACTTTGAGGTGCAGTTTCCTGAAACTCCCTGTGCCTATCTCCTTGAAACACAGCAAGCTTTGTGGCCTCAGCAGGAGCTACCATTCCTGCAAGTTTCGTTCAAATCAGGCCAGAAATGACAAAGTTGTATGCTGTTTCAACCTTCCCCATTATAGCCTATGGGCGAAATGTCAAAACAGTGTCAAAATGGCAAAATGTTTTGACTTGCCTCATTTTTTTTCGAGGCTGTTTTGACCGTATCTGTTCTGGTTCAATTTTGCTGTTTCAACCTCAAAACGAGTCGGGCAAGTGGTTGTGAACAGGTATCAGTGGGGCAGGTGCTAAGGGAGGGCAAGTGGCAGGGGGCAAGTTACAGCAGGTCAAGGGGCAGTGTTCGGGCCACTTGCCTCCTTGAAGCTGCTTTCCCTGCCAATTGCCCAGCTGCTGTTGTTTATCCCACTGGAGCAAGGGTGGGCACAAATTTAAGACAGCCACCCAATAATTAGATTATATATGTGGAAAATTAAAATAAATTTATAATTTCTTTAATAAAATGGAACAAACTAAAACATCTGTTCATTGTTTCATCTGGGGAGTGATACCACTACCAATGTCCATGCATAGATCTAATTATTTGGGGGTCCTCTCAAATTCTAAATTCTGGAAATATATTGAGACCTTGTATAAAACAAGAGTATTGGCTATCTTGTATAGAAATCCAAATAATTTTTCAAAATAGGTACCACTGTTTAATTGAACAGATTTCCTTTCTTTATGAATGCATATCTGTTTTTAGAATCAATAAGAGCTTGCACACATACAATAGGAGAAGAATACACAAAGCCAAATCCTGATTTAAATTACACTGCTATGAATGAAGAGTACTGGTAACTTCTCTGAAGCTAATGGAAATTAGCTATTGTTATTATCAGCACCAAAACTAATAAACTTTACTCCTGTGTTTCTGATAATTTGGGATTTTTGAAACCCAGGGACCTTTAAAGAAGCATTTTTGATACCATAGCTGATTTGTGATACACAAAAGCCTATTTGCTTTCAATTGTGTGTATGTGTGTGTGTAATCTAAGGCAGAGTGCATTATAGGAAATTTAAATTAACTAATAGAGATGAGACCAGAACTAAACCATTCGTGTTCAAACTTGCTAGCTTCAGAACTGCAGCTGAATTACCCAGTGGCAGCTTTTCAAATCAAATCATTAATTTCTCCTAACATTGTAAAAGGCAATATGTTGCAAATTAAGATTTCAGCTCCATGTCTGCTTTGTGGTTTAATAAAAATAATGGTATTAATCAGTGTAGTCAGAGAGAGGCCTGCAACAACTCTGCAGATAAGAACTTGCCATTCTGGGGAGTTATTTGAATTTAAATGCAGGTTTGAATCTTCTGAATGTCCTCTCTCTCTATAACAGCTAAACCAATACCTCTTATCTAAGACTTTCATATATATAGATATAGATATAGATATAGATATAGATATTAGAGTGTCAAAAATTTGAGATATTTGTTTGAGTTCTGCCACTTGTGCCCATTACAAAGAATCATTATCATTATATTTACGTATGAAAATTAGCTTCCTAGATGCCCTGCAATAAAACAGATGCATATCAAATTAATCAAGCTACATAAGAAAGAAAATTTAAAAAGGCATAAAGTCATCATATAAATGAGGCAGGTTGAAGTCCCATGGAAATGAAGTGGATTTTAATTCTGTCTTGAGGCCAATTTCATGGTATTTCTTGGGTTAAAGGGAAGGGTAATATAAAGTCTTAGGGCAGCAGAGGCATATATACCACTCCTCATTTTGTTAACTTTCCTGTGAAATAGAGTACTATTTCCTATTGAGTTTGCATATGCAAACAAGGGAAACACCTTAAAATAAGAACTGGTTTTTACTGGGTCTATCTTGCCTCATATCACACAGTGGCAGAAAGTATATACTGACATGGGGACTGAATAGGGTATGACCAGGGTTTTCCCCCCATTCCTTTCCTCTAGCACTTAAGGTCCTGGAAGTTCTGATTCAGAGGCTGTACCCCTAACTCCTGTGTTCAATAGGTACTAATGCACCTCTCCTCCAACAATTTGTCCAATCCCTTTTTGGGTCTGGTTAAACTGTCAGCTTGCATAATGTCTTGTGGCAACACGTTGCACACTTTAATTACACTCTTTCTGAAAAAGAAGGGCATTCATACATGTACCTTTGTCTGCTCTGACACACTGGAAATCCAGCATGCAGAGCATGCAAGCTGACACAACTGGCGCTGCATTGCATACATTTGTATAAGTGGTGAAATGCACATCAGCATGCAGAAAATGGCAGCAGTGCACTTTTGAACTAAAACACCTTCAATGTGTTTTAGTTAGAAACCATACTGCTGCCATTTTCTCAGCGCTGACGTGCATGTCGCCATTTAAACAAATTCCTGAACTTCCTTTTTTAGTTGTAGATTTACTACCTACTAGTTTCATTTTATGACCCTAGCTCTTGTATTGTGAGAGATAAGGAAATAATAAACCTCTGTTTACTTTCTCTTCCCTATTTAGTATTTGGTAAAAAGAGACCCTCTCAAGCAACACTTTTCTAAACTGAATAGGTCTAGCCTTTTTAGTCTGTTCTCAATATGGAAACCCCTCCATACCACTAGTCATCTTTGTTGCCCTTCTCTGTACTTTCTCTAGTTTTTCTATGTCCAATTTGAGATGTGGGGACAAAAGTTGGGCATGGTACTTAAGGTATGGATGCACCATGGATTTATAAAAGGGCATAAAGGGGTAGGGCTAGGATTCAGAGTAACCTAGACAAATTGGAGGATTGGGCCAAAAGGACTCTCATTAGGTTCAACAAGGACAAGTGCAAAATCCTGCACTTAGAACAGAACAATCCCATGCATCAGTACAGGCTGGGGGTGACTGGCTGGGCAGCAGCTCTGCAGAAAATGATCTGGGGGTTACAGTGGACAATAAACTGAATATGAGCCAGCAGTGTACCCTTGTAGCCAAGAAGGTGATTGGCTAGGGCTGTGTGAAGCTTCGGTCCTTGATTCGATTCAGCCCAATTTGGTGGCTGAATCTCCAAATCTGAATTGAATCAGAGGACCCTTTAATCTCTCTGAATCGAATCAGAACCCTCTGAATCAATTCAGAGAGATTTGGAAAGATTCGGACATAGAGACAGCTTTAAATGTTTTTTCTATGTACCTCTAGGTAGCAGGGGCTCGTGAGTGCTGGGATGCTGGGGCGCATGGAGTGTCCCACAGAAGCATGGCAGGGGCTCCCCAGTGCACTCAGCAGCAGACCCAGAAGTGGACCAGATGCACTTCCAGTTGATTTCCAGGTCCACCAGGGAGTACATGTACCACCGGCTTCATGACTGGTTCCTCCTGCATCTGGGGGGGGGGGCGCATCTGGGGTCCCCCAGCATCCAATCGCTAAGCAAGAGGGTGGGGGCCAGCACGCTCCCCGGCAGACCTGGAAGTGGGTCAGAAGTACTTCCGGTCCACTTCTGGGTTTGCTGCCAAGCACGTGGAGGGACCCTCCACACTCCTGTGGGATGCTCCATGTGCCCCAACATCACAGTGATCATGAGCCACACTGGTACCTGAAGATATGTAGAAAAAACTTCTAAAGCTGGTCTGTGCCCGAATCACTGATTCTCTGAATCAGCATTGAATCTTCAGATTCAGATTTGGCCGAATTAAATCAGGGTCAGTGATCCAAATCAACTAATCAAATCACTTTCCTTGATTCAGGCCAAATCCAAAACAAATAGGGCCCACTTCACACACTCCTACTAATGGGTTACTGAGCTGCATTGGTAGGCGTGTTGTCAATAGGTCAAGGGAAGTGATTATTTCCTTCTATTCCATTCTGGTGAAGCCACATCTGGAGTACTTTGTTCAGTTTTAGGCCCCCCACTACAGAAAGGATATGGACAAATTGGAGAGAGTCCATGGGAGGGCAACAAAAATGGTGAAGGGGCTGGGGCACATGACTTATGAGGAAAGAATGAGGGAACTAGGTTTATTTAGACTGAGTGGGGACTTAATAGCGGCCTTCAACTACCTGAAGCAGGGTATACCTTGTTGTGTCTGTCCTGAGCTTCCCACTTAGGTTTTTCTAGTTGCTCAGAGCTAACTGCAGTCTTGTGGCCTGACAATTGGACCCCCGTCACCAGTTACCAAGACCACCAATGCTTCTCTCCTGCCACATCTTTGTTGGAACTTCAATCTTGGGGAATGCCGTTAATCCCAGCTCAGTGGTATCTTGTTAGGTTTAATTGTTAGCACGAGGATATTGGGGCTTCACGTCCCTTACACCCCACCTAGCGCCAACCCATTGTTACTCCAATGTTGCACGGACGTGGTTTTACTTCATATTTGTTCGGTCCTTTTTCAGTTTGGTTTGCCCAGTTCAAGTCCATGTCTATACTTGGTCCCTGTTTCATTCAGTCCAGATGAATGGATATACCTCCAAAGGAGCCAGAAGGGCATCAGCCTTCCCTTGTTCCTCACTCACGTTTCTTTACCAGTTGTCTCTGTCTTTTTGTCCTGCAGATCTGCCACTGCCTTGGCTCCACTCTCCGCAGCCGGACTTCCAGGGCATCTCTCCAGGTAAGTCACCTAACTCCTCTGAGTCAGACAGTAGAGGCAGCTCCTTGGTCGGAGGCTGCCACCAGTCATCCCTCCTGGGGTTTATAGCTCAGCTGCAGCCTTCCCTCGGCTGCCGGGAACTCTCTTCTGGTTCCACCATCGAACCAATTCGTGGGGCTTTTAGCTTTTCCCCACTGCCTCACCTGATGAATCAGCTTCGGCGCATGCTTATAAAGCACATCCATGCCGGCACTGACTTCTTTTGTTTCTTTGGGAGTCCTCACCCCATTGGCTGCAGTTTGGGACACTACAGTGATCCCCCTGCCACTGCCATGCTCTTGCAGCTTGGTATGCTGTGGTGCTACCGGCAGGGCCTGTGGCACAGTGATCCCACTGTTGCCACCACATTCTCATGGCTCAGCATGCCATGGCACCACTGGCAGGGTCTGCGGCACAGCGATCCCACCACCGCCACCATAGTGTTGTAGCTCACCACACCATGGTGCCACCGGCAAAGTCTGCAGCATGGGGATCCTGCCACTGGCATCAGGTTCCCGTGGCTCGGTGACTCCACTGGTCCTGCCACATATCTCCCCCCTCAAGTTGCCTTGAGTGTGCCATCTTCTTGGATTGCTTTGTCAGTCTTCTGATAGTGCTATACATCCTGCTCTGATGGCCTCACTGCTGACTCCCTACACTGAGACAAGAAATCAGCAACTTTATTTGTTGTTCCTGGCCTGCACCTGACACAGAATTTAAAGGGCTGAAGAGCTAGTGGCCAACGTATTATGTGTCCATTACAGTGGTTGCATGGTCGGTTATGAATGTGAACTCCCGTCCCATTAAATAATAACGGAAATATATGACCACCCACTTAATAGTCAGACAATTGTTAAATACCTGCATTTTGCTGTGTTTAATTTCCTACTTGCAAATGCCACTGGTCTTTCAGCCCTGTCTTCCCCTTGGCATAGGACTGCCCCCACAACCATTTCAGACACATCAGTTTGTAGGATAAAAGGCTTAGAAAAGTCAGGGGTCCTCAGGAGTACATCACTACATAAGGCTCTCTTGATATTCCTAAAGGTCTCCTCCATTAGGGGCATTCAGCATATAACACCTGCACTTCACCCCTTATGGAGTCCATCAAGGGTGCGGCCAACTCCGCAAAGCCTGGTATAAATCCTTGATAATAGTTAGTCAAACCCAAAAGGTGCACATTTGGGCTTTTTGTTTGTGGTGATTTATATTTCTCTATGGTCTCTACCTTACTTACCAGTGGGCATATGAGCCCCTGTCCCACATGGAACCCAAGAGCTCCAGTCTTCCACATTCCTAATGTGTACTTTTTAAGATTTGCTGTCATATTAAGGCTGAGTGGCATCCTTGTAAATTCAAATAGTACCCATGGCATACCAAAAGCTGTTTTTTGCTGGTCTTTTCCCACCATGGGGATCTGCCAGTAGCCCTTGGAAAGATCCAGGGTAAAGACGTACTTTGCCTGACCTATCTGTTCCAGTAGCTCTTCTATGTGGGGCATGGGGAATGCATCAAAATGCAAAATCAAATGAAGACCCTGGAAATCCATGCATATCCTTAATGAGCCATTGGATTTTAGGACAACCACCATTGGGCTTCTCCAGGGGCTCTGACATGGTATTGTCACCCCTTGTTTAAGCATTTTCTGTATCTCTTCATGTACCCGAGCTTGTGGATGATGTGGGACCGGTCTCCACCTTTCCCTCACAACTACTCCTTTGAGCATATTTATTTTGTGTTCTACGCCCCTAGCCTTTCCTGGGACCTCGCTAAACACATCAGCAAATCCAAAGATGATCTGACAGCTCTTTTTGCTGCTCACCCACAAGGCAGTCTCCTATTTTTATCATACCCCTTTGTGTATTTTCTCCTATCTCAGGGCCTAGTTTTTCACTTACTTAATCAGGACTCAGCAGCCATCCCTCTGGCTCCCTCCAAGCCTTCAACAGGTTTACATGGTAGATCTGGTGTTCTCTTATGTGTCCAGGTCAGTATACTTCATAATCTAAGGCCCTTGCCACTTAGTCAATAGTTTATTTGCGGAGGAGGGAAGTAGATGTAGCACTTTATTCCCGGTCTGAAACTCTCTTTCCTGTGTCTTTTGGTCATAACTAGCTTCCTGCCATTGCTGTGCTCTCTCCATATTCACCTGGGCTAATCGCTGGGCCTGTTTAAGGCATTCAATCATCTCCTGTCTAAATTGTTTGGCCCCAACTTGATTATGCCCTGGATTTTCCCACTTTTTCCTGGCTACTTGCGGTAAACTTCTAGGTTTATGGTCGAATATTCATTCAAAGGGTGCAAACTGGGTTGACGCCTGTGGTGTATCCCTTAGAACAAAAATTAGTGGCACTAAGAGCAGGTCCCATTTTCGGGCTCCTTCTGCATGCTCCATCACAACAAATGTTTGATCATGCCATTTAGGTACTCAACCAGGCTATTTGCCAAAATGGGAAATCCACTTTAACAACTCTACTGAAATATGAGGCACAGTGACCATTCTGAGTGGCATTGCCTCTGGATATCACATTGCGTAATCAATTAAATTGTGTATATACTGATGCCCTGCACTATTTTTGGTGAGTGGTCCCATAAAATCGAGGGCAATTCTGTCCAATGGTGTGTTAATTATAGGTGTGACCTGCAAGGGAGCCCTCTGCAGCCGTCTTTCTTCCACCGACACTCTGTATAGGACCCACATGCATGTTACTTCTTCCCGCAAACCTGGCCAAAAGAGCCACCATTTGATTTTAACTAGCGATTTCTTTCTCCTGAAGTGTCCACCTATTGGCGTTGCATGGGCCATGTCCCACAGCTTCCTCTGGAATGCTCGTGGCACCAATAACTGCCGAACACACTCACCCACTTCAGATTGATTTACCTGGTATAATAACCCATCCCAAATCTCAAAACATGGGTCACTTACTTGTAGTTCAGGTCTTACAACTTGCCCCTCAATGCTGGCAACTTCATTTTCTATGATCCTCTTGCGCAACCTTGAAGTGAGATCCCATTGGGCCTATTTCCAAGCTACTAAATGACTCTTCCTTGGAGGAGCTAGGCTCTTCTTCATCTGCTATCCAGCCTTCTACTTGGGGCCATCCCTTCCTTTCTAATTTGGCCAACTTTACTTCTTCTAGAATGTCATACAAAGGGGACCAATCTCTCCCCATGATCATATCCCCATCTAGTGCGGGGGCAAATCCCACCTTCATCATACCATCTCTGCTTGCTATTCTTGCCTTCATGTATCCCCTCTGATACTGTTCAGCCCCACCATGTATACATCTCATCCTAACCAGCTTACACCATGTTATGGCAACTTCTGGTGCCAAAGCAGACCTTCTGAGTGTCTGCGAGCACCCTGTGTCAAGTGTAGCCCATAAAGCTTGGCCAGCTATCCATGTTGTGACCTCAGGGCAATCCCACACTGTAACTTCACTCCTTCCACTAAAGCAACAATTCATTTCTTCCACAGGTTCACTATTATCCCATCTTTCCCAGACTCCTGTGGTGCCTCCTGCCTGTTTCCAGCGATCCTATGGTTCTTGGGGACACTCTCTGGCCACATGTCCAGTATGACCACATCAATAACACAACACTCCCTTGCCTGCATGTCTCGAAGGGCCCCGATAATATTCCTCCTCTGTACAATAGTGGCTCCTCTCACTTTTATAGGACCTTTCTTTAACTGTCTCCATTTCTGCAATTCTCTGCGCCTCTTCTGCCGACCTGGGCAGATGCCTCCTCACCCATAATTGCATCCCTTCCTTTAAGTCCTGGATATACTGTTCTAACAAAATTTGGTTGGCTAGCACCTCCCTACCTACAGTGCCTGGGGGAACCCATGTATCTAACAGATCTTTGAACAACTGCATTAATAGCCAGGGTTTCTTGTCATCTTTCCCCTTTCTAGCCCTAAAAAGTTGCATATAGTGCTCTGGGGTTAATTCCAGCTGGTTAAAATTGCCAACTTGACTTTATCAAAGTCATAGGTTTTTCTCTAGGAAGAGCCCTATAAGCAGTTTGGGCCTTTCCAATTAGCAATGAACCTAACCGTCCTGTCTACAAGGATCTATCTAATCCTGTTTGTGTAGCGTTCCTTTCAAATGCTTCAATAAACGCTTCTGTATCATCGTCTTTTGAAATCCTAAAGGCAGACCAGTTATACCTAAGCCACTCACTTTGTAGGGCCTGTCATTGTTGCACCTCAAAGACTTTTGTCACCGTAGCGTTTGTCGCTACAACTCCACTTGTGGCATATTGACCTCCATTTCGGTGTCGGTCTCCAGGGTTCTATTATCCTCCCCATTACCAGCCAATGCACCAATTTGTAACTTGCCGTGTCTATCCTGAGCTCCCCACTTACATTTTTCTAGTCGCCCTAGCCGCAGTCTTGGAGCCCGGCAGTTTAATCCCTGGCACTAGTTACCAAGACCAGCGATGTTTCTCACATGCCACGTCTTTGTTGGAACTTCAGGCTTAGAAAATGGTGTGAATCCCAGCTCAGTGATATCTTTTTAGGTTTAATCATTAGCACAAGGACATTGGGGTTCCACCTTCCCTACACCCTGCCTAGCGCCAATCCATTGTTACTCCAATGTTGCACGGACGTGGTTTTACCTCATATTTGATCATTCCCTTTTCAGCTTGGTTCACTAGGTCCAAATCCATGTCTATACTTGGTCCCTCTTTAATTAAGTCCAGATGGATGGATATACTCCCGAAGGGGCCAGAGGGGCATTAGCCTTCCCTTGTTCCTCACTCACATTTCTTTACCAGTCATGTCTCTCTTCTTGTCCTGCAGATCTTCCACTGCCTTGGCTCCACCCTCCACAGCTGGACTTCCAGGTCACCTCTCCAGGTAAGTCACCTGACCCCTCTGAGTCAGCCATTAGGGGCAGCTCCTTGGTTGGAGGCTACCACCAGTCGCCCCTCCCAGGGTTTATGACTTGACTGCAGCCTTCCCTCAGCTGCCAGGAACTCTCTTCTAGTTCCGCCACTGAACTGGTTCATGGGGCTTTTAGCTTTGCCCTGCCACCTCTCCTGGTGAATCAGTGTTGGCACGTGCTTATAAAGTGCAGCCATGCTGGTTCTTTTTTTTTCCTTCGGGCATCCTTGCCCCTGTTAGCTGCAGTTTGGGATGCTGCAGTGCCACTGGTAAGTCCTACAGCACGGTGATCCCACCATTGCTGCCATGCTCTCGTGGATTGGCATGCTAGGGTGCTGACAGCAGGACCTGCAGTGTGGCATTCCTGCCACTGCCACCACGTTCTCATGGCTCAGCATGCCATGGCATCGCTGGCAAGGCCTGCAATGTGGGGATCCTGCCACTGCCACCAGGATCCCATGGCTCAGCAACTCCACTGCCCCTGCCATAGGGGGTTTGAAAGATGAAGGATCTAAACTGTTCTCAGTGGTGGCAGATGACAGAACAAAGGGCAGTGGTCTCAAGTTGCAGCAAGGGAAGTTTAGGTTAGATATTAAGAAGAATTTTCTCACTAGGAGGGTAGTAAAACACTGGAATAGGTAACCTAGAGAAGTGGTATGCACCCAATGGTGCCAAAGTAGCTGGCGCCTCATATAGTTCAACCAGTTGTGAAGTTTTGTTCACCTTTTTGCAGTAGACATTCAGGTACTAGGTACCCACTTGCAATAAGCCTTTGACTCACCCACCATGACTTGATTTCAAACAAAAAGATTAAGATAAGGGAGGTTCCTGTGCTGATTCAAACTATCTTGAGCATGCTTCCAACTGTGGTGGTTCCATAGGGCTCCACCTCCCCTATATCCCATCCACTCACCAACCGCGCTTGCTGGACACAGATGTTATCAATCACAGTGGAATGCAGATAGTACTTTTCTCCTTGTTTAACTCTTATTACTTCAATGAGGCCAGGGACAACCCTGTACCATGGGTCTTGCATTCCCTTTTTGGCCTATGGATTCCATCTACTATGGGTCTACCAGGATTCTGGGTCCCACGACTCTCTTAACTAATTCTGGTATGTACATACATATATATCAATTCATCAATAATTAAAAGAAAATAACAATTAATAAAAGGAAAATGAAATCACTGATTGATTCATCATGACTCTCCTCCAGTCACATCAATTTCATCATCAAACTCTATTTGGAGGGTTCACCCCTCCTAATCAATCAAATGTGTCCCTTTTATCTGGTATGCAGAGATCAGCTCCAACTCAGAGGGGGGGAGGGGGGAGGACTCCTCAAACTTCTACATCTCGCACTTCCCCCCTGAAGAGTCATTCCATCGCTGAACTCCAGCATGAGACTTCTTTGGCTTTCTACCCCGGAGTGTCAGTCTTCCAGTGCCAGGGGGTTGGGGTCTATGTGGAACTCCTCTCTCTCCTTCCCTGAACTGTTTGATTTCTGGAGGTTTAATGCTAATGTATGTAAACTGGAAGGTATAAATATATGAACAAACTGATGTTCTGGGCCACTTCCCAGTTTGGTGGGGACCCGCCTGAAGTTGCCTCCACTCCAATAAAGCTGTTGAACACAGTGTGTGCTTGTGCTTGCTCCATGAGTGGTCGTGATCATGATTCCGTGGGCAATTGGTTCATCGCTCCCTAGTCCTTGGGCCTCACGTGGAGTCGAGGTTTAACAGAAAGGAACTAAGAACAGGCTTTGCCTCATGCATTCAGAGGTGTCATTTAAGAACCCATATCTATTCAGTCACCGTTAATTACAAATTGAAAAGGCATCCTGGGATTGACTGGGTTCCTTATGTTTATCCAATATACTTCAGGCTTAAAAAGAATGGGGCCCAAGGTGCTATGGGAGTTTTTATTCACAATATAAGTTGTGTTTGATTAAGCAACGGCACCAGTGCCAGTTTCCACATAGTGACAACCAGTGCTGAACAAATTGATGTGCCACCTTAATGCTACATGATTGATTGAATTTTTCCTGCTGCTGGGGTTTTTTGGGGTGTTTTTGTTTTGTTTTTTTGCCATTGCCTTCCCTCAGGACACAATTGCTCTGAGCATGACCCCTTTTGCTTTGCACATCAAGTAAAGGAAAATCACCCCTCACTGCATTTGTGGGGACAGATATTGATCTTGGACATAGTGATGCAAATCCACAGTAAAACCACTGGAGTTGGCAAAGTTACTCTAAACACAAGCCTGTGGAACTGAGGTCAGAATCTAGTTATGGGTCTCCAAGCTTTAATTCTTGTACCACACAACAGAAAACAGGATGCCTAAAGCCCTGGCTCTGCAACATACACTAAGCCATTTGGTCAGAAATGAGAATTTATGATTATTTATTACTGCCACTTATAGTGTAGAATGTTGATATATGTCACAGTCTCAATACATTTTCTTAATGGTCACATCTATGCCAAATGTATTGATGTTTTTTCAACATATTAGGAGCATAAATATCAACATTTAATTTTCATAAAAGCTTTTTTTTAAAGGAGATATAAAGCCTCTTCCCATAACTCAGCTAATGTTCATTCTCTGCAACAAATGTTTTATGCTTGTTATGTGTTATAGATTCAACATCTAGTTTTTAAATGAATGAAACTCTGTTCATAAAGTATAGGTTTATGCAAGCATGAGCTGAGTGATTGTGAGGGAGAGGGCAGGTGAACCCAAATAAAGGCAGAAAAATATTGCTGCTGGGAGAAGAAAAAACTAAGCAAAATCTTGTCAGCTAACATAGTATACTGAGGGAAAGCTGATATATTACAATATATTAGAGGTCTTTTGTCATGATAAGCTGAATGAGGAAATCTAGGTCTTAGCTGCAGCTGGAAGCCAAGTTCTGTCTTTCAAGCAGGGACCTAGTCAAAGAAATCTCAGCCTTCATGGCCACTGCAGGCTTGGAAATCATTTGCTATTATACATACTGTAGTTACTTTATCCAACAGGACTTCTTAGGGCTTATGCTGTTGCACATCTTAAGGTGCCAGTGTTGACCATACACTAGCTATCTATTACCCACTGTGTGTTCCCAAAAGTGTCACTGGTACCTAAGGGAATCTTCCTGCCTTATACCTTGGCATGACAACTGTAGTCAGGAAAGGAGGAGCTTCTGATCCTTCTCACAATATAATAACTGAAAGGACAGGAGGCCTCTGAGATGCTTCACCCTGTATGCAAACTAGAGAAAATATGTGACATCCTACTGCACAGAGTCTCCTTTGCAGTTAATGTATTTTAGGAGAAAGCTATATTTTATTGTAAGCTCTCAGGCAGGCATGAAGTCTTGCTTTGTCTTTTTCTCTTGAATCTTCCTACTGATCACTAACCCATTTGACTTCTTCAGTTATAATATTCATTTTCTAGACTCCAACACGTCTTACAAATAAATAGGACTTTAGTACCGTCAGGCATTATCATTCACCTGTATGGAGGCAAGGTCTGTATAATAAAGGAACAACTAGGATATTAAGCTCCACAATTTGTTGAAAACCTAAAAAATATATTTTACTACACTAGTTAGATCTCAATTCTAGCCCCTTCCATTCCTTGCACAGCTAACATAGTCTATTAATATCCATATAGGGAGGTCTGTAACATGGTTTCTGTGGAAGTGGAGAGATGTTATCACTGCAGAGATGGAATAGTAGTCTTTTTTATAGATAGCATCTACATTTTCCAGCAAATCTAGTCCTGTTTTATTTGCAAATTGTTATCTTGCTGATGATACAGCTTTTGCTCTTCATCTTTTACAGTATGTAATTGATCACTAAGTCACATGATATTACTTCTATTTCCTGACTGGCAGATAAACTTTTTTTTAAAACAAGGGAATGATGACAGTTGAATGAAGAGCAAATGAAGAAGAGTAAACATTCATAATTACAAATATATTTCCTTGTATGCAAATAAGGGCATTCATAAAATTAACAGTCATTCGCTGGCCATGCATGGAAATAAAATTCCCCTTGTGCATATAAAAAGAGGGGTGGGGAAGAAACATGAACAAAATAAGCAGCTATTCAGAATTCAAACAGATTTTCTCAAATGTTCATGGTGCAGTATTAAACCAGTTCTACGTTTAAAAAATAATTGAGAGTCAGCATTTTGGCTCTTGAATGATGAAAGATACTTTTAAACATTTCTGTCATCACCAGCTTAAATGATACCAGTTTCTACTGGATTTAAGCAAATAGTTTTTGGTAGCCTGGGGTCTTAAGTATAAGGCTTTTCATGTATAGTCTGCTACCTATTTATCTCTAGCTTCTTCATTTATATATTTATATGGCACTCATCATAGTGGTTTCCAAGCACCTATGTACTGGTATATCCTCCCTTTTCTTACAAAGAGGGAGCAGCAGTCTTTAATGCTTCCCATCCCTGATGATTTTATTAACTGAAGTTTAATTACTTCCACTGCTTTGTACAGTGTAATCCAGTGCTCATTTACTCCCCACAATTATTAACATTCAGAAGAATTAAAATTGGGTGTATTTGCCTGAGTACACAATGAGCATGAAGTAAGGCTAAGCCTAATTAATTTCACACTGTCATATAGCAAAGCCACATGTTAGAAAAAAAATCTCTGTGGCTTAATTCTTATTTACATTTAGGCCCTCATATCAGTCTGGCTGCCTGCATTGACCTGTGTGTGGGGAAATGTGTGTTGTCTTTTTTAAGTTTCCTTTACTTTAGGAGTGACCTTAGTGTAAATTAGTCAAGATCCTGATAAATCAACCTTAAATAGTCTAATTAAAGCTTGATCTAGTTCATATTTTAGTCAGCAATAAAACTTCCATTGACTTTGATGGAAATTGGACTAAACTCTTAGGCTGCATCTAGACAAGCAGGGCTATGTGGTGTGTCACACTGCAGACCCATCTGCAACATCACACACCATACAACAGGCATTTCCCGCACCTTGGGGATGTCCCGGGGTCAAAAAAGCCCATGCAGAAAAACACGGGGCAGTGCACATGGCACATGTGGCAGTGTCTTCCTCACCCAACCACTGCCACTGTCATCGCTGTTCCCAGCTGAGCCACAGGCTCCAAAACTGCTCCTGCTTGTTCCAGCTGGGCTCAGCTAGGGACAATGATAGTGGCAGTAGATGGGTTCCCCCTCTCTGCACTTGCTCCTGGACTGGCAGGGAACACCCAAGGGGGATTGGGCAGAGGGGAACCTGTCTGTTGTTGCAGCTACTGCTGCTGCCATTGCTGCTGTTGCCAGCTAGAACAGGGCAAAAGTGGCTCTGGAACCCCACCACCGCCACCAGGGACAGCAGTAGAAGCAGGAAGCAGCAGAGGAAGGGAATGAGAAAGGAAGGGACAAGCTGCTGAGCATGGAGGCAAAGGGAGGACGTGGAAAGGCTGGTGAGGGACAAGGAGGACAGGATTCTTACTTAAGATAGAGACTGTAAAAAGTCCCCGCTTCTGCTCCTGTGGTCTTCCCATCCTGGCTGATGGGGTGAGGAGTGTTACAGTTTGGGATGTTAGGAGGACTGAACAGACATCAGTCATGGAACACTGTGTGTCCCCATATAACACTGAGCTTGTTCACAGAGGACCAACTCAAAATAGTACTTGATTTTCCCAGTGTGCTTTTGAAATGTTCCAGGAAGATTAAGCTGGTTTTAAGTGGCATGTCCATCTAGACTTCTGGGGATTAAAGTGTATTTAGAACCTTCTACATGTTACTTCTGTCCATACCCCTAGACTGCACTTCCTAGCAATTATCTGGGCTGGCATGTAGGAATTTTAGACCTGCATTTTCAAATCACTAGTGATCTGTGACAATACAGTGTTGGGTGTCCATCCTGACATACCCTCTACATGCCAGATATTCAGAACATGCTGAAAATTCACCTTCTACAAATCAGTGCCCTTCAAAGTTTCTCAGACTGCATACCCCAAAATTGGTGCATTCCCACTCACTGACCACTTCTGAAAACTAGGCTAGAGTTTTCTAGTATGAGAGGATTTGCCAAAGGGAAATAGGCTAAATCTTTTAGACAAACCATCATCCTCTAAAATGCATCATTCTTGTAGCCTTGACTGACCCTTTAGAGAGGACTGCCTGCATCTGGTTGCTAAAGAATTTACTGTAGAAAGCTATTACCTTATTATTTTATTCCTGACTGCTTTCCATATAGTGGGATGATAAGAGATTGCTTTTTCTGCCTGCTGTCAATAAATGACCTGCTATAACCAGGCACTCTAAAATGAATCATAACACTGTCAGTATGTGCCCAGACAATTACTAAGAAGCTAAACATTCTGAGGCAATCTATGGCAGTATTTGTTGTTCTTTCCAAGTACAGTGATGACTCTGTTTTTTGTCATTTGAGTGGGTGAAGTGGGCATTACTATCTAATAATAAAGTAGGAGTAGAGGAGGAAGGAAATGAGGTGCAACATGCCATCAGCTGTTCCCATCTCACTCTTGTTTCATTTCTGACACTGAAGGGAATGGGAGTGTTGCAGGATGACAGGTAATATAGGACACTGACTAGGTATGTACAGTGCTTCTCTGGAGTTATTCTGGTATCATACATATGAACTCCACAAAAGAGTTACAGAGGTATTGAGCTGAGTCATGACAGTGTGAAAATATCATTAATACCAACTGAGAAATAAGTGCACTTGAACCCAATAGAACTAAGAATTGTGGTATCACTAGATGCGGCATCCAGCAAGGACAAAGTCCATGAGCATTTGCAGCAGTGGGTTTGGCTGGTATTTGTGATCTGTGGTTGTTAGGTGAAATTAACAACAAAACCAAATCTGAGTGATAGAATAAGTGTGGGTCATTGGCAGTAAGCACATGCTAAAAGGCAGATGGGAACTCCAGGGCATTCACTGGTAACAAGTTCAAAGTGCTAAGGGGTTGCTGTTTGTATTTATCTGTTTACATGTTTCATAGATTCATAGATTGTATAAGGGGCTGAAAGGGACCTCGCAAGATCATCGGGTCCAGCCCCCCTGCACTAGGCAGGAAAAATAGCTGGAGTCAGGTGACTCTAGCAAGGTGACCATCCAGTCTCCTCTTGAAGATTTCCAGGGTAGGTGATTGCACCATCTCTGAAGGGAGCTTATTCCACAGTCTGTACACCTTAACTGTGAAGAAGTTTTTCCTAGTGTTAAGCCTTAAATGGTCTTCCAGGAGTTTGTGGCCATTACTCCTGGTTTTCCCCAAGGATGCCCTGGTGAACAGCTGTTTGCTGAGTCCTTGATTTACTCCCCTGCTACCAAGTCCTTTCTCAACCTTCTCTTTTTTTAGGCTGAGGAGGCCCAAGTCCCTCAGCCTTTCATCATATGGCTTGACTTGCAAGTCTTTGATCATATGGGTGGCTCTTCTCTGGACTCTCTTAAGCTTTTACACATCCTTGCTGAAGTGCGGTGCCCAGAACAGGATGCAGTACTCGAGCTGCAGTCTCACCAATGCTGAGTAAAGCAGAAGAATCACTTCTTTTGTTTTGCTTGAGATGCATCGGTTGATGCATGGCAGAGTATTGTTTACCCTGCTGGCTACAGCATCACAGTGATGGCTCATGTTCATACTATGGTCTATTATTACCCCTAGGTCCCTTTCAGTTCTGGTGTTGGTCACTGTGGTGTACCCGAGCCTGTTGGGGATTGTTCATCCCCAGATGGAGCACTTTACACTTCGCAATGTTGAACTTCATCTGGTTCCAATCTGCCCAGCTTGCCAGCCTGTCTAGGTCTGCCTGTATCTGCAGCCTATCTTGAAGCATGACCATGGTCCCCCATAACTTGGTATTGTCCACGAACTTGGCCAGTGAGCTCTTCACCCCCACATCCAAATCATTGATAAAGATGTTGAAAAGCACTGGACCGACCACGGATCCCTAAGGGACACCACTGGCCACTTCTCACCAAGATGACATAGATCCATTCATTGGAATTCTTTGGATCCTACCCCACAACCAGCTTCCTACCCACCTAACTGTTGAGCAGTTAAGCCTGAAATCAACCAATTTTCCTGTGAGAACATCATGGGATACCAGATCAAAGGCCTTTTGGAAGTCTAGGTATACAATGTCGACCTCCTCTTTCTTATCCAGGTGGCGAGTTACCTGGCCATAGAAGGAGATGCGATTGGTAAGACAAGACCTGCCCACGATGAAGCCATGCTGGCTGTCATTCAGAATCCTACTTTCTGCAAGCGTATCATACATAGACTCCTTCCTGAATTTTTTCAGGATTTTCCCTAGGATAGAAGTTAAGGTAATTGGCCTATACAGAGCATCTTCTGTATCAGCATCCCCACACTGAAAAATGGCAGCGTGGGCATTCACTGAATTTTACTTAAAGCGCCCCCACTGCCATTTTTCAGCACAAGAACGCTGATAC
Source organism: Alligator mississippiensis (assembly GCF_030867095.1). Classification (NCBI taxonomy): domain Eukaryota; kingdom Metazoa; phylum Chordata; order Crocodylia; family Alligatoridae; genus Alligator; species Alligator mississippiensis. The sequence goes on from NC_081829.1 coordinate 32,738,249, forward strand.
ATGAGACACTGGAGTCTGCTGGAGGGCAGTAATTACCATGCTCTGGCAGACTGAATTAATTGAGTCTATTACAGCATGTTGGAGCAGCCTCACTGCACTTATAGGGCACACAGGTGCCCTATAAGCTTTTTCCCATTTTTTTTTTAAACTCTAGAAAACAAGAACCTTATACATGACTGCCCTGCCCACCCTGAATTTCACAGGTAGGAAGGCAAGGTAAAAATCAGACTCTCAAATCCACCTCTATATTTTTTCAGGTTAGATCCATAATCAAAATACCATGTTTTTTGGATTCAGCTCATATGCTGTCCAAGAAGGAGAAACTCTTACCAAAAAAAATCAGATGAACTTGTGAAACCTCTGCCTTTTAAGGCATAATCAGGTGAAAACATTTTGTACAATTTCAGTGTCATTGAACCAGATTCTAAACCTTAGTCCCAATCTAATATGGATCTGGAAACAAATGTGGTCTTTTCATACTGTATCACTCTCATGCACACACGTGATCTACCAATTATTTAAATACTTTTTTTTTTAAGAAGAGGTGTAGCTAATACCTCCTGTGTAGGCCTTGCAATTACATATTAAGTCAAATTCCTCTGGGCATGTCTACATGTCCCCCTACAGCAACATAATTATGCATTATCTCACTGTATGGTGCAGTACATCAATGTAGCAATCACATGTGTCTACACATGATTGGCAGCTATGTCACCATAGCAGTGCGCTCCCTCAGTATAGCGCACTGCTATGATAACATAGCGGCCAAATTTAACCATGTGCCGCACACATGATGCAGCAACCACCCATACTGCACCATGCTTTAGTACTTGCAAAGGAAGTAAAGCTACACAAGACACCAAAGGAAGTAATAAAGCGCAGTGCTATAGCAATGTCACCATACAGTGATGTGTAGACACACCCTCTTGAGACCTGGTCCACATGGTTTAAGTATTATGTTTAGTATTCATGAGTGATGGAGCTAAGTTTCATTTTTCTTGTATTTCTGTCCAGTTTGGAACATTATGATAGAATCCTAGCCTTCCCAAAAGGCACAATGAATTTATGGAACCATCAATTTGCAAAAGTAGCATGATCAACCATAATACTTCCTTGAGAGAATTAGCATGTGTGTCTCCTGCACATTCTTCAGCAAATGCAAATTATTACAATGAAATAAAAGTAATAATTATTCGAAGGCTGAGCATTCCAAGAGCTTTTAAAAGTGGTTGTTTTTGAAGTGATGGATAACTGAATAGAATGGAGAGTTCCATGCAAGAAGGTGTTCAACCATCTTGTTTCACTATGAGAAATATAGTTAAAACTCTACAGGAGTAGTAGAAAATAATTTGGGAGCCAAAGTAAGTGATCTACAAAATTGTCCTTGGGGAAGAGTTAATTAGTTATATCAGTACAAATCACTTCCCCATCTTCTCCTGCTTCTCATTCGATTCTTCCTCTGGGCTTTATAATGTTAAAATTGGAAATTGGAAATATAGTGAAATAAGGCAATAACTGGAAACTCCCAACACAAAAGTCTGATTGGAAGAAATTCAAAAGAACAATATGGAGAATGGACTGTACCACACAGAGTATGTCCACACAAGACACTTTACTGTCCAGTAGACTAATCTACTAAATAGTAAATTGTCACTGTGTAAATGAGCACAGAGCCCCCCATGCAGTGGGGGCAGTGGGGGGCAGTGGGGCTTGCCCCCCACCTGGCAGCACCTGCTGCTGAGCCAGGGCTTTTTTTCCCCCAAGTGCTGGGAGCTGCGGGGGGGGGGGGGGGGGGGCAGGGCAGCCATTGCTGGGCTGGGAGAGGCGTGTGGGATGGGCCTGGCCTGGCTGATTTGGAGATTCAGCCAAATCAAATCAGGACAGTGATTCAAATCACCAAATTGAATCACTGTCCCCTGAATTGGCCGCATCTGAAGCAAATACTAGCCGCTTTGCGCAGGCCTACTTGAAACCTCCTTTTGGTAGTTTCTGTCAACTGTATAGCTTTCCATCAGTGGGTCTGAATTTGAAAAAGGATTATGAAGTTTCATGGCCTGTATTTTCTCTTGGGGAAAAAGTAAAATATATTTTACTGTGTCAGAAAAATTTTTGCTTATGATGCAATAATGACTCTGAAGATCTGTAGGAATATTTTATCATGTTTTCAAGTTCTTCTTATTTTCGGATAACAACAGACCACTGTCTTTTAAGCATTTAGAGCATTTATACATACACATTTTTGAGCTCCAACACCCCAGAGTTCCGTCTTGTTAGATCGGACTCTATTAATTGAGTCTGCTCTGCACGCAAGCTGTTGCACACTGCACTGCATTGCGTGCAGTTGTATAAGCAGTGAAATGCGCGTCAACATGCAGAAAATGGCGGCAGTGCGCTTTTGAACTAAAACACCTTCAATGTGTTTTAGTTCAAAAGCACACCACCACCATTTTCTCAGCAGTGACATGCATTTCACTGCTCATGCAACTGTCTGATTAAAAAGTGCTTTTTAAGACAAAAATTGAGACTCATGGATCTTGTTTTAATTGTAAAATTACAGTAGCAAAAAAAGTGGCATAATGGAATATAATGTCATGCTAGGTGACTCTAATGATAAACTCTATCCTTTTCAAAGGAAATTATTTGTTTGCTTTGCATATAGTCATCAACCTTCTTGTCTTAACTCAATTAGGCACTGAGCAACAGATCTTTGCCTAAATAAAATGGGCAAGGGATTTCATTAGCCTCATAGATAAAGGCTTAAAACCATCGTGGTTAACAATTAGGATTCGACCTACCTGGCAGGTAAATTATTTCACATCTTGCCCCTTCCTAGGAAGGATTTTGGTGTTAACTACTATTAGAAGCAGAATACTTGAAAAGATGGACCTGTGTCAGACTCAGTATAATCAGTTCTGTTAAGGTTACAAAAATAAAGCAAGACAACAATCTCAGATAAAATGCTCTACTGGGACAAATCAAAGAATGGAGCCATGCCAGTTACATCAGCTGAGAATTTTAGCTTTCTGTGTCTTGACTGTTAATTATCACTTTGGGCCTTGTTCCCAATTAACATATTTTTGTTTTTTCTAGAAAGATCTGTTTCCCATGAATGCAATATCTTGTGTGCTACTCACCTTTATCTTTTATTTCTGAGATCCTTGCTGGTTCTACTGAGAGAGAAAATAGCAAGTGGAAGGTGTTGCAATAGTAGATCTTTGTTTAAAGAGTGGGAGTAAGACCAGGGATTTTCATAATGAAATACAAAGCAATATTGCCTTGTTTTAAAAACAACAGTGAAGTGATTGTCATTTTTTTCTTTCAAGATAAGGCACGTTAAGAATTGTTGATGCTAGTGCTGGTAGATCTTGGAAACAGATGTATGAAGTTTAGTCCTTTGTAATTCAGTAATGAGGGGGTTGTTGTTTGCAAAGCTACTTTCAGACACTTCTAACACAAAGTAATTATTAGTTCATTCCTCCTCTCTTGTGAATAATGGAAATCTCAGGAACCAGAGAGGCTGATTTAGTGAGTCAGTGCAGTATTAAAGTAGAAAGATTACTGGAGTGAATACTAACACAGCTATTGTCATGATTGTACCGCTCAGTGACGAGGAGCATCCTCAGAATGTCCATAGCTGCTTCCTTTTCAGAACAGCTTAGCTGAATCTATTATTAGTAGTCCTATGAGCCTTTAGTTGTTTTATGAGCCTTGTAAGTATAGTAAGATTTTGCCTAATTCTTAACCAAGTGGCAGTCACTACAGTAATACTGACTCTTAAACAAATAGGTAGGCTTCTAGGTCCCTGAGTATCTTCCAGTCTTACAGCTACATAATACTTTCAAAATTTCACTAACTAATCCCCTCAGTTCAGTATTCCATGTTCTCCACAGCCTGTGCCTAACCAGTGGCCATTATTCTAGGTGTAATTTAAGCCAAGCTTCTCTGCAATTATATGCTGAGAGTGTATTTGTGCAATGGGGAGGTATAACAGTTCTCCTTCCAGCCAGTGCCTCAGCTGGGAACACGCTATGTCAATTGCATAGGCCTCTTTCAAAGGTGAGGCTGCTTCTTCCAGTCCTCTGCCTGATGATCCTGTGTTCTAGGGTCAAGATTGTCTCAATTCATAAGCTGTCTCATTATTGGGTTTTATATTCAAAGCCTTCTTTCTGGCACTCTCCAGGCTCAGACTTTTGAAGAGGGTTCAGCATGGAACCGGAACTGAGACAGCTGTTCGAGTTACTGAGCCAGTTGTCCTTGGAGTTCATAGAAATTATAGGACCATTTGAGCAAATGGAAATCCATCCTTAACAGGTACATTTTTCCTAAGCTGAGAGTGCTGCCAAATATGCTTAGTGAAAGTCATTAATTCTAGCAACTTTTTAGTTGCAGAGTAGATATTCTCTGCTTTGTTAAAGGTCCTGATGATGTGTGTAGTTATTCTTTCTTTGTCTCCCTGTAGTTTTGTCAAGACGGAACCAATGCCAACTTCACTTGCATGAAGAATAGCTGGAGATTTAGTACAAAGCTGCCAAGATTGGTGCAGACATGAGTCTTTCTAGGTCCATAAAAGCTTATTGGCCTGGATCAATCCACTTAAATGTCCTCCCCACCTTGGCCAGTTTATGTAGTAGCTGTGCAGTGGTGACAGACAAAGACTATCCAGTGGTAGGAAGCCAAGGTGATAAATTGCATTTCATTTTGATGACTGAATGTGACACCAGCCAGGGCTGAATAGCTTCTACATTTCCAGAGGACATCATCCAAATGTAATCCCTTGTGATAACATGCCCTGGATAATGTGTCTTGTCAAAACACAGATTGCATTTACTGGCTTCACCTTTAACTTGTCTTGGGGGAGTCTTTCTGGCATGATTTCAGAGTACTGCATATGTTCTTCAAACAACATTTTACAAAACATACAGCAGGAAAGAAATGCTTTTAAATATTCTCTTGGAATATTCTAGGAGCATTAAAGAATCCCAAAGACATTATATTAACTCAAAGGAGGCCTGTTTGATGAGAAATACCATCTTCTATTGTTCAAGTGAGTACCAGAACATCACTGCTTTCTAATAGCCACTGTCCAAGTCCAGAAGGAAAACCAAAAGTTCTTCACTGGCAATTCTAGATGTATTTATCATTCATAAGTATTTGTTATAGTAGTTGTTTTCTTTTCAACTATCAGTTGTGCACATTTATCAGTGCTCCTCTCTTTTTCTACAACTATGACTATGATACAAGACTGTGATGTGGTCCATAGGTTTATAGAGGGCTAAATGATGACTCTACCATCATTTATCTGCATCAACATTGCAGCTTTTTACTGAACTCTGATGATGCTTTGGGATGTCATCATGGGTGATCTAAATTACCCAGACATCTGCTGGGAGGAGCAGTCAGCCAGGTCAAACCACTCATGAAAGTTCCTTGCTGAGATACAGGACCTCCACTTAACCCAGGAAGTGTACAGTCCCACCAGGGGGAATGCCCTCCTGGACCTGGTTCTGGCCACAGGTGATGACCTGGTGAGGAGACTCCATGTTCTTGACCACATGGGTGACAGTGATCATCGCCTACTGGAATTCACCATACAGTGCAGGGTGTCAAAGGCCTGCAGCAAGGCAGTAGCCCTTGACTTCAAGAGGGCTAACTTCAATGAGTCAAGGAGATTGGTAGGAGAGGCACTGGGGTCCTGGAAGGTTGGGAAACTGGGTGTCCAAGATTAGTAGTCGTTCCTTAAAGAGATGATCCTCTGAGCCCAAAGGGTGACAGTCCCAACAAGAATCAAAGTGGGCAAGAGTGCTCAAAAGCCCCCCTGGCTCACCAAAGGCATTCGGGAATGCCTGAAAGTCAAAAAAGAGGCATGCACCCAGTGGAAGGGAGAGGCTATCACCAAAGAGAAGTATACCTCCGTCGCTCGGGCTTGTAGGGGGGCTGTTAGGAAAGCTAAGGCAGATACGGAACTAGGGCTAGCATCAAGGATCAAAGACAACAAAAAGTCCTTTTTTAAATACATAGGGAGTATGAAGAAAGCAGTGGGTAATGTGGGGCCCCTGTGGGATGCGTTTGGCAATCTGGTGGTTGCACCAGAGGAAAAGGCAGACCTTTTTAACAATTTGCCTCCATTTTTTTGTGCAGGGACTGGGACTCCCCAACTGAGATTCAGGATGGACTCAGGAAAGACTCTGCCAGGCCTAGGGTCAGGGAGGACTGAGTTAGGGAACTTCTGGAGGGGCTGGATGTGTTCAGATCAGCAGGTCCAGATGCTCTCCACTCCAGGGTGCTGAGGGAATTGGCAGGGGCTATTGAGGGCCCCCTGGCACGGCTTTACAAGCACTCATGGTGCTGTGGCCAAGTTCCAGATGATTGAAGGAAAGCCAATGTAGTCCCCATTTTCAAAAAAGGGAGGGAGAGGACCCGGGCAACTATAAGCCTTTTAGTCTTACTTCGATCCTGGGGAAGCTCTTTGAGAAGATTATCCAGAAGCACATCTGGGAAGGACCAGCAGGGGGAGACGATGCTCAGGGGCAACCAGCATGGGTTCATTAGGGGCAGGTCCTGGCAGACCAACCTGATTGCCTTCTATGATCAGGTCACAAAATCATTGGATGTAGGTGTTGTGGTGGATGTAGCCTTTCTGGACTTTAGGAAGACCTTTGACACTGTCTCCCACCCCATTTTTATTAAAAAACTAGGCGACTGTGGCATTGATGCCTGCACAGTCAGATGGGCCACAAATTGGCTAAGGGACCGCACCCAGAGAGTGGTGGTGGATGGGTCATATTCGACCTGGAGGGATGTAGGCAGTGGGGTCCATGGACCTGCACTGTTTAATCTCTTTATTAGTGACTTGGATGATAGGGTGAAAAGTACCCTGTTCAAATTCACTGATGACACCAAGATCTGGGGCAAGATGGGCATGCTAGAAGGGTTGGCAGGATACAGCTGGACCGGGACAGGTTACACGGGTGAGTGAATGAGAATAGGATAGGATTCAATACTGACAAGTGCAGGGTGCTGCACTTGGTCAGTAAGAACCAGCAGCATGCCTATAAGCTGGGGAACTCCCTTCTCAAAAGCACAGTGGCAGAAAGAGACCTTGGAGTCATTATCAATTCCAAAATGTGAACATGGGCCACCAACGTAAGGACGCAGTCAGTAAGGCCAACCACACCTTGTCATGCATCCACAGATACATCACAAGCAGGGCCAAGGAGGTGATCCTCCCCCTCTATACGACACTGGTCAGGCCACAGTTGGAGTACTGCATCCAGTTCTGGGCACTGCACTTTAGGAGAAATTTGGCCAGCATCAAGAGGGTCCAGAGGAGGGCAAGCAGGGCAGACCCTATGAGGAGAGGCTACAGGACCTGAACCTGTTCAGCCTTCACAAGAGAAGTCTGAAAGGGGACCTGGTGGCCGTCTCCAAATTTACCAGGGGGCACCAGCAGGGAATGGGAGAGACCCTGTTCATCCAAGCATCTCCTGGAGTAACAAGGAATAACGGCCATAAGTTGTTTGAGAGTAGGTTCAGGCTGGACATTAGAAGACACTATTTCACAGTCAGGGCAACTAGGATCTGGAACCAACTTCCAAAGGAAGTGGTGCTGGCTCCTACCTTGGACTTCTTTAAGAGGAGGTTTGACAGTTACCTAGCTGGGGTTATATGAGCCCAGTATTCTCTCCTGCCCAGGGCAGGGGGTCGGACTTGATAATCTACTTAGGTCCCTTCCAACCCTACATCTATGAATCTTTGAATCTTCCATTGTCCCAACCTTAAAATTTTAGCACCTTAAGTTTCAATCTGGGTGCTGTAAATCCTTAGTGTAAGCTGTAAGTCCAACACCAAAGTAATTGCTGGGGTAGGTTATAAACTGCCTTGCAGGTTATTTAGGTGACAGTTGCCCTTAATCCCAAAATGTCCTTTTTCCTACATTTCTCTCCAGTATTGCATGGCTCAGACTCTTTCTTTTTCCAGTGCATTGCTGAATATTTTATATTTCTTATGCCATTGTTTGATATACAGCTATGTCTGGATAGAAGATATCTAGCCCCATGCCCTGCTACATATTTTGCATTTCTGTTGTTGCATAGTCAACTATCACCTGGACACTGTCTCTAAGACTTTTGTCCATGACCCAGGCCACAAATACTTCCTGGGATTTGAGGGTCTTCTGGACCTTCTTGTGTGTTTCCTTTAATCAATCCAGGAATAATTGTTTTGCTTCCCAGGGATAGCATAACATCATTTTAGTTGGAGAATAATTATTACACCTCACCCTTACAGCTATCATGGCCAATTTGTCCTCTTTGATGATATCAAAGCATCAGATGAAATCAGCCCCAATAGAGTTTTCAGGGAAGCTTCTGTGAAATTCACAGACTAGATGGAAGGTATATAAAATAACAATAGCTGTTCCATATTTCCACAACCATAATTAGCATTTGGTTTAAAACCTGGACTGCCCAATTAAAAGTCCTCAGGGTTCTCTACTTTCCCTTGGTGGCTCTTTCCCCAAATTCCTGCATGCAGTACAAACCTGTGGCATGTAATCTCTCAGAATTGGACATGGATGTTCATTTAACTCCTAGTGATATAATGTTCTGTGCTTGAGCTCATTGGCAGATATGTTTTCTTCATTTGGTTCTACAAGTCGAAGGCAGGAGATCTGAACCTTGTTCTCCAGTCTTGGCAGCAACTTTTATTTCCTTCTACAGACTCTGTGATTAGCTCTAGTTTTATAGCAATCCTGATGGACATTTCAGTTATCATAAAGAGAAACCCATCTGGACCTCTCACATAGGCGATGCATAGGGAGGGTATGGAGAGGCATGTGCCTCCTCCCCCTCCCCCTGCAGTGATTGGCCCTGACCTGCCAGGGAGTGGAGGTACTGAGTGAAGTGCCAGCTGGTGCCCTCCCTGTGATTGACCCCAGCTGGCACTAAGAAGCACTGGTGGCACTGAGAGAAGTGCCAGTGGCACTTCATGTTTTCCACCAGCACGTCTGTTTTTTCTGCCAGCGCTACGATTGGCTGCTGGGGAATGCCCCCCCCCCATTGGCAATTGGCCACTGGTGTCCCCCCAGACTCTGGAGGCACCAGTCACCCATATTTATACAGGTCACAGTAAATCCTGCCATTCTTTCTTGTGGTTTGGAAATGTTCTTCTGTCTATCCGTCAAAAGGCATAGCCCTAAATTCCCCTTTTACTTGTCTCCTGTTGCTGATAGCTGCTTGGCTTGGTAGAGAGAATAATAAGGGTCGTACTTGGCACTGAGGTATCATGGCTGTCCTTCAAATACTTCCTGCCTTGGAGTAGCAGACCATGAATATCTAGTGAGGTGGTCTCTTCTCCAATCCAGTTGGCAAGCCAGCACTACCCCTGTATATTATTTCTGTTAGGATTAAAAGAGATACTTTAGTTATCAGACTTGTTAATTTCTACCTCTTATAACTTGTCCCTATGGCATGTGAAACCAACCAAATCTGCAACAAGGAGTCTTCCATAACCTGGATCCTAACAGCTTCCCAACAATTTCCACCAGACCATTGGCTACTGACTGTTGCTGTGCAGCACAAACATAAATTGCTCATTAGTGCCAGGTCTATCACAGATTAGAGGCAAGTCCTGAAGGCACCTGAACTGCTAAGGCAGGCCCTATAAGTGCTCACCATATTGGGTCCCAATAAAAAACCAGACACACAGTAAATGAATATATAAGTAAACAAGTATTTTATTAGGAATGGTTAGAAACAGAGGTTGAAAGTACAGTGGCTTAAGCAATTATTTTTAATACTATACCTATGAAGCTTGGGCCCAGGAGTATTTTTCTGCCCTTTGAACAGCCAGTACCCAGTGTCCTGGTCCAACACCTGCTGAAAACATAGACTAATACTCACTGTCTAAGGTGCTTTTCAGTAATCATCTTTCAGTCCCAGGTTCTGGCTTGGTTTTACCCTTTTAAGGTCCTTTCTGCTTTGTATTTTGGCTAGTAGGGCCCTGCCCAAATTCTACTGATTCCTACAAAGTTTACATAAACTTCAATCCCTCTGCAATGTCTGCCAATCCAACCCTGCTCTGGGTCTTTCTAAGAGTGTTTGTCACCTCCTGTAGCTGATAAGATATGTCTGACAATCAGTGGGAAAGTAATGCTCCATAGCAAATTCAACACAACAGGCAAATGTATACTGGTAGCTTGAGGGCTGGCAAATCTAGTGGTCCCAGTTCATATGGGGCACAACTAACTTTTTTCTGTGTTTGATTTTGAGCTTTGCACTTCAGTAATCTATTAGGATGCAAATAACTTTTCCCTAATGAGGAGATGTTCAGAGTTGGGACTCTTCAGTATTTCCTACCATCCTCATTTATAACAAATACCTATAAGTTAGTGTGTCAGAGTTTCATTTCTCCTTTCTCTCCCTGATTATGGTAGAGGCAACCAAATCCTTGCCCTGGGAAGAACAGAAACTGGGTGCCATAGTTGATTATTTTTATTTGCTTATCTGGAAGCTCTTGAAGGGAAAGAAATGGCCTCTAAAAAAGACATATGGCAAGGTAATAAAGAGGTAACTGCTTACAGTTGATTAGAGTTAGCTACAGGAAAAGGGGAGTGTCTGACAGTAGGAACTCTGGAGAAATCTCCAGCAGGTATAAAAAGACTGATGACACAACTGAGAAGAAATGTGTAGTGATTTGAGACAGAGTAGAGTTTTTTTTCTATGCTTCTCTTTTGTTAATTGCTGGGTGCATCTACACATGCAATTAGGGTGAAAAAATAAACTCTGATGCAGTGTGCCTGGGACCACAGCACATTGAGCCAAGACAGAACAGCCCCAGGCTGGCAGGGGGTTCAGGGAGTCAGCTCCAGGCTCCAAGTGGTGGTGTAGGACAGCAGAAGGACTGGCTGGGGCACGAGAGTGCTATACTGTGGAACTAGCCAGCACGCAGCCCCTGCATTGTAGCACCCTCATGGCCCAGTGTAATTTACCATGTCACTCTTTAGACAAGCACCTTGGCTTTTCAGTCTGACTTGGCACTACTGCTGCCTTTTGAGATGACAGCTTGACACACTGCATAGACCCTCAAGGTGCCAGAGGGTTCATACATTCATAGATGTTTGGGTCAGAAGGGACCTTAGCAGATCATTGAGTCTGGCCCCCTGCCCTGGACAGGAAAGACCGCTGGTGTCAGACGACCCCAGCCAGGTGCATGTCTATCCTCCTCTTAAAGACCCCCCAAGGTAGGGGAGAGTACCACCTCCCTTGGAAGCCCATTCCAGATTCTGGCAACCCTTACCAGTTCTCTCCTGCCACATCTTTGCTAGAATAAGTAGTTAAAGAGGAGGAAGATCTTACTCCTCCTTCCCTCAGTGCCTTACTGTCTTCCATATAGTGTCTCCAACCCTGGGGCTCCGCCTCCCCTACACCCTGCTGAACACCTGCCTAACACCAACCTGATGATGTTGAGGTCTAGCCAAATCGGACTTAGAGTCTGTGTCCATGACCGGACAAAACTACAAATCGTCCATTCACTTATACGCATACCTTAGGTCCATACGCAGTCTTTTCTTTATCTCAAGGTTCTATTGTCCATTCAGCTCCCTCCTGGGAATGTAGGGTGGGATCACACCTTAGACTCGGTTCTTCCACTCATGTACTCACAAATTCACTTTTCTTCTAATCTTTTGTTTCTTTAGGTTCACTGTTGCTCCAGCTCCAGTCTGTGACATCAGGGATCCATGCCTGCTGCAACAATGAGTATTCCAGCTCCGAGCCCGTTACGGTGAGGAGCCTTTCAGCATCTGGCTTCCACCAATTGCCCCTGCCAAAGCAAACCACCTCACTGTGCCACTCATGTTCCCACGGGGAATGTTCTTCCAGTCCCCCTTGGATATTGCTTCAGGTCGTTTTTGAGCCAGCAAACATGGGCCGGGTGCCATATCATTGCCAAATCACGTGTTTACAAAGCCAGCCCAGGCCAACACTGGAATTCCACCACAATCTGTTGCTGTGCTCCACATCAACCATTGTGCCCACCGGTCCTCTGCTACAGGTAAGTTGCCTCTCATGGCAGCGTTCCTGCCACACCCAGTCAGCCCTGTCACTGTCTACATGTGCATGACGGCAGCATAAATTACCCTTCAATAGGATGACAAGGTTCCTTGGGTTAATTTGATATCTTTTACTAGACCAACCCAAATAGTTGGAGAATATTTATTAAGGAAGCTTTCAGGTTCAAAAACCCTTCATCAGGCTAAGGAAGTTTCAGCAGTTGGTGTGTGCTCTTCCTGGATGGAATGAAAAGTAAACAAGCCAGGGGCTGGGCTGGGCTGGGCTGGGCTGGGGAGTCAGTTGCCAGGCAGATTATAATGTATCAAAAATCCAATGTCTATGTTTAGTCCATGATCTCTAGTATCCAGGAGGTTGATGAAATGGAGCTCATAGGCTCATCTCTGGGAAGTGTTGTGTAAATTTCCCTTGAGGATCAGGACTGAGAGATTGGAGAGAGAGTGGCCCTCCTGTGAGAAATGTGCCCCCACCGGTAATTGGGTATTTCTGTCTTTGATGGATTTCCGGTGTGCATTCATTCTGGTGCGCAGTTGTTGTTTGGTCTCTCCTACATATTTTCCATCAGGGTATTTGGTGCATTGGATGAGGTATATTACATTTCTGGAGGTGCAGCTGTAAGATCCTGGGATGGTGATGGCTCTGTTGTGGGGTGTAGTAATTGTGGGGGTGGTGGAGATGTGGGGGCAGGTTTTGCATTTCTTGTCATGGCACGGTCTGGATCCTTTTGGTGTGTTCTGGGCTTGAGGAAGTTTGCTTCTGGTGATGAGGTTGGCGAGGTTTGGTGCTTGTTTGAAGGCTAGGATGAGTGGCTCTGGGAAGATCTTTTTAAGAATAGGGTCTCTGTCTAGTATGGGTTGCAATTTTTTGAGGATTTTCCGTACAGGTTCAAGAGAGGGGTGATACGTCATAACCAGCGGTGTGCGATTTGTGGGGGGGTTTCTTCTGTACTGCAGCAGTTCTTCACATGGTATCCAGGTGGCTCTTTCAAGTGTGCGATCTACCTCTCTGGATGAGTGTCCTTCCTGGGTGAAAGCCTTTTTAAGATTGGTGAGGTGGCGATCCCGGGTGTCCTCTTCAGTACAAATGAGGTGGTATCTGAGGGCTTGGCTGTATATCACAGCTTTTTTGGTGTGTTTAGGGTGATTGCTGGTTCTGTGCAGATATGTATGTTGGTCTGTGGGTTTCTTGTATACTGTGGTCTGTATTTTACCCTTCTGGATACTGATCATTGTGTCTAAAAAGGAGATGTTGGTGCTGGAGTATTCTAAAGAAAGTCGGATGGAGGGATGGTGACTGTTGAATTTCTGATGGAACTCAATCGGATAGTACTTGTCCTGAACAGTACTATATACTACAGCAGAGTTTGTTAACTTACTGCACCTTAATATGGACACATGTGTAGATGAAGATACTTTACTCCGGAGCTAATTAGTCAACACCACAGTAAAGTGCATGTGTAGATGCACTCATTTAACATGTAGCTGCTGGCTAGCATATGTACAGAAGCTTTAGCTAGTTCTATTATATTTTGATTTAGGGTTCTGTTAACAAATGATGAGTTTAAAAGAGTACTTGGTTCAGGAAATGTTGTGATAGAGGCAAGGCATGACTGTAACCTGACTACTTAAAGGGTGCTGACAGACATGAAGCTCCCTGCTGTAAGTCACAGAAAGTGCCATAAGTTACACAGTTACAGTGACCCCTCTGATCCAACAGCCATTTGCTCCACTTTGGAGTGGCATATCTACAGCCTCTCCCCCTTAGCTCCCCCCCGCCCCCGCCCCAGCTCCAGTGTTGACTGCAGGATGGGAGGAGGGAGAAGGGTAGAGAGACTTGCGGGCTAGGCAAACTCCAACCCAGAGCTCTCTCCCCACCCCAGCTCTGATCAGGCAGAAGTTAATGAAGGCAGTCCACTTTGGAGTATCTTCCTCTGAACCCTCATTAAATGAGGGTTAATTTATTATGCAGTTGGGCACTCTTAAAGCACTCTGCAGCCATGCTCTTCTGTCAGGGTACAGCTGTAGAGCACTTTCAAAGGCCTGTCATGTGACAGATGTCACTTCTGTCAGCGCCCCTAATGACAGCTAGAAATTCAGGGTAACAACTTGTCAAACTGCTGGTGATTGCAAATTCCACCATGGAACCCAGGAATGTCACCAGTTTTGTCAAAAGCTCAGTTCAGATGAGGTTTTTTTGTGATTTGTTTTTTTGTCTGGGTTTGGATTTTGAGACACAGCCTTTCATTGCTGTCTTGTATATACATGTACATCACAGAACTAGAAAATCATAAAAATGCTTTAGCTTAATAATGATTAGCTTTAAGTCTCAATATTTGAAACTAATTAATACAATCACACTCAAGGATAAGAGTTACCTAGGATAGCTCTTCATTGCTTGTCTTTAATTCAATATATTTTCAACTCTCCATACTGCTGTAAGCTAGGTGGTAGCCCTCAGATAAGTATTGGGTCCAGCTTAAGTTTAAGCAATTGCAATATAGTGTTCTTAAAACCTTTATATAATACATAGGCTCAATGGAAAAATGGCACGTTTCGGGGTTAAATTAAGAACCCGAACCTGTTTATTAAGAACTTAAGAAATTAAGTTTTTATGTATGTTAATATCAAAGTATGGTGACTGCCAGCTGAGAAAACAGTATAAAAGAGCTCAAGAGGTAGCTTAGTATCCTTGGAAGCCAGAGAAAAAATATGGTTTTAAAGAAGTACAGTTGTCTTGTCATTAGTCAAACTGAAACAAAGGAAACCACCTTAGCTCACTAACATTCTGTGTTGCTGACACTCTGGTGGAGTAAAATACTCCTAACATGTAGTTTCTTAAAAGTTATACAAAGAAGGAGTGAGCACAATGGACTCAGAAACCTTGGATTCTGTTTATTAGAGGGTATTGAGATCTGAAAATACATGGCTGGACCCAGTGCTTACCTGAGAGCTAATACTTAGTTTATAGCAGTAGGGAGAGTTGATAATACATTGAATTAAAGACAAGCAATGGAGGTATATCCTGAAGAGCCTCCACAGGTTCCTTCTTCAGCTCTATCACTATTCCTATGATCATTGCACCTCTCTGCCTCAGTTTCCTTACATGAAGAATAGGAAGTACACTTACCTACTTCTATAAAATGGTTTGAGGTCTTTGAAGTAAAGGTGTAATGGAAGTACACAGAGTGCCTTGAGGCCCATGTTCTTTCCTCAAATGTGTACATTGTACCTCTGTTGAAGATATTTTTGAGGTGAAGCCATTTTGTGTTATCTGTAGCACTTAGTATGCCATTTGCAGGTTTCGTCTTCAAAAATACTGACTCCATTGTTTGCTTTTACTCTTCACTGTATGTATGGGGCAGCCGGTGTCTCCCTACCTCCTGGCTTGTGGGGTATCCCCAGCAGGGCTGGGGGGAGCAGAGATTGGGGGCCCCCACACCTGTCCAGCAGGTGCCCGTCTTAGGGCTCTGGAGGCGCAGGTGAGGGAGCTCCGGGAGGAGGTTAGCAGGCTGAGGGGGATCAGGGAGGCGGAGGATGAAATTGACAGTTATTTCCTTTCCCTGCAGGCCCAGGCACCCAAGGAAGAAGCACCCCGGGGAATGCCCTCCACAGCAGAGTGGCAGACGGTCACAGCCAGGACCGGAGCGGCACGCAGTGAACCGGTACCAGCTTCTCCAGTCCGACTGGTGAACAGGTACGAGGCCCTGGCGACCCTGCAGGAGATGGAAGGGGAGGAGGACACCCTTGGGCAAGAAGAAACACCATGTTCTTCACACTCCAAACAGATCAAGAGATCCACGATGACCCAGAGGAGGAGGCGACGAGTGCTCGTCATAGGAGACTCCATCCTGAGAGGTACGGAAGGGCCCATCTGTCGCCAGGACCCCTCAGCACAAGAGGTATGCTGCCTCCCTGGAGCAAAGATTCGGGATGTGACGGAGGTAATCCAGGCCAGGATCAAGCCCACCGATTATTACCCCATGGTCCTAGTCCATGTGGGTACTAATGATGCGGCCAGGAGAGCCCCCGATCACTTGATGGCGGACTACTGTGCTCTGGGCGGCGTGCTGAAGGAGTTCGGTGCCCAGGTGGTTTTCTCTTCCATCCTACCAGTGACCGGACGAGGAAGACGGCAGGAGAACTGCATCAGAGAGACCAACTGGCGGCTTCGGCAGTGGTGTCTCGAGGCAGGCTTCGGCTTCCTGGACCATGACCCACACATCACGACGAGGGACATGCTCAGCTGGGATGGGCTTCACCTGTCCCCCAAAGGTAAGCGTGTGTTTTCTTCTAGGTTGGCGGATCTCCTCCGGCGGGCTTTAAACTAGGCTTGTCGGGGGGAGGGGAGTACGAGGGCAGGGGAAGCTGTGGACCACCAAACCATGTGGCACCCACAAGGACAGCCCAGCCTGAAGAAGGAGAACATTGGGAACCTGAAAGCCATGGGGAGGCCAGCACAACAGAACAGGTAAGGAACAAGAAGGTAAGAAACAATGGGCCCCATGGGACTGGGAGCGGGGGGGCAGCAAAGGCGCCAGTCGCAGGGCTCAAGTGCCTATATACTAATGCTAGGAGCATGGGGAACAAGCAGGATGAACTAGCGCTCCTGCTTGCACTAAACACCTATGACTTAGTGGGGCTAACAGAGACCTGGTGGGATTCATCCCATGACTGGGTGGTACATATTGAGGGCTATAGATTGTATAGAAAGGACAGGTCGGGGAAGAAAGGGGGGGGTTGCACTTTATGTCAGTGAGCAATATACATCAACCCTCATCAAGACAGAATCCGAGGCTGAGGAAGTAGAAGGATTGTAGGTTAGGCTACATGGGGGGCAAGGAGAAAGGGATTTGGTGGTAGGGGTCTCCTACAGACCCCCACACCAAGGGGAAGAAATAGATGCGGGGCTCCTAAGGCAACTCTCGGAGACCATAAAAGCTAAAGAGGCGGTAGTCATGGGGGACCTAAACTACCCGGACATCTGCTGGGAGACGCAGACAGCAAGGTCCCATCGTTCACGCAGGTTTCTAACTTGTGTACAGGACCTCCACCTGACACAGGAGGTGTATGGTCCCACTAGGGGGAATGCCATACTGGATCTGGTATTGGCAACGGGAGATGACATGATAGGGGACCTCCAGATCGGTAACTATCTGGGAGACAGTGATCACCTTATAATAGAATTCAACATAAGACGGCGAGTGGGTAAGGTAACTAGTAGGGTAAAAGTGCTACACTTTAGGAAAGCTGATCTCATTGCACTCAGGCGATTAGTCAAGGAAGCACTGCAGAGTAGGAGTTTTGATGGGATGGGTGCCCAAGAAGGGTGGCTGTGCCTAAAGGAAACGATCCTTTGGGCACAAAGCAAGACGATCCCCGAGCGAGGCAAAAGAGGGAAAGGGGCCAGGAGGCTTCCATGGCTGACCAGAGAAATCCAGGGCAGCCTAAGGGCCAAAAGGGGAGCACATAAAAAGTGGAAACAGGGTGAGATCACTAAAGATGAATATACCTCCTCTGCTCGTGCTTGTAGGGAGGCAGTTAGGTGGGCCAAAGCTACCATGGAGCTGAGGATGGCAACCCAAGTAAAGGACAACAAGAAATTGTTTCTTAGATATATAGGGAGTAAAAGGAAGGCCCAGGGAGGAATAGGACCCCTGCTAAATGGGCAGAAGCAATTGGTGACAGATAGGGGGGACAAGGCTGAACTCCTCAACGAGTTCTTTGCCTCAGTGTTCCTAAGCGAGGGGCACGACAAGTCTCTCACTGGGGTTGTAGAGAGGCAGCAGCAAGGCGCCAGACTTCCATGCGTAGATCCTGAGGTGGTGTAGAGTCACTTGGAAGAACTGGATGCCTTTAAGTCGGCAGGCCCGGATGGGCTCCATCCGAGGGTGCTGAAGGCACTGGCCGACGTCATTGCAGAGCCACTGGCGGGAATATTCAAATGCTCATGGCGCACAGGCCAAGTCCCGGAGGACTGGAAAAGGGCTAACGTGGTCCCCATTTTCAAAAAGGGGAGGAAGGAGGACCCGGGAAACTATAGGCCGGTCAGTCTCACCTCCATCCTCGGTAAAGTATTTGAAAAAATTATCAAGGCTCACATTTGTGAGAGCCCGGCAGGACAAATTATGCTGAGGGGAAACCAGCATGGGTTTGTGGAGGGCAGATCGTGCCTGACCAACCTCGTCTCTTTCTATGACCAGGTTACGAAACGCCTGGACACAGGAGGAGGGGTGGATGTCGTATACCTGAACTTCAGGAAGGCCTTCGATACGGTATCCCACCCCACACTGGTGAACAAATTAAGAGGCTGTGATGTGGATGACTGCACAGTCCGGTGGGTGGCGAATTGGCTAGAGGGTCGCACCCAAAGAGTCGTGGTAGATGGGTCGGTATCGACCTGAAAGGGTGTGGGCAGTGGGGTCCCGCAGGGCTCGGTCCTTGGACCGATACTCTTTAATGTCTTCATCAGCGACTTGGACGTGGGAGTGAAATGTACTCTGTCCAAGTTTGCAGATGACACAAAGCTATGGGGAGAAGTGGACACGCCGGAGGGCAGGGAACAGCTGCAGGCAGACCTGGATAGGCTGGACAAGTGGGCAGAAAACAACAGGATGCAGTTCAACAAGGAGAAATGCAAAGTGCTGCACCTAGGGAGGAAAAATGTCCAGCACACCTACAGCCTAGGGAATGACCTGCTGGGTGGCACAAAGGTGGAAAGGGATCTTGGAGTCCTAGTGGACTCCAAGTTGAACATGAGCCGGCAGTGTGACGAAGCCATCAGAAAAGCCAATGGCACTTTATCGTGCATCAGCAGATGCATGACAAATAGGTCCAGGGAGGTGATACTTCCCCTCTATAGGGCGTTGGTCAGACCGCAGTTGGAGTACTGCGTGCAATTCTGGGCGCCACACTTCAAGAAGGATGCGGATAACCTGGAGAGGGTACAGCGAAGGGCAACTCGTATGGTCAAGGGCCTGCAGACCAAGCCCTACGAGGAGAGACTAGAGAAACTGGACCTTTTCAGCCTCCGCAAGAGAAGGTTGAGAGGCGACCTTGTGGCTGCCTATAAGTTCATCACGGGGGCACAGAAGGGAATTGGTGAGTATTTATTCACCAAGGCGCCCCCGGGGGTTACAAGAAACAATGGCCACAAGCTAGCAGAGAGCAGATTTAAACTGGACATTAGGAAGAACTTCTTCACAGTTCGAGTGGCCAAGGTCTGGAACGGGCTCCCAAGGGAGGTGGTGCTCTCCCCTACCCTGGGGGTCTTCAAGAGGAGGTTAGACGAGTATCTAGCTGGGGTCATCTAGACCCAGCACTCTTTCCTGCTTATGCAGGGGGTCGGACTTGATGATCTATTGAGGTCCCTTCCGACCCTAACATCTATGAATCTATGAATCTATAGTAAACCCCTCAAATGCTGGTATGTTCACTTTCCTAACACTTCTGTCATACTTTTCCTTTTGGCTAAATCATTCCTGTATTTTACAAACAGGAGAGGCCCTTAAGTTAACCCCTTTATGACACTCCTTTTAAACTGTTACCAAGAAAGATGTCGCTAATAGCAATTCTGAGGCAGTTTCCTATCACACTAGCAATCTTATCCCCAGCCTAATGACTCCACACCCGAGCCAATAATCTCTGACGTGGAACTGAATATCAGATGCTCTTGGAAAATCAAAGTATGTAATATCCAGTACGTTTCCCTTGTCTGCTGTAGCAGTTATCACTGAAAAGATTAAATCTCCTCTAAATTAATTAAGCATGACCACCCCTACATTAATCCTGACCAGTGGCTAACTAATGACTTTTAATTATTCTTGTAAAATACCCCCCCAAAAAATTTTTGCAGAATCAACATATAGCCAACTTATTTGCATTTACTTAAACTGATATGTTTTTGTTTTCCATTTCAATAAGTGTCTTGTGTTTGCCAGTTTACAGTTCTCTGGAGTCTGTTCTGAAATTAGCAAACTTTATAGCACAAATTTTCAAATTAACATCTTTAAATATGCACACAAAATCTGCTGTCACTGTCCCTAATGCATGTTTCTACATTACATTGAACATAACCACATGTAAATACCTATTTGCATTCACACCAAATGTGGAAATATTTACAAATGTTGCAGGCAGGCTCAGTGAAAAGTTTGACAAATATTTCAAGGGCACATTTTTTTCTTATCTTGCAATGGGTCTGTCTTCTCTAAGCATATTGAAGCTTTGTCCAGCTAAAGAATGAGTTTGCTGATTCTTAAAGGTTTCTCTGTTCAAAGAGGACTTTGTATATATACAACTCCCACATTCCCCCTGGCAGAATCACCTCTTCTTCAGACTGTCTCCAGGAAACTGGATCTGCTCCTGTGCTGGGACCAGAGAGCAACAGGCCACTAGCTACTTGGGGAGAATGATGTTGTTCAACATAATGGCATCTCAATTTATCTCTCATTAATCCCTTCAAAATTCAAATGAATATTTGTTAAAAATGTGTAATGTTATTCAGCTAGTGTGAAGCTTTTGGGATGCAAAAGCTTGTTACTCAGTAGGTCTGTGGTAACCCAAGACAACTCCAGTATCAAAGAAACAACATATTTCCCCATATTAAATTGAAATAATTACCATAAAATATTAAATAAAAATCCAAGTGACTTCCCACTTTTAATAACACAAAGGATACTCTGTGTGCATGGACCTCTGTTCAGGGAAAAATCCAGGCTGGGCCTCAGTCTAATGCCACAGAGAAATATGATGTCAACTAAACAAATACATTTCATCTTGGAGAAGTCATGGCAGATATAAAATAAAAATAAGAGAATTTTAGTGGTTATTACAAAAGGTAATACATATACTATACTATATATATATATATCCTTCTCAGAGTTAAATATACCAAAAGAGATTTATCTGAGAATCCTTCTGAAAAATATTTCTGCTGAACTATGCTGACTTTCTTCATCTCTCAGAATGGTCTGGGCCAAAACTGTCACCATGCAGCTTCTATCAAATTTAATCATGAGCAATCAGAAATATTTGTGATTACCCAGATGAGGGTGGGGAGATGAGGGAGGAGGAGGAGATATAGTAAAGTTTCCATATTTTGATGTCACAAAACCAGTTTGAACTCTCACAGCTGAATTTTAGACTCAAACTGATATCTGAGCTCTGTTGTGGATAAAATTGACAAGAGTTAGCCAGTGTTAAATGTATTTTCTGTCTGTTTCGAATGGAGTTATAGCTCACTGACTTGTGGAATTCCACATTGGCCTTTTTCAATGATATTCACGTCATGGATATTCCATTCAAAAGTCCAACTAACTTTGCTTTCTCTTGGTGCTTCAGCTCCTCAAACTTAACCTACTATCTAAAAACCAAATTGCATCATTTCTGCCATGGAGATCTTCAACACAAATATTTTGTAGTCAGATCTCAATTAACAGCTCTTGATACTATGGGAGGCAGAGCAGAATCTAGTCTTAAATCCATAGTTCTCTTGGCTCTGTGGGCTTTTATACACATGTTCCAGGAGTAGGGAGGGAGAGGAGGAACTTTAATTAAAGCTGCTTCAAGAGCCACACTGATTATAATTAAAGTGCCCAGAGCATCTCATGTATCAGTGTCCCCATGCTTAAAAATGATGGTGGGGGTCCTTTAAACCTCCCCCACTGCCATTTTTAAGCACAGAGCCATGAGATGCTGGAGTCTTCTGGAGGTTCTTGGTTATTACCATGCTCCAACAAACGTGATTAATTGAGTCTGCTCTGAGATGCTGTAATCCCAGCACGTCAGAGCAGCCTTGCTGCTCGTGTATAGGCAACCTCTATGGTTACAGGAATAAAACAGTGTTTCCCTGTTGCCGCTCTGAGCACCACAGGGAGAAAAATATTGTGCGTGTAACAAATCTGCCATTTTGTACAGTCACCTTCTTGACTTCTAGTCAAGAACCTTCTTAGTCTTTTACATTCAGTGTGTTTTTCTGAACAAAGAAGCAGCTGCCTAAGGTAAACGTGAATGAAATCAGAACAACTCTCTTACTAACTAGCATAAGTGATATTATTAAAGCCAATTTGCAAGAACAGTTATTCATATAGGAGCATCTTCATAAAGGTAGGAATTTAAACAAATGTAGCACAAAACATTAAATGTTGTTTTCTTGGTTTTCAGTAGAGTCTAGGCTGTTCAATATTTTTCTAAATCCTCCCAAATTGGCACTATTCTTTACGTATAGGACAGTTATCTTTAGACATAGTGTTAGCCATGTGGATTTACTTTTAAAACTAGCAAGCTCCAGCTTCTGCTCCCAGCCACCTTCAACCCACTGGAAGGGACAACCGTAGATGGGTGTAATGGGTGGAAGCTGGAAAGGACCTGGAGCTGGAGCTCCATGTGCTGGGGCAGGGCCCACCGAGCTGCAGATTTCCCCACACTTGGCTGGGTATGTGGTGCACAGCACACATCTCCATGTCTGCCGCCATTCTTCACACTACCTGCTGCCCAGAGCAGCTCAGCAGTGGCAGGAGAAGGAGGAGCTGCTGCTGGTCGGGGTAGCCAAGCAGTACCAAGAGTGGCTGCAGCCACACTGGGAGCAGCCCCACCAGGAAGCTGTGTACACTGGCCAGGGCCAGGGCTGTGAGCGGGCATGGGTGGGAGCATGGTATGGGCTGCCTTGGGTGGGAGAGGGTGGGGCTCATCCCCATGTGGAACACCACAGGTGTAGCCACGCACCAGATACAATCAATTGGCAGGTGCCCACCTGCCAAATCCAATCCATTGGCAGGCAATATCCAGCCTGCAAGTCATATTTTGCCCACCCCTAGTCTATCTGATTGTCTTTTAGACTGTAAGCCTCTAGAAAAACAGACTATCCTTTTGTCAATGCATTGAAGGTTCATGCTATTTCATGGATACTACCACAAACTACTACTAATAATGAATACATAATTGAAAGTTCTGTTTTGGCGTTGCCCTGGAAATAGGCTCTGATTCCAGAATCTAGGGCCAGGTACAGAAGTTACACTTATCCTGCTCTAAGATAACTCTGGATGGATGTAGTATCAGACTTCAGTACTGTAGGTTACAGCACCATAACGAGCATCTGTACCAGGTCCTATTGCAACTCATGTTAGGTTGCATTCTGCTGGCAACCCATGGTGCTTTGCAGCACCCTACTCATCCCTATTTCAAGGCAGCACTTTAACCTCAGCCAGAGCTTATGTGGTCTCCCTGAGTGCCGGGCCAGGCCTGCCCCTAGGCTCTCATTGACCCAAGGTGGCAAAGCTCCCATTTCCAAGCCCCACCTCCTTGTTTCCTCTGGCCAGCTATGAGCTACTGTCTGGTATTATTACTCAGTGTGCAGATTCCATCCACCCCATCTGGGCATTTGTAAAGACTGCATCTTTCAATAAACTGTTATGATGTTTTCTGGACACCACATTTACACAGGGGGCTGTCCAAGATGTTAATCTTGTACAGCATTGTTTTGAAGCGTCTGTAGCCAGATCTGTCTGTTCAGCTTGACCCTTGTTTCTCTACAAAGTCATGCCCAATGGGATAGTGGGATAATGCTGTAGGAATAGATTTCAGACCAGATTAGTCTGAATGATCATTTCATATCCATTCACCCCATCCCTTATCTAAATTTAGCACAACACACAAGGCCACAGTACCCAGTCTGCTGGGCTCTCCGTGGGCCCAAAAACCTGGCAGCAGGGGAGCAGGTCTCTCTTCTTATGTCATTTGGTATAATGCCCTAAGGTGCAGGTAATACATCTGTGTGTGTAAGTTGTGCAGCCTGCTATGAGTCTCTGTGTACTGTTAAGTACAGTGTTGAGTTTTTTAGAGCAACAAATTCTGGACCATACATGAGCACAGTAATCTGCTGGAGCATATACCATCGCAAGTCCAGTGGTTCTAAGCAATTTGAAGTTTCCACTCCATATCATGCTGGGTAAACATCTTGGCCAGGTGCAGACATTACACATTTACTGGTACAAGTGATTGGAAACTGATCTATATCCAGAACAGAACAGAAGTTCAGCACAAAAACCAGTCTATACCCATATTAAAACATAACACATAGACACACATAGACTGGTTTAAAAATGGCAGAACCCAGTCTAAGATTTCTGCCCTGACCAAAGGGCAAATTTGTGTTCTGTTCACAGTCTAAACTACACTGTTTACAGAAAGCCACATAACTTAGATGAATTCCACCTCAGGTTTTTTGAATGTTTGTACCTAGCCCTGTGCAGAAACTTTACTGCTGACCTTCTGAATAAGATGTTTATAGGTGCGGGGAACATCTAATGTGGGAGAGATATGGTTACCTATTCAGCATGCTTTTGGCTCAATGATTGTCCAGGTGTAAGAGTAATGATACTGATTTATTGAAGCTCCCTACTAACATCATGCCTTTCAAACACCCCCCACAGCCCCTGCATCATTGGCTTGTAATGAAGCTGAGGCACCAGGATTGGTACCACGCACTGTTGTTGGGGACTTATCAGTCTGTGTTACATTAAGCAGGACCATACATCTGCTTAATTGACAACTGGCTGACCCACCTCTCAAAGTTACGTTGCTTTCCTGAGAGAGGTCAGCGTGTTTACGCAGATCCACCTAGCGCAAACCAGAACCCAGTCACACCCCAAAAGACATTGAAAGCTTTTTGAGCCTCGCACTTGAGGTGTTACAACTGAGTTTCACTGGGTGGGCAGGCCAGGTAGTTTGTGGCCGTGATAAGCTGCTGCCTCATCAAGTCAAGGTGGGTAGCCATAATGTCCCCGGCAGCCAATCGGGTGGCTTAGTTGTTTGGCTCTGCTCAGAAACCCTTGGCAGCCTGGGCACACTGGGATGCATGGAAGAATCCCCACCTACCTTCTGTGCTTGCTCCAAGCTTCCCCCCCACACACACACACAAAGTTAACGTGTTCTGTTTAACCCTGGGCTTCTTGAATAAAGCTTGAAAGTTGGAGCACTTCCACCTTGGGCTTCTTGAACACCTGTATTTAGCCTAGCTGTGTATCCATGAGTATTTGGGTTGACTTTTCCAGTTCAGTCCATTACAGAAAGAGGCTTGGGCAAGATCAGCCCATCTAAAATTGAGATCTGATTTGAAGTCTTCATGGAATTTAAAATGGAATCTGGAAATAATATTCTAGATCAGTCCACATTCAAATCAATCCAATCCTCAAAGCAAGAGTTGGCCAGATTTATCTGGTTTACAACTGAAAATATGGCATAGGGCAAAATGTATATACAAAGGCTAGGGACAGCCATGACACGTAAACCGGCTTAAGTGATCAGAAACGGGTTTATACCTGTAACAGAACAGACATTCAGTGCACATAAACCAGCTTCAAAATGGCTGAAACTGGTTTGAGATAAACCTGGTTAAATGTAGTATCAGATTTAACTGATTTGGCTCAAACTAGTTTATGCAATGTCTGTCCCAGACCCCTTCCTGGTTTAATTTAAAGCAGACTACCACAACATGCTGGCATGCTCTCTGGGCTGGGCTCTCTGCTCCAGCCCAGCCAGGCTGGCCTCACCCCTCTGCCCCCCAGCCAGAGCAGGGACAAGCAGGGGTGGGGGTTTGGCCAGAGGGGGGTTTCATTCCCCCCTCCCTGTGCCACCAGCAGGGATCTAAGACAGATTTGCTGGGTGCTCCTTCCTTGTTTCTGCAGCAATGGGGCACCATGGCCCTTGAGGTGGGAGGGGCATGAAGGGGGCGTTAGTCTCCCCTCTACCCCGACTGGCAGCCAGGTCTGCCTCCCATCACTGCCACACTCACTCCCTGAGGTGGAATAGACCCCTGCTGTCCCCTCTATGGGACACCAGAGGGAGGGGAAATAACCCCCGTCCCTGCCCCCACAAGGGGCCCTACGGGTTGGCTGTGCTCCCTCCCAGCCCCTGAAGCAGGAGGGGCAGGGCCTTTGGTGTGGGCAGCAGCCTGTCATAATGTTGAGGAATGCAAGCCCCTTCCTCGGGGGGGAGCCCTACTGTGGGGTGAGCAGACCTGTGACAGACTGCATGTGGCAGCACCGGGGCCCTGAGGGGGCCAGAGCCTCCCCACTAGCAGCCGCAGCCTGTAGCAGCTTTCCTCACCTCACAGGACAGCCCCCCACCCCTGCCAAGAAGGGGCTCATGCTCATGGAAACTGTGACAGGGGCTATTGCCCTGTCATGGTCACACCCCACTCATTGCTTTGAGAGGAAGGTCACTTTCCCTCAGCAATAAGCAGCAGTTCCTCTCCCATGCCACTACTGCTCAGCCCGGACAGGCAAGCCTGGAACTGGCATGGGGTGCATGGGGTCAGGGCTGAGCGTGCTGGTCCCCACCTGTACCACAGGGCTGGGGCCAGCTGCAGCAGCAAAGGAGCTGCTGCAGCCGGGCTGCCTAGAAAGGCTGTCCTACTGCAGAGCAGCCCCAGCCCAGCTGTGTGCCCAGGGAGTGGCACCTCAGCCCAGCAAGACTGAGGGACCCACCAGGGGCCAGACAAAGACCTTTTGCAGGCTGGATCCACCAGCCAACAGCATCTGGCCGTGCCCTCACCCAGCCACTGGAGTGGTGAAGGGGAAGTACCATGATGGTACTTCCCCGAGCATAACCCTGTTATGGTTATGGTTTCCCCGAGCATGAGTCCCTTCCCAGCAGAGGAAGGCAGGCCATAGTGTGGGGCAAGGAAAGCTGCTGCGGGCCACGGTGGCAGTGGCACTGGGGGGGGGTCTCTGGCCTGCTGCAGCTCTGCCCACCCTACAGCATCCCCCACCCTGGGAAGCGGCTCACACTCCCCAACATTATGACAGGCTGCTGCCCCCACCAAGGGCCCTGCCCCCTCCCACTGCAGCAGTTGAGTAGGGGCACAGTCAACCCATAGGGCCCCTTGGGGAGGCAGGGATGGGGGGTATTCCCCCTCCCTCTGGCATCCCACAGAGGGGACAGCAGGGGACTATTCCACCTCAGGGAACAAGCGTGGCAGCAACAGGGTGCAGACCCGGCTGCCAGTGTGGGTAGAGGGGCTAATCCCCCTCCAGCAGCGAGAGGGGAGCACCTGGCAGACCTGGCTCAGGTCCCTGTCGGTGGCACAGGGAGGGGGGAATTAAACCCCTCTCTGGCCAGTTCAGCCCGGACTGGCCATGCACCCCCACCCACCAGCTTCCCTAAGGGTACTCTCTAGCACTCCCAGCTCCTGGCCTGAGCAACTGCAGGCATATGCCCATATGTCTGTTCTGTTACAAACCGGTGCAACGTAGGTATGTTGGACTAACCTGCAAAGGTTGAATCAATTCAGGCTCCAGCTTTTTGAATATCTCTCCCTAACCTAAAATGAAAGAAAATGCCTAATACTGCCCCAGGTTCACAAACCTGCACACAAATAGGATCTAGGGGCTTTCATTTGTCACAAAGCTTAGGAACCAGTCAAATTTGCCAGGGTTTGTGATTTCATTCCAAGCATTTCATAGGGCTTTAAATCATACCCTGTGAGCTTTGGTCCGTGTATTACCAAAGACAAAATCACAGTCCTGGCTATTTATTGAGACTGTAACTATTTCATACACCTATCAAGTACAGTGTATTCATTATTTACAGGCAGCTAACAAATATCTTAGCAGATGGGGAATTTTTATTGTTTCCATGGTTACAATAATAAATACAATGCTGATCTGCCCAGAGTAGCTCTTGTTTTTTAAAAGGGTCTCTACATTCCTTGTACACCATTCTTTGCATTTGCAATAGATTTTTTTTATATATATTTTCCAGGGGGAAAGTGGTTTTAACCAGAAAGTTTGCAGTATCCCTTTCCATTACAAGAGTGCTAGTGATATTATGCTCACATTGGATGCCTATAGACATGCAAGGATGCTTCTCTGATGCGCCGTAATTACTCGAATTAAGCCTGGAGCATGGTAATTCAGGTGGGGGGGCACTTTAACTAAAGCTTGTTCAATAAGCTTTAGTTAAAGCGCCCCCACAGCTATTTTGAAGTGTAGGATGCTGAATACACAAGACTCTGTGGATGCTTTATTAGCGAGGCTCCCAGAGCTGCTCTAATTAAAGCACCCCCCACCCCCAGAGCATGTTGAAAAATCCCCATTACAACTTGGTGACATCTTATGTCTTTAAAGTACAGTAGCTGTAAAGGAAATTGAAAACAATTATGTTTTTTATGGTTTAGTCACTCCCTTGTTAAAAATATACTGAAACCTTCACTGAAGCAATGAAGATATATAGATATCAGTTTTAAATTGTAATTTCAATTATTTTATGCATGGGAATTACAGAATTAAATGGGTTGCTAGAGCAAGTTAAACAAAGGTGGGGTGCTAAAAAAATATTTTCTGGATGCTGAAATAATGTCTCTGATATGTTATTTGTAATCTCTTTTTGGTCAGGGGCCTGGGTTTGCCTGTGTGTATGTGTATAATGTCTAACAAGATTGCATACTATTATAGAATTATTAGCCCAAAAGTAATACAAAGAAGTAATATTTTTCAAACTGAATGATAAATGATACATTATTTGCAATTTGATGGGGGAATTAGTTGCATAAATATTCTAGGTATTCATTTTGATTAGTTGTAGTGAGCACAATTAAAATCATTACAATATTGCCTTTTTTACACTGTTGACCTAACGGTAGCTTTCCCTCAATGCAGGCCATACTGTGGTTAATTAAAATCTTTGTAGCTACCATTTGAAAGTAAGCAATTTACTTTAGAATTCTCCTTGCTAAGGATTTTAACGACCCTTTTATGGGGGGAATCTCAAAACACTAGTTAGGAATTTCTTCATGTGCACAGTGAAACAGTACATCCCCTGGAATGGTTGTTAATGCACAGCAACAGTAGATCTGGACAGGAAGTAGAGATAAATACTATACTCAGTTGAAAAGGAAGCAGGGAATTTTAGGTAGACAGAATGTCATTAACTACATTGGAATGTGCCACAATAGTTGAAGTAACAATACTCATGTGAGCTGGTATTTTTAATGACCAGTAATGGCCAGCACAATGTTCAGCAAGTATTCCTGGGCTGACTAAGAAATCATTGCATTTTTTTGATTAACTGAAGAAACAGCCAATTCAAAGTGAACCTGTCCAGGCTTCTGGGTGCACTTAGTCAACAATTGCAATGATTACAGACTTGATTTTGTTTACTCCCAGGCTAGTAATTTGATATTTCTCCTTGCAATCAGGACTGTTTTTGCAGCTCATCTGAAAGTTGATACTTTTAGTACCCTGGCTTCCCTCACAAAGTGACATAGAAACTAGTTTTATAGTCAATCTGACTTAGAAGGAAGCATCACTTGTTGAGTCCAACCACCACTGCACAGTAACATTGGGAGTTTCCCAGAGGATTTTCTCTCCAAGTAATGTCCAGGCCACCTCTGAGATATATGGACTGAAACAACAATACTAACCAGAGAATAATAATGGCTTAGAATTGTAAGATGTCAGGTGGATGACCTAGAATCATTGGGTGCCTATATACGTACAGTGAGGTTGCTCCAATGTGCTGTAATTATAGTGTGTCAGAACAGATTCAATTAATTGAGTCTGCTGAAGCATGGTAATTATTGTGCTCCAGCTAATTCCAGCATCATGTGTATCAGTGTCCCTGTGCTGAAAAATGGTAGTGGGGCCCTTTAACTCAAGCTTGTTCAATAAGCTTTAGTTAAAGCACCCCCCACCATCATTTTTCAGCACAGGGATGCTGATACATGTGATGCTCTGGGTGCTTTTAATTAGAGCTGCTCTCAGAGCCCCTTTAATTAAAACATCCCCTCCATCCCCCAGAACATGTCTATAAACACTAATGCTTTCTAGCTAAGATTACACAACAGTACCTGAACTGACAGAAAGGAATATTTCTGTATCAGATAGGGAACTCTATTTTGTTTTGTGACATCTATTTTTGTATTCTTTCTTCCACTTTGTATGCTAACTGCCAATTTGGTGAGTTGTAATGGGATGGAGTAGAAAGCCACATTTTGACAATAGCTGTCATCTCCTGTCTTTCGGAAAAGGGATATGTCACACTGAAGAAAAAAACTAACAATAAGAGAGTCTTCCAGGGCAATCAACTCTGAATGTTTCCTACCAAGTGGCCCACAAGATCGTGCTTTCTATGTGCTTTTTCTGGGCAGCTGATTACATCATGAAACAGCAAGAGACTGTATGGAAGGAGAGAAACTGCCTAAGCAGTATATCAAACCACTGACTACCAGGCCAAGAAGACTAGGAAAGGCAAGAATGACCCTACCTAGATAGAAATGCTAACGAGATTTCATATTCAAAAAGGTTGATATCAGACAAAAAGGGTAAAGGGAGGAAGTGTATTGTTTGTTTCAAAGGTCTGTAACTTTCAAGTGTTTATTTAAAAGCAAATTGATTGCAGTTAAGAAATTCCTTCACTAAGCTGATGTTCCTTGCTAGCCTCTTTGCACCTACAAGCACACTTGAGATCTCCAAAGGTACAGTGATAATGCTCTGCCCATTCTTTGGATCCAGGGGTTGAGTATGCTCATTGTAGGCTGATGTTGTACCAGAAGAGAGCTAAGATAGGTTGTAACAGTTGCTGATGGTGCCCAAATATATGAATAATGGAAAGACTCAAGTAGACTTAATTAAACATTAGATAAGACCCCAAATTACAATAATAAGAATCTTAATAAAAAGAAAATAGTTTTCAATATGAAAGAAGAAAAAAAAACTTAGGACGTCTTTACATGTGCTTTGGAGTGGAGCGGGGTGGGGACATTTTAATTAAAGCAGCTCTGAGAGCTGCTCTAATGAAAGCGCCCACAGTGTCACATGTATTCAGCATCCTGCACTTCAAAATGGCAGTGGGGGTGATTTAGCTAAAGCTCATTCACCGAGCTTTAGTTAAAGCACCCCTGCCACCATTTTCCAGTGCAAGGATGCTGAATACACATGATGCAGAGGCTGCTGGGGCATGCTAAATCAAGTCTGCTCCTACACATCGTAATTAGCACATGTTGCAGCAGATGTCGGGCATGTGGATAGGTGACCTTAGAGTCAGATCTTGTACATGGTTTAAAGCTGGAAGACCTTGACTGTAACATCATAATTTGTTCTACAATGGAGATAAAGAAGGGCCAAAACCTTTAGATGAAGAATGCTTCGATATCCTGATAAGAAATAGAGTGCAGTTATTCACTTGGTAACTTTTTATAATAAGCTCTTGTGGCATTGCTTATAAGCAAGATTCTCTGATTTTTTATTCTGTATACTGTATTAATATGCCTAGTTCTGTGTAATGGGGTATATTTATTAATTTTGCCCCATAGTATGAGTGTCAGTTCTTCTGGAAAACATAATCTAAAGTTGTACTCTGAGAAGGCCAACAATGTTCATCCTTAACTTAAAGGTAAAAAAAAAAAAAAGGAAATGGTACAGTAGAGAATCTGCTCTCATATTGAAAGGAAAAGTAATTGAATTAAGTGATTTAACTCATAATGATTAGCTGTGTTCTTTAAGGTTTACTTGAATTTTAACTCAGATCCCTTAAAACATGCTAAACTGACAAATCTAGATTGCCTTAAAAAGCCTTGAAAAGGGTTGGGTATTCCCGGTGATAACAGTTGCATACAAAAGGTTGGAGAAATGTTTAATAACTGCAGAAGTTATTTAGTAGAGTAAGTTCTTTGTAAATCTAAACCAAGATGTTACCTCTGACTGAATCTCTCCCTGATTAGGAGAGCACCCACAACCACTAGAGTTTCATGAGAAAGTCATTATCACACATGTTTATAAAGAGATACATGGAGAACAGCTAGGAATCTAATAACATGTGATATTATTCTCCTAAAGCATGCAAAGTAAGCAATAAACCAATAAACTATACAATAACCATTAAAAATACTTATTGAAAAGACCATGAAGTTCTTAGATGGATTCAGGAAAGGATCTCATTGTAACTTGGGAAGTGGGTGTTTTAGGGATAATCCCTCCTTCTGGAAAAACACTTATATGTGGCTGTCAACAAGAAAATTCAGATTAAACATGGACAAAAATGATCACATGGGACAAACCACCAGTAAATACAATTAATATAGCAAAGATATAAGTAAATGCTTACGAAAGAGCATTAAGGTATATTATTAGTGTACAGACCCCAATCAGGAGCTGACTGGAATTCAGATATCTCCGTAGCCTACACATGGAATGAAATTCTGGTCCCATTGAAGGCAATAGAGCCAGGACTCTTGATCTTTAATATATTTACATTCTTATAACTCCATTCTGAAGATACGAATGTAACTGTCCTCTCATTCTTCATGTTTACAACTTTCTATATTTCTGTCACTGGACCCCTACCCTGAGAGGCAGAAGACCAGAGAGGGACATGGAACCCATAAGAAGACCCTATTGTAAATATTAACCAGAATTCAGAAGGCAGAGGGGCCACTGTCAAACTCAGAGCATCAAGGGGAGTGGCTGTCAAACCCCTGAACATCATAAGGCACACTACTCAAATGTTGCTAGAAAGGGTGGCACCAGGCAGTGGACTAAAAGAGTTGCAGCTTCCAGGGTATAAATCAGGGACGGGCAATTATTTCAGCTAGAGGACCACTTAATTAGTTTGGTAAGCTGTCAAGGGCTGCAAGGGTAGCCCCGCCCCTTGACAGGTCTTCTGTCCCCTGCCCGCCATCTTGAGACTGAAAGTCCTGCCCATAACCCCTGACCTTTGCCACTGGAAGTTCCTCCCCTTTCCCCCTCCCCCACTCCTCCTGGAAATACTCCTTTTGGGAGGGGAAGGTTGCCATCTTGGAACCAGGAAAAAAACAAATTATATACTAAAGTCAAACACTTACTATAACATATTTTAATTTACTATCAAAAAATTTTTTTGTCATGATTTGTGTTTGTGTAGTGTATATAGAGGTGATTGCATGACAACTCAAAAATAAAATCTTACTCTTGTATATTTTGTGCAGGGGTGGGTGGTGGTTAGTGGGGTGTATGGTGGGGTGTGGGGGTATATATGTGGGAGTGTTGTGGGGGAAGGGTGTGGGTGTGTGGGGTTTGTGGGGTAAGAGAGAGGGTGGGGGTGTGTGAGGACCCACCACACACTCTGCCCCATGGCACACAGTCCCCAGCAGCAGCAGCAGCAGCAGGCAGGGGCACTCAGGGTGCTCAGGTAGGCGCTTCACGTGGGGGTGAGGAGTGCAGCCAGGCTGGCCCACTAATATTGAGCAGAATTCCCTGTGGCACACATGCAAGTCCCACACACATGCTGCTGAGGGAAGCCCCATGCAATGGAACTGGCTGCCTTCTTTGGTCCCTGCTGCACAGGTCCCAGGACTCTGTAGGGAAGCAGGAGGTGGGGCACGGCTCCTCTGTACTTCCAGTTGACTTCTGAAACCTGTGCAGCATGGAATGGCAAAAGGCAGCCAGTTCTATCTTGCAGGGCTTCCTCTGGTGGTGTAGTGCTGCACATGTCACCCACATGATACAGGCAGGCTGGCTTGGCTGCACTCCTCACCCCCATGTGCAGTGCTGGCCAGAGCTGTGCACTGCTGGAGGTAGTATCTGCGCCAGGCACAAGCACCCCAAGTGCCCCTACCTGCTGCTGCTGCCATTGGCAAGGGCTTTTGCACCATGGGAGGGAGTATGTGAGGGATCCTCAAACACCCCCAACTTTCCTTACTCTCATACCTTGTCCACCCAAGCTCCACACTCCCACCACCACCCTGGGTGTTGGCTCCATGCTTCACACTCCTGCCCAGCTTCAGCTTCCTCCTCCCACCCTGCTGCTTCCCTACCTGCTGCCCAGAGTAAGTGGGACGCTGAGGAAGCCAAGCAGGTCCCCTGGTGGCTGCAGCAGTAGCAGCAGCAGCTCCTCCCGAAAGCTGTGTGCTGGCTGGGCTGGGCTGGGCTGGGCTGGGCCCTTCTGCGCACAAGGGTGGGAGTGAGGCACAATAGGGTATCTTGTAGAGGGAGTGTTTATGTGGGTGCCTCACTCCCACCCTCATGGGCAGAAGGGCTGGGTGGGGTACAATTAGTTGGTGGGTACCTGCAGGCTAGATGAAATTGTCTGGCAGACCGGATCCAGCCTGTGGGCCATATTTTGCCTGCCCCTAGTGTAAATAGTAGGCAGTGGGAGCTGGACCATAGGCAATGACTGAGGGAAGCAGGACTGCCTTAGAGGGTAGCAGCTGGTCAGCTAATTGAGCCACTTAAGCCAGTTAAAGGAACCCCAAGTCAGGTGATCAGAAAGAGGAGGAGCAAAGGCACTTATAAGCCAGGCCTAGAGGCCTCAATTGCTGCCCTTCTTTAGCTGGAAAGGATTTGGTGTGCCTTGGTGGAAGAAGCTTTGCAGAATTTAGAGGGTCAAGGCTCACATGCTCTGAAGGGAAGGAAGCCCTGCAGACCTTGCAATGAGACTGCTTAGCAGATAAGTAATTAAAGATTCCCATTTTGTTTAAGTTGCTGTTACACCTACAAGGCAGGGTGTGGCTATGGGGGAGCCTGGAAGCTGTAGCAGGGGGTTTGTCAGAGGTCCTGAGACAGAGATAGCTGGCTAGTACAAGCCCAGAGACTGTGGTAGAAGGGCAGAGGCCCTGGGACAGAGATATCAGGCTGCTTGAGGGCCCAGCAAGTTGCATGGAGGGCCTAAGAACCTCTGCTGCAGGTAGAATCTAGCCAGACAGTGTTAAGAGGCAAAACACCTAAAAAGGATCCCCCCAGACTCTAAAGGCAAACGCGCAAAATTCTTCTTAACATTTAACACCAAAGGTGTGGCAGGTGGGAAACAGAAAGGTGCTGCAGAGGCTGGGGAGCAGAGAAGACAGGACTGACGGCCAGGGAGCATCAGACTCCAGGGACCTTGTGGCTGCCTATAAGTTCATCACGGGGGCACAGAAGGGAATTGGTGAGGATTTATTCACCAAGGCGCCCCCGGGGGTTACAAGAAACAATGGCCACAAGCTAGCAGAGAGCAGATTTAGACTGGACATTAGGAAGAACTTCTTCACAGTTCGAGTGGCCAAGGTCTGGAACGGGCTCCCAAGGGAGGTGGTGCTCTCCCCTACCCTGGGGGTCTTCAAGAGGAGGTTAGACGAGTATCTAGCTGGGGTCATTTAGACCCAGCACTCTTTCCTGCTTATGCAGGGGGTCGGACTTGATGATCTATTGAGGTCCCTTCCGA
The DNA here is from genome assembly GCF_030867095.1 of Alligator mississippiensis. NCBI lineage: Eukaryota > Metazoa > Chordata > Crocodylia > Alligatoridae > Alligator > Alligator mississippiensis. The sequence goes on from NC_081829.1 coordinate 32,773,488, forward strand.
CCCTAACATCTGTGAATCTATGAGTGTAGCCCCAAGCTTGCTACAATTTCCTGGAATTGAAAGGTTGCTACACATGCATATTATTTTATGATCCATCCTTTTTTCTTTTCCTTTTTACAGAACTCCCTGCTCAAACTAAACTCCCTGCTCTTTCCAGATAGATTGATTTCCTCAGAGAGAGACATTTCAGAAGAGACATGGGTTCAACATCAGCAGCACTTGGAAGCTCTGCTAAAACAGGTATTTATACAGCTTGATAAACACAGTTTTCATCAGGCCAGAGGTTTGTAGTAAGCTCTGATCCCAGCTGTCACAAAGACTTCTCAATCAATATGTTGTTCATCTAGTTTATTTAGAGGCTTGTAAGGGCAAAAAGCAAGCCTGCTGGACCCAGTCATTATGCCGCCTCCATATGGAAAGAAAACCAGTGGAAAGTTCATAAACATTAACTTAGCTCTGTCATATGATGGGCTGATGGCCCTTTTTCCACTGAATGAGATCCAAGTATAAGAAGTCATATGGCTCTTGATTTCATTTTCTCTCTAAATTTTCTAATGTCTCTTTGACTGACCAGACTACTCTCTAATAATAAATTCTGTTGACCTCACTTATATAGACTGGTAAGGAGAGATGAGGCAAACAGTGGACTTCTGTGCTATAGCACATGAGGTTTACTGTTCCTTCAGTCAAGGGGACTGTTCCTGTCAGAGTCTTCCGCAACTAAATGCCAGCATTTGTAAAATATTGCAAGCTGCTGATTGATAAAGGGGACAAGTGCTGATGAATTCATCATGGGTGGCAAATCAGGAACCTGTTTCTGGAGCAAGGACCAAACAGTAGGACAGTGCAGCATTCAGCTCTGATGTTGGTATTTTAGTTTCCACTTTCAGCCCAACAACGTTTCTATGTGTTGGATTCGAACAGAGTCCTGAAGAAGAACGTACAGCAGTTCTCCTCACTTTTCCATTAAAGAATATCAATACCTCCTTTGAGGCTCTGGAAGAAAAAAGTTCAACATGTTGTTTTTTTCTTCCTAGAATATTTATCTCTAAAATTCTAGTTCCTTCTATATTGGACGGGTTTGCCCTATGTAAATGCATTCGCTTTTAGACCTTCTCTTCATTTCAGTTAGTTTGGATCTAGGGTATAGATGATTGATTCTCTAAATGTATTTCAGCTTACATATATAGATATGTAGCAGAAAGCCCCCCTTTTCCTCTTGCCTGCATTTGCTCTCCCCTCTTTGGATATGTTTCTCTTTTTCTACCTTTTCTTCCTTCCTCTCTCTTTCACTTGAAGATAAGGAATTGTGTTTTAAAATTTGTATGTGTGCATTTTGTATCTCCCCTTGTAGTTTGGTATTTTTATCTATTTGTGTGCCATGGCATTTGTAGCTTATATTTTATACTCCTCACCTTTCAACTTTCAACTGAATGTATTTAGTTTCATAAGTAAGTTATACATTGTAACAATGTTAACAAGGGCAGGAATCAAACTGCCCTTCCTTGTATCAGGCTGGCCCCTGAAAGAGGGAGTGAATCAGTGATTGAATGTGTAACACTGTAGCAGCAGGCAGCAATTAACACCTGGAAAGCTGCAGATCAGCCAAAGGAAGAACTCAATAGAAGACAATGTAACAACCGGGAAATCTCTAAACGTCACTGATCAAGGGCTAGAAGCCCTGGCCTGAGTTAATCAACGCCGGGGACCAACTTTTGGGCTGAATATCTCCAGATCGACCACTCCCAGAGCCCTATTCAAAATTCATCAACGGACTTCCAAACCTGCACGTACATGTGGACAACCCCTGGGGCTGACAGATGCCGTCCAGTAGCCACCGAGGGGGGGAAGTCCCACGAGGGTCAATGGCCCCCTGGATTGGGCAAACCTGAAAACTGGGGAGTCACCAAAGTCTGCCAAGGACAGATAAAAGGCAGTGAAAAGTGACCCTCAGTGGCGCCCTCTTGATCTCCAACTCGACCAGACCTGTCCAGCCAGAAGGACCGGCCAGCGACCCCCTTCTGGAAGATAACATCACGCTGAAAGAAGCCTCAATGACAGACTCCAGCGCTTGTAGAATAGGTATACCTGACTCTGTAGCCTGCTACTGTGTGTGTGTGTGTGTGTGTGCATGTGTGTGTGTGTGGGGACCAGCCCCAAGGTTTATGATTACAGTGTTTCAATCTGCCTAATAAACTAGAATTTTAAGGATCCTGAGTTGGACATTTGTAGCCAACAGATATATACAGGTTTCCCTCGCTTTATGCTGTACATGTGTTCCTGGCAAATGGCACATAACTCAAATTTGCATAAAGAGAGCCCACTTTACAATGTAGCAAATAGGGATAGGTTCCAGGATCTTGACTGTACTGACCCCCAGATCTATTTCTACCACTTTTACAAGACAATTTGGGTCCAGGGTGCATGGGATCAGAGGAGGGCCCTGCATGGGCTGATATGCCCTGGGCCCCACACCTTGCTCGGGTCGGCTCTGTGTGTGTGTGTGTGTGTGTGTGTGTGTGTGTATATATATGTGTGTGGGGGGGGTGTATGTATGTATGTATGTATGTATATGTATGTATGTAACCTGGGTGGCACTCAACTATGTACCCCCTTCTCCAAATGAAGGGAAAGTTAGTAGGCCTGGAGCACTGCGGAGGCGTGGCTGCCTAGCCATGTGCAGCTTTCCTCCTCCCCTATAGAGCAGAACAAGGACACTAATTGAGCCTTCGCTATATACAATTTAATAAGAGATAAAAAAAGTTAAAATATAACATATATACAGAGGACATAGGAACCATAGGCAGTATGTGTACAAATCTATGCAAATACTCTATATACATATGTGAGGGTTCAGGTAGTCAGAAAAGGTAGTCATGATAAACATTATGCAGTCTTACACTCTAATAGGGCACAGAGGTTACAAAGCTTGAAGTGCAGATTTTACAAAGCTTGAGGAGCAGAGTTCAGGGGGAAAGGAAGGAAAAGTAATAAGCCATAATACAACCATATCAATGCCCTAGAAAAAAGGGGGACCCAGATGAGAGGGGAAAAGGGGATTCCCAGATGTGTCACCTGCCCCTTTAACCAACTTAAATACCCAGCAGCTCACCAGGGGGAAACAACCCACCTCCCCTGTGGAAATCCCTTCCCAGGCAACTCATGACTCCTACAGGGACTGATGAGGCTGCACCCATCTCCTTGGACAAGCTGTCTCCTCCTTCTGCCGAGGGCTCTCAGCTGCTTCGTGGCTCTCCTGGCCGTCAGCCTGCTCTTGGCCCTGTGCACCGTCCCATGCACTGGTGGCCCCTACTCACCGCATTCCCAGCCTTGTGCCAGGGTTGGAGACCCGAGCTGCCTTGTGTAGCTCCAGGGTCTCAGTCCGCTCCTGGAACCTCCATGCACTGATCCATGCACTGCTGTCCCTGTCCCATGCAGGGGTTGGAGATCCCAAGCTGCCATGTGCAGCACGGGGGTCTCGGTCCACTCCCAGACCCTCCATGCACCACCTGTGCACCGCTCACCCTGCCTCTTGCAGGGGGTTGGAGACCCAAGCTGCCAAATGCAGTTCCAAGACCTCAATCCACTCCCAGACCCTCCATGCACTGATTGTGCACTGATGCCGTGCTCCCTCACAGCAGGGCTGGGGGATGCAGCCACGTACTGCTCCCCATCTGGTGAGGCATCTTCTGGGCTCTTCTGGGGCCACCACTCCGCCCTGCTTGTCAGCTCAACCAGCTCTTCTCATCCATCTTCACCATCCTTCATCGAAGTCACCTGTATGCCGGGCATGCTGCTTTTTTATTCTCTCCAGGGGCTCTACCCCCAGATTGAAGATGGACAAATCAGAGAGAGGGGGGTTAGTCCTTTCTCTGGTCTGTCCTTTTTGGGTAGGGGCGGGTCGAGCCTTTCCCTATGCCTTTCCTGATTGGTGGGGGAAATGCCAGTGAGCCAGGCTTGGAATATATTAATATCATATTCTGAATATCATATATCATATCATATTCTGAATATCATATTCTGAATATCATATATTCAGAATATATGGGAGCTGTGCCCCACCCCCTATATATTTAGAATATATATATTCGGTCTTCCTTAAAGCCAGTAAAAAGTAATAGAGAACTGTGTTTCTGTGGTGGGCTCTTCCCTTTCCCATTATCTTGTAGGCATGTCTATAGTGTTGTTAGTAAGACATGAAGTGTTCAACAGCTCATTATTTAACACAATGGAGCACTATGTGACATTTTTCCCTGCAGTCTGGAGCCATGTCTTTCAAACTGGAGAACAAACTTTGGTCTGTAGCCAAATCCTACATCCCTATGAAACAACAGTGGCCACTCTACACAATCAGCCCACCACAAATCAGTGTAACTTAGCGGTTGTGAAGATGGCCATGCTGAGAGCAGGAGGTAGCAGGATCAACAGGATGACTCTTCTCTTCAATCTGTTCCTCCCCAATCCTAGAGGATTTCCATACAGAATGTCATTTTGCTTTAGTCAGTGTTTTCTCCCTCAGAGTTGACCAAACGTTTCTCAATGGAAACAAAGGGACAGGGATGGAGAGCAGTATATATGGATTTTACCACCTCCATGCATTTTACCACCTGTGCTGTTTTATGCAAAAGACGTTTGTCAAGACCTCTGATGATTCCCAACACATTTTAGGACATTTGCTACCTTCAGTGGATCTTGTTCCCTGGTGATAAGGTAGCAATCATTTTCTAATGAAGAAGATCAATCTACCTGGTATTTTGCTTGGGCCCATTCAAGCTTCCGTATATTTTTCTGTAAGCCTTTCTGTAATGCTATGAGAAGGACATGAAATCCCCTTTTTGCCAGCTGTGAGCTATGTAGTGGTCACTTTGCACAGTTATTTGTAAATATACATCTTCCTCTTGTAACCTAGATCTGTTACTGTATTGTGGTGCTGTTTATACAATTCTTTCCATCATAAGTCCCTTCCCCAGGTGGGAATTCTATTTCCTGGCCCCTACATAGGTTTTTTGACCTTTAGTTAACTAATGTGTATTGTTAAATTTTCTTATAAGTCTCTTTTGCTCCTACCACTAATAAATAACTATCTTGACTAATTCATCAAGGTAGTAATTTGGATAAATGCTAGGCATGATTATTGTTTCTGCAAAGAAATGTACCAAAAATATGTAAAATTTAAGTTTCTCAAATTTTTGGTAACCACTGAGACAGAACACAAAGGTAGCTCTCATTTACCCTAGATGTGTTTTTTCAAGTGAGAAAACTGAGATCCCTATGTGGGAAGTACATCTTTTATTCAAACACATGATGTTTAGCACTACACCTGTCAACTTTCCTTTAAAACATCCCAATTGTACAATTTCCGTTGCAATCCTGAAAGTGGGTGGTTGTGACTCTCATTGTTCTGATCAGAACCTTGAGCAGTCATATCAGCATTAAGTAATGACACCCTAGAGTTGACAGGCTTCCAAAATCTTTTTTGTCTCACAACTGGTGCAAATCCTTATAATTGATTTGGATTGTGGGGCTGGTAATATAGCACTGACTAGCAATTAATGCTAACATTTTAGTCTCATTTCATGCTGTCAAATACTCTTGACACTTTTTTTATGTGCAAGATTGTCAGGTATAAAGCCATGTGTCTCATTACATGTCGATTTGCCACTTCCCCTTCAGATCACTGTCATGAGTGATGCAGGTGATGCTTCCCCCATATTTTAACTCTTTTAACTCAGCAATTTTGCAAGAGGAATTTGGGAAGCATGCACCTATCAAGATCAGAGAGTAAGCTGATCATATCAGTTACTAATATTATCTTGTTAGATGAAAATATACAAGAAATATAAAAAGTGGTTTTATTCAACTGTTTTTTCACTTGTTTTTTGTGTGTTTACATAAACATTCAAACCTTCCAAAAACACAACTTTTATTATGCTGCGAACTGCAAATGGGGTAATTTAACCATGCTGGTCTATGTTGATAGAAAACCCAAGATGTAAGGTTCTGACAGAGTCCAGGTTTGATGACAAAGTGCATTCTAATCTTCTCCCTTCCCATTTCAGGGTCTCTACCAAACTTGAAAAGTAAATTGTACGTGTTGAAGATGGGGTTAGTAGCCAGCATTATCAGTGAGAACTTTGTAGGGCTGTGCCATAAAAAAATCAAAGGGAGTTTCACCATCAAGTTCAGCCAGAGCTGGGTCAGATCTTCAGAGAGCATTCCTTTCATAGTCTCCATGGAAATTAGGGCTGACCCCTTTAGATGGAACTGTAAAGAGCCATTAAAACCTAAAGCCTTCTGAGATGCACTGGGTACCCTATGAGGCCCTGCAATCCATTTGGCATGTCCAAGTGCTTAACGTATGTTTAATGTATATTTTGTGAAGTGGGATAAGATTCTCTTGATGAATAAAATATCAGTTGCTAAAATGCCATTCACAGGAAACCAATTTAATAACAAACCACCATAAAATACTTTCACCTTTCAGGATGTTCTTTTATCTGTCAAACGTGTATCCTGTTTGGCTGATTTAAGAATTCAATTCTTCAGCCTCTATTAAGGATCCAGTGTCTCCAGTGGAAGTTTTGCTTGTGAAAGCTGCAGGATGGGCACCTAAACTGATCAGTGCATAGCTACTGATTTTTCACTATTTAATTATGAAATAGACTGCCTTAAGTCTATGGAAAAATGCCTTTGCTAACCCAGTAATATTTGTTGTTTTCTTGTTTTTTCCAGTAGTGAGAATTTGTGTACACTAGAAAACTACTCCTCCTGTCATCTTCTCTCTTTCACACCCACTGAAATTGTATCACTGTCAAATAGTACATGTCAGTTTCAAAGAGTAATTAAGGAAATTTAAATCTATGACATGAAAAGGAAGGTAAGACCCAGACAACCACAGGTATCAAGCTGGCTTGGGGCTGTCTGGGTCTGGGACTGACAATCAGCTAGTTGTTGATCCCAGCCCCAGGGCTGTCTTAAACCAGACCCATAGCTGTCCTGGGGCCAGTGCTGACAATCACCTGAATGCTGGCAATGTTCTCTGCTCTAGAAGCAGCCCTGGGGCTACATCCAGCCTGATGCCCAGGATGTCTGGCATGGCAAGAGGCACAAAGTTTGAGATGGGACATAAAATGGGTTCAATTCCAGTCATGCCATCATTTTAATGTCCACCAGGAGTCTATAAAATCCTGATACAACTGAGATCATGAAATCATGAAAAACATTTGTGAATTCCTGACATCTAGATTTTCAAAAAATATCTTTCTTTCTGTGAATCAGTGAATTTAAAGCTTGCATGCAATCTAATTTATGTAAATCTCACATCAGTTGACAACATGGTAGACTCTTTAGCTTGGTTATAGATTGTCCTCTGTTTCTTTTTTCCAGTAATAATGAGACTTTGGGTGATGTTTTATGTCAGTATCAGGCTTTATATGCTCACAGTGGTGCAGTAATGTACTCAGGCATCTTAACCTGTTTTTACTTTACATGTACATCTGTATCATTCAAAAACAGACCTAATTCAGTGTTGTCAACTTTCAGGAACTTTATGTGTGGAAAACAAGGCAAATGCTCTTAGAAGAGTATTTTAAGAGGAGACTGTAAAAAAAGTTGTAGATCTAATGAAGAACTACTTCAGGTTTGGATAAGCAGGGCCAGAGGAAATACTCTGAGGAGCCCACGGTTCAACCTTAACGGCCAATTTGTAAGAGACTTTCCACACTCTAAACAAAGAAATGCATTCCCTTTCCACCACTGTCTGCAAAATAAATTAATTCTTTTCCAGTTAATCTCTTCCCAGCACCTTCTCCCAGAAACCTTTCTGCTTCAAACAACCCTCCCAATCAAAATCCTTTTGGTTCCTTCCAGCTCCTCCTCTGTTCCCCCACCCATCCATCTCCTGTTGAATAAATCTGCATTGTCCCACAATTTGATCACCAAGTCCGTTTTTCTGTCTTAGGTTCACGTGGGGCTATGGAGGAGGCAACCTTCTGATCTGTTAATTTGCTGTTGGCTTTGAGGGCCTTGAGATCCAGGCTGCAACTGGATCTCACATAGCTGAGGTGCATCACAGAACAGAATAAGAAGCTGCCACTTTTTCATACCTTTTTCCTTGTATGAACTGCACGTGAGAGGCCTCCTTCGCACATTTAATTGGTGGATGGCATACAGTGGTGCTCTGCAGGGCAGATGCTAACCCTGCATGCAAGAAAGAGTAAGCAGCACAGGCCCAGAGGCCTTCTTCTCAGTTCAAGCTTTCACATTTTCCTCAAATTAACATTCAGCCAACTGGCACTGAATGAGCGGGCATTGTGCTGCTGAAGGTTCAGCAATCACGAAGGATATTAAAACAATTTTACCAAGCTGAGTTCATTGAAACATAAACAAGGGAAAGGCATTGGAGGCAAAACCAGCACAAAACATTACTAAAATGGCATGTGATGCAACTGCTTGGAATGCACTGTGCTTTCTCTCTCTACTATGCAAATGGTACCTCCTTCCAACAATACTGATGTATATAGAGAGGATATACTGCAGCTTATTACTATTATAGTGTATCCTTCTTAAAAGGAGAGGGAGTTCTGTGACTTTTATAAACTATGTTTATTTTAAAGTTTGGGTTTTTTTTAAAGGATGGATTAAAAATCTAAAAATATCTTTAATGAAAAGTACTGTTCATGTTGGTTTTCCAGTTCGGCCTGTCCTAACTCCAACAATACTTTTCCACTCTGTGACTAAATAAGAGGGGAAATTTAAAATCAACAAAGATTCCAAGTACCCAGAAATGCCTCCCGAAAAGAAAAAAGTACAAAGAAAAACAATGTTCATTAAAAAGACTGCAAGCTTTTTGAACTTTGTAAAACTTGCAGACCATTTTATATGTAAAATTGTTTGTTTGAAAAATGTCAGCTACCTATTGAGCACTTTAGAGTCCTTAAAGACCCAATGGCACTTTTTAAAATTAGGGACTAACGCTGGTATTTCAGATAGAAGTCCATGGAGAGGATTCCATTCGTCACCCTAGCTGAAATACCCTCTACTGTTTCCATACTTTCTGCCTTAATACTGTTTTCCTGATTTGCTTTGCCCTGTTAAACAAGTGATTTGTTTTGCCTCAACAAAATGGCTGAAATATAGTGAAGTATAAGGAGAGACCCTCAGTGCTGAGGTCATTGTTCTGGTGCCTGTTGCTTTGTTCTGAATTTGTACATCTGCCAAGGTTGTCTACTTGGTATCTTTGACAAGATGACTAGTGTCATAGCTTCATCAGTGTCTTCTTCAAGTATAACAGACAACATAAATGAGTCTATTGTATATGCACTCACAGTATCTTGGGGAAAAAAGTCTGAATTAATGTGTTGGTATGTAATTTTAAAGTCTCTCTAATCTCTTTCTTTTATATACAAGTGTAGCTACTTTAGAAAATCCCTGATGAGCTAAATCATGTTAGATAGAGTCTAATAAAAGCTTTATTTCTTCCTATTAAATCACATTCTATTTAAAAAGCAAAACCACCACAAAACATTACTAAAATGGCATGTGTTGCAACTGCTTGGAATGCACTGTGCTGTCTCTCTGTAATACGCAAATGGTACCTCCTTCCAACCATACTGATGTACATAGTGAGGATATACTGCAGTGTATTACTATTATAGTGTATCCTTCTTAAAAGCAAGGTTCTTTTCATAGACAATCTCTTGCTAGCATTTATCAGTTTTATTCCTTTAATGATTCAAACTTTTTTTCCCATGATGTTCTATTTGGTACATGGGATTTTATGGATTTAACAGTTTTATTAATTTAAGAGGTTTCCACTGAGCAGTAAAATGGCTCAGTATGACAAAGAACATATCATAAATGAATTGATTTGTCACCTATCAGAATGTGATCCAGCAGTGATTTCATTATTGTGGTTATTTTCCTTCAATTATCTGCAAACTTAAAATGCTAACTAATATCCCCATATCATTTGAGGGGAAAAAAGAAAAAACAAATGTAGGCAGATTTCACAAATTTCCTTCAGATTATTGATGCTTCACATTAATTTTATTCCTTAAGGCACAATCTTCCTTGAGATAAACAAGATATTTTATTCAAATGTTTTGTGTGAGCTTGGTCTCTGAGGCAAAAGACAGATAAGCTGCAGAATGTTTTCACTGCAAAATCTGGAGCACATAATAATGTTGTTATAGAAGGCAGCATGTGTCCGACATGATATGGTTTTGCTATATGATAGAATTTCTTGTATTCATTACTAGTCGAATCATAAAGGTTCTGTAAGGTGTTCTTTTTAGTATGAGTTCCCAAACAGAATTCAAGATGTTCTTGACATATAGGGCTGAGATTTTCAAAGAAGCAACCCTAGTAGAATGCCACACAATAAACATGCCAAATTTCATTAGAGTCCTTTCGAAATTACAGCCTAAAGTTCAAAGCTGAATAAGACACCTGGCTATCTGTGCAGCTTAGAGAAATACCATGACACTTGCTATAGTGGGAGACAGCTAGCACTGCTTTCATACAAGAGGCTGTTGTCATATTGTTCAGTTTATCTTGTCTCTGTCTACACTGGCTGAAAAGCCATGTTTAACAACAAGTTAGTCTACAGGGTCAAGTTTTAACACTGCCTAAATTCCTAATGGAAACAAATCTCATACATGGGATTAGCCCTCTTCGATTAATTATTATTTAGTTGTATTGCAGTCAGGCCTAGAGCCTGGGGCCTCATTTAATTGACCTGGAAATGACCTGGGTAAAAGGGTTTACAATAAAATCTAAGTTTGCAGATGATACCAAATTATTCTGGATAGTCAAATCCCAAGCTGATGGAGAAGAGCCACAGGAAGATCTCACCAAGCAATGTATGCAAAAAAACATGGCAAACAAACTTCATTGTTGACAAATGCAAAGTAATACACAAGAGGGAAAAATAACCTCAATTATACATACACAATCCTGGGCTATGACTAGCTGTTAAGACTCAAGAAAGAGACCTTGGAGGCTCTAGAAACATCAGCTCAATGTGCTGCGGGTGGTCGCCGACCCTTGGTCAGTGCTCCACCCCCACCCACCCCACCGCCGACAGCGCGGCAGCGTGTACAGGAGTTCCCCCTCTTACTGCCGCTGCACTCCTGCTGTTCCCACCACTGCCGCCACACTCCCACTGCCTCTGTGCCCCACCAGCTGCTGGGGGCACAAGTCGTTCATGACTCAGCCTGTCCCTGTCCCCACCAAGGCAGCCCCCAGTGAGGGAACTGAAGTTATGCATGGGTGGCTATGGGGTGACCTGCAGCCATGGGGCCTGGACCCTCCACCACCGACCATTCCACCTTGGGTGATGGGGCCCCCTTTCCAGCACTCACCCACAGAGATGGGATGAAGTGCCAACTACCCGAGCTGGAGAACCTGTACTTTGAGACCTGGGAGCCCCCACCTCCACCTACTGGAGCTTGTCCACCACTACCCCATGGCTGAGTGGGTGCAGGTTCCCCCAGGTGCAAAGCCAAGCAGAAGGCCCAGGCATGGGCAACTCATGCCTCCTAATACTGGGGGGGCAGCAGCAGCCAATCACTGCCTGGGGTCCAGAGGTGTAAGGAGAAAACGTTCTTTGCATAGGGCAAGGGTGGGCTGCAGTTGTGAGGCAAGCTGGGCACTGCCTGCTCCATGCCTCGCTGCAGCCTTTGAAAGCAGTGTGTCACCATGTGTGTCTTGCCACTGGGTGGGCCAGGCAGCGAGGCACATGGCACTGTGCTGCGCTGCTTTCAAAGGCTACAGCGAGGTGCAAGAGCAGGCAGAGCCCAGCTCACCTCGCAGCTGCAGCCCGCCCTTGCCCCATGCAAAGATAAGGGGGGCATGTGAATCCCTTGGCTCCCCACCATTGTGACTCAGCAGGAGCCACCGGGCTTCGCTTGTCCCATGACCAAGCCTGGCCAGGGCTCCATTCACTGTGAATGGGGCCCCAACTGGATCGGGTCATGGGGCAGTCGGAGCTTAGCGGCTCATCCAGGGCCACAGTGCATTGGAGCCAAGGGGTTGGGGGAATGTGCCACCCCTCCCCTGGCTCCCCCACAGTGCATGAAGTGGCAGGAGCCACCAGGCTCCAATTGCCCCATGACCCAACCTGACTGGGGCTGCATTCTCCATGAATGGGGCCCTAGCCAGGCCGGGTCATGAGATAATCCCCACAGTGCAGCAGGAAGTAGGGCAGGAGTAGGGGTGAATGATTTGGCTCTGCCGCTACCCCACTCACTCCTGCACTGTGGGAGCCTTGACTTCCCCTGCCCCAAAGCCCAGAAACCAGAGGAGGAAAAGAAATCTTACTTACCTGCCTGCTGTGCTGGGCCAGCTGTGAGCCTGGCGCATCCCTCCCTCCTGCTGCAGCAGCCTGAAGCCAGGTTGCCCCACTAGCTCCCCACTTCTGTCACCCCAGCAGCCAATCCCTGCTGCTGGCAGAAGTGCCACTGGTGCTTCTCTCAGGGGGGGAACAGCCAATCTCAGAGGGTGCACATGCACCTGCATGCACCCCCTATGTGTTGGCAATGGGCCCAGGAGCAGCTGGAGCCCTCTGAAGTGGAGGACCCCCTACTCCCAAGACCACCACGTAGGGGAAAGAGCTACCCAGATACCAGGGGCCTCTCCAGCTATGCCTCACACCCCATCCCTGGGAAAGATGAAACAGGCAATCCCAGGGGAGGAGGCTTCAGGGATGCTGGCCAGGCCTGAGTAGGAGCCCATAGAGGAGAGGTACCAAGGTGGGTAACAATACTATGCTGGTGCCTGACAGGTCTCCTCTCCCCCGCCCGCCACCTCCCGGGATTCTCCTGGTCAACCTCCTCCTAGCCCTGGCCAAGTAGGCCCTGTACATAACCAGGAAGGAGTTTCTGGCCAGGAAGGTGCACACAAGTGTCCAAGTCAGCCAGATGGGCCCCATGGTAATTGAATGAAACAAATAGACAGGCACTTCTGGGGCCCAGTCAATTGGTATCGGGACCAGGCACTTCTGGGGACTAGTTCCTTGTGCCAGCTGGACTACTGAAGCAGCCCAGAGAGTTCTCTGCACCCTCTCTCCACTGCAGCAGTCTGGCTGTGGGGACTGCTGCCTGGATATGATCTGCTGTCACCTGTGACAGCTTGTGGCCCCAAGGCTGCATGCCTGCCAGACCTGGATGGGAACTGCATGGCCCCAGCAGAGGCATCTGCACCTCTTGGCCATATGCTTGTTGGCCATGGCTGCACAGCTGGCCTTTGTGCGGCACTGCCGCCACGTGTGCCCCCACCCTGCTATCTGGGCAGCTATCACCCGGAAGATTTTCTCAGCATGGTGGCCTGCTTTGAACTGTCAAAGCATGTCCTCCTGGACCCAAACGGCCACCCCTGACCACTTCATCTGCCCTTCAGCTCGGCCCCAGGTGCCAGCCCTGAGCAGGCTCCTCAGCCTGGGTCCTGCCACTTGACTCACTAGCAGGAATCCTGATGTTCCCTATTTAAAAACTGCGAATTCTCTGATAAAAAAATCCCAAATTCATGTTTTGAAATACTCCAAAATCCATGTTCTTGCACAATTAAAAAAAAAAGACCACTAGATATAGATATAGATATAGGTATAGATACAGATATAGATAAGTTGGGCAATGTTTTATTGATATATTTATAATCTATCAATTGATATATTTACAATTTACAAAGGCCAAAAGAGACCATTTTGATGACAGTCTGAGTGTTCCATAACTAAAACCCTCACTCAGTGATTTCTGCATCAAACCCATTACTTCCTTTTGAGCTATAATGTATCTATTAGAAAGACATCCAATATTTATTTGAAAACTTACAGTGATGGAAAATCCTCTGCATCCCAGAGCTATAACAGGGCCGCTACCAGAAACAGGGACAGCAGCACCTTCCAGTTGCTTCTTGTTTCAGTTCTGCCCAATTAGATCCCATTTTGCCTTTGCTGCTCTAGTCATCCACTATCAGAACTTCCTTCCCTGTAGAGGTACTTGTAGACTATGACCAAATGACTTCTTACTCTGCAGCTGGATAGATGAGGGAAACTATGTTTCTTAAGTCTATTACTAATGCATGTTTTCCAAATGTTGAATCATTCTTGTAGCCCTTTTCTAAATCCTTTCAATTTTTTTCACAATTGTTTTTGAAGGTGTGTGTAGGGTGCTAGAGATGACCAGTGGTCCTCTTTCTGATACTTTACACAGCTACCAACTGCAGCACTGGTAAGCAGCAAACACAAGGCCAGTAGGACAGAAATAATTTACCACTGACAACCACGTACTCTGAGCACTATAAAGGCAGACATTTAAATATTTAACTGCTGCTTAGCAGCAGAGCTCCTTGTCTTGGTAAATCACGCCAAATGATTGTAAGGTAGAAGAGAAGATGGTATCCAGCAGGAAGAAAAAGAGATGAGTTCAATTTTAGCAAGGAAGGATGAGACTCTTCAATATCATCTACACTACATGTCAGAGCAAATTTATCACAAAGTTCATACACAACAGTAGGGCTGTGAGAAATTTCACCGCCAGTTTTGTTTCAATGCTGTTTCGACCCATTTCGAGGTCGAAGTTGTCTGTCAGCAGCTAGGGGTTCAGGGCCCCAGAACCCCCCTGCACCTATCTCCTTGACAGCTGGCAGGCTTTGTGCCTGCAGCAGGGCCTAGCAGCCAGGCCTGCAGTAGTTTCCCCTCCCCACCCCACCATGCCCCAAGACAGACACAGTTGCACAAGCACCCATGACATGAGTTCTGCCTGTCAGCAGTTGAGGTGAAAGGCCCCAGAACCCAGAAGCCCTGCAAATATCTCCTTAAAAGCTGGCAGGCTTTGTGGCCTCTGTGGGGCTAGCAGGACTGCAGCTTTCACCCTGCTGCGCCTTAACACACACAGTGTCACCCATGTCACGAGTTTTGCTTGTCCACAGCTTGAGGTACAGTTTCCCCCAAACCCATGCACCTACTCCTTGAAACTTGGCAGGCTTTGTGGCCTCAGCATGGGCTAGCAGGCCTGCAGTTTTGACCCCATTGTGGCTTAACACATACACATAACATGAGTTTCGCTTTCAAGAATTTGGGGTGCAATTTCCCTGAACCCCCTGCACCTATCTCCTTGAAACATAGCTGGCTTTGTGGCAACAGCATGGGCTGCCATTTGTGCAAGTTTTATCCAAATCAAACCAGAAATGACAAAGTTATAGGCAATGTTCGCTCCAAGGAGTAGCAGCCCATGAGCATGCCGCCTTGGTCCGTAAGCGCACCACCTTGGTTTGGCATGGGACACTTATCAAAGGGGGCTGGGGGCTAGAGGCCAGGGGCTGGAGCTAGGGGCCGGAGGCTGGAGCTGGGGACCAGCACTGAGAGGCTGGGAGCTGGAGCTGGGGTCAGGAGCTGGGAAGCTGGGGGTTGGAAGCTGGGGCTGGAGACTGGAGGTTGGGGGCTAGGGGCCGGAGCCAGGAGCCAGGGACTGGCACAGACTCTGCTCGCCCCGGGGAAGTGCTCCACACCCCTGCATCAGGGCTGGGGAGTGGAGCACTTCCCTGGAGCCGGCGGAGCCAATGCCAGCCCCCCGCCTCAGTCCCCATCCCTGCCTTGCCTCACCTCGGGGAGAAGCTGCTGCCTGCCCCAAGTGAGGCTCTGCCAACTCCAGGACACTGGGGGACATGCCTGCTGAGGTCATGCAGGGGAGCGGAGCAGTGTTCCGGAGCCGGCAGAGCCTCACTCGGGGCAGGCAACAGCTTCTCCCTGAGGTGAGGCGAGGCAGGGATGGAGGTTGAGGAGGGGGGCCGGCATGGGCTCCACCGGCTCTAGGGAAATGCTCCACTCCCTGGCCCTGATGCGGGGGAGCAGAGAATTTCCCCGGAGCCGGCGGAGCCCGCACCATGCTCCCGCCCCCACCTCTCCTGGTGTACCGCCTTGAAAAGGCTGTGCGCGGTCACACTTTTAGTTGTGCGTGGCAGCGCACATGCGCACTTTAGAGGGAACCTTGGTTATAGGCTGTTTTGTCCTTCCCCATTAAATCCTATGGGTGAAACGTCAAAACAGCTTCACCATTTCAACCCTGTTTTGACAGAACAAAATGGAACAGCTGTTTCAAATCGAAACAAAATTTGAAATGAAACACTGCTCCATCAAAACACTGGTCAAAACAGAACGCTTCCATTTCGCACAGCCCTACACATCAGTGATAGCCCAGCCATTGTTCAAACAGTCAAAAAGGGATAAGAGGCATTCCTGTATAGTACATATGTAAAAATGATGGCACTTGAGTCTTGTCCAGCTCCCAGGTTGAGGTGGAGAATTCCTTGAAAGTGATGACCACTGTTAAGCCACAGTTGCAGGTGCCAAGCCACTGTTCTTCCCCAACCAAAAGGCTGTACCAGAGTTTTGCTGCAAATTGAGGTCAGCTCTATGATGTGCTCTTGAAAGTTACACGGCAAACACACACATCTGACTACAGATATATGAAACAATGGACAAACCTCTGCTAACATGTCCTTTAACTAGTAGCAGCAGCTGCAGGGGTGAATATTAAAAACATACTGCCATCAAATACTGAAAGTACTGCATTTTTTATAGCAGAATGGCTTTGGGATTGTGTATATTTCCTTGTCAGACCCAGCTGTGAGGTTTAAGAATAAATGGACATGGAAATTAAACCAGCTTCTTATACCTATAATTATGTCAGGATACACTATGCCTATGCACTGTTATGTAAGGGCCAGCTCATACTTGGGATCTTAACTGCACATAAAATGTGAGTGTCTGCATATTCAAGAACTAAAAGACATGCTAAGCGCATTCATATCATAGCAAAGTTAGGACTTTCTGTGGGAAGAGTATGTCCAGTTCCAATTAAGTAGCACCTGTTCAACTACGGTCTGACCACTACACAGAGATAATACAAGCAATTTGCAGTCCTGGGACTGGGACCCATGATCTGCTTGGCTGTTTGTCAGTCCCAGTCCCTGGTACTAACCAAAGTTTTGAACTGGCCCTAGTGTAGTAGTGCCAAGGGTAGGACTGACAATCAGTCCTAGTATTGCAATCAGATTGTCAGTCCCAGTCCTGGCACAGTACCAAGGCCAGTTCAAAACTCCAGTGCCGTACCATGGCTAGGACCCATAATCACAGAGATGGAGATCATGTTACAAATTTTGTTAGAGATGGTAGTAAACATTGTGTTACTTCTCAAAGCAGGTTCTAACTTTTACTACAACGTGGTAATGCTTATTTACTGCAATCTAAATAAGACAAGTGCTAAGTGTCCCATGCAACAAGGCCCTGAAGAGGTGAGGTATATTGATAGCAATGTGGGTAAGCCTATGTGCTATAGTTTATTTGTAAAATGAAGAGATGTCTTCCCTTTCCAGAGCTGTCAATCCACCACCTTCTATCACCTCTTAGTTCTTGGAGAAAAATATATTTTTTCTCCAAATCACACAAAATATATTGAAAGAGGGGATTTTACCTGAGCATTCCATTTACTAAGAGCTCACATTTCCAAACTATGAAATCTTCCAAAGCTATTGAAAATGACTAAAAATAATGGAAACTTCTCAAATGAAATATAACAGTGAAACATAAAAATGCATGAGAAAGTGTGAGCAGATCCTTGATTCATTATGTTCAATGTGGTTAAGGGAGCAGGCTGGGTAGAAGCATTAAGCTGGAGAATATACTACTACATAATATAACACTGGATCAGAACTATGGAATATATGACATTTAAGCTGGAAAAACAGGTCTATTTGAGTCATGTTAGTCTTTCTCCCTGACCTTTGCTTTCACATTCTGTATATGGTTCCATCAAATTATTCATGTACACTAATTCTAGGTTTCACTTGTGGGCTTGAGAAAGGAAAAAGAGGCAGTCTAAAACATAGGGAAAATGACTAAACCTAGAATAAATTCAAGGTGAGCAACAATTTCTGCTGTCTACATTGAATATTTCATTACTGCCCTGACTTCCAGTTGCTAATAAAGGTTTATAATGTGTGGCATTAAGATAACCTGTCTAATGTGGGCAAAAAAATCTGTTCAGATTAATTTTCTGACAAGTAATGCGTGTCGGCATTAACTAGTATCTCCATGTGAGAATATTTAACTTACCTGGGATAGGGTAATATTTCCCCAAGCTCACAAGTTGGATAAAATAGAATCGTGTGTCAATGAAAAAGAGTTGAATTTTGTAACAAATTGTAAGCAAACAAAAAGTAAACCTCCTGAAAATATTGTCTGTCTTCACACCTCAAATTTAAAATATCTCTAGCTCTATATATTTTTAATGATTCGTATAGCATATAAGTCCATACGTGTATGTATGCATTTAAAAGTATGGATTCTCACTGATGCAACAAAATGAAGATATAGGTGTCAGGTAGTATCCAAGCTAACTGGCTTATCAGTTCCAAAGTTAACAACCACAGTATTTTGATCTACATGGTAAAAAATAATATTTGATTAACATTTTACTGTTTTAAGTTATGCTATGTAACTAGTTATACATACAAAAACCCATTAGCTTCCAGCAATAGACAGACTTGTTCCTACTTCATTTCCAAAACAAGAACTAGCATGAAAATAAGTTCCTTTTAAGAATCTGCTTATTGGTTAAAAAAATAACTCTTGTGGAGATTTCTGTTGGGGGTGATATTAGCCTTAGCAATTATAACAAACAGCCTCTATCTCATCAGAAAATTGTATATTTGTTCTATATGACAAAATATTTTCCCGTACTTGGCTTTTTCACAGACTTATCAACGATAATGTGATCTTTATCCTCCTTCATTTTCTTCTTCCTATTATTTATTAAAACTACCTGTTATATCTTGTCTTAAGTTAGACTATAAACTCTCTAAGGCAAGAGATCATCTCTGAATCAGTACTAAATGGAATAGTCCCAATCCTGCAGATATTTTTGAAGTCCTGTATCCCAACTGAGAAATAATAAATATTTTTCACTATTTTGATATATGCTGAGAAGCTATCAGCACCTGAAGCCAGTGAAGAAGAATAATTTGAATATTGTATGTAAAGATAATCTATCTTGGCAGGTTGGGCCATTTAATTTTTTTTCATAAATATACATTTTTTTTTCCTTTTTGTTCTCATGAAATATTTAGTGTTTAATTAATTTATTTTCTATGTTGGGAATGTAAATCCCCTTGGACAAGATCCACATCTTTCTTCAAGCAATAAACATGCTATCTGTACTTAGCAAATGATAATCATAGAATCATAGAAAATTAGGGTTTGAAGGGACCTCAGAAGATCATCTAGTCCAACCCCCTGCTCAAAGCAAGACCATATCCAACTATATCATCCCAGCCAAGGCTTTGTCTAGCCAGGTCTTAAAAACCTCTAAGGATGGAGATTGCACAAGCTCTCTGGATAACCTGTTCCAGTGCTTTACTACCCTCCTAGTGAGAAAGTTTTTTTCTAAACTCTCACCTATACCTCCTTGCTGCAACCCAAAACCATTGCTCCTTGTTCTGTCATCTGCCACCACTGAGAACAGTCCAGCTCCATCCTCTTTGGAACCACCCTTCAGGTAGTTGAAGGTGGCTATTAAATCCTGCCTCAGTCTTCTCTTCCCCAGACTAAATAAGCCCAGTTCCCTCAGCCTCTTCTCATAAGTCATGTGCCCCAGCCCCCTAACCATTTTTATTGCCCTCCACTGGACTCTCTCCAATTTGTCCACATTCTTTCTGTAGTGAGGGTCATCAAAACTGGACATAGTACTCCATATGTGGCCTCATCAGTGCTGAATTAGAGGGGAAGAATCACTTCCCTCAGTGTAGTGGCAACACTCCTACTAATGCAGCCCAGTATGCCATTAGCCTTCTTGGCAACAAGAGCACACTGTTGGCTTACATACAGCATATGATCCACTGTAACCATCAGGTCCATTTCTGCAGAGCTGTTGTTTAGCCATTCAGTCCCCAGCCTGTAGCAGTGTATGAGATTTTTCTGTCCTAAGTACAGGACTTTGCACTTCATTGAACCTCATAAGATTTCTTTGGTCCAATCCTCCAATTTATCTAGGTCTTTCTGAATCCTAGTGCTGCTCTCCAGTGTATCTACTGTGTGTCCCCAGCTTAAGGGACTAGTAGATGCATATATTCTAATAAATAAGCGCATGTGATGGTCTTAGATCAGGGTTGGGCAATTATTTTGGGCGGAGGGCCACTTACCAAGTTTTGGGAAGCTGTCGAGGGCCGCATGGGTAACCCTGCCCCTTGACAGTTGCCCCACCTCTGGTCACCATATTGGGACTGGACATCCGACCTCCTAGCCCCTGACCTTTGCCTTTGCCATTGAAAGTCCTACTCCTTGCCCTGGAAGTACTCCTTTTGGGAGGAAGGGTGCTGTGATCTGGAAACTGTGAAACAGTGATATATACACACACACACACACACACACACACACAAAACATCTACTATATTCTATTTGAATTTTATTTAAAATTTTTTGTCTACTGATTTCTGTATTTACAAAAAGTGTATCTAGAGATGGCTGCATAATAGCTTAAAATACAGTCCTACTGTGTGTTTTGTGTGGGCAGCAAGGGGTATAAATGGCGGTATGGTTGGGAAGAGTGTGTGTGTGTGTGTGTGTGTGTGTGTGCGCGCGCGCATGCGCACAATGGGGTATGGGTATGGTGGCTGGGTGTGTGCTGAAAGAGAGAGCCGGGGGCTGCCAGCTCCATAACATGCAGCTCTAACACACTGCATGTCAGCCTCACATGACGCAGCCAGGCAGACCCCATGCCCAGGCTCTGTGCTTCTACAACCCCTCCCTGGGTCTCTACCAGTCCCAGGGCACTTTCACAGGCTCTGTGTTTCTGCCCACCACCACCTTTCCTGCACTCCCTCCCACCACCCTGCATTTCTTCCTGCAGGTTTGCCTGCTGCTCCCTGCAGCCCCCCGCTTCCCCCACCACCTGCCTCAGCCCCGCTGTGACTCCACCGCCTGCCACAACCTTGCCACTCACCATGGCTCCACCATCTGCCAGAGCCCCCCACAGCTATGCTGCCCACTGGGGCCCACTGTGCCTGCACTGCCACCCACTGGGGCTCCGCTGCCCACTGGGTCCTGCCTCGGCCCAGCCACAGCTCTGCCACCCACCAGGGCCCACCTCCTACTGTGGCTCTGCTGGCTCCTGGGGCCCGCCACCTCCCCACTGCCCACTGGGGCCCGGCTGCGCCTCTGCTGCCTGCAGGGGCCTGCCATGGCCCCACTGCCCACTGGGGCTCTGCCGCCTACTGGGCCCCACTGCGGCTCTGCTGCCCACTGGCTCTGCCACTCCTTGGGGCCTGGCTATGGCTCTACACCCCACCACAACCCCACCAACTGCCAGGGCCCACAATGGCTCCGCTTCCTGTCATGGCTCTGCTGCCTCTTGGAACCCAAGGCAGCCTCACCACCCGCTGGGGCCCGGCTGCAACTGTCACCTGTCAGGGTCCACTGTGCTGCCTGCTGGGGCCTGCCGCGGTCCCGCTGCCTGCCGGGGACCACCATGGCTCCACTGCCTGCTGTGGGTCCGCCACCTGCTGCACACCATGTGGGTCCTGCAGCTGCCACTTCCCACGCTGCTCCCCACAGCCCCCCTGCCACCGTGCCACTCCATGCAGCCCCCACCGCCCCCTGCAACCACCACTTCAGTCCAATCTTACCATATTTTTCCACTCAAACAGAAGGAGAGGGGAACAGCTCCAGGGGCATGGTGCCAGAAGCCACAGAGGCTTCTGGCTGGGGACTGAGAGCAGGAAGTGGGTGGGGGGCTGGGTGGAGCCGGGCTAGCCTTGTTGCTCAGTCACAGGCTCCCGCTGGATCCTGCTGCCACTGGCTGCATGTCATCTTTGACAGGCAGCCTCGGGCAGATATAAATTAATTTTCTAATTTTTTTCAAGGCCCTGTGGGCCAGATAGAATGGGCTGGTGGGCCAGTGTGGGATCTCATAGATAAATCACAAGAAACTGCTTTTTTGAAGTCTTGTATAGTTTTGTGCTCTCTCATGCTTTCTTTTGTCCATCTGTCCATCCATCATGCTTAAACCAGGGGTATTAAGATGGATGTAAACAGTTCTAGAAATTGGACTCTCCAGACTAAGGTAAGATCAGTTTACAGGCAAATTTGTGTGTATCATTTTAGGTTCATGATTGAACTGAGCCTGTGTTATTTGCACAGTATACTCCTTTCTTTGAGTAGTATTTTCTTAGCCATTACAAGAACATCGTCTTCCACAGGACCAGAAATCTTTTAACTTAATTTTCATAGGGGAAAAACCCTAGACCTGGGTCACCTTGCTACCTGCTCTGGCCATGTCATATCAGGAAAGTGATGCACAAATTTTGAAAACAACCAAGAAATGAAGGTAAAGTGGGAAAATACATTTTAAATATTTTTAAAAGACATCAGAAATACAAAGTATATTTGAGAACAGCAACAAAAATAACTGTCTTTCCCTCAAGCAGAAAGCACCAGAACATGATTCTGAACTCATTCACTTGTATAAATCAAAACTCAATGGAACTACACAAATTTTAAATCTGCATGAGTGGGACCTGAATAAAACTTCTCATGTCAGATAAAATTCTAAGCAAACACATTTCTTATTACCTTAATTCCATCGATACATGCTTTCTTTTTCCTTACAATAAAGTTTCATCTAAACATACCTTTTCTGTCTTGAGTCAATACAAGTTTGTTTTGTATTTTACTTTTCCTGCATGCAAAAGCAGATCATATAGACATCTAACAACAATAGAATACAATTAAAAAGAAAAATAATCTTCCCTTTGGTGGTTACATAACTGTGACGTTCACTTGTATCTGAGAAGGATATATAGTTTTTGCTTATTGAGTGAGAAAAGACTGCTCCAAATAAACTAAAGGAAACACTAACCAACCTTTTAGTATGAGTTGCAAGGTATCAAGAGAGTTGTTTGCCTATAAAAGTGTCATATTGCATTATTACTTTTCCAGATCTTAAAGAAATCCTGGCTTAAAAAATGGGAAGTGTCCAAAGTAAATTCTCAGCCATTTACAGAGAAATATGGTCTGTTTTTAACAGGCCGTACTAATAGTCATCTTTTATATAGATTTTAACTACTGTGATAAGTAGGAGGTGTGTTTTTAAATTCAACATCAAGCAATATCAGAGAATGATGCAAATTTTGGGTAAGAAGGAAGCAAAGTGTTGCTGCTGTTATTTCAAAGTCCTTATATTTTGAGACTTTATGGTCAAACTTTAAAAGAAAATATCCCTAAAATTCTAATTTTTTTGCTGAAAAGTGCAGTTCAAGAGTGCCTGAAGCTATTTGGTGAATTTAGATTACGTTTTGGCTTTAAAGTATTTTGAGGTCAAAAAACTCACAAAGAGGAAGAAAATAGTTCCCAGCATGTACTGAAGTCCAGTGGTTAAGGAATTCATGTCAGAGGCATGATACCAGAGTTCCTGTTCCTGCTTCAATGACTACTTGAGTATTAGAAAGAGTATTACATACAAACTGAAACAGCATCAACAGGAAACACTGAGAGCATGACCTGTACTCTGTAGTCTGGTGGTTTGGAATCTGACTTGGCATGATCCAAATACAAACCCTCTCTCCTGATTCAGAGCATAATTTCAACCAAGATCTCACAGGGGCATCCAGCAGGGCTGCTTCCTCTCCAGAATCCCTTACACCCTAAACATTGAGTCACTAGGCCTGGCTCTCTCATCAGTCCCAGCCCCAGCCACTGACTTCCCAATTAAGGTATGCCAATGACATGATGGTTTTGATGACCAGTGAAGGTGATATCCAGTCCCTAATTGAATGTCAAGGGGTCCCCAGTAAGGAGTAAAAGCACTTGTCCTCAGCCTGTATCAACTGAGCCAAAAGCAGCGTGTCTCTTGTGGGCACCTGAGCTGACGCTCTGTCCTCAGACCTGCCTGGAGGCCTGTTCTGGTGCTACAATGGTTTCAAAGCCCTTGGCATTTTCTTAGATCTGCTGCCTATCTAGCAAAAAATTGGGAAGGCCCCAGTGAAAAAGTTAAGAAGGCATGACAATAGCAGTGCTGGCACCTACCCAATCTCTCCTAGAGCAGCCAGATACTGGCCATCAACAAGTAGCAGCTGCTACTTTGTGGCACAGGTATGCCATCCTAGACCGACCAGTGACCCTGCTAAAAAGGCTCCAGAAGCTCCTTGTGGACTTCTAGACTGGGAACCACTGGCAACAGCAGTCTGTCTTCTATCTGCCCACTAATGAGTGGGGGTCAAGGCTTGATCAACCTATTGAGCAGGGTGGCTGTCTTCTGTCTGGAAGCCCTTCAGCACCTGCTCTTTGAACCCTTCCCTTGGTGATGGCTGGCCTTTGCTTTCCTGAATCAAGTGGGGGAATGTGGCAAAGCTAGGGTTGGGTGGCTGTGGTACCCCCTTGTGATCACATGATTCCTGCTTCCTCTACTTCCTTGGGTCCAACCCTCCTACTCTTCTGCCACACCTTAATGCTGCTTAAAAAAAAAAGGGTGGGAGGCTTCCCAAGACCCAGAGGGAGTCCAGTCCACTGCCAAACCACTCTCTAGCCAGTCTGCCTCATCTCTCTTTTGCCTCTGTTTGTGTCTTCAGACACCAGGCGCCTTAAGGGCCATGTTCATAGCCTCTGGCTGTCCCTACAGTCATTCCCATGCCTTGCAGATGTTACCAATTATCCACTCAGTTGGGCTTCTTGCCCCAGTGCAATGTCTGGAACTCAGGCCTCAAAGTCTTTGTTGGAGCTTCGGCCTTCACAGCCTTAGCCCCTTTTCTCTGGCTGTGTGACCCTAGCCCAAGGCCCACTGTCCCAGAACTCAGCTTCTGGGCCTAGCCCTGGTCTCCTGTTCTGGGCCCTTGACCCCTGTCTCTTGTCCTTGCCCTTCTTGGGCTCCTGTCTCTGACTCTTGCCTTTTTGGGCTCCACCCCTGGCCCTCTCAGCCTCAAGCCGCTTCTGTACCGTCTTGCCTGATACAGGCTTTTTCCCTGTTGGCTTCCACTTGCCTGTCTTAGGCCTGGTTCTGGCAGAACTCAAACCCTCTTGTACCCCTCTGGCACTCCTGAGGCTTGTGCCCTTGCCCCTTGGAGGGCTCAGTAGCATGCCTCTCCGACACCTCTGTGGCTCTGCTTCACCCCTTAGAGCCCCTCCCAGCCTACCGGTTTAACTATAACATAAAAGCAAACTATCATTTCAAAAAAACCTTCCCCACTCTGGGTAAACAAACGAACATGAGAGCAGCCCTCACATAGTTTCATAGTTGGTAGGGTCGGAAGGGACCTGAGCAGATCATCCAGTCCGACCCCCTGCCATGGCAGGAAGGAGTACTGGGGTCAAACAACCCCGACAAGGTGTTCATCTAGCCTCCTCTTAAAGACCCCCAGGGTAGGTGCCAGCACCACTTCTCTTGGAAGTTGGTTCCAGATCCTAGCCGCCCTGACTGTGAAGTAGCACCTCCTGATGTCTAGCCTGAATCTACCCTCTGCCAGCTTGTGACCATTATTTCTAGTCACTCCTAGTAGGCTCGGGGAAACAGAGACTCCCCCAATGCCTGCTGGTCCCCCCCGACTAGTTTGTCAATGGCCACTAGATCCCCACTCAGCCTTCTCTTATGGAGGCTGAACAGGTTCAGGTCCCTTAGCCTCTCCTCGTAGGGCCTTCCCTGCTGCCTCCTGATCATGCAGGTGGCCCTCTTCTGGACCCTCTCCATGTTGTCCATGTTCCTCCTAAAGTGTGGCATCCAGAACTGGACGCAGCACTCCAACTGTGGCCTGACCAGTGTCACATAGAGGGGGAGAATCACCTCCTTGGACCTGCTTGAGATGCATCTGTGGATGCATGACAAGGTACGGTTGGCCTTCCTGACTGCGTCCCCACACTGTCACCCCATGTTTATTTTGGCATCAATAATGACTCCAAGATCCTTTTCTGCCTCTGCACTGATGAGAAGGGAGTTCCCCAGCCTGTAGGTATGCTGCTGGTTCTTTCCCCCACCAGGTGCAGCACCTTGCACTTGTCAGTGTTGAAACCCATCCTGTTCTCATCCGCCCACCCCTGTAACCTGTATAGGTCTGATTGCAGCCTATTCCTCCCTTCTAGTGTGCCCATTACCCCCACAACTTAGTGTCATCTGCAAATTTGAACAGGGTGCTTTTTACCCCCTCGTCCAAGTTGCTGATGAAGCTGTTGAACAGTGCAGGCCCGAGGACCAAGCCCTGCGGAACCCCACTGCCCACATCCCTCCAGGTCAAATAAGACCCATCCACTACCACTCTCTGGGTGCGGCCCTCCAGCCAGTTAGTGACCCATTTGACTTTGTAGGTGTCAACACCACAGTCCCTTAGTTTTTTTAATGAGAATGGGGTGAGAGATAGTGTTGAAGGCCTTCCTAAGGAAGAAGGAATGAACCCCGAGCCTACCATCCTGAAGAAGGAGAACATTGGAAACCTGAAACCCATGGGGAGACCAGCACTACAGAACAGGTAAGAAACAAGAAGGTAAGAAACAATGGGCCCCTTGGGACTCGGAGCGGGGGGGCAGCAAAGGCACCAGTCGCAGGGCTCAAGTGCCTATATACTAATGCTAGGAGCATGGGGAACAAGCAGGATGAACTAGCGCTCCTGCTTGCACTAAACACCTATGACTTAGTGGGGCTAACAGAGACCTGGTGGGATTCATCCCATGACTGGGTGGTACATATTGAGGGCTATAGATTGTACAGAAAGGACAGGTCGGGGAAGAAAGGTGGGGGGGTTGCACTTTATGTCAGTGAGCAATATACATCAACCCTCATCAAGACAGAATCCAAGGTTGAGGAAGTAGAAGGATTGTGGGTTAGGCTACATGGGGGGGCAAGGAGAAAGGGATTTGGTGGTAGGGGTCTGCTACAGACCCCCACACCAAGGGGAAGAAATAGGTGCGGGGCTCCTGAGGCAACTCTCGGAGACCATAAAAGTTAAAGAGGCGGTAGTCATGGGGGACCTAAACTACCCGGACATCTGCTGGGAGACGCAGACAGCAAGGTCCCATCGCTCACGTAGGTTTCTAACCTGTGTACAGGACCTCCACCTGACACAGGAGGTGCATGGTCCCACTAGGGGGAATGCCATACTGGATCTGGTATTGGCAACAGGGGATGACATGATAGGGGACCTCCAGATCGGTAGCCATTTGGGAGACAGTGATCACCTAA
Organism: Alligator mississippiensis; assembly: GCF_030867095.1. NCBI lineage: Eukaryota > Metazoa > Chordata > Crocodylia > Alligatoridae > Alligator > Alligator mississippiensis. Next base: position 32,800,700 of record NC_081829.1, read on the forward strand.
TAATAGAATTCAACATAAGACGTCGAGTGGGTAAGGTAACTAGTAGGGTGAAAGTGCTAGACTTTAGGAAAGCTGATCTCAATGCACTCAGGTGATTAGTCAAGGACGCACTGCAGAGTAGGAGTTTTGAAGGGATGGGAGCCCAAGAAGGGTGGCTGTGCCTTAAGGAAACGATCCTTCGGGCACAAAGCGAGACGACCCCCGAGCGAGGCAAAAAAGGGAAAGGGGCCAGGAGGCTTCCATGGCTGACCAGAGAAATCCAGGGCAGCCTAAGGGCCAAAAGGGGAGCACATAAAAAGTGGAAACAGGGTGAGATCACTAAAGATGAATATACCTCCTCTGCTCGTGCTTGTAGGGAGGCAGTTAGGCGGGCCAAAGCTACCATGGAGCTGAGGATGGCAACCCAAGTAAAAGACAACAAGAAACTGTTTTTTAGATATATTGGGAGTAAAAGGAAGGCCCAGGGAGGAAAAGGACCACTGCTAAATGGGCAGAAACAATTGGTGACAGACAGGGGGGACAAGGCTGAACTCCTCAATGAGTTCTTTGCCTCAGTGTTCCTAAGTGAGGGGCACGGCAAGTCTCTCACTGGGGTTGTAGAGAGGCAGCAGCAAGGCACCAGACTTCCATACATAGATCCTGAGGTGGTGCAGAGTCACTTGGAGGAACCGGATGCCTTTAAGTCGGCAGGCCCGGATGGGCTCCATCCGAGGGTGCTAAAGGCACTGGCCGACATCATTGCAGAGCCACTGGCGGGAATATTCGAACGCTCGTGGCACACGGGCCAAGTCCCAGAGGACTGGAAAAGGGCTAACGTGGTCCCCATTTTCAAAAAGGGGAGGAAGGAGGACCCGGGCAACTATAGGCCAGTCAGTCTCACCTCCATCCTTGGTAAAGTCTTTGAAAAAATTATCAAGGCTCACATTTGTGAGAGCCCGGCAGGGCAAATTATGCTGAGGGGAAACCAGCACGGGTTTGTGGTGGGCAGATCGTGCCTGACCAATCTAGTCTCTTTCTATGACCAGGTTACGAAACGCCTGGACACAGGAGGAGGGGTGGATGTCGTATACTTAGACTTCAGGAAGGCCTTCGATACGGTATCCCACCCCATACTGGTGAACAAGTTAAGAGGCTGTGACTTGGATGACTACACAGTCCAGTGGGTGGCGAATTGGCTAGAGGGTCACACCCAAAGAGTCGTGGTGGATGGGTCGGTCTCGACCTGGAAGGGTGTGGGCAGTGGGGTCCCACAGGGCTCGGTCCTTGGACCGATACTCTTTAATGTCTTCATCAGTGACTTGGACGAGGGAGTCAAATGTACTCTGTCCAAGTTTGCAGATGACACAAAGCTATGGGGAGAAGTGGACACGCCGGAGGGCAGGGAACAGCTGCAGGCAGACCTGGATAGGTTGGACAAGTGGGCAGAAAACAACAGGATGCAGTTCAACAAGGAGAAATGCAAAGTGCTGCACCTAGGGAGGAAAAATGTCCAGCACACCTACAGCCTAGGGAATGACCTGCTAGGCGGCACAGAGGTGGAAAGGGATCTTGGAGTCCTAGTGGACTCCAAGATGAACATGAGCCGGCAGTTTGACGAAGCCATCAGAAAAGCCAATGGCACTTTATCGTGCATTAGCAGATGCATGACGAATAGGTCCAGGGAGGTAATACTTCCCCTCCATAGGGTGCTGGTCAGACTGCAGTTGGAGTACTGCGTGCAATTCTGGGCGCCACACTTCAAGAAGGATGCGGATAACTTGGAGAGGGTCCAGAGAAGGGCAACTCGTATGGTCAAGGGCCTGCAGACCAAGCCCTACAAGGAGAGACTAGAGAAACTGGACCTTTTCAGCCTCCGCAAGAGAAGGTTGAGAGGCGACCTTGTGGCTGCCTTTAAGTTCATCACGGGGGCACAGAAGTGAATTGGTGAGTATTTATTTACCAAGGCGACCCTGGGGGTTACAAGAAACAATGGCCACAAGCTAGCAGAGAGCAGATTTAGATTGGACATTAGGAAGAACTTCTTCACAGTTCGAGTGGCCAAGGTCTGGAACGGGCTCCCAAGGGAGGTGGTCCTCTCCCCTATCCTGGGGGTCTTCAAGAGGAGGTTAGATGAGTATCTAGCTGGGGTCATCTAGACCCAGCACTCTTTCCTGCTTATGCAGGGGGTCGGACTCGATGATCTATTGAGGTCCCTTCCGACCCTAACATCTATGAATCTATGAATCTAAAGTCCAGAAAGACTACGTCCATTGCTACACCTGCATCTAAGGATATTTGTGACCTGGTCATAGAAGGCCACCAGGTTGGTCCAACAGGACCTGCCTCTAATGAACCCATGTTGGTTGCCCTTAAGCATAATCTCCCCTGCTGGCCCCTCACGGACATACCCCAGGATAATTCTCTCAAAAAGCTTCCCCAGGATCGAGGTAAGACTAACTGGCCTATAGTTTCCTAGGTCCTCCTTCCTCCCTTTTTTGAAAATGGGAACCACATTGGCCCTTTTCCAGTCCTCTGGCACTACACCAGAGCACCATGAGTGCTCATAAAGCCATGTCAGCAGTCCTGCAATGACCTCTGCTAATTCCCTCAGCACTCTGGGGTGGAGATCGTCAGGACCAGCTGATTTAAATACGTCCAGTCCCTCTAGAACTTGCCTGACTAGGTACTCACTGACCCTAGGCCTGGGTGCACCTCCCCTGGGGTGTACGGGGGTGCCGGTGGAGGGGGTGACACGGTCCCTGCTCAGAAAAATGGAGGCAAAGGAATTGTTAAATAGGTTAGTTTTGTCATCTGGTGTGATGACCAGATTTCCTAGTGTATCCTGCAGAGGCCCCATGTTACCCGGTCCCTTCTTTTTACCCCCTATGTATTTAAAAAAGGACTTCTTGTTGTCCTTGATCCGGGTAGCTAGTCCCAGTTCCATCTCCGCCTTGGCCTTCTTGACCGCCCCCCTACAGCCCCGAGCAACTGAGGTATAGTCCTCCCTGGTGATGGCCCCTCTCTTCCATTGGGTGTATGCCTCCTTTTTAGCTAGGAGACATTCCCGAATGCTTTTGGTGAGCCATGGGGGCCTTTGCGCCCTCTTGCCCCCTTTGGTCCATGTTGGGATTACCTCCCTTTGGGCTTGGAGGATCGACTCCTTAAGGAACGACCACTCTTCTTGGACATCTGACTCCTCTCCCCTCCGGGACCTCAGCGCCTCCCCAACTATTCTCCTTACCTCGCTGAAGTCCACCCTCCTGAAGTCCAGGGCTGCTGCCTTGCTGTAGGCCTTTACCACCTTGCACTGGATGGTGAATTCCAACAGGCAATGATCAGTGTCGCCCAGGTGGTCGAGCACCTGCAGACCCCTCACCAGCTCATCGCCCATGGCCAGGACCAGGTCCAACAAGGCATCTGCCCTGGTAGGGCTGTGCACCTCCTGGGTTAGATGGAGGTCCAGGTCACCCATGCTGACCACATCCTTTGACCTAACTACCTCCATGAGCTGACTTAAGAATTCTCGGTCTAGCTCTTCTCCTTGGTTGGGTAGTCTGTAGTAGACCCCCACCATTAAGTCTCTTTCCCCTTGACCTCCTTGTATTCTAACCCAGAGCACTTCAGTGTGCCCCTCCTCTGACCCCATGCTACTCATTGAGGATGTGTATTTCTCCTTGATATAGAGCACCACACCCCTACCTTTCCTCCCTGTCCTAACCCTCCTATACAGCCTATAGCCCTTGATATTCACCGCCCAGTCGTGCATTGGGTCCCACCATATTTCAATGACCCCCACTATGTCTGGGTTGGTGTCAGCTAGCAGGAGGGTAAGTTCCTCCTGCTTGTTCCCCATACTATGAGCATTTGTGTAGAGGCATTTGAGGCCTCCTGAAGATGCATGCACTGGCCCCCTAATCTCAGTACTGCCTGGGCCCCTGTTGCTTGCCTGGGTATTTGTTCTGCTTGTCGTCAGTCTAGGCTGGGCTATTTTTGTGGGTGACGCTTGGCTTAGTGGTCCAAGGCTTCCTCCGCCCTCGTCTTCCCCTTCCCCCAGTGAGCCTAGTTTAAAGCCTGCCGGAGGAGATCCGCCAACCTAAAAGAGAACACATGTTTACCTTTGGGGGAAAAGTGAAGCCCATCCCACCCGAGCATGTCTCTCATCCTGATGTGTGGGTCATTGTCTAGGAAGCCGAAGCCCGCCTCGAGACACCATTCCCAAAGCCGCAAGTTGATCTCTCTGATGCAGGTCTCATGTTGTCTTCCATGTCTGCTCACTGGTAGGACAGAAGAGAATACCACCTGTGCCCCTATCTCCTTCAGCATGCCCCCCAGAGAGTGGTAGTCCGTCATCAGGTGATCAGGACTTCTCCTGGTCACATCACTAGTGCCCACATGGATTAGGACCATGGGGTAGTAATCGTTGGGCCGGATCATGGGTTCTCATCACTCTGCCTTCTGCATGCTCCGGCTCCTGCCAGGGCTTCTTGGGTGACCACTCTTTCTGGAGAGCTCGGGTCCCTGCAAGGCATTCTTGCCTCCAAGGCATTCCTCTTATCTACCCAGGGTGCTACCTTATCTGACTCAGGTGACTCACTAGCCCATACAAGTGTTTGTTTTTAGGGCTAGTGGGCAGCCCAGTTCCGCCTGATTCTCACTGCAGCTTAGGTCTGTTGCCTGCAGCCCTCATCTCAGCTTCTCATTTGTCCACGCAGCAGGCTAGCCAGCTGGCTTCTCCACCTTTTCAGTAACAGGAACTTCCAGGTCCCTCTTACAGGGAACCTCAAACTCAATCAGGAACTTTTCTTCTTGGATAACAATCACCTCAGCTGGGACACCCTTCTACCTTTCTGCTGCAGCCTTGCCCAAGTCTGGTGGGCCTCCTTTCAACTGAGACCCCACGGCAGGTGCCTGTGATTGCCAGAGCTGCTGCAGGAGCTCCTAGTCCATAGGTTGGGCTTGACACTATCCACCAAACCAGCTGGCTTAGTGGGTAGAGTGCCTTTTCCCTCCAAGTGTGGAGCTGGGGATTGCAAGGTTAAGGGTCAGAAGCCACAAGTCAGGAGCAAAAATGTCATGCTAGGCTAAGAAGCCAGGAATCAAAAACCTAGGGCATTCATACACATACTTTTTTTCCAGCAACGCACCAGAGATCCACCACCTTGGAACAGACTTGATTAATTGAGTCTGCTTTGCACATGAGCTGAGGCAAACTGCGCTGCACCATATGCAGTTATATAAGCAGTGAAATGCGCATTAGCGCACAGAAAATGATGGTGTTGCACTTTCAAACTAAAGCACCTCTGAGGTGTTTTAGTTCAAAAGCGCACCACCGCTATTTTCTCAGTACTGATGTACATTTCGCTGCTTATACAACTGCAAGCGTCACAGCACCAGACACTTTTCAAAGCACCCACAGCTGTGACGCATGCATGTGTAAAAATGCCCCTAGTTTCCAAGTCTGGAGGATAATCCACAGGGAAAAGTTCAGGAGTAAGCCAGGCCAGGCTCTGGGGTCAGGAAACAGATCTTCAGGAAGAATGCAAAGGCCAAAAGGCAGGAGCAAGCTGAAGGCAGGGTTAGGAGCCAGAGAAGCTAGAGATGTTTATGGGATAGTTGCAGGTCAGAGACTGAAGACCAGTGTATTATACAACAAGGTTCAGGTGCTAGAGGAGTTCCTTAAATACAGGTCCAGAACTAATCAGAGGGAAAGGGCTGAAGGTCAGCTGGCCTTGATTGGTAGTAACTGGGTCAGTGCACTTAACAAGGGCTGCAGGGCAGGAGCCTGCCTGAGACTTACAGAGCTGGCCCAGGCTGCAGCTCCGGAACCTTACAGGCCTTGCAGCAAGGAGCACAGAGCTTTGCCTCTGGAAGCCTTATTTTCTCCTTGGTCCAGCTGTACACACTCATCCCAAGCTGTCTGGCTCTCAGCAAAATTCCTGGCATCCTGGCTGGGCCTGTGCTCTGTCCACTTTGCTTTGCATCACTTGGCTGACATGAAAGCTGCTCTCTCCACAGATATGCTGGCTGCCATAAGGGATTGTCTCTGACACAAGCCCTCCCCAATGGCAGCTTGCTAGACAGACCACCCTTCTTCCCCCATTCCTACCTATTTCTCTGCCCATGGACAACAATAAGAATGGTGGACCCAATACTCTTCTATCCTTCCCTATGCCCAGTGGGAACAGTGGTAGGATCTGTTTCAAGATCCCATCTAGGAAGGCACTGTATATGTGGCCAGTCAAAGTACGTCATGCCCTTGTCCTTGCCCCCTGCTCTGACACAACTTGGAGGTGGCACCTAGTGGCCGCAACACCAAACAAGCCTGCCTGGCATGGCATACCCCATATAAGCTCCTCATTGCCAAAGAACTGGTTACCTTCAATGGTAGCTGAGGTATGAGGCCCCAGTCACAAGCATTTTTGTCAACCACTGAGACACAGACATTGATGACATTGGTGACATGCCCTTTCTGTGAGGAGGTGGTAGAGGAGGCTCTCTTTTATGACTTTCTGAACTATGTAGCCATTCTTTACTGCCCTCTTTGGCAGGCTGGACTTTGACTTCTCTGAGACTCTATCCATCTCCATCCCATACTGAGTGGCCAAAGACACCATCTGCCTGGCCATTTTCCTGATGAGCCAGGCCAAGATGGTGACACTGCAAAGCTTCAGAAACTGGCTCACAGGGGCTGACTCCAATGATATCCTCCAGTTTAAAAAGTCAAGAAAAGGCTCTCTTACTCCCCGTTCAACTCTTTTTTCCAAAAAAGATTTAAATATTCCCTACAAACAGTTTCAGCAAGAGACACAGAGCAGCCCTCCCCAGAATAACTTCCAGTATAATGTTTAGCACTTGTGGACAAGAAATTAGATTCAAGTCCTCTCAGGTGATGAGTGAGCTGAACTCAAGTGTCCCAGAGGCAGAATGAACTTCCTGAGTTTAGTTTCATAGTTTCATAGTAGCTAGGGTCAGGAGGGACCTGAACAGATCATCTAGCCTGACCCCTTGCCACAGGCAGGAATGAATGCTGGGTTCACAAGACCCCAGACAGGTGATCATCCAACCTCCTCTTGAATTTGCCCATGGTAGGGGCAAGGACCACTTCCCTGAGAAGTTGGTTCCAGATTTTGGCCACCCTAACTGTAAAATATTGCCTTCTGATCTCCAACCTAAACCTATTCTCCATCAGCTTATGGCCATTGTTCCTTGTCACCCCAGGTGGTCCTGGGAGAAAAGGGCTCTACCTATTTGCTGTTGATCTCCCCTGATAAGTTTGTAGGCAGCCACCAGCTCCCCCCTCAGCCTCCTCTTGCTGAGGCTGAACAGGTACAGGTCCCTCAGTCTCCCCTTGTAGGGCCTGTCCTACTACCCTCTCACCAAACGGGTGGCCCTCCTCTGAACCCTCTCCAGGCTGGCCACATCCCTTTTGAAGTGCAGCGCCCAGTACTGGACACAGTACTCCAACTGTGGCCTGACCAAAGTTGCATAGAGGGGGTGTATCACCTCTCTGGACTGGCTTGAGATGCATCTTTGGATGCATGACAAGGTATGGCTGGCCTTGCTGGCTGCGATCTCGCATTGGCGGCTCGTGTTCATCTTGGAGTCAATAATGACTCCAAGATCCCTTTCTGCCTCTTTGCTTTCAAGAAGGGAACTCCCCAGCCTGTATGTATGCTGCAAATTCCTTCTCCCAAGGTGCAGCACCCTGCATTTGTGTACGTTGAACCCCATCCTAGTCTCGTCTGCCCACTTTTGTAGTCTGTCTAAATCTAGTTGCAGCCTCTCTCTCCCTTCAAGTGTGTCCACCTCGCCCCACATCTTAGTGTCATCAGCAAACTTGGACAGTGTGCTTTCCACCCCCTTGTCCAAGTCACTGATGAAGATGTTAAACAGTGCGGGCCCAAGGACTGAGCCCTGGGGTATCCCACTGCTCATATCTTGCCATGTTGAGTACAACCCATCCACCACTACTCTCTGGGTGCACCGCATTAGCCAATTTTCTACCCATCCAACTGTGTAGGCATCAATGCCACAGTCACTTAATTTATTGATGAGGATGGGGTGAGAGACAGTGTCAAAGGCCTTCTTAAAGTTTAGAAAGACTACATCCACAGCGACACCATTATCCAAGGATTTAGTTACTTGGTCATAAAAGGCAATCAGGTTGATCAGGCAGGACCTGCCTTTGATGAACCCATGTTGATTGCCCCTGAGTATGATCTCCCCTGCAGGCCCCCCACAGATGTGCTCCTTGATGATTCTCTCCAAGATCTTCCCAAGCACCAAGGTGAGGCTTACAGGCCTATAGTTACTTGGGTCCTCCTTCCTCCCTTTCTTGAAAACTGGGACCACATTAGCCAGTTTCCAATCCCCCAGCACTTGGCCAGATGACCACGAATGCTCATACAGATGGTCCAAGGGCTCTGTGATGACTCCTGCCAGCTCCCTCAACACCATTGGGTAGAGGGCATCTGGACCTGCAGATTTAAAAATGTCTAGCCCTTCCAGAAGATCTTTAACTACATCTGCATTGACTGAAGGCCTGACAGAGCTATCCCCAAGATTGTCCCTACCTCTGGTAGGTGGGATATCCAGGTCCCTGTTCAAGAAAACAGAGGCAAAGAAACTGTTAAAAATATCAGCTTTCTTGTCTGGCATAGCCACAAGATTACTGTTTGCGTCTTGCAGGGGCCCTACATTGCCTGGTGCCCTCTTCTTGCTCCCAATGTACTTGAAAAAGGACTTTTTGTTGTCCTTAATCCTGGACACTAGCCTGAGTTCCATCTCTACCTTGGCCTCCCTAATAGCCCTCCTACACTCAACGGGCCACTGGTAGCCCTCCCTAATAGCCCTCCCTAATAGCTCCTCCCTTCCACTGGTTGTACACCCCCTTTTAGTCCTCAGGCATTGCTGAATGCCCTTGCTGAGCCAAGGGGGTTTCTGAGCACTCTTACCCACCTTGCTTCTCTCAGGGACTGTTACCCTTTGGGCCTGGAGGATCGCCCCCTTAAAGTATAACCATCCCTTGTGGACTCCCATCTCCTCTACCTTCTGGGTCCTCAGTGCCTCCCCACTAGTCTTCTAAGCTCATTTAAGTTGGCCCTTCTGAAGTCCGGGGCTTTAGACTTTGTGTAAGCCCTTGACGCCCTGCGTTGGATAGTGAAATCCAGCAGGTGATGATTGCTACTGCTCAGGTGGTCAAGGACCTGCAGTCCCCTCACCAGGTCATCCCCCATGGCCAGGACCAGGTCCAGCAAGGCATTACCCCTAGTGGGGCTGCACACTGCCTGGATAAGGTGAAGGTCCTGTAATACAGCCAGGAACCTACACAAGTGGTAAGACCTGGCTGTCTGCTCCTCCCAGCAAATGTCTGGGTAGTTTAGGACACCCATGACAATAACATCCCTTGACCTAACCACCTCCATAAGCTGACTGGAGAAGTCTTGGTCCAGCTCTTGGTTCAGTGGGACCAAACTGAATTTTGTTTCTTTTTTTGCAGAATTATGCTGAGAAGGCAATTTGACATAGCACATTGAGTGTAGCAGTGCTGCATGGGGGACAGAGGCACTGACAGGACACCAAGAGCTGCTATTTGGGGGTGATCCGTGAAAATGAAGTTAAGTGAAGATTAGCAAAAGCCACGTAATTATTCTGTGTCAAACGTGCTATGACTGCTACATAGCTGACATTTGTCTACAAGTGTTGCTGTAGCATTGATGGTCCAGGAAATGTACAAGAGGCAAAGGAAGGGCTTGTGTTATCTTTTATTGTACCAACATCTCTCCCAACTGTATAGCTAGTCTAATAAAAGGTATCATAAAAAAACCCTTGCCTCTCATACATTTGTTGAGGAGCCTCATCACATTGTCACAATAAATTTACCATGGCCATTTTACACTTTTTGGTGACCTCTACTGTACAATGAACAACTGTCCCTACAGAATCTTCCATGAAGTAAAGGAGATGCTGTCTATGTCATTAATCATGGGCATTTATTTAGCAGCAGGAGACCATCATCCTGTGACAACTTTCTATTACATGGACATTAAACTCTTAAATGCAGTTCCAGTCCCACAGTAGATTGTTATAGATAAACAAGAGTTGGCTCAGTAGTAGTCTTTCAACTGAAAAAAAATCCATAAATCTTTTTTAAGGTAGGTGCATTTCCTGGTAGCTATTTTTCTCCTTGTGAATTTGTTTTTGGTCCCCCCCCCCCTCAACCTTTCAAAAGTTTGAAAAGAAAGGAAGAAAAGTCCATTTCAATCTTACCCCAATCCATTTAGCAAATATTGATTTCCCCCTCCCTCCCCCACTTCTGCCTCATGTTCCTACTGGAGTTTGATAATTAACATGGCTTTTTGTTTGCTACTTTACTAGTTCCCTGGTGTGATCAACAAAGGCCAGCACCACTCAGGGAACAGGGTTTATTAACTTAATTGCTTCTGCATGGCCCCAAGAGCACACAACTTTCTTCTTGTGTAGGAGTGTTATAAACAGAAGTTGTTGTTTTTTTCTTTCCTTTTACATTCTTAATCCTGGAACAGTGGATTGTTCAAGATAAAAGCATCAGACTCATGTGGCCTGAGTGGCATGCGGCTCATCCATGGGCCAGATCAAGCCCATTGGGCCTACCCTCCCACATGCTAGATACAGTGCATGCAACCATAACTGTGCTGTACATGGAGTTTGCTCCAGCGGGGCTAGGACCTGGGCTGCATGTGGCAGTCTTGAACTACATCACATGAACTGCCTGACCAGTCCTGAACTACATCACATGAAGTGGCCAGTGCAGAACCAGCACTGCCCATGGCACCTGCCCTGGACCAGCCAGGATGGGTGCCACATGCAACATGGGTCCTGGACTGGCCAGCAGCTCAGGTCCCAGGCTAGCTGGTGTGGATATCACGTGAGGTGTGGGTCCCAGGCTAGCTAAAGTGGGCACTCAATGCAGCACATATCCTGGGCCCTGTGCGTGGAGCCAATTCAGTGTGTCCTGTCTTATGGCATGTAGGGCAACTCTGAGATCCACAGGCAGCAACAGGGAGTAGATGATGGGGCTCCACAGGCTGCACCCTTGATATTCCTGGTTTTAAAAAATAATACAGGGATTTACAGGTTGGAAATCCTGTCATCTTTTTTTTTTCCTTCCCCTATAAATGATGTTTTTAATATAAGTAGAAATGACAAAAAATGAAGAACTATTTCACAAACATGCAGGGCTGAGCCTGTGTGCTAGATCAGGGGCTGTCAACTGGGGGTATGCATACCCTGGGTGTACTTGGGAAGGTCCCAGGGGGTACATGGAAGCAGTGCAGAGAAGCAGAGGATGGGATGCCAGCATTTTCTGCCGCTTGCGCCACTATGCACCAGGTGCTGCTGGTGTTTTTGTTTTTGCCAGCAAAACAAAAGGTTGAACGCCCCTGTGCTAGATAATATCTGTGCACCAGCCCATATTGGATCAGGCCCATGAACCAATCCCATCTGTGGAATCTGACCTGCACATCAGCTCCATGCCATTTATTCACCCTACGGGGCCAGAAGGTTGAACACCACCGTCCTAGGGCAACAGAAATTGAAATAATGTCTTGGCAGTACAGTTAACCATTCAGTAAGGTAGCATCTACCTGCAGCTGAACCTAGAACTCCTTCTTAAGGTCCCAAATCCTATGGCCTGAAAAATTTTAACTGTTTACTAATGAAAAAAAGGAAAATTCCTCGCCTCATCCTCTGAAGTAGGAATGGAGTTGGATCCACACCAACCTTCCTTCTGCAAGAATTTTGAAGTACAGGAAGTTTAAGGTAGCAGCAGAAACTTTGACCCTGCCCTGGGCCTACTCAAATATTCCACCATATTTATAGATTCATAGATGTTAGGGTCAGAAGGGACCTCAGTAGGTCATCAAGTCCAGCCCCCTGCCCTGGGCAGCAAAGAGCATGAGGGTCAGACAACCCCAGCTAGGTGCTTGTCCAGTATCCTCTTGAAGACCCCCAAGATAGGGGATAGCACCACCTCCCTTGGAAGCCCATTTCAGATTCTGGCAGCCCTTACTGTGAAGAAGTTCTTTCTACTGTCCAACCTAAATCTGCTCTCCATCACTTTGTGGCCATTGTTCCTAGTTATTCTAGGGGGTACCCTAGTAAATAAAGCATCTCCTATTCCCTGCTGCCCTCCCCTGATGAATTTATAGGCAGCCACAAGATCACCTCTTAGCCTTCTCTTCCAAAGGCTAAAGAGGTCTCTTTGTATAAGCAGTAAGGCAAAAGAGCCTCCATAGATTTGGTTTCTGAATCACTGAGGAACTGAGCAAAACTCTCTGCTGTCTAATCAAAACACCACTGTTGCTCAGCTGAAGCAGAGGCAGTGCCTGCTCCCTTTGCTTATGCTGTAACTATACTGATAATTCTTTGCATCATTTTTTAAGTGATGTTGTAGCTGTGACGGCCCAGAAATTATGCAAGTGGCAAGGGTTACTCAGGGTAATATCTTTTATTGGACCAACTTAGACAATACCTGATAAAGAATGCTTTACATTCAAAAGCTTATCTAACTTTTTCTCAACTACATAATTGATAGGGCTATATGAAGCTTCAAGTGCTGATTCGATTCAGAGGAGATTTGGCCCAATTCGGTGGCCAAATCTCCAAATCCAATTTCAATCAGGGGACCAATAAAAAGGTCCGAATTGATGTGAAGCTCTCCGAATCGATTCAGAAAAGATTTGGAGAGCTTCAGCGATTTGGGCAATCCCTACCCACTGCAGCATGGAGCTGGAGCTGGACACGGAGCTGGTAAGTAGGGGGTGGGGAAGAGGGGGCTGGAAGAGAGTGGAGGGAACCATGGGGGGGCCCCTGCCAGGCCCCATCCCCTGCCTGCTCCCCCAGTCCCCCCCCCATGGCTGCCCCACCCACCCCAGCTCCCAGTGCTTTAAAAAAAAGCCCCAATTCACCAGGTGCTGCCAGGTGTGGGGGGTGATCCCTGCTTCCCCCCCACTACCCCATGCTGCATGGGGGGCTCTGCCATGAGCCCCCCTGATCCCCCTGCTCCCCCCATGGCAGCCCTGCCCAGGCCCAGCGCTGATCCTTTAAGAAAAACAAAAACAACAACAAAACCCCAGGCTCACCGGTTCCTGCAGTGGCCTCACGGCTTTGCAGGGCTTATCCAGGGCCCCCCACACAGCATGGGATAGTGGGGGGCAGCAGGGATCGCTCCCTTCCCCCCACCCGGCAGCACCTGGTGAGTCGGGACTTTTTTTTTTCAAAGTGCTGGGAGCTGGAGTGGGCGGGGCAACCATTGCCAGGGCTGGGAGAACAGGTCAGGGATGGGCCTGTGTGATTCAGCCAAACCAATTCGGGACAGTGATTCAAATCACCAAATCACCCTGTCCCCCGAATCAGCCAAATCCAAATCCGAAGCAAATACTAGCCGCTTCACACAGGCCTAATAATTGGTCCAATAAATTATATCACCCTAAGAAATCCTTGCCTCTTTCTTTTTAAAGGATTTTGCATTCTCTTGGAGGGAAAAGACACGTCCTAAAACACCCTGTTAGGACACCCTGGGATATCAAAAACCTTGCATGACGTGGAATTCCAAAATAATTCTCATTTTGTGACATTAGAAAGTACAAATTGTTCCACCTTCAAAGAGAAATTGAACATTACAGACTCTTCAAAGAGTAGAGTATCAGATATTAGCAGATACTGAATTGGAGAAGAAAAATTCTATTCATGCATTCAATGAGGGATCCAATGTAAAAGTGATTTGATAAAGTACCCTGGATCTATTGCGCTAGGATTGCAATGGGTGAATACAGGTAAAAGAGAAATATTTTTATAGTAGAACTGCACAGTATTATTTGCTGGTGATCTTGGTACGTGTCTGAGGTCAATTTAAGATTATGAACCATGTCTTTGGTTGTGCTTTTAAGCAGCTGCCCTGCTGCAATTTTTAGTTCACTAATGAATTGTCCTAACTGATCACAAAATAAGTCCTTAAGTTAGGCTACAGGATACATATGCAACTGAAGAAGGGACCTGAACAATCAAAAGTCATGTTTTAATAAGGAGATTTTAGCAAGTGAGCTTTTTTTCTAAATAAAAGGATAAACTTGGGGGGTGGGGGTGGACCTGAGGTACAGCATAAAGAATTGTGTTTTGCTACCCAGACAAAAAGAAAAGACCAAGGAAACTGTGGGTTCACTGCTGAATGATGAAGGTGGTCTATTAATGTAAAACACAGAGAAGGCAGAGCTGCTCAATGACTAGCTCACCTTAGCCTTCACAACAAAAGAAGTTGTGACCAAATACCTAAGAAAATTAATACAAACAAAGAAGGTAAAGGGTTGCAGATCACAGTAAGTAAAAAGCACTTCAGAGAATTCTTGAGCAACTTGAATATATTTAATTCAGCACAGCCTACATTCCAGGGTGGTGGATGAGGAGGTTGCAGTGGGCATAATATTCTTTGTGCTTTTGTAAGACTTCATACAATCGACATCATATTCTCTTAAATAAACTAGAGAAATGTGGGCTAGATCGAATTCCTATTAAATGGATACATAACTAGCTGAATAACCACAAAGAGTGATTAATGCTGGATCAATGCTGGAACAGCAGGAAGTTTCAAGTGGGATTCCAAAGCATGTTGTTAAACATGTTTATTAACAATTTGGATGAAGGGATAGAAAGTTTCCCAATCAAGTTTGCAGATGACAAAAAGCTAGGAGTGCTTGTAGACACTTTGGAGAAGATTAACATTCAAAAGGATCTTGACAGGTTGGAGAACTGGCCCCTAGATAACCACATTACATTAAACAAGGACAAATAGAAGGTGTCATGCATGGGGAAGAAAAAACTAAATGCACAAATACAGAATGAGAGATGATTGCCTAGGCAATAGCATCACTGGGCAGGATCTGGGAGATCACAGGCATGACAGGAGTCAGCAGCGTCACAAAAAAAAGCAAATGCAATTTTGGGCTACATCAACAGGAATATAGTATGTGGAATTAAGATGGATGTGGATAAACTGAGCAGAATCCAGAATCGAACAAAGATGACAACAGAATTGGAATGTCACTGTATGAGGAAGGTTTGAGAGACCTAGGTATAATTTAGTTTGGCAAAAATGAAGTTTAGTGGGAACATGATGGCAGGTTTCAAATATTTGAAGGCTGCCGTGAAGAGGGAGATCAAATGCTCTCCTTTGCTGCAGAGGGCAAGGCACAAAGCAATGGATTTAAACTTCAGCCAAGCAGATTTAGATTAAATAATAGGGGGAAAACCTTTCAAGGAAATTCTGGATAAGTGTTTGTCTGGGAATGTCTAGGAATAGTACATCCTGCATGTGTTGGAGGGTGGGACTCACTGAATGCCTCCCAACACTATGATCCTATGCTTCGTATTATGATGACAAGTGTGTTGCAAGTCCCTGGACACAATTAGCATGTTTATTCCCATATCACATGCCCCTGGATATGAAGTGCACCTTGTTTTGGGAAGGCAGAATGAAGAAAAGATTTTTCCAGAGTCTCACCTGCCATGGCACTGCCAGGGCTGAACTCTTCAGCTGCCTGAATCAAGGGCAAAATCCAGTCATCAGCATCACTCTTCCTCTCTCTGCTGCTCAGCCAACACTGCTACTGAGCATTCGTCAGCAGCTGTAACAGCTGTTGGCCCTGCAGCAGGGGGAGGTCCCTGCTCCCAGTGGCCAGAGGGCTCAGCCCTGGCTTAGCTGGTGCCAAGTACAGCCCCCTACCACCATTCCAGTGTCTCTCTGCCTCCATTCTGGTACAGTTTCCTCACTTAAGACATAATACCCCAGATTTGGATAGCTAATTTTCAGAGGGGCAGGTGTGTGATATGCAAATAAATAAGAAAACAATAGAAAACTTTTGCTTTGTGGACACTTTTTGGATCCAAATCAGGATGCTAAGGTTAGTACTTAAAAATTATCTGGGGCTGCTGCATTTTTCTCTGTCAAAGTAATGCTCTTAATGCAGTGATATATGAAACACCACAGGTCTTATGAAACACCAACTCACTGCAGAGTCCCTTGGCACACTATGGTTCAGCACAACAAGCTAAGGTTGCTGCAAAATGTTACTAACTTGTATTCATTATCAGGAAGGAGGAGTTTGTCCCATTAGAATTCCTTGCAATACTTACCAGATACAAGTGTTCTGGATTATCTTAAGATCACTAAATAGAAGGATTTTGTAATCGTGGTGCCAATGACAAAGTTCAGAAGTGTTCTTTGCATGGAACATTTCCATGTTTTGTCAACA
This sequence comes from Alligator mississippiensis, assembly GCF_030867095.1. Classification (NCBI taxonomy): domain Eukaryota; kingdom Metazoa; phylum Chordata; order Crocodylia; family Alligatoridae; genus Alligator; species Alligator mississippiensis. The sequence goes on from NC_081829.1 coordinate 32,816,965, forward strand.
AAGCCTTTTTTAAAATTTGTGTCATCTTGAATTCTTCACCTCAGATCATATAGATCAAGGGTGTCAACAATGTCCCGTGGGCTGGATCCAGCCTGCAGAGCCCCATCAACCATCTTGTAGTGCTGCTTGCAGGTCTCAGAGTGAGCTGACATGCTGTATACAGTGCACGCTGGATCAGCCCATGCAGTGCCTGCAGTGTGTGGGCTGGGGTGGAGGTGGGGGTAAGCTGTACCCAGCATACCAAGCTGGGCCAAATGTGTGCTACATGAAGTAACCATATCAGGCTGGCGCCAGGCTGGTTCCAGCATCTGGGCTACTCTGTGGGCCCCAATCTGGCCTATAGGCTAACTTGTTGTTATTCATCTGACCTGTGGACTGGTCCCACACCATTTATCCAAGCTGCAGGGCCTGATGAGTTTGACATTCCTGATATAGATCATAGAGCTGGCATTGGCAGGATTTCATGAGTGTCATGGGATGGGGTCCTGCAGGATGGCCATGATTTCCCCAAGGCCCCCTTACCATGCCAAGTTGGCCCACTGGGCACCTTCTATTCTTTCCTGCCATGGCTTTGATGGTATGAATGATAGGGAGGATGCCTCTAAATCCTGTTGGACATGGTCAAGATTGATTCTCAGGACCCCGTGGGTCCCCAGACTCCTGGTGGGTCCCGCTTCAAGATGGATATCACAATGGGTGTTTCAGGGCACCCTAGCTTTATGGGCTATGTGTGGCTCCAACCACCCCTTTACCATGCCCCAAGCCTCGCAGACGATACCCACGTTGTTTTGGTCTGGGCCTTGCTGTAATCTGGCCCCCTCATCCTCCCTGGGCTCTCCACAGCCCTGTCTTGCTCTGCGCCTCACTAGCGCTCCAGTCTGTGCACCCCAAATGCTGCGCACTCTCTGGCGCTCGGGTCCCCATGCTGCCGTGGGCCCCTGCCATGAGGCCTCCTCCTTCCCCTAATAGCCTCACCCAAACCACCGATCTTATACAGCCATAAACAAAACACAAGCCCCTGAGCTGCAACATAAATTCAAGCCATTCAGCTACAACATCATTCAAACCATACCGGGGAATACTCCGTCCCTCAACAGTGTCAAAAGCTGCTCCTGCAGTCAGTGCTTGCTCTGGGAGAGTTCCTTCCCCCTTGGCTGCTGGCAGGGAACTGCCCTCTTGGCCTCAGCCCTGGGCTTTATATTTGAGCCAGGCCCTGCCCCTTCTGGTCAGCTGACTGCCAGCAGGTGTGGGCCGCTAGCCTGTTCTGGCTGCCCTGGAAACCCGCAGCTGGGGCCTCCAACTCACCATTAGGGCTCTTCCCCTGGCAGTTTCAGTCCTTTAAAGGAACAGTGCACCCTAGTGCCCTGTGAGAGTGAGAAAGCATTCATCTTAGAAATAAGAATGTCTCACAATTGTGTTTAATTAACTCTTAGAATCATTTATCTAGATGGCAGCAACTGGCAGTCAGAGAGTTGAATTTTCTTTGGATCAGCCATTCCTTTTTTTCCCCTCAAGTTCTTTTTATTTATGTGGTGCAGCTGTGGCTGAGCACTGATATGCTGCATTATATCATATCTCAGGTGTGAAAAAATCATCCTGTGAGTTATGAATATGTCATCTTCACTTGAATACATTGATACATTCCATATGTTATTGACTTATGAAATGAATACTGATGATAAAGAACCAGCAAAAGAATGGAATCATTGAGAGAAAGAGAGGCCTGCACTGCAGAGTTTGCATATGAATGTTGATATAAACTTTCCCAAAGTCTAAGCTTTTGGTGTGGTGATCAATCGGTGATGGGTTTTCAGAACATCAGTAGATAAACTAATTCAGAGGTACCTGTTCACACCTGTTTGATGCACTCAGATCGACAGCATGAAACAAAATATAAAAAATGCAAGATGCCTGTTTAGCTTGCATATCTGACTGTACAAAAGAGGTGAATATATTCCCCAAGGCACCACATCATTATTTTGTATCCCTGGAATGGTGAAAACTCAAAGATCCTGAAATTTAACAACTTATTATTTTATTCCAGCAAAGTTAAACTGCAATAATCTACTTTTACCACTAGAAGAGTCATGCAAATCTACTTTTAGCACTGAAACTTTATCCTAAGGTGTTCTGAATTCTTAAGGTCTTGTATGTAATATTTTCCTTAATACTCAATTAGTTGTTGAAGAGAAGCTCTTCTCCAAAGAGATGGGCATAGAAAATAACCTTACCCCAAAGATTTCTAGGAAAAGAAACCTAAAAAGCAAAGGTAATGGGAAGAATGTTTGTTGTGTCGCTGTTTCAGAAAACAGAAATTATTGCTCTGATTTTGCTGAAGTTGGATATTTTGGAACAATAATACCAGCATTTTAAACCACGGCACTCTATGTTTATACACTGTACATTAGAATAGATAGACTTCATGTAAAACTTTTAGATCAGGGGTAGGCAATTATTTCAGCAGGAGAGCCACTCAATAACTTTAGTAAGTTGTCAAGGGCCACAAGGGTATCCCTGATCCTTGACAGGTGCCCTGCCCCTTGATCACCATCTTGGGACCAGAAGTCGCACCCCTAACCCCTGACCTTTGCCAGCAGAAGTTCCCCCCCTGCCCCCTGCTTTCTCCCAGAAGTACTCCTTTTGGAAAGGGGAGGGCGGTGGTCATATTTCAGGAACCAGAAAAAATAATCATATACTAAAAATTAAACATCTACTATAACATATCTTATTTAAAAAAATATTTTTGTCTTGATCTACATGTGTTTGCATATAGCGTATATAGTTGTGATTGCATAAGAGTTCAAAATAAAGTCTTAGTCTTGAATATTCTGTGTGCAGGGTGTGTGTGGGGGCGGGGGTTCTGGGATTTGTAGGGGGGGTGGGTATGTGTGTGGTTTTGGGGGGGCTGTGAAGGAGTGTGGGGGTGGGTGTGAGGGTGTATAGAGGGAGTTTCTTGGGGGGGTCTGTGGGAGAGGCAGAGGTGGGTGTGGGGTTTGTGGGGAGTGTGTGTGGGTAGGAGTAGGGTGTGTGGGTGGGAATGAGGGGAGGTGTGGGGGTGTATGTGGGCCACTCCATGGCACACAAACCTCACTGCCAGCAGCAACAGCAGCAGGCAGCAGGGCCTTGGGGTGCTCCTGGCACACTGCAGGCAGAACCCCACCAGCAGCACACAGCTCCGGCTAAGCCCTGGGAGCTGCATGTAGTGGCACAGAGCTGGCCCATCCCAGCCTATTGGTGTGCACCTTCAAATAGGATCAGGCTGGTTCTATGCTGGCACATGGGGCTCCCAGCACTACAGGCAGGAGCCATGCACCATTGGGCTGGGCCAGCTCCATGCCTCCATGTGGGGTTTCCAGCACTCCAGCAGGGAGCTGTACATGGATGCATGGAGCCCGCCCAGCCAAATGACACACAGACCTGGAGCTGTGGGGAGTCATAAGCCATCAGGCCAGGTAGGCTCTGTGCCTGCACATGCGATTCCCCACTGGAGTACTGGAAGGCATGCAGAGGCATGGAGCCAGCCAAGCCCAGCCTCATGGTGCATGCCTCCCACCTGCAGTGCCAGGAGCCCCATGTGCTGGCACAGAGCCAACCCAGTCCACTTCAAAGGTGCTCACCAGTGAGCCAGGCTCGGTGGGCTCTGTGCTGCCACAGGCAGCTCCCAGAATTCAGCCAGATCCATGCGCTGCCAGGGGATTCTGCCTGCATTGGACCAGGAGAGCCCAGAGGGCCCCCCTGGTGCTGCCACCACTGGTGAGGGCTGTGCACTGTGGTGATGTGGACCCACCCCCACCCCACCTCCTGTAGGCATGAGCTCCCCTCCCCACTCACCAGCTGTCCTAGTGCACACCACTATGCCCAGTGCTTCCACGTGGGGATCCCAGGTGGAGTGCCAGGAACCCCATATAAGCCCCATATAAGTGGAAGCAGACAAGCTGCCTGGTCCAATGGCCTGTGACCTCTGAAAGCCCACCTCCCACCACTTTTAGAGGGGAAGCAATGGGTGGAGGGGCCCTGCAAGCTGCATAGAATGGCCTGGAAGGCCGGATCAGGCTCACAGATCATATTTTGCCCACTCCTATTTTAGATATGGATTAGATCAGGGGTTGGCAATTATTTCAGGCAGAGGGCCACTTACCCAGTTTTGGCAGGCTGTTGAGGGCTGTATGGGTAGCCCCGCCCCTTGACAGGAACCCCAACCGCTTAACAGGTGCCCCACTCCTTGACAGGTGCCCTCTGGTCACCATCTTGGGACCAATGTCCCAATGTCTTGGGACCAATGTCCCAGAGCCAGCACTGGTGGGGCCCAAAGCAGGGCACAAGCTGGCAGGGGTCCATGGAACTGGGCTGGGCTGCACCAGCAAGGAGGGGGGGAGCTGGCCTAGCTCCACAGAGCCCCTGCCAGCTGGGACCCCACACTCCTGCCTCCCTGCTCGAGGCCCCGCTGGCACTGGCCCCAGGACACCAGTGTGGGCCCTGTGCTACCACTGGCTCCCTGCCCACTCACACCCAGTGCCCTCTAGCCCCACGGTACAGGTTGGGGGCAGCGCAGAGCCCTGACCCCCTGCTTACCTGCAGGAAAGAAGCTGGTGCTGAGCATAGGGAAAAGTGGCCCCTCACCCACCCCATGGCTGGTGATCCCTGCTGCAGGCACTCACAGCCCATGTGGGGCTGTCTGGAACAGGCAGAGGCAGTCCCAGGTGGGCTGTGAGTGACTGCAGGGCGGGGCACCGGCCACACAGTGAGCGAGGAGCCTCTCTTCCCCATGCTCAGCACCAGCTTGTAACCTGCCCTGCTGCCAGCCTGGCATGCTCCCCCAGCTCAGCGATCGGCTGTGGGGGGACCCTGAGTGTCCTCTCAAGCCCAGGAGGCACCAGTCACCAAGCTGGGGGGTCATGGAGGGCCCTCTGTGTACTCTCCAGCAGACCCAGAAGTGGACCAGAAGTGCTTCTGGTCCACTTCTGGGTCTGCTGTTGAGCATGCTGGGGAGCCCCCCATGCTTCTGTGGGACACTCCATGTGCTCCAGCATCCCAGCATTCACGAGCCACCTGCTACCTAAAGGTATCTAGAAAAAACATTTAAAGCTGTGTCTATATCCAAATTGCTGAATCCTTCTGAATCTATTCATATCAATTCGGAGGGTGCTGATTCAATTCAGAGAGATTAAAGGGTCTTCTGATTCAATTCAGATTCAAAGATTCAGCCACCAAATCAGGCCAAATCTCTGCCAAATCAAATCAGGGACTGAAGCTTCACACAGCCCTATTAGATACTTTAGTATTGCAAATAATAATAACATCCTGTTTTAGTACAGAGGCAGCCTTATGTTGACAATAATTCTTTAAGAGCCCAAGAATTGTAATATCTATCCACAAAATTTACTATTATTAAGGAGAAGAACTATTAGAAAGTTGGGGGTACAAAGAAGCTGTCACCTTAATGTGTAAATTACATCATTGGTGGACTTTTGTAATGGATTCTTTTGTTATTAAGAGGATAGGAACTGGGTGTAAATGTGGGCTGTAGAAGCAAAGGAACCTCATATAAATGAATTAATAGAAATTTAGGGAGAAGCTGTGCATATTTCAGACTGGAATTTCTTTTTTTCTAGAAATACATCTCCAAAAACAATATATATTAATTGCAACAACTGCAGAAACAATTTTTTATGTGTTATGGGGAAGGGGTAAAAAAGAATAGAATATTATATGCTTTATACCATTGTGGCTATCACTGTAATAGCAGTGACTGTCTTACATTTGTAAATCTTCCACTTCTTGAGATTTATTTTGGTCTAATTCTCAAGTTTGTTGAGATCTCTCTGAATACTAGCCCTAACTGCTAGTCTATCGATTTCTCCCCTGCAGGTTGGTGTCATCTGCATACTTGCTGAGGGCATACTGTATGCCATCATCCAGGTCATTGATGAAAATATTAAACAAAACTGGCCCCAGGACTCATGGGGCACTCCACTTGATATCAGCTGCCAACTAGACATTGAGCCATTGACTCTGAGCCCGATAATCCCCACAGTTTTCTATCCACTCATTCATCCAACCCATACTTCCTTAGCTTACCTACAACCATGTTGTGGGAGACTATCAAAAGCCTTGCTAAAATCAAGGTATACATCCACTGGTCTCCCTGCATCCACAGAGCCAGTCATTTCATCATAGGCAATCAGGTTATTCAGGCATGACATGTCCTTGGTGAATCCATGCTGACTGTTCCAAATCACCTTCTTCTCCTCCAAGTCCTTAGAAATGGATTCCTTGAGGATCTGCTCCATGATTTTTCTAGGGACTGAGGTAAGGCTGACCAGTCTGTAGTTCCTTAGAACCTCTTTTTTCCCTTTCTTAAATATGGGCACTTTATTTGCCCTTTTACAATGATCCAGGACCTCTCCTGATCACTATGTTTTCAAAGATGATGACCAGTGGCTCTGCAATCACATCAGCCAACTCCCTCAGCACCCTTGGGTGCATCCTATTTGGCCACATGGACTTGTATATGTCCAGCTTTTCTAAATAGTTCCTAACCTGTTCTTTTGCCACAGTTGGCTGCTCATCTCCTCACCAAACTGATCTGCCAGGTACAGTAGTCTGGGAGCTGAAGACTGAGGTAAAAAGGCATTAAGTACTTCAGCCTTTTCTGCATCCTCTGTCATTAGGTTGCCTCCCCCACTTGGTAAGGGATCCACACTTTCCCTGATCTTCCTCTTATTACTGACATACTTGTAGAAACCCTTCATGTCCCTTGCTAGCTGCAAGTCCAATTGCTCTTTGGCCTTCCTAACTTCATCCCTGCATGCTTGAGTAATACTTTTATATTCCTCCCTATTTGTTTGTCCAAGTTTCCACTTCTTAAAAACTTCCTTTTTGTGTTTCAGCTTACTGAAGAGTTCTATGCTAAGCCAAGCTGGTCTTCTGCTATACTTGCTAGTCCCTGCACATCAGGATGGTTTGTTTCTGAACTCTCAGTAAGGCTTCTTTAAAGTAAAGCAAGCTTTCCTGAACTCCTCTCCCCTTCAGACTGGCTTCCCAGGGGATCCTGAGAACTCCTGAGCACAAGGGCTGCAGCAAGGCTCCTGACTAACACCTGAGCTGGGGTAAGCAAGACTGGTGGTTTAGGGACTGAGACTGTAGAGGTGGTAGAGGTCTCAACTGGCCTGGGAACAGGGTCAAGGCCCAAAAAGCAGGGCCACAACTGGAGTGTGATGAGAGCAGGCATGGTTGGGGACCTGGAGCCTGCAAAGGATGAAGACTAGGGTCAGGGACTCACAGCCTGTGAAGGGTGAGAATCAAGGTCAAGAACCCATAGCCCAGGAGGGGCAAGTTTGCTGGAGGTAATGAGGCCTGAGCCCAGGAGGGGCAGAAAATACAGGCCTACGCCCAGGCGAGGTTGAGATTGTTCAAGGTACAGAGGCCTGGGTCCATAGAGGGGGCAGGATGGTTAAAGGCACTGAGGCTGGAGGCCCCAACAGTAGCAAAGACTGTTCCAGGTTTAGAGGCCCACATTGACTGGAGTTGACACTAGGGCTAAAGGCCCATGATTGTGAATTTGACCGGATTAGACAATGGATCTAATGCCCTATGACAAGCAAGCAATTGGTAACATCTGCTAGACTTGGGCATGCCTAAAATTGGAGATGAGAAGGCCACGTAATTAGCCTTTAAAGAGATGAGCAGTGACACCTGTATTCATGAGTATGAGATCTCACCTAGGGAGCTCTAAGGCTGCTGCCTTTCTTTCTAAAAGTGGCTTTCTTTCTAAAATTACATCCAGGCATGGCAGGAAACTTGAAGGAGAGATTGCCTAAAGGAAGTAAAGGTGACAAGGGCTGAGGAGGCTCCAGAAGCATCACAGCCACCTCTGAGGTGGAGCCATGCTACAGGAACATATTTCAGATCTTGTTTTCCTTAGTGTGCACATATACCATTTGTGAGAGACATGTATGAAATACACTCTTTTCTTGGTCATGCATATACTTGAATACCTGCTCTTAAATGTGATTGGATAACAAATACAAATACAATCACAAAAGATATGTCAGATAATATATGGATGACAAAGGCTTGGAAACAACATTGAATTGTTCTAGAAGTGATTTGAAAGTTAGAGACTAAAATCCACACCTGAGATCAAGAAACTCATTTAGGCACTTTCAGAAGTCTAGACCCCAATCAATACATGTATATCATATAACAATGTTTCTGTGAAGTTTAACTTTATTACAGCACACACTTCATGCTAATAACTCTTCTCTGTAAAATCAAACCTCCCTTTTATTGTCTTGCATGTACATATAAAAATAGAAGTCTGATTAAAGATCATTAAATAATGAGACCTTTGGAGATAGTGCCTGTCTATATTATGAAGCAGGATCAAGGTTTAATGACAATTATTTGTCATGCTGCATGTGATTTGTCCTGATCTACACTGACAGGTCAGTTATAGTCATCATTGTGATGCCATCAAGTCATGACCATCATGTTTGAATGTAATACAATTTCATAATGAAGGAAGTCCATGGAGAGTGAGTTTTAGGAATCAGGCTGTTCAATTTGTCACATTAGTAAAATATTTTTATTCCATTGTCATGTATACTGGAACATATAAAAGAGACAGTAAATGTTTTAAGTGCCCAGATCATTTTGAAATATAAATCACACTTAAATCAGCATCTAATTTTTTTTTTTTTATTGCTACCATATTACATTTTAAGAACAGTAGTCTTTCTTCAATACCTGGGAACAAACTATGTTTGAGTGGGGCAAGTATTTTTAGCAAGTCTGAACAGTCATCCAAAAAGCAAACAGCTTTGTGGACCATTCAAAAAAGACATTACAACTAGAATAAAGCAGGATGATTATTAGAATTTTGTTTCCATCGCTCTCTAGAATTAATGTCATCAGCATCCTAACTTGTAAAACTGGACTGGAATGAGTACCGGACAACATGCTGTAGTGAGATAACCCATATGTAAAGGGAGGATGCTCAGATTTTCCTATCCTTTCCTTTTGCTTCACCATGGGTTTATTTTTCAGGTTTATTTTTATTGCCTGTGTCTGCTCAGGACAGCCCCGCGTGGGCTGCGAGTGGCTGCAGCAGGGGGAACCAGCCATGAGGCAGGCGAGGGGCTGCTTTTCCCCGCACTCCATACCAGCTCCTTCCCTGCTGATGAGGAGGAGGTCAGGGCTGTGTGCTGCCCCCTGCCTGTACCACAGAGATGGGGGGCATGAGGAGTGAGCGGGTGCATGAGGCCTGCACCAGTGTCCCAGGGCCAGCACCAGCAGGGCCCAGAACAGGGCAGCAGGGGTACAGGGTCCCAGCCGGCAGGGGCTCTATGGAGCTAGGCCAGCGCCCCCCTCTCCCTGCTGGTGCAGCCCAGCCTGGCTCCACAGACTCCTGCCAGCCTGCACCCTGCTCTGGGCCCCACTGGTGCTGGCCCTGGGACATTGGTCCCAAGATGGTGACCAGGGGGAAGAGCACCTGTCAAGGGGTGGGCAACCCATGCAGCCCTTAACAGCTTGCCAAAACTGGGTAAGTGGCCCTCCACCCGAAATAATTGCCCGCCCTGATATATATCCACCCATGCCATCCTTCCTTGATTTGTAAAAGGAGATTTTAGGTCCTCTTCCATCTCAGAATGTCTGTAATTTATTTTGCATATAAGAATTGTAGGGATAGGACCTATCCTCCTCAAAAGAGACATATTTTGGGTATATTGATTTTTTTTTTTTTAATGCCTGACTTAAAATACATTAAACAGGCTATATTTTCAAAAAATGGAGGCATCTAAAATCACTAGTCACTTTTGAAAATGTAGCCTGGGATGTTTAGCAAGATAAAAGCATGGCATACATAAACATATGGGCTGGAATGCTGAGGAAAACCTCTATCCTTTAATGAAGGACTTAAAACATGCCTTGTCTTGTCCTTGTATTACATCTGTCTTGGAGCTGAACTGTGAAAACATCTACAATCAGGCATAATGCCTGTGACCATGAGTAAACCCCACTAGCTTTACTTATTAAAAATTTTGCATATATCATTCTAAATTTGTACAGCTTAGTGGGACTCCTCATAGTAGATAGCTACCTGAAAATATTTGCACGATTATGTCTTTAAATTATACTGTTCAAAGTATGGAATATGCCTATTCTGTTTGTCAAACATTCTCTAAATTTATATCATACTTTAACTTTATATTGAGCTATATGCCAACCCAAGAGTCCAATCCACCAACAGAATACATAATCAAGGCTAAAACTGGACCACTGGAATCATTGCTGGTATTTATTAGCCTGCCATTACAGTCACTGCTGGTGTTTGATAAATGCACTCCTATAAAAACCATTACTAACATTTGCTGTCTTTTAATTCATTGCAGAATTTCTGACTTCAGTACTGCAAATTCAGCTCTAACTAATATATTTGTTAGCACGCAGAGACAGCCCTCGCTTCTAAGTGCACAAAAACTAAAAGAGCTTAAATCCTGGAACAGGATGGAAGATCCAAGTGTTATCTCAGTGGCAAGGAAGTTGATGATCTCTTGCTATAAAGAGATGCTGCTGCAAGTCAGAAGCAAGTTAAGCCAGTTTGGGTGGGAAAAAAAAATTGCCAATTGTTGGTTTTGGGTTTCTCTTTTTCCCAATTGTCTCTATTTACTCTTTGAGCTTTTCAAAGGGTGAAGACAAAGCTTTCTTGGCATCTCTGACTGTCAGACACAACAAGAAGCTATGAAAATACATTTTTAGGGTAAAGAGTAATTGCAGCAGCTGTTAGAATGACAGTATACACGATTAAAGCCTTGCTGCATTGCAAAAGACTTAACACATCTAAAGTGACTCTGTGTGTGTGTCTTCTACATATGAGTCAGAGTGCAAATTCACCATTCATAAGAAGAGTTATCAGCTCGCATTAAAACTAGGTTGTCATTTCTGTAGGATGAATGCAAGTATAGACTTGCTTTAATGGACATGAAGAGCAAACATAAGATACTAAAACCAAATGTCCACTAAAGAAACAAGTGTAATGGATTGGATTATACTTCCCTTCAGCTATAGTAGTCATTTAGATTTTTTTTCAGGAAGATCTGATAGCAACTGCTATGCATTCCTATACAACAAGTTACATGGAGAAAAACTTCCATGAAACTTTGCATAAGGAGCACCTCAAAGACACGTACCTACTCTATACAGTGCAACACAAGCCACCTTCAGACTATGACATATAAAAACCATCAGGGAATCCGTGAGATGGAAATGAAACCAGTAAACAGAAGCAAGCATAGAAACAGCTAGAAACCCACTTGGAGATAAATAATTCTAATAGAATAAAGCCTTAGTCTGTCTGTCTGTCCATAATGGCTAAGGCCAACTGCACATATGCTGCCTAGAGGTTGTGTGCCAATTGACAACAAGGGCCCAGAGTATTATGGACAGAGGGGGTGAGGGAGCTGCTGTGCCGCCCCCCAATAACAGCTGGCAGGGAGGAGGAGGAAGGGAGGGAGGATATTGCATGTGGCTGGATGCGGAGTGGGGATAGCATGGAGCACTGGGTGTTGGCAGCCACCACCGTGTGCAAGCTTCCTCCCCACCCCCCATTCCTGGTAGCCAGCGGTAGCACAGGACACTTCAGTAAGAGCTGACAGTATTCAATACCTTGACTTTCATCACTCCTCCTCTGCCAGCTATTCCAAACTCAGGCAGAGGTAGCACTTATCTGTTGCACATTTTTTTCACCTTTTTTGAAAACTTAACAACAACCTCAGCAAAGCTGAAACACAATAATACCCCAAATAAATAGACTACAACAATCAGATGTGCTGAATTGCTGCTACAAAAGAACGGCTGTTAGAGTTGGAACCAAGTGCCTTCTAAGTGGAGGGGGGCAAGGGAGGAGCTGCACTGTGCCCTGCAGCAAGGCAGGCAGCAGCACTGGGGGGGCCACAGCCTCCAACATTCACCTAACCCCACAGAGCTGCCTCTCCCAGCACCGCTACCCACATAAGAGGGGGCGCAGGGCTCCCGGCCTGAACCGGCTCAGCCCACGCACATGCATGACTGCAGGGACACAGCTGGGCAGCAGCTCCCTCCCAGATACTGCAAGAGGGGCCATGGAGAGTGAGACAGAGCCGTGGGTGGCTGCAGGGGTGGGAGGGGGAGGAGGGAAAAGGTGCTACCTCAGTGTGATGGAGAGTGCAGGAGGGGAGAGGTCCTGGGAGGGGAAAGTATGTGGCTGGGTGTGTGTGTGGGTGTGTGTATCTCTGTGTGTGTGCATCTGAGTCCATGTGTGCACATCTCTGCATGTGTGCTCATCTGTGTGTGTGTATGCATCTGTGAGTCTGTGTGCATGCATCTGTACGTCTATGTGTGCACATCTGTGAGTGTGTCTGTGCGTGTGCATGCATGAGTATCTATTCATGGCAGGGAGAGTGTGTTTGTGTCCGTGTGTCCGTGTGCAGAGTGAATGAGTACAGTGCATGCCTGTCTGCATGTGTACGTGTGTGTGTGTGCATGCATGCATGTGTGTGTATGCATGTGTCTGTTCATGGCAGGAGAGAAAGTGTGTTTGTCTCTGTCCATGTGCAGAGAGTGAGTGAATAGAGTGCACGCCCATCTGCAAGTGTGCATACATGTGTCAGAGTGCATGTGTCTGTGTTCATGGCAGGGAGTGTCCTTGAGTCTGTGTGTTCATGTGCACAGAGTAGAGTGTGCACCCATCTGTGTGTGTGTGTCTGTGCGTTCTTGTGTCTGTGTATGCATGTGTCTATGCATGCATGCGTTTGTCTGTCCATGTGTCTGTGTTCCTGTCAGGGAGAGTATGTTTGTGTCTGTGTTTCCATGTGCACAGAGTGAGTGAGAGTAGAGTGCACGCCAGTCTGTGTGCATATCTGTGTGTGTGTGCCTGTGTATGTGTGTTTGGCCATAGTGGAACAGGGAGGGCAGGGAGCAGGGAGAAGAGGGGGGCATGTGTCCCACCACTCCCAGCCCAACCGGGTCCCCCCAGCCTCCCCTGCCAGCAACAGGCAGGGAAGGTGCCCTGTCCTCCTACCTGCAGCCCAGCTCCCATGGGGGAGGAAGCATCCAATTTTGTGTTTGCCCAGGGCTCCAGTACACATTAATCCACCTCTGGGTAGAGGGCTGGGTACAAGGCTGGACACGGAGCAGCGTGGGGAAGGAGGGTGGCACATGTGGCCAGATGCAGAGCAGCAGCAGTATGGGATGGTAGGTGGCGGTGACGGCAACCGCATGCAAGCTTCTCCCCCTCCCCAACCCGCCATTCATAGGAGGCAGTGGTGACATGGGGTGGTAGATGGCAGTGCTCCATCCCTGCCCACCCCTCCACCCCATCATTCTTGAGGGTCAATTGGCTAGTAATTAAATATAGGGCCCTGTCTTTGTATTTTGGGACCGTATTGAAAGACAGGGCTGTTGGCTTCTTCAGTTGATTGAAAATATAGTGGAGAGGGGCAATTTACGACCAAGTTTTCTGACTGTATTGCTCAAAATTTGAATAGCAAATTTTACCAAACTTGAAATTTGCAAAATTTTGCCCAGCTTTGTTGATAGCAATTTCTCTAATCACTATGAACTGGAATTTTCTCTCTGAAAATCATGCCATCAATTATGTTGGACATGGCTTTGTAGTATACATTAACTACCATGATTCCAAGACAAACTACCCATCCTGGGTAACTGCTAGAAGTCTTTTGTTTCTTTCCCACTTTGTACCATACTGCATATTGGGCCTAAAGATCACGGGCAATACAAAGTCAGTTACATGGACATAAAGCTGGAGCACTACTCTAATGTAATCCCCATGTTCCAGATAGCCAAATATAATGATGACTGTAGGGACAGGCTTCCCGTGTAGACAAAATGGGGGCCCTAAACTGAAGCAGTGGTTTTAAAAAACACTGCTTCAATTTAGGGCTGATTAAACCCCTCTGTTGTGTACACACCCTGCTGACTTACTTGCCTCTCCAATGGGGAGGGGAGGGCAAGCTGCCAGTGGGTGGAGTGGTCCCTGGGCTGGGGTGAGGAGGGGCTGGTGCTTTCCTCTGTGGCTGCTGTGCCCCCCCCCCCAAATGGCACCTGCCTGCAGGCACCCAGCTTGGGTGGTCCTAGCAGGCACTGCAGCCACGAAGGGAAGCACCAGGCCCCTGCACAGCACAGACAGGCAGGCAGGCTCCAGGGGGAGGGAGGAAAAAAAGATCAGGCTTGCCACTTTTCTTGGGCAGAGCTGCTTTCCTGGGCTGCTGCCAGGATGCCTACAAGGCTTCCTGCAGAGCTGTGGAGCTGCACGGAGCCCAGTGCTTTGCTCTATGGCTGTCGAGGCAGCAAACTGAAACTCCTCAACGGACTTTTAGTTTGCTGCTCCCAAAGTCATTTAAGATGCATTGCACTGCCGAATTTCCTGCAGTGGCTGGAATTAATGTGCAATATGCTGCCAAGGCGTGCAAATTCTGATACCATTAAAGTGGTGCAAAAGCATTTAGCCCACCTTAAAGTGTCATGCACACACGCCTCTCATTTTGTCTACACATGGCATAAGGTTCTATGAAGCAGTTGAAGAAGCAAAATCCATCTGAGTTATGAGGACCTATCCTCAGATCTGGTGTTTCAGGCAGTGAAATGTCTACCAGAGGCAGCAGAAGTATGCAAAGTGGCTTATTTCTCCTGCCAATGTATCTTTCCTCTTGCAAATGTCTCTTCCAAAAGAGTGTAATGGTGCCAGCCAAGAAGTAGGCAGTGATACAATGGTAAAGGGTGGCATGATCTAGTCCACTCCTTAGTCCACGCCACTGGTGAACTCTGGCGGAACTCTACCATGATCATGCCAACTAACTATAAGGAAAGGCTGTCCATGAGGATTTTACCTAGTGTGTTTGAATCGCTCTAAGTTGGAGTGAGCCAAGTTAAAGTCAAGTCAAGTCTGAATCTGGTCTGTAGCAAGCTAAATTCCTGACAACACAAGGCACTGTTGTATAATCTGTCCAACATTTGTCCAATTTATAATCTGTACAACTTCTAAGTGGCCATGGGCTGAATGCCTCGCAAGCTGCACCAGTGGGGACCACACACCTATAGGCTGCAGCAGAGTGAGTTATGGGTCCTCCTGGGCCACCCACCATGCAAACGCCCCATACTGTTTTACTATGCATGAGCCTTTCCCCCACCCAACCACTGTACCACATACATGACTTCCCTTCATCCCACTACTGCACCGTGTTCCCACACAGCCCCAGGTTCACCCTTAATTCCCCAAGCCATGCTGCACCTTCTGTAGTGCGTGAGATGAAATGAAGTGTTCTTACTTCCTTTCTACTAGAAATTTGCAACAGTGAACTCTTTGACAGTTTGCCATTTATTAAAACAACCTTTAATTCGACACTTCCTAAGCATTGACTCTACCTTTCCCAAATCAAGTCCTTTAATGCCTTTACAAATAAAATTTTAAGTACTTTGGACCTGAATTGATGGGGGCTGAATGTTCAGCTCATCTCAGGATCAACTCCCAAATTACAAATCCAAGTACAAGGTACAACACCACAACAGTGGTGGTTCATCCAGCAGATTTTTGCCAGTTGACTATGCAGATCCTCTGCTATTCCTGTTTTTATATATCTCAGGACCATGTTAGGGTCGGAAGGGACCTCAATAGATCATCAAGTCCGACCCCCTGCATAAGCAGATAGTTTCAGGGCATGTGCTTTTCCAGTGTTCCTGGATATGCTATTTACAGCATTACCTTGCATTGATTTGACTGAATTTTTAATTAATTATCTTGCTGAGTGTGGCAGTTTGGGAAATTTCTATGAAATAGATGAATTCTAGCTGATTTGGTGAAACTGGACAACACTGAATATCAGAATGTTTATTGAATCAGCCATTTGCTACAAGGTTGATGTCACATAGCTCCCAGATGGGTAAGAATTAAGCATCATTAACCTGATTTTAATTGGAAAAACAGAGAAGAATGGGGTGACAGAAATCCAGGAGAAACCACTTACAGTTTTCTGCATTAGGAAGGATTTTAATGTAATGGAAAATCCCCAACAAAAAAGAAGGAACAAAAACACAAATTGTTAGAATTGGTTTTGAAAAGTAAAGACTTGGGGACCAGAAAGTATTGTGCTTTTCATTTTACTGGGGAACATTTTAACCACTGGACCTTAATGGTACTAGCTGTAAGAGTGAGAGTAATTTTCAGAAAAACAATGGCAGAGAGAAGTGAGGTCCAAGAAAATGGACATGGGACCTCTGGAGGCCAAACAACCCTTCTCCACATAAGAGCAGAAAAGACTCTGAGAGGAGCTTGTTTTACCTCTGTGAGGGCACATCTACACATTAGGCTACATCACCATAGCATTGAGCTACAGCAATATAGCCCGCACAGGTGTCTACACATGACCAGCAGCTATTTCGCCATAGTGATGTGCTCCCCAGTTATAGCACACCTCTATGATGAAGTAGCTGCTAAAAATAACTAGGCACTGCGCATACAATGCAGTACAGGCATTTACTGTGCCATGCTTTATTACTTCCAAAAGGAAGCAGTAAAGCACAGTGCAATAACAATGTCACCATAGGGCAACATGCAGACATGCCCTGAGTGAAGAATGATCATATTTAAAACCTGTCTCTGCAAATGTCATATTTGCTTCCATTTCACATGTCCCTGAGGTATTAAACTATAATTTGGAGTGCCTATGAGAGTGGAGCTTTGAGATTACTACATGAGAGTAACTGGGGAGTCTTGCACTGGTTCTGGCCTCTGGGGAGGCAGGATTTTGTGTGTCCCTTTCTCTAGAATTGGTAGCAGATAGAATCTGTGCTCAGAGGAGTCCCTGAGAAGCCAGACTGTAACTGCAGCTTGCTTAGGCCCGCGGGAGCCTAGAATATGATTAGGTTGAATCTGCTTATGCTTATCTATCCAGCATGTGGGGCTGAGCTCAGCCTGCACTGTGACTCTAAGGTACATACATATCCCCATAGGAGAGAAGAGCTTAAATGTGCTATTTTTTTACATTCTGATCTAGTCCTGGAGGCTTTGCTCTCTGATTTCTCTCAATTTGCTGTCTAAATATAGCACAACTTAGAATTTGGACATTCTTTATCCTACTCATGCATATTATATAATAGTTTCTGCACCTCTGAGACCTTTGTTGGAATTTTCCACTTATATTTTCCTCTCATTCCCTCTCTCTCTCCGTCTTTTTCTTTGTTAGATTCCCAGGTTGTTGGATTACTGGATTTTGTTCAGAATTACACTTAAATCACATTTCAAACCCTTGATTGAAAAAATATCTTAAGGGGCTAGGAAGTGAGGTTCAATGCCAGAAACAAACAAATTCTCTTAACTTCCTCACCCTTCTGAATTTAATTAGGAATTTGTATGAGACAATGAACATTTGCTCACTTTTTGGAGGTTTAAAGAGGGAAGATGTTTCCATATCACACTGATAAACTTCAAGCATAATGGCCTGACTGGATTCTTAGTACAGAAGCTTTGGGTTAAAGATAGCTTGCCAATTTCCCAGTGGAATACTTTGGGTCTCTGAGACCCAAGGTCCAATTCTTGCACTTATGCCCCTGTGGCCAATTGCCAAGCCATGCGAGGGGTCCCCCTGGCAGCTGATCACTGAGCCCAGAAGCACCGGTGGTGAAGCCAGAAGTGTCGCTGGGGACTGAGTACCCCATGGAGCATAGGCAACACATAGGAGGAACATGGGGGGCACATGCCCCCCCGAGATTGGCTGCCGCCAAAGCCACTACCAGCTTCTGCGGGTGGTCCCCACTCAGCACCCACCACTCACCAACCCGTGCCCCGCCTTGCTGCTGACACCACCACAGCTGCCTGTGGGCAGTCCCCCCTCGGCCCACCCTCACCACTGACATTACTGCAGCTCCGTGTGGGCAGTCCCCACTTGCCACCACCACCACATCCCTGCCATCACCACCTGCAGGCAGTTGCCATGCCCCCCCCAGCCTCCAGGGCACATGTAGTTAATGCTGTGGAGAGTCTGGCCAGTGCCCGGGGGCATGGCCCCCCTGTGCCCCTGTTGGTACACCACTGCAGTTTCCAAAATACTGTTTTCTCTGTTATGAAAGAAGTTTCTAGAGCAAGCAGTTTTAAATCTTCATCCTGATGTCCAGAAAAATGGCCTTTGTAGTCATCAAGAGAAGAAAGATCTCCCTGGAAAATCTCCTCTAGGTTTTAAATAAGATTCCTTGAAAGCTGGGACAGTTCTTTGTCAGTATGTTCCTGACAGGCAATCCAGACTAATTAGATGTGGCCAGTAAAGTTACAAAGTCTTTCTACTGTCAACTGTTTGAAACTAATCACCTTCAGGTTTTAAATTACTTTTTCCATATGCTATTTATTTGGTCAAGAACTGTTACCCTTTTGGGCTAGTGTTCCACTTGGGAAGACTACAGTTGACTTTACCTGTGGTATTTCTCTTCAGAAAAAGATTTTGGATTGTGTGATACGGGTGTAAAGGTATTGGAGGGATAACTTCTGTTCCAGATGCATGCTGTATATCAGGGGTGTCAGACTCATACAGCCATGTGGGCCAGATGAAGGTCACTGGGCTGGTCTGCAGGCCATATTGGGACCATGCAGCTGAGCCAGTTCACAGGGCCACTCCTTTGGGCACTGCATGCAGTGTGTGCCTCATGCCAGCCCCCAGTGCTGAGCGCAGCACATATACAGTCCAGCTGCACTCCAGCCCTACTCCAGGGCTTGCACTGCATGGTGGTGGACCATCTCCGAGGATCATCACCTTGTTGTGGTGGAGAGGCCTGCACATTCCAATGACCCTGAGAGCAATGCCATCTGGAGCTCACACTCCTGGTAGGGCCACCCATGGCAGCAAGGTCGAGGGAGAGGTTCCAGACAAAGAATGATCAAAGAAGTCCTCAACAGTGGAGTAGGCAGAGGAAGGCTGCAGCCCCAATGGCTGTGAAGGTGGAAGAAGGCTGCAACAGAGAAGTGGCCCCAGTCCCCATGGTTTGCCATGCCACTGAACCCGGCCACCAACCACCAAGACCTTGTGGGCCAAACTACGTGCCAGAGTCCCTACGCTAAACATGGCATGTGCTGACATCCATCAGGTCCAAAAGCCCTATGGCAATGGAGGATTGGTGACGGAGGCAGGGCTGTGATACCTGGACACCCCAGCCAAGAATCTGCACAGACAGTGGATGCATGATGGTCATCGGACACCTGTGTTGGGACAGAAGTGCCCTTTGGCAGCTGCATCCATGACCGAGCAGTCCTTTTTAGGATATCCTCTGCTCATCCTGATGGGGAGGGGGCTAGAAAAGGTGGCCCAAAAATAAGCTGTCCCATCTCTCCTGGTTGGGAAACCACACCCAGCTGGATCACCATTCCTGTGGTCAAAAAAAAAATCTAAACTTCAGAACCTGGAATGTAAGAACCCTCAACAAAAACCCAAAGAGCAATAGCCAGAAAGATGAACTGCCATCATGGCTTGGGACCTAGCAAGGCAAAACACTGCTGCTCTCAGCAAAAATGGCTCACCAGGAAGGGACAGCTGAGGGAGGTCAGCGGAGGGTACACCTTCTTCTGGAAAAGGAAACCAGGCCACGACCCCTGTATCCACACGAGCTGGTTTTGTCATCAGGAACCATATCACTGATGTTCTCCCCAAACTCCCTTCAGGTGTCAATGAAAGGCAGATGACCCTTCACCTGTACCTCAGCCAAAACCAATGCATCACTGTCATCAACGCATACGCTCCAACTCTGGATTCTGATGAGGAAGTCAAGGAAAGATTTTACTCTGATCTCAACAATGCCCTTGCCTCCATCCCCAGGGAGGACAAGGTCATTCTCCTGGGAGACTTCAATGCCTGGGTTGGATATGACCACGAAACCTGGAGTGGAACTATCAGCCGATACCAATGGTATCCTGCTCCTGACCAAATGCGCCCAACACAGCCTGATTGTGATGAACACCGTCTTCTGCCAGAAAGACTGGCTCAAGACCATGTGGAGGCATCAGAGGTTGGAGCACTGGCACTTCTTGGACTACATCATCATCCAAGGTAGAAACCTGAGGGATGTGCTTGTCATGAGGGCCATGAAGGGATCTGAAGACTGCTGGATGGACCACCGACTTGTGCGCTCAGTGATGAACATCCGCCTGGCACCAAGACACCAGAAGACCCAGAAGGCTGCCCAGAGACAGCTGAATGTCACAGCTCTGAAGGACCCTGGACAGTGGGAGAAGTTCCAGGCCCAGTTGTATAGTGCACTGGAGCAAGTCCCTACTGCTGATGACATCTCCATCCAGGCACACTGGGAGGAACTCAAGTCCACTGTCCAAGACACCTGCGCCCAGACTATTGGGTTCGCATTGCAACAGAACCAGGATTGGTTCAACATCAGTGATGCTCAGATCCGCAATCTCCTTGAGTGGAAGCATGCAGCCATCATCGCCTGGCAAAGCCATCCATGAACTCAGCAAAAGATGGCAGTGTACCACCAGCTGAAAGCTGAGGTCCAGCAATGCATCCATGACATGAAGAACAACTGGTGGATGGAGAAGGCATGCGTGATCCAGGACTACGCCAACCAGCATGACATGCGTAACTTCTTCCAGGCTACCAAGACAACCTACAGACCCTGCTCCATTGGACAAAACCCCCTCCAATCACAGGATGACTCCCAGCTCCTCAAGGTTGATGACACCATCCATTTGCATTGGAAGGAGCATTTTGAACTCCTCCTTAACCAGGAATCCACCGTACCAGAGGAGATCCTCCAAGCCATCCCGCAATGCCCTGTGGTGAATTCCCTTGGTGATCTACCAACCATCAGAGGGCTGAAGCAGGGCATCCAACAGATGAAAACCAACAAAGCCTGCAGGCCAGATGGTATAACCGCAGAGGTCTACCATTCTGGTAGCTTCTGGCTTACAACATGACTCCACCAGCTTATCCTCCACCTTTGGGATGAAGAGGACATCCACAGGGATCTCAAGAATGTGACCATCATGACCATCTACAAGAAGGGGGACAAATCTAATTGTGGGAACTACAGGTGGATTTCCTTCCTGTGTATTGCAGGTAAGATCCTGGCCCGCATACTCCTGAACCACCTTTGTCCCGTCACTGAGGAGATCCTTCTAGAAACCCAGTGTGGCTTCCAACCATCCCAGGGCACTGAGGACATGGTTTTCATTGCCAGGCAGATCCAAGAAAAATGTCGGGAGCAAAATCAAAAACTGTTCCTTCCCTTCATTGACCTGACCAAGGCATTCCATTCCTTAAATTGTGAAGCTCTGTGGACCATCCTCCAACACCTTGGCTGCCCGCCAAAGTTTGTCACCATGCCAAGGCTCCTGCATGATGATATGACTGCCACTGTCCTGAGCAGAAGATCTGAAAACAACGCCTTCTGCATCTGGATCAGGGTCAAACAAGGTTGCATGATCACCCCCACCCTGTTCACCATCTACCTGACCATTATCATCCACCTCATCCGAGATGATCTGTCATCCGGTGTCAGTATCCAGCATTGACTGGATGGGAAGCTTTTTCAATCTTGGGCACTTCCAGGATAAAACAAAACTCACCACCAAGGACATCCACAACCTTCAGCTTGCAGACAATTGCTGCTTGATGGCTCACTCTGCACATGATGTGCAAGCAACCTTAGATCTTTTCAACACTTTGTATAAGAGCCTTGGCTTGTCCTTGAATGTCACCAAGATGAAGGTTCTCCACCA